>NC_140987.1:435588982-436188982 GCF_052327205.1 Somniosus microcephalus | reverse complement strand
GTCACAGTCTCAGGATACGGGGTAGGACATTTAGGACTGAGATGAGGAGAAATTTCTTCACTCAGAGGGTGGTGAACCTGTGGTATTCTCTACCCCAGAGGGCTGTGGAGGCCAAGTCACTGAATATATTTAAGAAGGAGAGCGATAGATTTCTAGATACAAAAGGCATCAAGGGGTACGGGGAGAGAGCGGGAACATGGTATTGAGATAGAGGATCGGCTATGATCATATTGAATGGCGGAGCATGCTCGAAGAGCCGAATGGCCTACTCCTGCTCCTATTTTTCTATGTACCTGTCTGGTATGAAAGTGACTGACACTAACCATCCACTGAAGTGACCTGAATGAGCGTGTAGAAAATCCTACTTCTAAATCCAGAGACAAAAATGGGTCTATTGTTAGTCCAGGGCACAGTGTATCTCGGGTTACTTTGTGTGTTAGGTAACCGTTTGGATCGTCGGGAGTTTGCGTGTTGGTCTGTGGAGCTGGCTGGCGTGTTGGCCTGTGGAGCTGGCTGGCGTGTTGGTCTGTGGAGCTGGCTGGTGTGTTGGTCTGTGGAGCTGGCTGGCGTGTTGGTCTGTGGAGCTGGCTGGCGTGTTGGTCTGTGGAGCTGGCTGGCGTGTTGGTCTGTGGAGCTGGCTGGCGTGTTGGTCTGTGGAGCTGGCTGGCGTGTTGGTCTGTGGAGCTGGCTGGCGTGTTGGCCTGTGGAGCTGGCTGGCGTGTTGGCCTGTGGAGCTGGCTGGCGTGTTGGTCTGTGGAGCTGGCTGGCGTGTTGGCCTGTGGAATCACAGAATCACAGAAACCCCACAGTGCAGATAGAGGCCATTTCTGCCCATCGAGCCTGCACCGACACATATCCCACCCGATCCCTGTAACCCCTACACCAACACATATCCCACCCTATCCCCGTAACCCCACGTATTTAATCCCCCTAACACTAAGGGTCAATTTATCATAGCCAATCAACCTAACCCGCACATCTTTGGACTGTGGGAGGAAACCGGAGCACCCGGAGGAAACCCACGCAAACACGGGGAGAATGTGCAAACTCCACACAGACAGTCACCCGAGGCCGGATTCGAACCCAGGTCCCTGGCGCTGTGAGGCAACAGTGCTAACCACTATGCCACCGTGCTGCCCGTGTTGGCTGGCGTGTTGGTCTGTGGAGCTGGCTGGCGTGTTGGTCTGTGGAGCTGGCTGGCGTGTTGTTCTGTGGAGCTGGCTGCTGTGTTTAGTGTAAGAGAAGCATCTGGCAAGTGTTTGAAAGGCAACAGCTCTTGCAGACGGCAGAAATTGCCCTTTTTTTTGTAGACTGTGTTCAACTTTTTTCTGGCATGTTCTGGTATGTTCTGTGGATATACACCACAGGCTCTTTGTGCTCCTTTTAAGCTATTTGATTTCTTACAAACCTGTTCACTGTCGTTCCAGAAGAAATTGTTTTAAGTTCTCCCAATAAGTTAAAATTGATTCCTGTACAACACATGGCAGTGCTTTAGGACAATTGCTTCCATTTCTGTTTTAATCCTTAGTCTGGCAGGCCCATGAAAATTCCATGGCAGTTTTCCCACACTGTGGGGGGGGAAATTTTCCGGTGGGGGGCCAGCGGGCGTGATCGGTGGCAGGTCGGGTGGGAAAGTGGTTTTTTTTTTTGACAGTGGGTCGGAACCCCACTGTCAACCCACCGCCACGCACCTTTACCAAATGTCGGGTCTGTCAGCGCTGAGCAGACCCGACACGCAGTGGCAGGGGAGGCAATTCAGGTCATTCTCTTGTAATTCATCGAGTTCATTCATGATCTTCACCGCACGTCAATTACAAGAGAAATGCAGGGAACAGCACCAACCGCTGTATATGGCCGCCTTTGATCTCACAAAGGCCTTCGACACTGTCAACCGTGAGGGATTATGGAGTGTCCTCCTCAAATTCGGCTGCCCTCAAACGTTTGTCACTATCCTCCGCCTGCTTCACCACGACATGCAAGCCGTGATCCTGACCAACGGTTCCACCACAGACCCAATTCACGTACGAACCAGGGTCAAGCAAGGCTGTGTCATCGCACCAGCACTCTTCTCATCTTCCTTGCTGCAGTGCTCCATCTCACCCTCAGTAAGCTCCCCACTGGAGTGGAGCTAATTTACAGAACAAACGGGAAACTGTTCAACCTCCGTCGCCTCCAGTCCAGATCCAAGGTCATCCCATCCTCTGTCGTCGAATTACAGTATGCAGACGATGCTTGCATCTGCGCTCACTCGGAGGTCGAACTCCAAACCATCGTAAACACCTTCACCGAGGCATACGAGAGCATAGGCCTTACACTAAACATCCGTAAGACAAAGGTCCTCTACCAACCTGCCCCCGCCACACAGTGCTGCCCCCGATTATCAAAATCCACGACAAGGCCTTGGACAACGTGGACCACTTTCCATACCTCGGGAGCCTACTGTCAACAAGGGCAGACGTCGACGACGAAGTCCAACACCGCCTTCAGTGTGCCAGTGCAGCCTTCGGTCACCTGAGGAAGAGAGTGTTTGAAGACCAGGACCTCAAACCCGGCACTAAGCTCATGGTCTGCAGGGCAGCAGTGATACCTGCCCTGCTGTATGCCTCAGAGACATGGACCATGTACAGCAGGCACCTCAAAGCACTGGAGAGGTACCACCAATGCTGCCTCTGCAAGATCCTGCAAATCCATTGGCAGGATAGGCGCACCAACGTCCGTGTTCTTGCTTAGGCCAACATCCCCAGCATCGAAGCTCTGACCACGCTCAATCAGTTCCGATGGACGGGTCACATTATCCGCATGCCTGATACGAGACTCCCAAAACAAGCGCTCTACTCGGAGCTCCGGCACGGCAAGAGAGCCCCAGGTGGGCAGAGGAAACGCTTCAAGGACACCCTCAAAGCCTCCTTGAAAAAGTGTAACATCCCCACCGACACCTGGGAATCCCTGGCCCAAGACCGCACAAAGTGGAGGAGAAGCATCCGGGAAGGCGCCGAACACCTCGAGTCTCTTCGCCGGGAGCAAGCAGAAGCCAAGCGCAGGCAGCGCAAGGAGCGCACGTCACCCCAAGCACCCCACCCACCCGCCCCTTCAACCACCGTCTGCCCCACCTGTGACAGAGACTGTAGGTCCCGCATTGGACTCATCAGTCAGCTGCGAGCTCATTTTTAATGTGGAAGCAAGTCATCCTCGGTTCCGAGGGACTGCCTAAGAAGAATAATTTAGGTCATTATGACCTTGTTAACAGAGGATTAACAACAATTTTGAGCTCACCTTTAGAATTTACCAGCTCGCCCACGGGGTCCACGCTGCTTGGGGATCATGTCCGGTAAGCTGGGCGGGGGTTGAATGGCCATGGAATCATCTCATTACTTGACAGCTTGAAATGTGCTATAAAAGCTCCCATCTCACAGCTGTTTACTTTCCAAGCTCAGAAGCTGTTGTTTACTGCATTTGGAAGACAGATTGAGCTTTATGCAGGTTGCAAGTGTTTGGAGCAAACTCTCTATCCAGTGTTACCTCATTGGAACAACCTCTCTTACCATTGACCGATTGCTTCTGCCATCTCCAGTTCACCTGCCATCTATTCCATCAGAATGGGTATGGTTTATACTCTCTCACCTTGGTCCTCAGAATCTGATCACGATCAGCCGCAACACCAGCAGCACCAACAACAACACCAACCTTCTCCGCAATCACCTGCTACTGCACAGGACACAGGGCATCAGCACCTGACCACATTGCTGCCCAGGAAGCCATGGATGGCCTCACCATGGCCAGACACTTAATGCTGTACACCCTGGCTACCACATGATGCACCAGGTTGGCACCACCCCACACCAGCACCATAAAGCATCCCTACAGTGCCCAAGCCATTCCTTTCACACTCATCACCATTGCGGGGAGGCACCGTTATGTCTCGCCATTCACTGCAGTTCACTAAGCCACTTCCAAAGGTGCGCACAAATTGTCCAAGAATGCAAAGTGTTGAAAATAAAGGTTTCAATGTTTGACACCACATTAACAGAAACTTTACATGGACATTGGATAAAACACCCAAGTGCCTACCCTTGTGTGTTGTTAGTTGGTATGATTGCACTAGGATGAGGGTGAGGGGTGGCTAGTGAGATGGGGATGTGATAATGTAGATAGAGAGGGATGGGTGGAGGTGCAAGGTAAGTTGGTGTAAGTAAGGATGTGCAGGTGTAGGGTGGGGAAGGCAGAGTGATGGGGATGTGATGAGTGGCACAGCAGAATGAGGTTGAGTGTGGCTTTGCAGTAACGTTTCGTGATCTACTGAGATCATTGAAAGGTTTGTGCCACTGCAGCCTGGTCCTCCTGATGACATCGCTGCTTGTGTCCTCCTGTGCAATGTGCAACCAGGCTGCGTTGGTCTCCTAGAGGGAGTCAAGAGCGAAGCTGGGTGCAGCCGTGCCACTCTGTGCTGTGCTTGACAGTGTTTGCAGCACCTTAATCCTGCAGAACACCGACAGCACAACTGTCAAACTAAATTTGCGCATGGTCCCTTTAAGGAAACAGGCTGATGACACATCATCAAATCCGCTTCCTTCAATTGGCTGGGAAACGCGCTGGGCGGGCTTAACAAGCCCAATCAGGGGAAATTCATTCTACAGAGCGGGCTGGAGACGGCAGCAGGGTCAGGACCCGCCACAGACCTGCCGAGGTAGGGAAAATCACGGCTTGTGACACTGAAAACCAACGCTAATGTTGTAGTAGTTAAAGGAAGAGATTTAATTGCAGATGGCAGAAATAACACTTAAAGCAACTTTAGTTATATTTGAGGGAAAAAAAGCAAACACCAGTTCTGCCCCTGAATCTTTGTCTTTCTGTAGTTTTCTCTCGCCTCACCTCACCTCGCGCCCCTCTACAGCTTACCTTATCCACAAGACCCACTCTCTTGACCCCATTTCCACTAAACTGCTGACAACCCAATCTCTTACTTCAGCTCATCCAAAGCTCTTTTGCCCATAACCTATCTTGCACCAGTACCGACTCAGTCATGACCCCTGTGCTCGCAGACCTGCATTGGGTTCCGTTTCCGCAACACCTCAAATTTAAAATTCTCATCCTCGTGTTTAAATCCTTTAATGGCCATGTCGCTCCCTAGCTCTCTCATCTTCTCCAGCCCTACGACTCTCCGAGAACTCTACATTCGTCCAACTCTGGCTTCTGCAACCCCGCCCCCCCCCCCCCAACTCCTTTTTGCCCCACCGTGCATTCAGCCGTCTAGGCCCTAAACTTTGGAATTCCCTCCTTAATCCACTCTGCCCCTCCACTCACATCCCTTCCTTCTGAGACCCTCCCAGAAACCTATTTCTTTGACCAAGCTTTTAGTCAAACCTAATAGTTCCTCCTTTGGCTCTGTGCCAATTTCTACCTGATTGCACTTCTTTGAAATGCCTTGAGACATTGTTTTATGTTATAAATATTAGATTCTGTTGCTCCCTCGGTCATTCCTTCTCCCCTTTTTCCATCCTAATCTTTTCTAATTTTCTGTTTATTTTCTCGAACCTAAATTATCTGGCTAAAACTATGTGCGTGTTTTTTCTTTAAACCCCTAGCATCTAACTCTTCACCGCTTCCTCCTGGCTGCCATCTTTCATTCTGGGAAGTGGGAACAAATTTAATTTTTTTTAAAAATAGGATCTGTGCCTTCTGACTAACTCCAAAGACCATTTTGTTCTTTGTCCAACCAAAAGCTAGTGTTGGATAAATATAATCAATCATTGACATGACCAGTGCAATTTAGGACATTTTTATGCATCAAAGCAGGAAACTGCCGACCAATTAATAACCTTAAAAGTGGCGCCTAGTTGCTCCCTTTTGAGCAATTTCTTCTGGGGCATACTAAGGGTGCAAAATTCATTTCAATTGTTTTATAACATATCTGGAAGATTAAAACCAGTCAGAGTGAAGTGTGCTCTTGTACAGGTTGCCTAGGTTCTTCTGCGAAGTGGCACAGAATGCCAAGAGGAGGTTTGCATCCATGATTCACGTATAGAGAGTTCCTGATATCGGGAGTGCGGCTGTTGGGATACGCCAAAGAGAGACCAGGCATAAAGAAACAGGAAAAATTGGAGGGGAGTTATTCCACCTCCAGAAAAGCAGAGCCTTGGTAGCAAGTTCCCGTCCACCCTCCGAGTGCGACATTGAGGGGGGGAGAAAATAAGGTTGAGGTATTATTTTTATGGCGCACTGTGTAGATCTATACAACAGTCTTAACATAGAATGCTGCTGAGCAGTCAGTAGGAAGCTGAAACTGAAAGGCAGAGAAGTAATTTAGTCAGCATTTCCACACCTCACTGCAGACGAGAACATATTAAAAATCCATTCGTCACGCAAGTCCTCCTCACTGAAGAAGCTCTCTACGCCTTCGTATTCATCCAGTTTGCTTTGACCCCATTCCTTCAGCCAACAACAACAACTTGTATTTATATAGCGCCTTTAACGTAGTAAAAGGTCCCAAGTCGCTTCACAGGAGTGTTATCAAACCGAATTTGACACCGAGCCACATAAGGAGAAATTAGGGCTGATGACCAAAAGCTTGGTCAAAGAGGTAGGTTTTAAGGAGGGTCTTAAAGGAGGAAAGAGAGGTAGCGAGGCGGAGAGGTTTAGGGAGGGAATTCCAGAGCTTAGGGCTGAGGCAACAGAAGGCACGACCACCAATGGTGGAGCGATTATAATCAGGGATGCACAAGAGGGCAGAATTAGAGGAGCACAGCTATCTCCGGGGTGGCGGAGGGAGGTGGTTTACGGGGCTGGAGGAGATTAGAGATAGAGAGGGGCGAGGTCATGAAGGGTTTTGAAATCGAGGAGTTGTTTAACTGGAAGCCAATGCCTTCCTCGGTGTAGTTGAATAGTAGGTTTATAATTGCACTTCCATCGCAAGCAGTTTTGCAATGTAATCTGGTTCATTTGGTGTTGAATTTGCCCTGTTAATACTGTAGGATGGATTTGGCAATACCAGAACAAATGTTGCATGTGCTATTTTCTCATTCTTACCACCAATCTTGTTTGACATCGGGAGTCTGTGCAGGCGAACAATGTGGAATCGGCATCGTTGGTCTGTATGGCTGACTGATGCCCATGGGCAAAGTCAAAATACCGGCCCCGATGCAAGTGCAGTCAACAGCAACCAGTAGTCTTTGGCACCGATCGCACTTTGCCTTCAGAGTCACACAATGGAATCACCTCTAAGAGCTCTGGTATCTCTGATGGCAAGCGTGCCGTCCGAAGCAGCTGTATGTGTTAACTTTACAGAACCGTAGAATCATACAGCACAGGAGGCGACAATTCGGCTCATCATGCCTGCGCCAGCTCTTTGAAAGTCCGTGTGGTGAAGCTACTCTCTCAGTGCTGTTAGGGAGGGAGTTCCAGGATTTTGACCCAGCGATGAAGAAGATGAACTGTATAAGGCCACAGCTAGAGTACTGCATAAAGTTCTGGTCACCACATTACAGGAAAGATGTGATTGCACTAGACGGTACAGAGGAGATTTATGAGGATGTTGCCAGGACTGGGGAATTTTAGCTATGAGGAGAGATTGGATAGGCTGGGGTTGTTTTCCTTGGAACAGAGGAGGCTGAGTGGAGACTTAATTGTGGTGTATAAAATTGAGGGCCTAGATAGAGTGGATAGGAAGCACCTATTTCCCTTAGCAGAGAGGTCAATAACCAGGGGGCATAGATTTAAAGTAATTGGTAAAAGGATTAAGAGGGGAGTTGAAAAGAATTTTTTCACCCAGAGGGTGGTGGGGGTCTGGAACTCACTGCCTGAAAGGGTGGTAGAGGCAGAAACCCTCATCACATTTAAAAAGTACTTGAATATACACTTGAAGTGCCGTAACCTACAGGGCTAAGGACCAAGAGTTGGGACGTGGGATTAGGCTGGATAGCTCTTTTTCGACCGGCGCAGACACGATGGGCCGAATGGCCTCTTTCTGTGCCGTAGTTTTCTGTGATTCTATCCAATTAGTCCCACTCCCCTGCTCTTCCTCATAGCCCTGCAATTTTATCCCCTTCAAGTTTTTATTTAAATCCCTTTTGAAAGTTACTATTTAATCTGCTTCCACCACCCTTCCAGGCAGTGCATTCCAGATCATAACACATCTACCTGGCAATGACTATGGAGAAATTGGCATTTTGGGCTTTGGGTCAACACAGCGGCAGACACAAAGGGCTGGATTTTCTCAGCCCCGAGGAGGCGGGTTTGGAGGCGGGACTGCTGGGAAAGTTGCAAAATTTGGGGGCGGGTGGCAAACCCGCCCCCAACCCGCCTCCGTGCCCTCTTGCCAGGAGGCAGGAAGCCGTCCTGCCCCGGGTCCTGTCTCCTCGAGGCAGGAAAGGGATTAAAGCCTATTAACTGCCAGTTAACAGGCAGAAAATAGGATTATCCCCATTTTTCGTTCCGAAGTGCGGGCTTCCCAACCTCTGGGAACCCCGCCAGGGTGTAGGAGGTGAGTAGGAGGTCTGCAGGGGTCGGAGGGGTCTGAAAGTGTGATGTAGAGTTGAGTGATGGGTGCAAGTGTGGAGTGGTAAGTATGTTAAGGTGAGTGTAAAGTGTTAGAAAATGTTCACTTACCTTTTGTTTCTGCCTACAGCCTTCAGCCGCTGTGGCGCCGGAGTCCCGACATCTCCATTGTAGATTTCACAGACTGGCTGTTGGATCCTCCGATCCAACAGTCATCTGATTTCTATAAAGTAGAAAGATTTGATGAGTCCTGAACACAAGAACTCCTCAAACTACACAGAATGTCAGTGTTTGACAGCTTCACAGAGCTGTCAAACGATGACATTTCTTCTTTCAAAAATTCTTGACAGATGACACGTCATACGTTGACGTACCCTGTCACTGACTTCCACCTAATTGGCCTGCTGAGCCCGCTGGGCGGGCTTAACAAGGTCAATCAGGGGAAGATCCCGCTGGTTGGCCAGAGGCTGATGGAGGCGGGACTGAAACCAGGCAAGCAGCCGTCCCGCCTCCGACACGTCTCCATTGAGAAAATCCAGCCCAGAGCCTTGCCGTTTGCCGCTACCCTGCAGCACAGGGCTGGCGCATTAAGTGACAGTAAGGACCACTGCGGCCTTGAAACTTGGCTCAATACTGAACTATTGAGATGGAGCTGTGGAACGGCACAGTGGAGCACTCCTCTTGCAAGGACCTAATGCAGCACCACCTCCAGTACAGCAGTGATCAAAGTGGCGGGGGGGGGGGGGGCGGTGAGAAGTGCTGGGTTGTTCTGTACTGTCTGCACCTTATGTTTCTGTTCCCTGCTAGTTCTCAGTCCCATTCCTTTGACTCATGGGGAAAGGCTGCTAATGGGTTGAGATACCTTCTGAGCCTTTCCAGAGGCTTTCAGAATCTTTGCCCCTCTGTTCTGACCCTCCCCTTCATTGTCTTCGCCCAACACTGGTGTTCTTCTTAAACCTGCCATTCACACGAGTGAGTTGACCATGGAAAATTAGGTGCAAACAACGCATTGCTTTTTAAGTTTGTCTAAAACTTAACACCAGCCATTTCAGACTAAGCTGCATCCCTGTCCGAAAGCTGGAGCTTCCTCAGCAACGATGTGAGGGACATTTGCCGTCAGTGTATTGAAAGACCATCTAGGACAGCTTCTGATGTGCCAGCCATCTAATATTTTAAGTATCCAAGTCCAGTGCCGTGTACTAGACTGACTTCTCATCAACGGCTACATCCAAATCTTCTTGTGGGAACCTTTGTCAAAAAGGCAAACCCACCGTGAGAGCAACTCCCTCTCTAGGAACCTGACTGATGTTAGCTTTCCCTGTGTGTGTGGGCTTAATTCCTGACTTGGTACATTTTGAATGATGTATTTGCTAATCCAGTACCACACCAGAAATGCAGACCTATTTTCTGTTCCTGTAGAGCCCGTGTGTAAACGCGGATAAAGTGCAGCCTCCTTTTTGCTTACAAGCACTGGCACTGGTTTGAGTTTGAAATTTGTGACTGTGTGTTTAGTACTAATGAAACACACGTTAATAGCTTTGCACCGCCTCTGCCCTGCCCATACTGAACATGTTTGGCAGGTGGGTGTGTGGGCATGTGGATTTTCTATGAGCACTGCTAATCTTTGTTTTGTACAAAGGCACGACTTTTTGTTGCGTATTAAATAACAAACAAAGCCTGCTCTCTGTTTAACACAGGAACCTTGAAGAGCCAGTGATGACTTACAAGCTCCATAGAGAACTCGTCTCTGCATCCAGTAAGTGCGTTAGATTCCGTTCTTGCCCACTCCAAGAGGTGTCTGACACTGGTGCAGTTGATAAATTTGTTGCCTAGTGTCAATTTACGATCATTCTTGTGTTCCGATGTATTCAAATTAGGTTGACAGGAAATTTTGGTGTAAGGAATGGGTGGAATTTCGTTGGGGAAACTTCCCATTTACACTCCCCCCCACACAGGAAATTCCACCCCAATACGTTATGGATCTGAAGGTGTAATCCGAGACTGGGTTAGAGGATATTATGTTGGAAATGAGCGGGTTGATGTGACAAAGTGTTTATTGTGTTGCAGAGTCTGACAACCTGGATTACAGGCTTGGTGCCATTCACTCCTTGGTGTATAAGCTACCAGAGAAAAGTCGGGAAATACTGGAACTTATAATTAAGCATCTGGTGAAGTAAGTATCACAGGAACTAATTGCTCAGAAGCTCTGTGTAAGGATCATGTCTTTTATTGGTTTATGCTATTGGGGTTGGGGAGATAAGGGGATGCTTTTGTAGTGAAAATACTCCGCCTACTTAAGACGCTCATTTAAAACCTACCTCTTTGACCAATCTTTCGGTCACCTGTCTTAATATCGCTATGTGGCTCAGTGTCAAAATATATCACTTCTCGCACTATCTCTGTAACCTTCTCCAGCCCTGCAAAGCTCCGAGATCTCTGCGCTCCTCCAGTTCTGACCTCTTGCGGTATTTTAATCGCTCCACCCCTGGCGGCCGTGCTTACACCTACCGAGGCCCTAAACTCTGGAATTCCCTCCCTAAACCTCTCCGCTTTTCTACCTCCCTCTCCTCCTTTAAGACGCTCCTTAAAACCCACCTCTTTCCTCTCCTAATATCTCCATATGTGGCTCGGTGTCAAACTTTGTTTGATAACGCTCCTGTGAAGCGCCTGGGGGCGTTTTACTATGTTAAAGGCGTTGGGGTCATAGTTTCAGAATAAGGGGTCACCCATTTAAGACGGAGACGAGGAGGAATTTCTTCTGAGGGCGGTGAATCTTTGGAATTCTCTACCCCACAGAGCTGTGGAGGCGGAGTCATTGAATATATTCAAGGCCGAGATAGACAGATCTTTGAACTACGGGGGAGTCCAGGATTATGGGGAGCGGGCGGGAAAGTGGAGTTGAGGCCAAGATCAGATCAGCCATGATCTTATTGAATAGCGGAGCAGGCTCGAGGGGCTGAATGGCCTACTCCTCCTATTTCTTATGTATAAATGCAAGTTGTTGAAAATACTTGTATAGAATATACAGCACGCACTTCAGCCATTTGACCCATTTCAGCCTCGTTTTTTTCCCCCCGTTTCGTCTGTATTTGGCTGCAGGACCATATTCCCCTCCAATTGTTGCGCTGTCGGTCCTGAAGTGCTGGGGTCCAGCCCAGTGGTATCTCGCCTAGGTTTGACATTTTCGTAACGTTAGCTAAGCCAGTGAGTGTCATTGGGCCATTCAGCTGCTGGGGAGGTTCCACAGCCAAACCAATCCAGTCCACATGTGCACTTGACTTGTGCTATTCCCTCCCTAGCTCAGGATGCTGAGGTTAAGTGCACCACCCCCTTGGCTGAGTTCAAGCTAGACCAAAGATTATAGCTGGGACATTCCTGGTCTCCGTTCTACACCAGCCTGAGTATTTGCCATCAGATCTAGACAACCTGCTGCCCATTTTTTCCATACTTTTTTTTTTCTTTTTGCCTTTTGTCTCCGCTTTCTGCTGTCTTGAGTCTTGCCATGCCGCAGATGTCCTTACCTGCAAGATTGGGCTGGAGACCTGCTCCCAGGTCTCTGCTAATGCTGCTGTGTTAGCTGGCCGTGGTGAGCGGGAATGACACGTTCTCGTGGTCGAATCGTCCTCTGTTCCAGAGCGCAACTCACATTGGAAACATGAAGGGAGAAGGGGATTTTACCAGCACAGGGGTTCAATGTTGCTCTGCTGTACCACCTCCTCGTCCCATTTCTAGGTTATAGCGCTTGTCAGATTTGGAGGGGGCTGAGCTCTGGCCTCGTAACTCACTGATGTTGATAACGTCTGGGGGAAAAAATGACCATCTGTTTTTTCCTCACTTATGTCTGAGACGCTGATGAGTTTTGATATTGGCAACGATCGCTAAAATCTTTATTTTAATAAACTTTTATTGTCTTTCTCCCCACTCCCAAGTGTTACTGTGTGCCAGATAATTGCCTTGGCATCATTTCAACAACAACAACAACTTGTATTTATATAGCGCCTTTAACGTAGTAAAACATCCCAAGGTGCTTCACAGGAGTATTTTAAGACAATAAATTTGACACCGAGCCACATAAGGAGAAATTAGGGCAGGTGACCAAAAGCTTGGTTAAAGAGGTAGGTTTTAAGGAGCATCTTAAAGGAGGAGAGAGGGGTAGCGAGGCAGAGAGGTTTAGGCAGGGAATTCCAGAGCTTAGGGCCCAGGCAACAGAAGGCACGGCCACCAAAGGTTGAGCGATTCTAGTCAGGGATGCTCAAGAGGGCAGAATTAGAGGAACGCATATATCTCTGGAGGGGGGTTGTGGGGCTGAAGGAGATTACAGAGATAGGAAGATGACCGGAACGGCATTGTTGCATCGAGTGCAAAGACGGCTCCATTTTAATATTTCCCTTCAGTAAAGTTTGGTTAGTCACAAGGCTTGGTGTCAAATTGTTTTTTAATTTCTCCTTCAAATTCTTTGACTTTGCTGGTGCTGTACTGCAACTGCTAAATTCATGTTTGATTTTAAAACTTCATTTATGTCTTTGTGTTTAAGTTAATGTCTCTGAATGTGCTGGTTATAGAACTGTTCTTCTTGACTGAATAGAATATAAGCTCTCCAGTGTTATAGAATGAGACAGCATAGGAGGAGGCCATTCGGCCCATCACGCTTGTGTTGGATCTTTTGAAAGAGCTCTCCAATTTTTTTTTAAATTCGTTCCTGGGACGTGAGTGTCGCCAGCAAAGCCAGCATTTATTGCCCATCCCTAGATGCCCTCGAGAAGGTGGTGGTGAGCCGCCGCCTTGAACCGCTTCAGTCCGTGTGGTGAAGGTACTCCCACAGTGCTGTTAGGGAGGGAGTTCCAGGATTTTGACCCAGCGATGACTTGGAGGGGAGCTTGCAGGTGGTGGTGTTCCCATGTGCCTGCTGCCCTTCTTCTAAGTGGCAGAGGTTGTGGGTCTGGGAGGTGCTGTTGAAGAAATATTAGGCACACTACCTTGCTCTTTCCCCGTAGCCCTGCAATTCTTTCCTTAAGTGTATATCCAGTTCCCTTTTGAAAGTTACTATTGAATCTGCATCCACCACCCTTTCAGGCAGCGCAGTCCAGATCATCGTAACTCGCTGCGTTTATTTAAAAAAAAAGCGTTCTTCCCTTCATCTCTGTTCCTCTTCCAAAAAAAACAGTGACTCATCCTGCAATACAATCCCAAAGGCACTGGCAGCCCTTTGATACCTAGACCAAATGGTACTATCCTGGACTGCAAGTGTTGTTTGGCTGTGGGGTGCATCACACACAAGCCCAATGCTGTCTTCGCCCACCTTCCAGACACGCATGCTTTTCACCAAGTGCTCCCTCACTAGCAGAGGATAGGAAGGATATATTGGCCTTGGAGGGAGTACAGCGTAGGTTTACCAGAATGATACTGGAACTCCAAGGGTTAAGTTACGAGGAGAGATTAAATAAATTAGGGCTGTAATCCCTAGAATTTAGAAGGTTAAGGGGTGATCTGATCGACGTTTTCAGGATATTAAGGGGAACAGATAGGGTAGATAGAGAGAAACTATTTCCGCTGGTTGGGGAGTCTAGGACTAGGGGGCATAGTCTAAAACTTAGAGCCAGACCTTTCCGGAGTAAAATTAGGAAATACTTCTACACACAAAGGGTGGTAGAAGTCGGAACTCACTTCCGCAAACAGCAATTGATGCTAGATCAATTGTTAATTTTAAATTGGCAATTGATGGCTTTTTGTTAACTAAAGGTGGGTATATGGAGTTACGTTGCAGATCAGTCATGATCTCATTGAATGGCGGAACAGCCTCGAGGGGCTCAATGGCCTCCTCCTGTTCCTATGTTCCTAGAGGGAGGCTGGCCACTGCCCCAGCTGAGATCAGCTAACTGGGCCTTCATGATTCTACATAGCTCAGTACCATCCTAGGTGGCACATTTACCCACTGAGCCAATGGAGGAGCCGAGGGAGGGGCGGGGGGTGCGGTGAAACAACAAACCATGTTTTCCCTTATGGATCTCGTGCTTTAGACTAGGAGTGAAGAAACATAGAAGATAGGAGCAGGAGTAGGCCATTCGGCCCCTCGAGCCTGTTCCGCCATTTAATGAGATCATGGCTGATCATCCAAATTCAGTACCCTGTCCCTGCCTTCTCCCCATATCCCTTGATCCCTTTAGCCTTAAGAAATATATCTAACTCCTCCTTGAATATATCTAACTCCTTCTTGAATATATTTAATGAATTGGCCTCAACTGCCTTCTGTGGTAGAGAATTCCACAGGTTCACCACTCTCTGGGTGAAGAAATTCCTCCTCATCTCAGTCCTAAATGGCTTACCCCTTATCCTTAGACTGTGACCCCTGGTTCTGGACTCCCCCACCATCGGGAACATCCTTCCTGCATCTAGTCTGTCCAGTCCTGTTAGAATGTTATAAGTTTCAATGAGATCCCCTTTCATTATTCTAAACTCTAGCGAATATAAGCCTAATCGACCCAATCTCTCTTCATACGTCATTCCTGCCATCCCAGGTATCAGCCTGGTGAATCTCCGCTGCACTCCCTCCATGGCAAGAACATCCTTCCTCAGATAAGGCGACCAAAACTGCACACAATACTCAAGGTGTGGTCTCACCAAGGCCCTGTACAACTGCAGCAAGACATCCTTGCTCCTATACTCGAATCCTCTCGCTATGAAGGCCAACATACCATTTGCCTTCTTAACCGCCTGCTGCACCTGCATGCTTACCTTCAGCGACTGGTGCAGAAGGACACCCAGGTCTCGTTGCACTTCCCCTTTTCCCAATCTATTGCCGTTCAGATAACCTGCCCTCCTGTTTTTGCCACCAAAGTGGATAACATCACATTTATCCACATTGGGCAGATGCATGGCAGATGCAGTATAATCACCCAACCTGTTCAAATCATACTGGAGTTTCTCCGCATCCTCCTCACAGCACACATGCCCACCCAGCTTTGTGTCATCTGCAAACTTGGAGATAACACATCTAGTCTCCTTGTCTAGATCATTAATATATATTGTGAATAGCTGGGGTCCTAGCACCGATCCCTGCGGTACCCCACTAGTCACTGCCTGCCACTTGGAAAAAGACCCGTTTATTCCAACTCTTTGCTTCCTGTCTGCCAACCAGTTCTCTATCCAAGTCAGTACCTTAACCCCAATTCCATGTGCTTTAACTTTGCATGCTAATCTCTTATGCGGGACCTTATCGAAAGCCTTCTGAAAGTCCAAATACACCACATCCACTGGTACTCCCTTATCTATTCTACCAATTACATCCTCAAAAAACTCCAGTAGATTAGTCAAGCATGATTTACCTTTTGTAAATCCATATTGACTTTCTCTGATCCTGTCGCTGTTTTCCAAGTGCCCTGCTATTAAATCTTTTATAATGGACTCTAGCATTTCCCCCACTACTGATGTCAGTCTTACCGGTCTATAATTCCCCGTTTTCTCTCTACCACCTTTTTTAAATAGTGGGGTTACATTAGCTACCCTCCAATCCATGGGAACTGTTCCAGAATCTCTAGAATTTTGGAAGATGACCAGCATCTACTATTTCTAGGGCCACTTCCTTAAGTACCCTAGGATGTAGATTATCAGGCCCTGGGGATTTATCAGCCTTCAATCCCGTCAATTTCCCTAACACCATTTCCCTACAAATACTGATTTCATTCAGTTCCTCACTCTCATTAGACCCTATGTTCCCCGACATCTTTGGGAGGTTATTTGTGTCCTCCTTTGTGAAGACAGAACCAAAGTATGTATTTAGTTGGTCAGCCATTTCTTTGTTCCCCATTATAAATTCCCCTGATTCTGACTGCAAGGGACCTACGCTTGACTTCACCAATCTTTCTCTTCACAAATCTATAGAAGCTTTTGCAGTCAGTTTTTATGTTCCCTGCAAGCTTACTCTCATACTCTATTTTCCCCCTCTTAATTAATCCCTTTGTCCTCCTTTGCTGAATCCTAAACTGCTCCCAATCCTCAGGTTTGCTGCTTTCTCTGGCCAATTTATATGTCCTCTCCTTGGATCTTATGCTATCCCTAATTTCCCTTGTTAGCCACGGTTGAGTCACCTTTTTTGTTTTATTTTTATGCCAAACAGGGATGAACAAATTCTGTAGTTCATCCATGCGATATTAAATGTTTGCCATTGCCTATCCACCGTCAACCCTTTAATAACGTTCCCCAATCCATCCTAGCCAACTCTCACCTCATACCATCGTAGATTCCTTTTATTTAAATTCAGGACCCTAGTCTCTGAGTCAACTACTTCACTTTCCATCTTAATGAAGAATTCTATCATATTATGATCACTCCTCCCCAAGGGGCCTCGCACAACAAGATTGCTAATTAATCCTTTCTCATTACATAATACCCAGTCCAAAATGGCCTGACCTCTAGTTGGTTCCTCGACATATTGGTCCAGGAAACCATCCCGTATATACTCTAGGAATTCCTCCTCCGCGGTATTGTTACTAATTTGGTTAGCCCAATCTATATGTAGATTAAAGTCACCCATGATAACTGAGTTGTGCTGCCATGACTTACCCTTTAATTAATTCAAATTAAATTAAATAAAATCAATACCACTAATTACACTACAATTAAATGATATACTCAAGGGCCCTTGTTTACTAGCGGACTTACTAGAGGAAGTGGACATGTCTACTGCTTGTGGCAATATCACTTTGTGGTAGATTATCCCAATGTGATCGTGCAGAATGACTTTCCCTTCTCTCGCCCTTCTATGAAACATTTAAATTTTATTCATTCATTCTCGGGATGTGGGCGCCGCTGGCATTTAATGCTCATCCGTAGTTGGTGATGCAATCGAGTTGCTGGTTAGGCCGCTTCAGGAGTCAACCATGTTGGTGTGGGACTGGGCAAGGGCAGCAGGATTCCTTCCCTAAAGGACATGAGCGAACCAGTTGGGATCTTATGACAATCCGACAGCTTCGTGGTCACTTTTTAGTGATGCCAGCTTTTTATTTCCAGATTGTAACAAAATATTGATTCAAATTCTCAAACTGCCATGATAGGATTTGAACTCATGTTATTGGATTACTAGCCCATTCCCAGTAGCATAACCACTGCACCATCACACCTCGAGGGTGGAATGAGTCGCCTGATGAGATGTGAAAACATAGAAGATAGGAGCAGGAGTAGGCCATTCGGCCCCTCGAGCCTACTCTGCCATTTAATGAGATCATGGCTGATCATCCAAATTCAATACCCTGTCCCTGCTTTCTCCGCATATCCCTTGATCCCTTTAGCCTTAAGAAATATATCTAACTCCTCCTTGAATATATTTAATGAATTGGCCTCAACTGCCTTCTGTGGTAGAGAATTCCACAGGTTCACCACTCTCTGGGTGAAGAAATTCCTCCTCATTGCTGTCCTAAATGGCTTACCCCTTATCCTTAGTCTGTGACCCCTGGTTCTGGAAAAGTGGGCTGGAATGAAGAGTGTATTTATTTTTGCTCTTGCGTTGCCTTGTCTGTTAATGGCGCCATTCTGTTTTTTTTGTGCAGTGTTTGTAGCCACAGTAAAGAGAACTTGATGACTGCTTCCAACATGGGGGTGATATTTGGACCAACGTTAATGCGAGCGCAGGAAGACACCGTTGCGGCCATGATAAACATCAAGTTTCAGAACATTGTCGTGGAAATCATGATCGAGCATTACGAAAGGGTAAAGTCCACTCCGCTTCAATTAAGGGAACCTTTCATTCTGGCCCCAGAAGTGAAAGGACTGTATGGAAATTCACCACTGTTTACGGTGCTGCGAACTTAACGCGGGCTAAGAATGCTGGAAACCTGATTCCAAAATAGCATTCAGTAATATTGGGAGATTGCTCAGTCAATTAAATAGTTATTGCAAGTAAAAAGATATTTTTGACCTGTATTCTCCATTGATGACCTAGAGTAATAATACTGCTAATTGTAGCTAAACTGCGAATAACAATTAGTACGAAGCCACGCAGACCAGAAGGTCCCACGTTTCACCACTGGTCTTTGCGGAGTTGACTGACCCCATGCCTGGGCAGCGGTTGAGTTGTGACTATTGGCCTCAGATCACTTGAGCTAGGGAGGAGATAAAAGCAGCATAGGTTTCAATTCTTGATTGCTGTCCAGTGATCTCCTTGCTGGAAAGTGTTTGTGAGGGAGAGCGAGCGAGGGAGTGGAGGGAGCAAGAGAGGGAGCGGAGTGGAGGGAGCAAGAGAGGGAGCGGAGAGGAGGGAGTAAGAGAGGGTGGGGGGGGAAGGAGTGCGAGGGGCAGAGGGAAGGAGCGGGGAAGAGAGAGGGGGAGGAGGAGGGAGTGGGGGTGAGGGAGAGGGACAGAGAGAACGCGCTTAGTCAGATATCTTGCTTGTGGCTTGTTAACTTTTTGTATTCAGGTCCTCTAATTCTGCACTTGCAGTCCAAGTTAAATAAGATCTACATGAGCCTTTCCTCTCCAACACAAGAACTGGCTCATTTTAATGGTTGCTTCCCATGCAATGCATTGACACCGGTTGTTAAACAGGGATCCTGCAGGGAATTGGGTCCAACACCTTTGCCAGTGCTGTTCCACAACCAGAAGCTAACAGAAATAAAGAAAAGACTTGCATTTATATAGCACCTTTCACAACCTCAGGACATCTCAAAGCGCTTTACAACCAATGAAGTACTTCTGAAGTGTAGTCACTGTTGTAGGAAACGCGGCAGCCAATTTGCGCACAGCAAGATCCCATTATGAGATAATGACCAGATCATCTGTTGGTTGAGGGCTAACTATTGGCCAGGACGTGGGGGAGAACCCCTCTGCTCTTCTTCGAATAGTGCTGTGGGGGCTTTTATGCCCACCTGAGAGGGCAAGCGGGGCCTCGGTTTTAACGTTTCATCTGAAAGACGGCACCTCCGACAGTGCGGCACTGCACTGGGAGTGTCGGCCTAGATTTATGTGCTCAAGCCTCTGGAGTGGGACTTCAGCCCACAACCTTCTGCCTCCGTGCTACCCACTGAGCCACGGTGAAGAGTGGCCCCTGCAGGATGACTTATTTCTTCATTTGATTTAATAGCTTTTCTCTTGCCATCCATATAATAAAACACATGGCCGGAACTTGGCACATCCCCCACTGTAAAGGACATGAACTCACCATGTAGCAACATGCTGCCAACCCACCTCCTAAGACATTATAAGCACTGACGCTCCACTCTGCCCCTCTTATTAAAGGTCAAACTGCTGCAAAGAACTGCTGTGACCTTTACTATATTTCTATTTACATCTATTTGTTTTAACAGCGAGTCCTGATGACCCTGTTGATTTTGTTGAACTGGCCTGGATGAGTTACTGAGCCTGATGGCATGCGGGAGCTAGATTGGTGTACTGTGTAACTGAAGCTTGTGTTCATGATTTGTACACATCCAGCTCCCCCTCACTGTGGGGCTCAGCAATTCCTCGCAGTCAGCATGCTGTGTAAATTAATTGTACTGCTGATGTTAATCCAGCTCTCTCACGCCATCGGACTTGGCATCTCCTCCTAGCTCCCTTCTGAATGAAGGTAAGCACCTGTGCCTGGAATTTCCGTGGTGCATCCCCTGATTTCCTGCCGTGTCTTTGGCGCATAATCGTCGGAGCCGGCCGTTTCCCTGGGGATGTCCTGCCGAAGAGTTCCGGCCGGAGATTGGGCGAAGCCCACGGGAATACTACCCTTCGGAGGTATTAAATGAAAACCATTGAAGAAATAAGCAGAAAGAAAAATAGTTAAGCTGATCAGAATTGTCTTTTTAAAAAGGGATCCTGGAAATGTGTCTCCTTTTGTTCCAATTTTCCAGATATTGCAGTCCCCACCAGAAGAGAATGCTGCTCCTCCAATACCCCCTCCCAGAGCCGCACCGAGGAAACGTCAGCCAATCACGATCTCTAAACGCCCCACTCGGCCTCGGCCTAACCTCAACTCTTCCTGTTCTGAAGATGTGGAAGGTCAGTACTCCTCGCACACGGCCTGTGAAGCCTGCATGTTGTGGTGTGACTGGAATTCTATGTATAACGCACCACCAGGGTTTGATTTTTGTTGCTTTGTTGTGGGAGGGAGAGAAGGAAGTGGGTGGTGGTACTGCTAACTAGCGTGCATGGTCCATATCCTGCTTAACATCTGTGCCCGTCTGACACATGCCACGTCTTTGAAATTTTTCTTTTCCCCGCTTGTGAATGCAATAACTCTTGTGGTACAGTTTCACGGACGCTAGTGGCCCTCTGGTATCTCATACAAGTGCCTATTTTTCATGTGTGCGCCTATACAGTTCTGGCCAGCTATCGATTTGTGGCCGGGCTTCGGTTCAGCTTGACCCTGCTCTCGCCCAAAGTCCAGCAGCAATTGCTGGGTTATTTGCTCTGTTACTTTCCCCAGCTCAGGGACTCTGAGGCACCCAACTGTTGCCCTGATTGGGATTAGCTGACTCGGCGAGACTAAGAATCAAGTTGGGGGCGGGGCAGGTGGTGCCTTTCAAGGCCATCGCTCTCCCTCTCTCTCTTCCGCTCTCTCTCTCTCTCTCTCTCTCTCTTCCGCTCTCCCTCTCCCTCTCTCTCTTCCGCTCTCCCTCTCTCTCTTCCGCTCGCTCTTTCTCTCTTCCGCTCTCCCTCTCTCTCTCTCTCTCTCTCTCTCTCTCTCTCTTTCTCTCTCTTCCGCTCTCCCCCTCTTTCTCTCTCTCTCTCTCTCTCTCTTCCGCTCTCCCTCTCTCTCTCTTCCGCTCTCCCTCTCTCTCTCTTCCGCTCTCCCTCTCTCTCTCTTCCGCTCTCCCTCTCTCTCTCTTCCGCTCTCCCTCTCTCTCTCTTCCGCTCTCCCTCTCTCTCTCTTCCGCTCTCCCTCTCTCTTCCGCTCTCCCTCTCTCTCTCTTCCGCTCTCCCCCCCTCTCTCTCTCTCTCTCTCTCTCTCTCTCCCCCTCTCTTTCTCTCTCTCTCCCGCGCTCTCCCGCATTCTCTTTCATGGTGTTTGCCAATTCCAGTCAGTGAAGCCATTTTATCTGGAAAATGCAGGATAGTGAGACGGGAGCAGAAACATTTACTTCACTATCAATGCACGACTTCATAAAATTAATTTTTAAATTTATCTTACAGTTTGCCACTCCACACCAGTTGTATAAAAGTCAAGTAAATAAAACGTGTGTAATATGCAGCAAAAACTAAAACTGGGTTAGTAAACGGCAGTTCTGTGATTGTTTGTAAATAGTGCAGAGAGCGCTGTTAGAACGGAGCAACGTGATCCGCGATCCTTGCCTGCAGCGGCTATTCTGCTGGTTCCTGCTATAGTCGGGTGCAGGTTGATTCAAGGCTTCAGGTACCTGCTTAATGGAGCGGGACAAATTGGCAGATTCCTGAAATATCCCATATGGATGCCTGGAAGGTTCCTGTGACGTAAAACCCGATAATTTTAGGTTGCCTCTATGGCAGAATGAATGCCTTTTATAAACAATATTTCTTGGTCTAAATGTACTGAATATCTGTTCAGCAAAGCAAGTGTTAATGCATTCTAATCTGTACTGCTGTGCTAGTTTAATTTAGTCATTGAATAATATTCTATAAAAGTTAGAAGTGGGCTGATAAAGAATGATTTATTCTTTGGATGTTCGTACTGCAATCTTTGATTAAAAAAAAATATTCGACCTGATAATTTGCAGACTGGAGAAGGCTCTCTTTTCCCCTCCCAAAGCAGAAACTTTGGCCTAAGAAGTGTCTCACGAGAAGATCAGATTGCTGAGGAGATTGGTTGCCCTGGCACACAATGTTAATTGAATTTCAAACCATGCCGTCCTTAAACTACTTCACCTGCAGTTCACTGATCAGCAACCCCAACCCTTTGCACAGTTAATAGCTGAGTCTGTCTTGAGATATAAATTGTATTCTGTGCACCTTGAGACACTAACGTTACTTGCACAAGATAAAGAATATGACCTGGTTAAAGGGTTGTTGTTGCTTGTGAAGTCCTCCTTCATCTCTTAGCCCCTCTGCGTTTTGCATTAATTTACCCAAGGCTCTGACTTTACAATGTTTTAGTTTGGCTCAGGAGTTTCTGTTGGATAGTAGGTGAATACTGCAACCCCCGGTGGGCTTCCGTCATTCCCCCCTCAATCAATACCAGGACGCTCTATCGGTAATCTCAGATGGTCATCCCTTAAAAGGAGCATATTTGGAGAGTGAACTGCTTCTTCCCACCAGGACACACTCCTTTTTTAAAAATGTATTCATGGGTTGTGGGCATCGCTGGCAAGGCCAGCATTTATTGCCCGTCCCTAATTGCCCTCGAGAAGGTGGTGGTGAGCCACCGCCTTGAACCGCCGTGAGCTGGAGGTGCTCCCACGGTGCTGTAGGGAGAGAGTTACTCTGGTTCCAATGGGCTTGGACTGGGAATCAAGGCCACAGACACCTATGAAGTGACGTGACTCCAGTGTTGAACTGACCACCTTCCCCCTCTCCTTTTCTTTCAGTGATCTATCTATTTGATCAACAACTAGACTGACGGATTTGAGGTGGTTAACTAGATCCTGCCGCCTGACTCGTACATTCTGTAATGTTGAAGCAGGGCTGCGCACTTTTTATTTTGATTTGCGCGCGCACATTTTTGTTCTGTTAATCAGACACTCATCGGCCTGCTGTACTGGATGGCAATTTTATGGCGTTGATTGTTATACGCGTCTGAAGCTTTCGCCGCTTGGTGCCAGCACTCATCTCTTTCGTGAGACCAGTGGTGTCTGGTTTGATCAATTGCTTGCAGCTGTTAGTTGGATAAACTATCAAGATCCCTGTTTTCCAATTTTTTTTTTTATATGGTCCTACAGTTTAACTACACAGTCTTTGGGTTGGAATCGTAATTACAGGGCTGGCAATAAATGACTTTTATTCAGTGGTCCTGTGTTAATGAGAGACGCCTATTTTTCTTTTTCCATTTGAGGTGAAGGCAGTTGTGCTCCTTGAATGACACGAGGCTGCTTCTCATCATTAGAAGCCTTTTCCTTGATCCAGTGATACTGTGCGTGGGGTGGGAGCGGGGAGGCGGTGAGTGGGCAGCGGATAAAATCTTAACTTGCTGCTTTTCCCTGACCTGTAATAACATGCGAGTGTGCAACTTAAAGACCATTTGATCCTCTGAAATTCAACCCTCTGGTGCTCCAGTTCTCCCAGCCTAGTGTCCTACTATATTTTGAATGCCACTAAAGTCTGCATCTCTGTCCAGCTGCTCCGGAAGATTATTCCAGACATTTACCTCCTTTTGTATGAAGTTCTTTCTGATTCTTGATTTTTTTTTTTTTTTTTTACTTTCCACTGCCTCTGATCCAACGAGCCTGACTTACATAAGAACATAAGAAATAGGAGCAGGAGTAGGCCAATCGGCCCCTCGAGCCTGCTCCGCCATTCAATAAGATCATGGCTGACCTGATCCTAACCGCCAATCTACTATCACAGAACCATCTCCTGAATCTAACAGAATTAGACACACGAAATAGGAGCAGGATCAGGCTACACGGCCCCTGGGCCCGCTCCGCTACACACAGGGCCATGTCCGATCCGAACCTAGACTCATGTCCAAATTCCTGCCTGCTCCCCGTAACCCTTAATTCCCTTTACTTCTAGGAAACTGTCTATTTCTGTTTTAAATTTATGTAATGATGTAGCTTCTACAGCTTTTTGGGGCAGCATATTCCATGGACCTACCACCCTCTGAGTGAAGTAGTTCCTCCTCATCTCAGTTTTGAAAGAGCAGCCCCTTATTCTAAGACTATGCCCCCTAGTTCTAGTTTCACCCATCATCGGGAACACCCTCCCCGCATCCACCTGATCCAACCCCTTCACAATCTTATATGTTTCAATAAGATCGCCTCTCATTCTTCTGAACTCCAGTGAGTAGAGTCCCAATCTACTCAACCTCTCCTCATATGTCCATCCCCTCATCCTCGGGATTAACCGAGTGAACCTTCTTTGTACTGACTCGAGAGCAAGTATGTCTTTTCTTAAGTATGGACACCAAAACTGTATGCAGTATTCCAGGTGCGGCCTCACCAACACCTTGTACAACTGAAGCAATACCTCCCTATTTTTATATTCTATCCCCCTAGCAATGAAAGCCAACATTCCATTGGCCTTCTTAATCACTTGCTGCACCTGCATACTAACCTTTTGAGTTTTGTGCACCAGGACCCCCAGATCCCTTTGTACTTCAGTACTTTCCAGTTTCTTGCCATTAAGATAATAACTTGCTCTACGATTTTTCCTGCCAAAGTGCATAACCTCACACTTTCCAGTATTGTATTCCATCTACCAAATCTCTGCCCACCTACTTAGCCTGTCTATGTCCCCTTGCAGGTTTTTTATGTCCTCCTCACTCACTACTTTCCCTCCCATCTTAGTATCATCTGCAAACTTTGATATGTTACACTCGGTCCCCTCCTCCAAATCGTTAATATAGATTGTGAAGAGTTGGGGACCCAGCACTGACCCCTGCGGAACGCCACTAGTTACTGATTGCCAGTCTGAGAATGAACCATTTATCCCAACTCTCTGCCTTCTGTTAGATATGGTGTGGAGATGCCGGAGTTGGACTGGGGTGGACAAATGTAAGAAATCACACAACACCAGGTTATAGTCCAACAGCTTTATTTGAAATCACAAGCTTTCGGAGCGCTGCTCCTTCTTCAGGTGAAGTGGAGAAATGTATAAAGACACAGCTTATATAGTCAGAGAATCATGTCAGATGTTTACAGGTAACCTTTCCAACTGCCATTTATCGCACCTCGGCAGAGAGATAATCACAGCAGTCAAAGGTGTGAATGGTGTCCAAACAGGTCAGTCAGCAAATTACCCAGCTTCCAGGAGAACAGCGACCACGACACCACACAACCCTGCCACAGCAACCTCTGCAAGACATGCCAGATCATCAACACAGATACCATCATCACACGTGAGGACACCACCCACCAGGTATATGGTACATACTCATGTGACTCGGCCAACGTTGTCTACCTCATACGTTGCAGGAAAGGATGCCCCGGAGCATGGTACATCGGCGAGACCATGCAGACACTGCGACAACGGATGAACGGACACCGCGCAACAATCACCAGGCAGGAGTGTTCCCTCCCAGTCGGGGAACACTTCAGCAGTCAAGGACATTCAGCCTCCGATCTTCGGGTAAGCATTCTCCAAGGTGGCCTTCGAGACACACGACAACGCAAAATCGTCGAGCAGAAACTGATAGCCAAGTTCCACACCCATGAGGACGGCCTTAACCGAGATCTTGGGTTCATGTCACGCTACATGTAACCCCACCTGATGCAGGGTCATCCAGACTCGAGTCGACATTGGCTTATTCTCTCTACACAGACGCGGCTGGACCTGCTGTGATTTCCAGCCAAAAAAAAAAAATGTTTTTTGTCTTTTTTTGTTTTTCATACAGACCCCAGCATCTGCAATATTTGACCCCTTGTGACCCCACCTCATTGTTCTTTGATGTAATGTTTCCCTGACTGACCTGTTTGGACACCATTCACACCTTTGACTGCTGTGATTATCTCTCTGCCGAGGTGCGATAAATAGCAGTTGGAAAGGTTACCTGTAAACATCTGACATGATTCTCTGACTATATAAGCTGTGTCTTTATATGCATTTCTCCACTTCACCTGAAGAAGGAGCAGTGCTCCGAAAGCTTGTGATTTCAAATAAAGCTGTTGGACTATAACCTGGTGTTGTGTGATTTCTTACTTCTGTTAGATAGCCAATCCTCTATCCATGCCAGAATATTACCCCCAATCCCGTGATTTTTTATCTTAAGCAATAATCTTTTGTGTGGCACCTTGTCAAATGCCTTTTGGAAGTCTAAATACACTACGTCCACTGGTTCCCCTTTATCCACCCTATATGTTACTTCCTCAAAGAACTCCAGCAAATTTGTCAAACATGACTTCCCCTTCATAAAACCATGCTGACTTTGTCCTATTAAATTATGATTATCCAAATGTCCTGTTACTGTCTCCTTAATAATGGACTCCAATATTTTACCTACCACAGATGTTAGGCTAACCGGTCTATAGTTTCCAGCCTTCTGTCTACTGCCCTTTTTAAATAAGGGCGTTACATTAGCAGTTTTCCAGTCTGCCGGGACCTTTGCTGAGTCCAGGGAGTTTTGGAAAATTATTACCAATGCATCCACAATCCCTACCGCCACTTCCCTCAAGACCCTAGGATGTAAGCCATCAGGTCTAGGTGATTTATCCGCCTTGAGTCCCATTATTTTACCGAGTACCACTTCCTTAGTGATTTTGATCGTGTTTAGCTCCTCCCCCCCTATAGCCCCCTGTTTGTCCAGTGTTGGGATAGTCTTAGTGTCTTCTACTGTAAAGACTGATACAAAATATTCATTGTGTTTTTGCCATCTCCATATTTCCCACCATTAATTTCCCGGTCTAATCCTCTAAGGAACCAACATTTACTTTAGCCACCCTTTTTCTTTTTATATAACTATAAAAACTCTTACTATCTTTTTATATTTTTTGCTAATTTACTTTCATAATCTATCTTCCCTTTCTTAATCAATCTTTTTGTTATTTTTTGCTGTCTTTTAAAGTTTTCCCAATCCTCTATCCTCCCACTAGATTTGGCTACCTTATATGCCCTTGTTTTTAGTCGAATACTATCCTTAATTTCTTTACTTAGCCACGGATGGCTGTCTTTTCTTTTACACCCTTTTCTTCTCAGTGGAATATATTTTTTTTGGAAGTTGTAAAATAACTCCTTAAATGTACACCACTGATCATATATCGTCTTACCCTTTAATCTATTTTCCCAATCCACTCTACTCAATTCCACTCTCATACCTTCATAGTCTCCTTTATTCAAGCTTAGCACGCTTGTTTGAGATCCAACCTTCTCACCCTCTAATTGAATATGGAATTCAACCATGTTGTGGTCACTCATTCCAAGGGGATCCTTTACTAGGACATTTTTAATTAATCCTGTCTCGTTACACAGGACCAGATCTAAGGTTGCTTGCCCCCTGGTCGGTTCAGTTACATACTGCTCAAGAAACCCATCCCTAATACACTCAATGAACTCATCCTCAAGGCAGCCCTGCCCAATTTGATTTGTCCAATTAATATGATAGTTAAAATCCCCCATAATTATAGATGCTCCCTTATTACAAGCCTCAACTATTTCCTGATTGATACTCCATCCAACAGAGTTGCAACTGTTCGGAGGCCTATAGACTACGCCCACTAGTGTTTTTTTCCCCTTATTATTCCTTACCTCCACCCAAACTGTTTCATTATCCTGATCTTTTGACCCAATATCATTTCTCTGTATTACAGTGATTCCTTCCTTTATTAACATAGCCACCCCACCTCCCCTTCCTGCCTGTCCTTCCTGATCGTTAAATAACCTGGTATGTTTAATTCCCAGGCATTGTCACCCTGCAGCCATGTTTCTGTAATGGCCACAAGATCATACCCATATGTAGTTATTTGTGCCATTAACTCGTCTATTTTGTCACGAGTGCTACGTGCATTCAGATAGAGAACTTTCAAATATGTTTTGTGACACTTGGTTCCTGCTTTTGCCCTTTTTATTACTTTACCTTTTACTCCATACCTTCTGCCCCTTCCTGACACGCTCTGGTTTTTAATTTCCCCACTGCTACCTAAGTCTATGACCTTCTCTGTTGTCATTTTTATTATTTGCTCTCTAGGAACCTCCCCCCCACTAGTTAGTTTAAAGCCCTCTCTACAGCCCTAGTTATATGATCCGCCAGGACTCTAGTCCCAGCACTGGCCAAGTGAAGCCCGTCCCAACGGAACAGCTCCCTCCTGCCCCAGTACTGGTGCCAATGTCCCAGGAAGCAAAACCCATTTCTCCCACACCAGTCTTTGAGCCACGCATTTAACTCTCTAATTTTATTTGTCCTAGCCAAATTCGCTCGTGGCTCAGGTAATAATCCAGAGATTATTACCCTTGAGGTTCTGTTTTTTAATTTGACCCCTAGCTGCTCATACTCCTTTAACAGAACCGGCTTCCTTGTCCTATCTACGTCGTTTGTACCAACATGGACCATGACAACTGGATCCACCCCCTCCCACTGCAAGTTTCTTTCCAGCCCAGAGGAGATGTCCTTAACCCTGGCACCGGGTAGGCAACACAGCCTTCGGGACTTTCGCTCTCTGCTGCAGAGAACTCTATCTATCCCCCTAATAATACTATCCCCTACCACTACAACATTTCTATTTACTCCCCCCTCTTGAATGGCCCCCCGTTCCACGGTGCTGTGGCCAGGTTGCTCATCCTCCCTGCAGTCCCTGCTCCTGTCCCCACAGGGAGTAAGAACCTCGAACCTGTTGGTCAAGAGCAAGGGCTGCGGCTCCTCCAGCTCTACCTCCTGGATCCCCGTACCTGCCTCACTCGTAGTCACACCGTCCTGTCCCTGACCATGGGCTACATCTGAATTACTTAACTTCATAGGTGTGACCACCTCCTGATACACCGAGTCTAGGTACTTCTCCCCCTCCCTGATGTGTCGCAGTGTCTGAAGCTCAGACTCCAGCTCATCAACACGGAGCTGGAGTTCCTGTAGCAGCAGACACTTGTCACAGACGTAATCACCGTGAGCCTCAATGGGGTTCACCGGCTCCCACATCTCGCAACTGTAACACATCACCTCCATTCTATGTAATTAATTAAATTTTTTATTGTTAGTTATGGACACCCTCTGCCCGATTTTGGATGCTAGTATCCCCTTTAATTAATTGGATTTAAATTAAATCAATCCCTCTAGTTACACCAGTTAAATGGTTTACCAACAGTCACTCTGCACCAGAAAGGCCTTATTAACTACAACCCAGAGAGTTAAAGTTTGAAAAGAGCACCCAACACCCCACTTGCCCTAACTCACAGCACTCTTTGATGACTCGCACTCAGTGCTTGCTCGCACTAGGACTGGTCTTTTTATACTGTTTGTTTGTTTATAGCCAAATGAGTCACCCCTGCTGATTGGTTAGAAAACTGGTTTCCACTGCCTGCTGTGCCAATTTACTCCTACTGCAGTGTAACCTTGTTTTACTCTTAAACCAACAGAATCCCAAATATTTAACTTTTCCCCTTTACTTAAACTGCTTAAAGTAATCTTACCAAGAATGATTTAAAGAGAAATAACAATTAAAGAACTCTCACTCTTACCCAAACTCACAGCACCCTTTGATGACTTGCACTTACCCTTTAACTAAATTAAAATTAAATGAATCCCACCAATTTCACTGCAGTTAAATGATATATTTAAGGGCCCTGGTTTACAAACTGTCCCTGGTACACCACAGCAACCTTAAAAACTATAAACCACAGACTTAAAGTTTTAAAATGAGAGAAATACTCCAACCAATCACCTACCTGTTTTGTGGTGACATCACACCTTGAATACTTTTTTACCTCTCTCCTTGCCTGAGATTGGAGATTGGTACGCCTACCTGAGCCTCTGGGGCCTTTTGTAGTCGCGCTGCTCCGCCTCCCGCCGATGCCGCACTGAGGCCTACCTGAGCCTCTGGGGCCTCTTGTAGTCGCTCTGCCGCACTGCTCCGCCTCCCGCCACTGCTGATGCCGCACTTACTGTAAAATAATAATCTGGACTTACTTTAAATAAGCCATTTAATATTTTATATACTTCGATAGGATCCCCTTAATTGTCTTCTCTCTTGGCTATAAGGTTTGAGCTTTTTCAACCTTTCCTCGTATAGCAGGTGGGGTAGTCTGATTTGGGAGAGGAATGGTGCTGTATCCTGGGGTTGAATTGTGCTCCTAAATTATGCTCATTCAGAGAGGGCTTTCCTTTTAAATGGACTGGAAATTCTTAGGTACAAAATGACTAAACAACCTGAAATCTTTCGGGCCAGTTATATCCCATCATTCCCATATAATTCACGCTGACTCGGAATGATGCTCTCTCTGCCAAATTAAGAATGTGTTTAAGGTGAATCTTTTACTCCTGCTTGTTGCATCTGTTTCACATGTTCTCATTTCTCATTCTACGTACTGCCTTCAAGGATCCTGACTGACAGAATTGCAGGAGTCCTTGCATCGCGTACACGGGCCATCCCCAGCATCTCGGTCACAACCCTTGTTTTGAGGGAGTGGGGGAGGTGGTTTGACATATGCAGATATATGCATTACTATTTTGAGCCTCCAATCCAAACCAAACCGTTGAGAAATCTCTACCATTTTAGGATTTCTAGTTGCCCATTATAGTGTGCACACTTCATTTGAGTAAATGGGGTGCATCCTTACAGCGGGGGCAGAGTTTAGCTGTAGTTTGGCAGAGAGAAGGCTTAGGGAACCCAAATGTACACAGGAATACTGCTGGAGCTTAACCAGTTAAAACGGTGTAGCATGCCAGTACGAATCACTGGTAAGCTTTTTTGCTGCTAATCCAATGAGGATCACCTTACCTGTTGGGGCTTTGGCTTTGCAGGGACATCTGGAGCTACGTGCGAAGACTCCCAGCCCTAGGTGACCAATCTAGTCCACCAGGTGAGCCAGACTGGCTTGTCAATCAACAAGAGTGTTCTGGAGATAATCGGGTATGATTACCGAAGCTTCAGCAAAGGGTTGACGTCCAAGGCAGGCATGTCATCCGAGAGCCACATGGTCATTGTTCTTCTAAACTTTCCTCCCTTATTTCACCTACTTCAAATATGCGCTCCTACATAATTGCCCCCCTCTCTGCACTCTCACTATGTTGAGACCAAACTCTGGAATTACTCCTCTTTCTCTCCCTTTGCAGATTTTAAACCCCAAAATGGGTGCTGTGTAACCACTACCTAACTTGATTTCTGGACCTGTGTCTCCTATGATTTTCAACCTTGCTGATGACTGGCACTCTGGGCCTTGGCATTTCACCTATGTTGCTCAATAATAATTATATTTTTAAAAAAAATAGGTTTGGCTTTCCCTATCTAGCTGTCTTTTACACTGTAGGCCAGCTCAACTCCATTCCATGCACAAATGGATTTTCTCTGCTATGGCTAGCCAGTGGGAAGGGTTGGTGTAGGAATATTGCCAAGCCCCCCATGTTTCCCAGTTTTAAATGTGAATCTGCAAGGTTGCCACTGTTTCCATCGGGCAGTTACTCCTGTGCACACAGTGAGTAGAGTATCACGGTCAGTTATTTACTCAAGTACCACGTCCATTTCAAAAAGTGCCTCAGGCACTTCACTGTACTGTATTTTCCATAACTCTTTTAGCCAATGCACACCTTCTTCATCCACGCAGCAATCTTGTATGAGCTGGGAGGATTGGCCTTTTGTTTTCCTGTCGCTCAACTTGTGTTAATTTATATGGAGATCTGTTATGTACACAGACCGGTCTTTTTGGAACCGAGGTCAGTGTCCGGAATACATTACAACATCATGCACTGATTTGAACTAGGATTTGGAAAGATGGGCTTACCCTTTGGACGCTCGCCCAACTTGCCTTGTGGGATAATCCTGATATTTCTCCCGTAGGTTTAAACCAGGGTTTACGGAAATGCCTCTCAATTATTTTGAGAATCGAGGGATGCAATGATGTGAATCACTGCAAAAGCGGTTCTGCCGGACTCTTGTGGAAATGCTACATTACAGAATAATTTCTGACCCAATTTTTTTTAATTTTTTAAATCGACTTGGTACTTGAGTAAACAACGGACTGTGATTCTCTAGGTACACTGGGGTACTTGCCTGTTGGAAAGTGTCACAGATTTCCACATGAACGTCTACATATGTTGCTTATTCTCGCATGAGGCCAGAGTCAAAGTTACTTGATCTTTTGACAACACAGCAAGACTTGCGTTCATTTAATGTGTGGACAAAACATTGATTTCTCTGGATTCAATGAAACAGAATAGAACAATCACTTATGGGACACTCTGGGGGAAGGGGGGGAAGCAGGGGTGGGGGGGGAAGATCAGACCTAAATAACTATTAATGAAGTCAGAGAAAAGCAATAGTAGGAAGTCTATACACATTGGCTACAAGGTATCACTTAAAGACATTGGGGAGACCAAACGCAGATTGGGTGACCGCATTGCGGAACACCTCCGTTCAGTCCGTAAGGGGGACCCTGAGCTCCCGGTCGCCTGTCACTTTAATTCTCCGCTTCACTCCCACTCAGACCTCACCGTCCTCGGCCTCTTGCATTGTTCCACGGAAGCTCGAGGAACAGCACCTCATCTTTCGATTAGGCACTCTACAGCCTTCTGGACTCAATATCGAGTTCAACAATTTCAGATCATAACCTCGGCCCCTATCACATATATATATAATTTTTTTATCCACATTTTTTGTTTGGCCCCCTTTTTTCTTCCCTCCCACATGGCAGCTGTCCTTCATTCTGCCAGCACAATTCACACCCCATCTGGAGCCATCCTTTGTTCCCTAACCTGTCCCATTACCACCTCCTCTCGCCTTGAATATCTCTTAATGTCTCTCAATGTCTCATAATCTCTCCGGCTTTCTATCCTATCACTGACCTTTTTGTTCTTTCATCCCCTCCCCCTTTTCCCAGCCCCTAAACTTGCTTTAAAATCTATTCCCTTTTCCTGCTTTTTTTTCCAGTTCTAACGAAAGGTCATCGACCTGAAACGTTGACTCTCTTTCTCTCTCCAGGGATGCTGCCCTGGCCTGCTGAGTTTTTCCAGCGTTTTCTGTTGTTATTTCGGATTTCCAGCATCCGCAGTATTTTGCTATCACTTAAAGAAAGGTCAGCTTAAGGCTTGTGGCACTCCTGCATGGTTTCCACTACTGATGCTCTCCCATCACCCAACATGAAGAGGATGTGAAAGAGTTGGCAGGCTCCTACATGTTTTCTGGAGCTGGCCACAGTCTAGTTTTACTGGGGTGGAAATTTATTAAGTAGATTTGTTGCTATCACTGGGACTGCAACTGCTGCACCCTAGTGGCTTCTGGCTTTCATGGTGAAGATGCTGTGCCAGCCTGTTACCACATGGCACGATGCTTATTTGGGCTATGTGGTTCCATCTGGAGATGTTACTGCAATCTACCCGGATACAGAGGTTATGGACCAGTCGCATCCTTTCAAACATTTTTATGGAATATTACCAATACAGTTTGCGAACAAGACCCGGTTACCCTATCTCATGCCGGAATATATTTCCCATCTCTCTCTAGGGGAAAACTCAGTGGTTGAGTAATTGGGCTTTACCCTGAATGCCAGATGAGACATTTTTCTTCGATCCAATCCTATAAAATCCTTCCTCTTCTAGCAGATGTTTTGGGCATGGCTGCGGAAGAGAGAGTGGATACATATCCATAGCAACTGGTTGTAAATATACGCGAACCAGCAAATGATTGCAGGGATTGGGCGGCAGCCATCTGCTGGTCAGGAGCTGCTGCTCACTTGGTTTGTAGTAAATGCTTCGTCCTCTTGCATCTGTTTTGTTGACTGTCTTTGTTCCTCTGAAGAAAAAAAAAATCTTTAAAAGTTTTGTTTAAAAAAAAACCCCAACCTTTTTGTTTTTTGCAGATGACGCAAGAAGCACAAACCACAATGCCAGTGGTGTTAATAACCTGGAAACGGCTGGTCTGGGCCCCCCACCAAGCCCTGTACCACTGCAGCGAATGACTAAACCGAACATGGGCAGTCCAAGGGTGGCAGAAACCGAATCCCCTCTTCGGCAAGCTACAGGTAACCAGAACTGGCGGCCCTACTCGGAGATGGATGTGGGGAGGCTCACACCGAAAATGAAAGACGGCGGTCTGAAACTTGCACCAAAGTCTGTGAATGGGGCGCCGTTGTCTGACCAGACCAACTCCAGTGTCTCTCGAGCATCATCCTTTCGCTCAAAGCCTACTTCTTCCAAGATGGTTTATACTGAAGATGGTAAATGCATTTGATATAATTTTTAAGTAGTTGCTGGACGGGCATGGAATATTAACATTGCAATCTCAATTTAGAATGCTCAGTCGATAGTGTACTTTTGTTCCCAAAGTTCTGCCTGATTCATTTCACCATTTTAAATTGAATTGAGTCTCCACTAAATCAATTGTTTCTATAGAAACATAGAAGATAGGAGCAGGAGTAGGCCATTCGGCCCCTCGAGCCTGCTCCGCCATTCAGTGAGATCATGGCTGATCATCCAAATTCAGTACCCTGTTCCTGCCTTCTCTCCATATCCCTTGATCCCTTTAGCCTTAAGAAATATATCCAACTCCTTCTTGAATATATTTAATGAATTGGCCTCTACTGCCTTCTTTGGTAGAGAATTCCACAGGTTCACCACTTTCTGGGTGAAGAAATTCCTCCTCATTTCTGTCCTAAATGGCTTACCCCTTCTCCTTAGACTGTGACCCCTGGTTCTGGACTCCCCGACCATTGGGAACATCCTTCCAGCAATTAGTCTGTCTAGTCCTGTTAGAATTTTATAAGTTTCGATGAGATCCCCTCTCATTCTTCTAAACTCCAGCGAGTACAAGCCCAGTCGACCCAATCTCTCCTCGTACGTCATTCCTGTCATCCCAGGTATCCGCCTGGTGAATCTTCGCTGCACTCCTTCCATGGCAAGAACATCCTTCCTCAGATAAGGCGACCAAAACTACACAAGGTACTCAAGGTGTGGTCTCACCAAGGCCCTGTACAACTGCAGCAAGACATCCTTGTTCCTGTACTCAAACCCTCTCGCTATGGATTGTTTTTTTGTTAATCACTTTTGCTCTTAATTCCAGCAATCAAACAGATGGCACAAGTTCAGAAATCATGTAACTACATACTTTTATCTAAAAAAAAAACAAAAAAAAAACTAGGGCGATGTTGTCCAATACGTTGGCCACTAGCCACATGTGGAAAATTGAGAACCCAGATGTGGCTAATTGCATGTATAAAAATATGAGTAATAGATACCATCATTGGGCATATGATCTCAATACTCACATTCGCGCAGAGTATGCAGGCATACTTCAAATATTTTGTGTGCTTTACTCCCTTGGTTACTGCTTATTGGTTATCAGCTAAAATGGTGTTCAACACAGGTGGAAACACTTAACAACGTGGTAACTCAAACATTGTATGAAGAGGGGAGCTGTCATTGTGGTCAGCTCGACCAATTGGAATAAGTGCTCGAGGTAAACAGAAGAAAGCAATTCAACCAATAATGAGCAGCTCCAACATGGTACATCAGCGCAAAGGGAAAGCAGGATCCAACCGCATGCTAGGGGGAGGGAGTGTGGGACTGGGTGGGGCGGGACTGGGTGGAGAGCAGGGGGACGGTGTCTGGGTGGAGAGCGGGGGGGGGGGCGGGGTGGAGTGTGGGATTGGGTAGAGATTGGGGGGGACAGTGTCTGGGTAGGGAGCAGGGGATGGTGTCTGGGTGGGGAGCGGGGAGACGGGTCTGGGTGGGGAGTGGGGGGGGACGAGTACGGTGTCTGGGTGGGGATTTGGGGGGGGACGGTGTCTGGGTGGGGAGCGGGGGATGGTGTCTGGGTGGAGAGCGGAGGGGGTGGGAGTGTGGGACGGGGGAGTTGGTGTCTGGGTGGGGAGCGGAGGATGGTGTCTGGGTGGGGAGAGGGGGATTCTTGGGGGGAGACGGTGTCTGGGTGGGGAGCGGGGAGACGGTGTCTGGGTGGGGAGCGGGGAGACGGTGTCTGGGTGGGGAGCGTATGGTGTCTGGGTGGAGAGCGGGTGTGGGGATTGGGGGGGATGGTGTCTGGGTGGGGAGCGGGGGACGGTGTCTGGGTGGAGAGCAGTGGGGGGGGAGTGCGGGACTGGGTGGAGAGCGGGGGGGATTGGGGGAGTGCGGGACTGGTTGGCGAGCGGGGGGGATTGGGGGAGTGCGGGACTGGGTGGAGAGCGGGGGGGATTGGGGGAGTGCGGGACTGGTTGGCGAGCGGGGGGGATTGGGGGAGTGCGGGACTGGTTGGCGAGCGGGGGGGATTGGGGGAGTGCGGGACTGGGTGGAGAGCGGGGGGGATTGGGGGAGTGCGGGACTGGGTGGAGAGCGGGGGGGATTGGGGGAGTGCGGGACTGGGTGGAGAGCGGGGGGGATTGGGGGAGTGCGGGACTGGGTGGCGAGCGGGGGGGATTGGGGGAGTGCGGGACTGGGTGGCGAGCGGGGGGGATTGGGGGAGTGCGGGACTGGGTGGAAAGCGGGGGGGATTGGGGAGTGCGGGACTGGGTGGAGAGCAGGGGGGATTGGGGAGTGCGGGACTGGGTGGAGAGCAGGGGGGATTGGGGAGTGCGGGACTGGGTGGAAAGCGGGGGGGATTGGGGGAGTGCGGGACTGGGTGGAGAGCAGGGGGGATTGGGGAGTGCGGGACTGGTTGGCGAGCGGGGGGGATTGGGGGAGTGCGGGACTGGGTGGAGAGCAGGGGGGATTGGGGAGTGCGGGACTGGGTGGAGAGCGGGGGGGGATTGGGGAGTGCGGGACTGGGTGGAGAGCGGGGGGGATTCGGGGGGGGACGGTGTCTGGGTGGAGAGCGGGGGGGACGGTGTCTGGGTGGAGAGCGGGGGGACGGTGTCTGGGTGGAGAGCGGGGGGACGGTGTCTGGGTGGAGAGCGGGGGGACGGTGTCTGGGTGGAGAGCAGTGGGGGGAGTGCGGGACTGGGTGGAGAGCGGGGGGGATTGGGGGAGTGCAGGACTGGGTGGCGAGCGGGGGGGATTGGGGGAGTGCGGGACTGGGTGGAGAGCGGGGGCGATTGGGGGAGTGCGGGACTGGGTGGAGAGCGGGGGGGATTGGGGGAGTGCAGGACTGGGTGGCGAGCGGGGGGGATTGGGGGAGTGCGGGACTGGGTGGAGAGCAGGGGGGATTGGGGGAGTGCGGGACTGGGTGGAGAGCGGGGGGGATTGGGGGAGTGCGGGACTGGGTGGAGAGCGGGGGGGATTGGGGGAGTGCGGGACTGGGTGGAGAGCGGGGGGGATTCGGGGGGGGACGGTGTCTGGGTGGAGAGCGGGGGGTATTGGGGGAGTGCGGGACTGGGTGGAGAGCAGGGGGGATTGGGGGAGTGCGGGACTGGGTGGAGAGCGGGGGAGATTGGGGGAGTGCGGGACTGGGTGGAGAGCGGGGGGGATTGGGGGAGTGCGGGACTGGGTGGAGAGCGGGGGGGATTGGGGGAGTGCGGGACTGGGTGGAGAGCGGGGGGGATTGGGGGAGTGCGGGACTGGGTGGAGAGCGGGGGGGATTGGGGGAGTGCGGGACTGGGTGGAGAGCGGGGGGGATTCGGGGGGGGACGGTGTCTGGGTGGAGAGCGGGGGGTATTGGGGGAGTGCGGGACTGGGTGGAGAGCAGGGGGGATTGGGGGAGTGCGGGACTGGGTGGAGAGCGGGGGGGATTCGGGGGGGGGGACAGTGTCTGGGTGGAGAGCGGGGGGATTTGGGGGAGTGCGGGACTGGGTGGAGAGCGGGGGGTATTGGGGGAGTGCGGGACTGGGTGGAGAGCAGGGGGGATTGGGGGAGTGCGGGACTGGGTGGAGAGCAGGGGGGATTGGGGAGTGCGGGACTGGGTGGAGAGCGGGGGGGGATTCGAGGGGGGGCGGTGTCTGGGTGGAGAGCGGGGGGATTTGGGGGGGGGACGGTGTCTGGGTGGAGAGCGGGGGGACAGGTCTGGGTGGTGAATGGTGAACGGGTCTAGTGCATTCTGCGAGTCAACAATCTCCGTAATCACTCTGATGAAGTTATAGCACCGTTCACAACTGCTAGCCCTAAACCTAGAAGCTGCACCAAGATGTAGTGTGTCTGATAAATTCTATCCAGAGTTCCAAACTTTGAAAGAAAAAGACTGCAAAGTTATGCACTGAGTGGTAGTAGATGTTTAAGTAAACATACCAGTGAAATACATTTACTTATATTGGGCTTGCCGCGTGTGCAAGCCCCCGATCTGCACTCACCCTGCGCGCTGACATCTGAAGCCCGGGCCTGCTTGCATTTCCTGTCACAGGCCCGGTTCAGATGTTGGCGCGCAGTGCTTACCTGATCCAGCGGCGTAGGTAGTGCGATGTGCCGGCTGGGATCAGGTGAGCACTGTATAACCAATCAGGGGAGGGGAAGGTTCATTCATGAGTTTGAGAGTAAGAACTGTCAAACTCATGAAAACTACGGGGGCCCAAAACACTCTATACTTTAAATAAAAATTTAAAAAACATCCCAATCATTAAATTAAGTATAAATAAGTTTTTAAAAAAAATTTAAACAATTTTTTTTGTGAAAAAATAAATTTTATTTAATAAAAAGGGTCTAAAACTAAACTTACCTTATTGTAGATTCTTTAAAATAATAAACCTGTGGGGAAAAAAAATTCTAAATTACACTAAAACACCACTTACCTGTAAAAGTAAATACTTGCGTGTGCTTTTTACAAGCGTAAAGACCGGAGGCCTTTAGACATGTGCAATTCCCCCAAAACAGAGGAAATCCAAGATGCACGCGCTGCCCCCTACAGCGCACGCGCTAGCCTCTTCACCTCTTGGGTTAGAGGAGAGGAAATGCCGGTTTTCAGCGCATGCGCTGTGCATGCTGAAAACCAGCATTTCCTCCGGCCAGACGCATGAGTACCCCTTCCGTACTCACGCGTTTGGGGAGGAATTACTGCCCCATTGTGTTTAAGGCGTTTTCTACTAGGATTTGACTGAGATGAGGAGAAATATCTTCACTCAGAGGGTGGTGAATCTTTGGAATTCTCTACCCCAGAGGGCTGTGGATGCTCCGTCGTTGAGTATATTCAAGACAGATTGATTGATTTTTAGACACTAAGGGAATCAAGGGATATGGGATAATGCGGGAAGGTGGAGTTGAGGTAGATGATCAGCCATGATCTTATTGAATGGGGCCGAATGGCCGACTCCTGCTCCTAATTCTTATGTTCTTGTGTTCTTAGTGCATGTGGGTAAAACCGTATCACTGTAGTCACATCTGTGGCGAGTCAGCAATTTCTATTGGATAACAGTGATCTAAGACAGCTAAAAAAAAAACCTTTATTCTAGTATAAAATTCAACTAGATTGCACATGGTACAGGTAGACTACCCTTTATCCGGACTTCCGAAAACCGAAACCCTCTAAAAACCGAAGGTTTTTTCGTTCAGCGTAAGTCGTGCGTACGACTTACGCTGAACGAAAAAACCTTCGGTTTTTAGAGGGTTCCGGTTGCGGAAGTTCGGATAAAGGGTAAGTCGTGCGCACGACCCCCCGCCAGCCCCGACAACCGCCGACCCCCCCGCCGGCCCCGACAACCGCCGACCCCCCCCCCCCCCCCCGCGGACCCCGACAACCGCTGACCCCGCCAGCCGCCGACCCCCCCGCGGACCCCGCCGGCCCCGACAACCGCCGACCCCCCCCGCCGGCCCCGACAACCGCCGACCCCCCCCGCCAGCCCCGACAACCGCCGACCCCGCCAGCCGCCGACCCCCCCGCGGACCCCGCCAGCCCCGACAACCGCCGGCCCCGACAACCGCCGACCCCCCCGCGGACCCCGCCAGCCCAGACAACCGCCGACCCCCCCACCCCCCGCGTACCCCGCCGGCCCCGACCCCCGCCGACCCCGACTGACTTACGCTGAGCGTCAGCGTAAGTCGTGCGCACGACCCCCCACCGACCCCCCCCCCCCCCCGCGGACCCCCGCCGACCCACCTTCCGAAATCCGAAATTCTCCTTTATCCGAAACTCGGCTGGTCCCGAGGTTTTCGGATAAAGGATAGTCTACCTGTACCTTCAAGGAAGAGCTACATGTTCATACCCAGCAGTGCAATGCTTCATAAGACAGATTTATTGCTTTTGGTTTATTAATAATCCTAGATAACTGATCCCATTAAGTCTGACAGCAGCCTCTCCACTCAATTCATAAACTGTGACCCCAGTAAATCCCTACTGGCACAATGAAAGGTCCTAGCGATGGACACTTGGTTCGAGCAAATTTAATTTTAAAAATTTGCTGCCGGTTTAAAACTTCTAGTTCCCATTTCAGATCCAAGAGCCGAACAGACAAAATAAATTAAGAGCAAAACCTTTTGTGCTTAAATCGTGACCCAAGAGGTTTGCTAGTAACTCCTCAAACAAGCCGGGGCCTGATGTAAACGATTCAATCCCAGTAATGAGACGTGACTGCAAAAGAGGGAGAACATTCTGTAGAGCAGATTTGATTTGTTGCTTAGTCATTGGAGTGATGCAACAGGATGTCACGCCTGCCAGCCTCCAACCACTCGGATCGCAGGCTGCCTCTTCAAGACTCATTTCTGTCGATCACTTGGTTACACCAGGGATGGTGGGGGGGATGCACATCTTCACCGTTTCTATTCTACCAAATTCAGGCAGTCACATCACTCGTACATTTATAGAGTTACTTCTCCACAACTCTCCAGCTCCATGTAGTCCCTGGTAATACAAACTGATCTTCTCTCCAATTTTCCGTCGAATCCTGAGGAGCATTTCTCTCTCAAGTCGTTCCCAGTTTTTGTGTTTTTAAAGATGCTGGCCAGAGGCTACATGGCATCAGATGTTTTGCTTGTGTCATTCCATGACTATGATGGCACGGAAGCTGCTCTCATTGTTACTGGAGAGGGATCCTTTACAAAATAGCTTCTCTAAGCTGCCTCTGAAAAACCCTAAAACACAGAACAAGGGAAGACCGAGGGCATCAGTGAGTGTATAATATCTCGCTTTAGTGCTCAGTGCACTACTAAACCATACAGATCAGGTGTGTCTAGGCTGTTCTCTGCTGAATTTACTGAGCTCAATTGGACAGTGATAGGGGAGCAATCGAGTGCCCCATGGCTCGTGAGGAAACACATTAGCCGGTGACCTGTGTTAGAAAGTAGATGTATGGAAGTCTAGTGAGAACCAGTGCCCAGGATGGTCACGTAGCCTGTCAGCACTCAACGGAGATCGGACTTGGAGGCTTGTCATTTGGCTGAGGTAGCAGAGGACTTGCCGGTTGCTGTCGGGCTGCACCGCAGCAATAGTCAGCACATTCAGAAGGGCAGGGCAGCTGGTTGTAGGGCGGGGGATTGAATAACATCAGTAGCTCTTACATTTGCTTCCCATGAAAACTTGTGTGTGTGGGAGGGGACAGTGTTAAGCACCCTATACACACAGGCTTCTCATGAGTAGCTAAAATATAACTTCTGTGAATGGGCTGAGATGGAATTTTCAATACAATTTTTAAAAAAAGCATTACTGTTATTTTACAGAGTGGGGCGGGGGGGCGGGGAACTTGAGATTTGAGGAAATAAAAACCAGAAAAGCACAGCCCATTAGGCAGCATCTGTGGAGAGAGAAACAGAGTTAACGTTTCAGGTCGATGACCTTTCATCAGAACTGGAAAAAGTTAGAGATATAACCAGGTTTAAGCAAGTACTGAGACAGGGAAAGGGGGGAGGGGAGGCCTCGGTACTTGCTTAAAACCTGTTACATCTCTAACTTTTTCTAGTTCTGACGAAGGGTCACAGACCTGAAACGTTAACTCTGTTTCTCTCTCCACAGATGCTGCCTGACCTGCTGATTATTTCCAGTATTTTCTGTTTTTTATTTCAGATTTACAGCATTCCAGGTAGTTTGCTTTTGCATCAAGATTTGAGGAAACTGATTTAGCAGATCAGCGAAAGCTTTTCCAATTGAGGCTCAAACTATCCTCCTGGGCCCCGAGCGAGGGCCTCTGATGGTGGAAGCAGTACTTTCTCAGTGATTGGAGGATAGGATTGGCCAGCATGAGATAACACTCTTTTTTTTCTTTTTGTTTCTCAGGTGATTATAGTAACGTTAACGTACAGCGAGCCCACCAGGAGAAGAGCTCATCTGGCCTGCAGCGTCCTCCCATGAGACCACCAGATCCTCCTTGTCGAGACAAAGTCCCTCCACCACTGAAAGTGGAGCAGGCTACCAGCACAGAAGATACTCAGTCTTCTGTGTAAGCTTCGTATTTTGAATTGTACTTTTTTGTGTCTCCTCTTTTCCCCCTCCCTCTCCAGTTGTCCTGCATCATCTTCTGAAGGCACCAGCTTGCAATAGAGTAGAGCTCCATGGGCATCAGTTTGCCCTCAGTTAGCTCTCGCGCTCTCTCTCTCGCACACAGACAGAAGGGGGTCACTCGATAGCAACGAGAATCAGGAACCTTGGCCGATGTTCCCCTCCCTATTGGCTGTGGCCAGTTGTAGGGACCTGGTTGCTTAGACCTCTAGATGAGATCTACTAATCGGGTAGAGACTGGGGATGGAACCTGGTCTGTGTGGCTCAGCTACTCACCAGATCAACTAGCTGAGCTATTGAAGGAGCTGTTAATGTGTCATTCTGGAATAATTGATTGCTTTTTTTGGAATTAAATTCCATTTCCCCCCCCCCCCCCCCCCCCCACCATGTTATATCATTGCTATAACAATTTCTGATTCTGCTGTTAAAGACCTTTTTATTGACAAAAGCCTCTTGTGATTTTAAACAAATTCCAATTAACCAATGTTCCCTCTCAGAAGGTTGTAGGCAATGTTCCCTTTCATTTTTTTTGGGGGGTCGCACGGCCCCATTAACGGGCTGCGAGGCCTATTCACCTTTCCGCACGTGCGCGGTTTTTCCACTGTGAAGCCGGCAAGCGGCCTGCACGGGACCTCCAGACCGCCATGCAGCTCAACGGGAACATTGGTGTCTTTTTAATATTCGTTCCTGGGATGTGGACGTCGATGGCAAGTGCCAGCATTTATGGCCCATCCCTACTTGCCCTTGAGAAAGTGGTGGTGAGCCGCCGCCGCCTTGAATCGCTGCAGTCCCCTCTATATTCCTATTGCTCTGGTATTGTTTAAATTATTACATTTTTTTTACAAATGTGCGGGGGCGTTTTGTGAAACAAGTTCAATGAGAAACGCCAGAATACAAGAACAAAAAAACATCAGGGAAACAAAGCAAGGTTGAGAGAACCCAGTCCTGACGAAGGGTTTCGACCCGAAACGTTGACTCTATTTCTCTCTCCACGGATGTTGCCTGGCCTGCTGAGTTTTTCCAGCATTTTCTGTTGTTATTTGAGAAACTAAACTTTGTTTTGAGCACCTCTGGGCACTGTGAGCTGGCAGTGGTGAGGGCGTAAATAGATAAACTTCTGATTTGGTACTTTTTTTTCCAACTGGTCGCTTGCACCCATGCATGGGGGATTTCCTTATCTGGGCTTTGAGGGAAGGGCTTCGAAGGAGAGGAATACCATCCGAGCCCAGATCATGCTGCACTGCCTTCACAGCCCAGAAGCCTGGGAGCAGGTTAAGCCCTCGCCCCTCCAGGCCAGAATATATGTTGTATGGCACAGAAAGACTTCAATGTATTTATTAAAGAAAAACAGGAACTGAAGTAGCTAACGATCTCATTCCTTTGAGTGCAAGTCTGTTTGCCAATAATTTTCATTGTTTTCTGTATGAAGTTAAATCTGATTTGCACAAAAACTGGGATTAAACCTTCTTAACCCTCAGTGTGAACTTGGCATCTGAAGCATACTGCACTGTTCGTTGTGTGAAAGTTGGCTATTTTACTGTTCGTAGCAAATTATTTTTTATGATCTACCTCAGGATTAGTTCAAATGCAACTTTTTTTTTAAAGTTAGGCAGTTGAATGCAAAGGCATTGCTCCTGTGCCTCAGTTTAGGTTCGGTTAAAGACGTGCTCACAGGACGGGCTGGACAAGTGCCATAGTTTTATAAACAGATTGAATTGGCAATTGCATAGCACAGTCGGAATCTGTACCAGTTACAGCTTTAAAACTTCCAACAACTCGCTCTGGCCATACTTCGAGCTACATTGGTGTAAGTAACCTCGGGCATTCAGTCTGCAGCAGTTTCGCTTACAGCATTCTGAAGTTGTTGATGATCAGATGTTGCGCTGATTTACATTTATTGACTTTTTTTGGGGTGGCTGGGGTGGGATTCTAATGTAAATTGCTCCCAGTATTTCAAGTCCCCCCTGGACTTGAACCTCTGTTTCTAAGAGGACAAGCAGCCAGCCCCCATTCCTCTGCCGACCGCTAGGAGATGCCAGGTTACCTGAAACATCCCAGACCAACATTGCCATCGCCCCTGCAGCGAGACTGCTGCAGATTCTGCTCGACATGACTTCAGTTTAAGTGAAGTGAGAGGGTAATGCGAAACCACGTCTTCCCACTCCTTAGGGTTCAGCCTTATCGTTCCATCTTCACTCTAGTCTTCTGCTTTAATGAATCAAATGATGCAATGAAAGGTGACGGTTTATTTACTGTTTAATTATCCAGATCAAGGAGATTCCCTGATCTAGTCATTAAAATTCATCAACACAAAATTTTAAAGTTTTTATGGCACTAATGAAGCCTAGAAACCAAACACTGAACTAATTTATTCACGGCTGCCACAAACAAACGGGTGTTCTGGTTTTATATGAGCACCAGATGTCACGAAAACAGAGCCACTGCCTCTATGAAGGCTTATTTAACCATTTCTTCTATTTTTCCCAGTGCGTTTTTAGTTCTTCCCACTGAGGTGAGAGTGCAGCCGTTTCGGCCGCCTTTATTCTGCTCCCACCGCATGCCTCGGTCTTAACTTCAGAAAAGCAGCATTTACCACATAGGTGTGACATTTCCATTTCCCAAACTAGGAACGGGATTGAGATTGCCCCAACTCATTTCATGTAGTGCCTCACAGCCTGCAAAGAAAGATTTTCACCAATTAAGTTTGGTTTAGACTGGAACTCTGGTGCCAAAGATGAAAGATCAGTGCCCACCAACCCACTACATCACCCAGTCCCTCACATTCTACTAGCTCCCTCTCCTCTCTCTTCTCCCTTCATTCCATCGCTCCTCCTCTTCTCTCTCCTTCCCACTTTTCCCCTCTTCTGAAACCAATGATTCATGCTGGGGTTGAATCTCACTGGTACCTTGCCTGCATGAGCTGGCAAGCTATGTGACGAAAGAGTATATGACAGCATTGGACTCATCAGTCACCTGCGAACTCATTTTTAATGTGGAAACAAGTCATTCTCGGTTCCGAGGGTCTGCCTAAGAAGAAGAAGATATGACAGCAATGCTGCACCCCAACCACAATTGCTATCCACATATGCACACGTTAGATAATGAGCAAGAGGAACCTGGGCTGGTTTTATCATTTTTCTTTTAAGGGGCTTTGTATTTGTGATCTTGATGTGTTGTGACGTGCACTCTAACCAAAGTCTCCCTCAACCCTTTGGTTAGGGCAGGTCACCAGTACTTGCTGGCTACTGATTTGAGCTCCACATTTAATACATGTAGAGCTCAGTGAACAGTTTTTCATTTTGAGTGGGGGGAGGGAGAAAGGTGCAATAAATTGCTTTGTGGAGCATTTTCCAATACTATATTATCTCCAAGTACATTGTGTAGACCTTTGTGATTTTTGCTTTGGGTTTTGAATTTCAGTCTAAATGGGTCAACAAAATTAAAACCACTCCTTTGAAAGAAACTGTAGACTGCACCTTTTCTTTGGCCCACACACTGCCTTTAAAAGCAGTTTCTGGGTAAGCAACACTCTGGCGTCTGAGGAGGCACTAGCGTGCCAGCTCACAGCAGCTGTACAAGGAGACTCTTTTACCCAGAATTGTGACACCGATAACCGTGACAAAATTCTAGTCTTTGCTTCTAAAGAACGTAATTATTTCTACGAGGCTGGCGTGTGTGTGAGCATCTGTTCCACAGGTACACTTTTTTGATGTGTTCTTAGAAAAATCCATTTCACGCATGCCTCCGATTTGAAAGGTTTTGTAACTATTAACAAGCTCTTGAACTAGAGAGCTGTTCTAGGCAGGCAGCCACTGGTACATAGATAACTTTCCTGTTGGATTTATGATAGTTAACTTTTTGCAAGGGAATTCTTAGACTTTACTGTTTTAATTTATAGGGTTGCTTCCAGAGCCAAGTTTTTCGAAAAGGCTGCTAGAAAAACAGGCGGGTAAGAGACAATAATTACTATTGATGCCTTCCATATCCCACTGATAATCACTTGCCCCTTAAACCCAGTGCAGAAATGTTTTGTTTCCAAAAGACCTTTTATAGTAATCTTCGGCTGGATTTTTAAAAAATAATGATTTAAGGATGGATAAATTCTACAAGAAAAGTTTAATCGCCAGGATTTCAGAACTAAGATTGCTCACTGTGACTTGTGCTGAAGTTCTGACAGAATCGAGCTTTCTGCTGAATAAATCTCAGGGTTAAGCAAATTGTTTTCACACTTCCATTATAAATAACCACAGAGTTCAGGAAGTTGCTTTACTGTTTGTGCCATGTATGGAGTACCAGCAAAAGGTGTTGCATTGCATGGCGGGAGGGTGGAGGAAAGACTAAAGTTTTAATTCTCCCTATTTTTAAAAAATTAGTTCCTGGGATGTGGGCGTCACTGGCAAGATCTGCATTTATTGCCCATCCCTAATTGCCCTTGAGAAGGTGGTGGTGAGCCGCCGCCTTGAACTGCTGCAGCCCGTGTGGTGAAGGTACTCCCACAGTGCTGTTAGGGAGGGTGTTCCAGGATTTTGACCCAGCGACGATGAAGGATCGGTGATATACTTCCAAGTCAGGATGATGTGTGACTTGGAGGTGGTGGTGTTCCCATGCACCTGCTGCCCTTGTCCTTATAGATGGTAGAGGTCACGGGTTTGGGAGGTGCTGTCGAAGAAGCCTTGGCAAGTTGCTGCAGTGCATCTTGTAGATGGTACACACTGTAGCCACGGTACGCTGGTGGTGGAGGGAGTGGATGTTTAAGGTGGTGGATGGGGTGCCAATCAAGCGGGCTGCTTTGTCCTGGATGCTGTCGAGCTTCTTGAGTGTTGTTGGAGCTGCACTCATCCAGGCAAGTGGAGAGTACTATATCACACTCCTTACTTGTGCCTTGTAGATGGTGGGAAAGCTTTGGGTAGTCAGGAGGTGAGACACTCGCCGCAGAATACCCAGCCTCTGACCTGCTCTTGTAGCCACGGTATTTATGTGGCTGGTCCAGTTAAGTTTCTGGTCAATGGTGACCACCCTTTCACCCACATGCATTCCAGATCATCATAACTCGCTACTTAAAAGAAAATTCTAATTTCCTTGCCGAATCCCCCACCATTATGATGATCTGGAATGCATGTGGGTGAAAGGGTGGTGAAAGCAGATTCAATAATAACTTTCAAATGGAAATTGGATAAATACTTTGTGGAAAAAATTGCAGGGCTATGGGGAAAGAGCAGAGGAGTGGGACTGATTGGATAGCTCTTTCAAAAAGTCGGCATAGGCACAATGGGCTGAATGTCAATTAAGGACAAGTGCAGGAGATAGCCATGTAAATGCAGTGTTGCCCACTGAAGGACTATGTTCCAAAGCTTTCTGCAGTATAAACAAGATTAGATTCTTAATGCTATAAGGGGGAAAAATTCGATTGCTTTGCACCTCCCGTTAGCGCATAAGAGGGCGCTAATGGGTCGCAAAGCAACTAGTGCCCGGGTGCGGCGATGTTTGCGCCGCTCGCGAAATTGACCGGACATTTTGCGGCGGCGCTAAACACTACCGCCACGATCTCCTGCACCCCCAGATAGTGACGTCAGTTGAGCGTGTATCGCCCCGGATCAGATATTGAGTGGCGCCCCCTGCTTTTCTGCCTGCCGCTAGCAACGACAAGTTGAGGGGAACGTTTTGCAGTCGGGAAGGGACTGGGGGAGCACTATTTAAAGGCGGCCGCTTCCTGCCTTTTTTTGTCAGTGACATTTTTGCACCACGCGTTCAGAGAGAGAGAGACTTCTGGAGAGATTCAATGCTGTGTGAAGGAGCTTTGGGTACTGAGCAGTACTTTGCAGGTTCATTTTGATTTGATCTTGCTTGCATCGATTTAGAAGAGACTATGGGGGCTGCACTCTGAGCTCTTTCCCTGGGCCTCTCCATTGTTCTTTCCAGCAGATTAAAGAGCAGGACCTCAAAGGTTGTAATCTCTGGATTACTCCCAGTGCCACGTGCTAGTAAGTATAGGAATGGGAGGATAGAGCAGATGAATGCGTGGCTAAAGAGTTGGTGTAGGGGGGAGGGTTTTACTTTCCTGGATCACTGGGCCTGCTTCTGGGAAAGGTGGGACTTGTACAAGTCGGACGGGTTGCACCTGAACCAGAGCGGGACAAATATCCTTGCGGGGAGGTTTGCTAGCACTGTTGGGGGGGGTTTAAACTAACTTGGCAGGGGGATGGGATACAGAGGGGAGCTGAAATAGGGGGGGATGTGCTGCCAATTATAGAGAAAAAAACAAGTCAGCTTGGTAGACAGGGCAAATATATAAGGGCAAGGCTGGATGGCATCTATTTTAATGCAAGGAGTCTTGCAAATAAGGTGGATGAACTGAAGGTGTTGATAAACACATGGGAGTATGATATTGTTGCTATCACGGAGACATGGTTGAGGGAAGGGCAAGACTGGCAGCTCAATATTCCGGGGTACAGAATCTTCAGGCGAGACAGAGGGGGAGGTATAAGAGGAGGGGGTGTCGCAATATTAATTAAGGAGTCAATTACTGCAGTAAGGAGGGATGGTATATTAGCAGGAGTAAGGAGGGATGATATATTAGCAGGGTCCTCTAATGAGGCCATATGGGTGGAGCTTAAAAACAAAAAGGGGGCAAGCACTTTGCTGGGAGTGTACTATAGGCCTCCAAACAGTCAGGGGGAGATAGAGGAACAGATATGTAGGCAAATCTCAGAGAAATGTGCAAATAATAGGGTAATAATAATGGGGGATTTCAACTTCCCCAATATTAACTGGGATAGTCAGAGTGTGAAAGGCTCAGAGGGTGTAGAATTCTTAAAGTGCATCCAGGAGAGCTTTTTGAGCCAGCATGTAGAAAGTCCTACAAGAGAGGGGGCGGTACTGGACCTAATTCTAGGGAATGTGGCCGGCCAAGTGGAAAAAGTGCTAGTAGGTGAGCACTTTGGTGATAGTGACCATAATATGGTAAGATTTAAGGTGGTCATGGAAAAGGACAGGGATGGGCCGGAAATAAAGGTTCTAAATTGGGGGGAAGGCCGATTTTAATAGGATAAGGCAGGATCTGGCCAAAATGGACTGGGATCAGCTACTTGTAGGAAAATCCGCATCGGAGCAATGGGAGGCTTTCAGAAGGGAGATTGAGATCATACAATGGCAACATGTTCCCGTAAAGGTCAAGGGTGGTTCCAAAAACCACAGGGAACCTTGGATGTCAGGGGATATACGAGAATGGATTAGGAAAAAAAGGAGGGCTTTTGGTAGATACAAAAGGCTAAAGACGGAGGAAGCCCTAGAGGAGTACAAAAAGTGCAGGGGGATACTTAAAAAAGAAAGGAGATCAAGGAGGGGCCATGAAATAACACTGGCGAGCAAAATAAAGGAAAATCCGAAGATGTTTTATCAGTATATTAAGGGTAAGCGGATAACTAGGGAAAAAATAGGGCCCATTAGGGACAAAAGTGGCCATCTGTGTGTGGAGCCGGAAGATGTAGGAGGGGTTCTAAATGAATTTTTTGCATCTGTTTTCACTATGGAGAAGGACGATGTAGACATAGAAATAGGGCGGGGGGACTGTGATATGCTCGAACATATTAACATCGAGAGGGAGGAGGTATTGGCGGTTTTAGCTGGCCTAAAAATGGATAAATCCCCAGGCCCGGATGAAATGTATCCCAGGCTGCTGTGTGAGGCAAAGGAGGAGATTGCGGGGGCTCTAACACATATTCAGGACCTCTCTGGCCACAGGGGATGTGCCAGAGGACTGGAGAACCGCTAATGTAGTACCATTATTCAAGAAGGGTAGTAGGGAAAAACCGGGGAACTACAGGCCAATGAGCCTAACATCAGTGGTAGGAAAATTATTGGAAAAAATCCTGAGGGACAAAATTTGTCTCCACTTGGAGAGGCAAGGATTAATCAGGGATAGTCAACATGGCTTTGTCAAGGGAAGATCATGTCTGACTAATTTGATTGAATTTTTTGAGGGGGTGACTAGGTGTGTGGATGAGGGTAACGCAGTGGATGTGGTATACATGGATTTCAGTAAGGCCTTCGATAAAGTCCCGCACAGGAGACTGGTCAAGAAGGTAAGAGCCCATGGAATCCAGGGTGCCTTGGCACATTGGATACAAAACTGGCTTAGTGGCAGAAGGCAGAGGGTGATGGTCGAAGGTTGTTTTTGTGACTGGAAGCCTGTGGCCAGTGGGGTACCACAGGGATCGGTGCTGGGTCCCTTGCTGTTTGTGGTCTACATTAATGACTTGGATATGAATGTAAAGGGTATGATCAGTAAGTTCGCGGATGATACAAAAATTGGTAGGGTGGTAAATAGCGAGGAGGGTAGCCTCAGTCTGCAGGACGATATAGATGGGTTGGTCAGATGGGCGGAACAGTGGCAAATGGAATTTAACCCGGAAAAGTGCGAGGTGATGCACTTTGGGGGGACTAACAAGGCAAAGGAATACACAATGAATGGAAAGACCCTAGGCAAGACGGAGGGTCAGAGGGATCTGGGTGTGCAAGTACACAGATCCCTGAAGGCGGCGGAACAGGTGGATAAGGTGGTAAAAAAGGCATATGGGATACTTGCCTTCATTAGCCGAGGCATTGAATATAAGAGCAAGGAGGTTATGATGGAGCTGTATAAAACACTGGTTAGGCCACAGCTGGAATACTGTGTGCAGTTCTGGTCGCCACACTACAGGAAGGATGTGATCGCATTAGAGAGGGTGCAGAGGAGGTTCACCAGGATGTTACCAGGGCTGGAGCGCTTCAGCTATGAAGAGAGACTGGGCAGATTGGGTTTGTTTTCCTTGGAGCAGAGGAGGCTGAGGGGGGACGTGATTGAGGTGTACAAAATTATGAGGGGCATAGATAGGATGGATGCTGAGGAGCTTTTTCCCTTAGTAGAGGGGTCAATAACTAGGGGGCATAGATTCAAGGTAAAGGGCGGGAGGTTTAGAGGGGATTTGAGAGAACTTTTTCACCCAGAGGGTGGTTGGAGTCTGGAACTCACTGCCTGAAAGGGTTGTGGAGGCAGGAACCCTCACAACATTTAAGAAGCATTTGGATGTGCACTTGAAATGCCATAGCATACAAGGCTACGGACCAAATGCTGGAATATGGGATTAGATTAGACAGGGCTTGATGGCCGGCGCGGACACGATGGGCCGAAGGGCCTCTATCCGTGCTGTATTACTCTATGACTCTATGATTTGATGTACAGGTCTCTCCAGGCTGAGTATCAAGGCTGCAATGAGTAGGGTGTGGGTGGAGAGCAAGATCGACCCTCCCCTTTAAGAACTGGCCAGCAGCAGTGTGTCTGTGTTCCATTGCTGACTGACATCACATGAGCTTCGCCAGCGCTCTGAAGTAGCGCCTCACTCCTCGGTGTTGACGCCTTAAGAGAGGTGTGTAGTGCCTGATTTAGCGCTACAATCACCTCCTGGGGTGATAGAAGCCAAATTTGCAGTAGGAGGCGATAATTAGCGCCAGGCACTAAACTTTGCATCCGGCCGATAATTGCGCCCCAAATGGGGCGATACCGAATTTCTTCCCCTAAGTATTTTAATCTTAAGAGATCAGTCACTATATAATGTAGGTACAGTTTGAGGTGTTGGAGTGGGTGAACCACTTTTGCCTTTGGGATCTGGGCTTGGAATCCTCTCTCTCTAAATGGCAGTCCCACAGACTGGTCAAACAACAGCCAAACATAGTTCTATTCAGTTATATCTAACAGCCAACATTGCAGACTCCTCCATCACCATCTTATCCCAACGGTAGGATAGACTCACTAAAGGTGCGGACACAATTGTGTGGGCATGGCCATGGGAGTTCTCCACATTTACTCTGAATCCCATGGATTCAGGTCGAACAAAGCCAAGGAAATAGCCTGCTGATTACCATCTACTGCTAACTCCGCCCCCCCAGCTGACAAATCAGTACTCCTCTATGTTGGACATCACATGGAGAGGACCGAGGGCAGGACAAAAGCTAGTCCAGACTGGTGATGGGCAATGTGGCAATAGGAGGAGGAGACTCCATTAACATTCACATCCTCGACCATGATCGACCCTCGGATGTGAATGCAAGTGATAACGGCTGAAGTGTTTGCAAGTGTTTTCAGCCAAAAATGCCATGTGAACAATTCTACTCTGCCTCCTTCCGAGGTCCCTTCTGTCCTAGATGCCACTATTGACTCCACAAAGAAGCAGTTGAATTCACTGGACATAGTGAAGGTGATGATCTGAGTGTAGTGTCAACAACAAGAAAGGGGCAACCACCTTCCGTTGACCTTCAACAACACTACCACTGGCGAGTACCCCACCATCAACATCCTGGAGGTGGTCACTGTCCAGAAGTTTACAGGAACAGCTGCATCAACACGGTCGCTGCAAGAGGAAGAAAAAGGGTTAGGTACTCTTTGTTATAAATCTCATCATCAAGAAACTACTTATGAAATAACGCTGGACAGCCAGCTGGTGGCGCCGTCTGATGCGCTATCAATTACTCATAAAAGACCGAGAGTTAGAAGAGTAACTGAAGGCTTTTATTAACAAAAGAATGGAGGTCTGCCTCGAGTGGTCGACAGGCCCAGGATACAAGGGCTGGGGAGCAGTCACCTTTATACTAGGACCTGTGGGAGGAGTCAGCCGAGGCATGTCCAGGCATGTACACAGTGGAATACAAACAGGAATACAAACAGTGGTTTACCACATTCACCCCTTGTTTAAAATTGAGTCCGGCGGGGTGAAGTGTATTAAAAGTTAGTGTATTGGAGTCTCTCCGGAGGTCTTGTCTGCCGCTGTGATCGGCGTGGCGACGGCAGGGGTAGTGAAGCTTCCAGCGTCGAGTCCAGCGTAGGCTGTGGCACAGGCGTGTCGTCCTCGTAGATGTCGAGCGGGTCGCGGGGCCCAGGCCTGCTGTCTGCTGGGGCTGGATATCGGATCGTGGGGGGGGGTGGTAGTGGGTAGTGGGTTACTGCGGCCCCCGAGGGTGCAAGGTCTCTTATGGAGACTGTGTCCTCCCGCCCATCCGGGTATGCGATGTAAGCGTACTGGGGGTTGGCGTGGAGGAGGTCGACCCTCTCGACCAGGGGGTCCGTTTTATGGGTCCTCACGTGTCTTCTCAGTAGGACCGGCCCTGGGGACGTCAGCCATGGCGGTAGCGATGTCCCCGATGTGGACTTCCTTGGGAAGACAAACATTTTCTCATGAGGGGTGGCGTTAGTGGCAGTGCAGAGCAGTGACCGAATAGAGTGGAGCGCATTGGGGAGCACATCCTGCCAGCGGGAGGTTGGAAGGCCCCTAGACTTTAAGGCTAGCAGGACGGCCTTCCAAACTGTCGCATTTTCTCTTTCCACCTGTCCGTTCCCCCGGGGGTTGTAACTGGTGGTCCTGCTTGTGGCAATACCCCTAGTTAGCAGGTACTGACGGAGTTCGTCGCTCATAAACGATGAGCCCCGGTCGCTATGGATATAGCTGGGGAAGCCGAACAGGGTGAAGAGGTTGTTCAGACATTTAATGACCGTGGCACTGGTCATGTGCGGGCAGGGGAAGGCGAACGGGAAACGGGAGTACTCATCAATAATATTGAGGAAGTACACATTGCGGTCGGAGGAGGGGAGAGGCCCTTTAAAATCAACGCTCAGGCGCTCGAAGGGGCGAGTGGCTTTTATCAGGTGGGCCCTGTCTGGTCTATAAAAGTGCGGTTTGCACTCAGCGCAGACTTGGCAGTTCCTGGTCATGGTCCTGACCTCCTCAATAGAGTAAGGCAGGTTGCGGGCCTTGATGAGGTGGAAGAACCTGGTGACCCCCGGGTGGCAGAGGTCATTGTGGAGGACCCGTAGTCTATCGATCTGCGCGCTGGCGCAGGTGCCACGCGATAGCGCATCCGGGGGTTCATTTAGCTTCCCGGGCCGGTACAAGATCTCGTAGTTGTAGGTGGAAAGTTCGATTCTCCACCTCAAGATCTTGTCATTTTTGATTTTGCCCCTCTGCTTGTTGTTAAACATAAAAGCAACTGAACGCTGGTCAGTGAGCAGGGTAAATCGTTTTCCGGCCAGGTAGTGCCTCCAATGACGCACAGCCTCCACAATCGCCTGGGCCTCCTTCTCAACAGCGGAGTGTCTGGTCTCCGGGCCTTGGAGGGTTCGTGAAAAGAAGGCCACGGGTCTCCCCGCCTGATTGAGGGTAGCGGCCAGGGCAAAGTCGGACGCGTCGCTTTCCACCTGGAAGGGGATGGATTCGTCCACTGCGTGCATGGTGGCTTTGGCAATGTCCTCCTTGATACGGTGGAAGGCTAAGCGGGCCTCTGCCGTCAAGGGAAAAGAGGTGGACTTGATCAGCGGACGGGCCTTGTCCGCATAGTAGGGGACCCACTGGGCGTAATAGGAGAAAAACCCTAGGCACCTCTTCAGGGCCTTGAGGCAGTGGGGCAGTGGAAGTTCCATAAGGGGACGCATCCGGTCGGGGTCGGGGCCGATGACTCCGTGTTCCACAACACAGCCAAGGATGGCGAGGCGGTTTGTGCGGAATATGCACTTCTCCTTGTTATATGTCAGGTTTAGGAGTTGGGCGGTGCGGAGGAATTTTTCGAGGTTTGCGTCATGGTCCTGCAAGTCACGGCCGCAGATGGTCACATTGTCCAGATATGGGAAAGTGGCCTGCAACGCATTTTGATCTACCATCCGGTCCATCTCCCTTTGGAAGACGGAGACCCCGTTGGTGACGCCAAAGGGAACCCTAAGGAAGTGATAGAGGCGGCCGTTTGCCTCAAAGGCAGTGTACTGGCGGTCCTCAGGGCGGATGGGGAGCTGGTGGTACGCTGATTTCAGGTCAATGGTCGAGAAGACGCGGTACTGCGCGATCTGGTTGACCATATCAGCTATACGGGGGAGTGGGTAGGCGTCCAGCAGGGTGTAGCGATTTATTGTCTGGCTGTAGTCGATGACCAGGCGCTGCTTCTCGCCGGTCTTAACGACCACAACCTGGGCTCGCCAGGGGCTGGTGCTGCCCTCAATAATCCCTTCTTTCAGGAGCCGCTCCACTTCGGTTTTAATGAAAACCCTGTCCCCGGCACTGTATCGCCTGCTCTTTGTGGCGATGGGCTTACAGTCGGGGGTGAGGTTAGCAAACAGTGGTGGGGGGGTGACTCTGAGTGTGGAGAGGTTGCACCTGGTGCGCGGCGGGCAATTTGGAAGCTGCTGGCTGCGGACTGTGAGTGGGGGTAGGGGTCCACCGTACGCCATCGTAACACTTTTAAGGTGGCACTGAAAATCTAACCCCAGCAGGACGGCAGCGCAGAGGTCAGGCAGGACCAGAAGTTTAAAATGATCGTACACGGTCCCGTCTACTACGAGTGTCACCACGCAGTAGCCGCCGATGTCCGCCGACTGGGACTCGGAGGCCATAGAAATCCGCTGTTGTGCAGGCAGGACTGGGAGAGAGCAACGCCGCACCGTGTCGGGGTGGATGAAGCTCTCCGTGCTCCCAGAGTCAAAAAGGCAGATTGTATCGTGACCATTTACCTTAATGTCCATTGTGGAACTGGCCAGTTGGTGCGGTCTCGCTTGGTCCAGTGTAACGGATGCCAGCGTAGGGGTCGGTGTGTCGCTGCGGGTATCAGATGAGGCGGTGTCGGGGGCCTGCTGCGTCCCGGCTGTCGTCCAAGATGGCGGCGTCCATGATCCCCATGTGGCTGGAGGCGTCCAAAATGGCTGCTGTACCGGTGATTCGCACATGGCCGGGGAGGTCCAAGATGGCGGCCTGCATGGCCCACACGCGGCGCTGCTGGGGTTCGGGGTGGCTTTGGCCCTGCAGACGCTAGCGTAGTGTCCCTTCTTCCCGCAGCCCGAGCAGATCGCGTTTTTCGCCGGGCAGCGCGCTCTGGGGTGTTTTGCCTGGCCACAGAAGTAGCATTTCTGGCCTTGGGACACTGCTGCGGTAGTTGGGCCGTTGTTGGGGTGTGGCTGGGGTGGCACGGCGCTATGAGGCGGTCCTACCGTGTCCCAGGCTGTCATTCCCCGCGGCGTCCACGGTGCAGAGGAGTAGGCATCCATGCCCTGGTAGGCTGCATCCAACGATAGTGCGAGTTCAGAGGCCTTGTTGAGGTCGAGGTTACTCTGCTCCAACAGTCGCTGTCGGGTGTAATTGGATCTGTGGCCCGCTACAAAAGCGTCCCGGATAAGTTCCTCTGTGTACACGGCGGCCTTTACATCCTTACAACCACAGGCCCGGCCAAGCACAGACAGTGCCTGAAGGTATTCCACGGTCGATTCCCCAGGTTGTTGTTTACGACTCCCCAGAAGGTGCCTGGCGTACACTTCGTTCACTGGGCGCGTGTACTGGTCCTTGAGGAGCTTGATAGCGTCCGCGTACGAGGTCGCGTCTTGGATGACCGAGTACACTCGGTGGTTCACTTTGGAGGTCAGGACATCCAGTTTGTCCTCGTCCGATTTGATTGCTTCGGAGGCGGTCAGGAATTTTTCGAAACACTTAAGCCAGTGAGTAAACTTGGTGGATGAGTCCGCCTCCCGATGATCTAAGTCCAGGCATGCTGGTGTGAGGATCTTCTCCATTATAAAAATGTTGTTAATAAAATTGATGCGCTATCAATTACTCATAAAAGACCGAGAGTTAGAAGAGTAACTGAAGGCTTTCATTAACAACAGAATGGAGGTCTGCCTCGAGTGGTCGACAGGCCCAGGATACTAAGGGCTGGGGAGCAGTCACCTTTATACTAGGACCTGTGGGAGGAGTCAGCCGAGGCATGTCCAGGCATGTACACAGTGGAATACAAACAGGACAAACAGGAATACAAACAGTGGTTTACCACACCGTCCAAGGAGTATAAATACTCGGGCGTGGGCCCCAGCTTTCCAGGGACATTTTGTAAGACAAGGAGCTAGTGAAGTACAACTAGACCTCCATGTTCTGAAACAAGTTGATTAAAGCCTTGCTTTATGCTCAAACCAAGTGCGTAGTGAGTTTTATTACGTCACTCTTCAACGAGTAGCTCACCTCATGATCACTCAAAGCCTCTCCACCATCTCTAAGGCTCACATCAGTAGTATGAATTCTCACCACTCTCCTGGATGGGTGTAGCTGCAACCACACTTAGGAAGCTCAACACCATCCAGGAAAACGCAGTCTACTTGACTGGCACTCTTGCCACTGAAATCAATAACCACTCCTTCACCACTGGTGTACTGTGGTTGTAGTATGCACCATCAATGGGATGCAGTGCACCAACTTGCCAAGCTTACTTCAATGGCACCTCCCGCCCCTGTGTCCTCTACCACTGAGGAGGACATAAGCAGAAAAGTTGCGGAAACACTATCGCTATCCAAGTTCCCCTCTACGTCCCCTGCCATTGTGACTTGGACAGATGCTGCCATTGGCTCATTGTTGCTGGGCCAATATGATGGAATTCCCTACCTAACATCTTTGTGGGAGTATTCTCACCACAGGCTGCAGCGATTCAAAGAGAGAGACCTATCGCCACCACATCCGGGGAAATACGGATGGACAAAACAACCCACCTTGCCTGTGCCTCTCGTATATCCCACAAACTAACAAAACATTACAACCTGGAACTCTCATGTTCTGATAAGAGGTCGGGCATGTTATTTGGATGAGGATGAAAAGGGCATCAAGCTCTTGATTTATTCTTCTTCCCCCAATTGCTTTGTATGTGGCAGGCATTTGATTGGCAAAAAGCCACCCCAGGATTGTTCATTAATATCAGTTCATCCCTGGCAAATTACAGCATTCTATAAATTGTAGACCATCGGAGCTCCTCACCTCTTTTTATAACACATGTTTCTGAAAATGTGACCTAGGAGCTTGGAAATGAAGCATTACATTTAAATGAGAAAATATATCGAAATATCCTGCCAAATCACAAGCAGCGACTAGCCAATTCAGCCGGGGAGTGCTTTTACTTAAGAGTTACAGGAAATATTTCAAAACTGAAGTGTATATGAGATTAAAGAAAAGCTCTTTGGCTGTGGTTCAATACATTGATGGTAATGACGGTAGCGCACCCAACCGCTGGGTCTAAAATTGTGAAACTAGCAGCCTGTTCAAACCCCTAATGTGGCTCGCCACCAAAGTAGGTTAAAGCTGGGTGGGCGTGTGTGCTGTGAGGAGGATGCCGAGAAACTCCAGGATGATTTGGACAGGTTGGGTGATTGGGCAGATGCATGGCAGATGCAGTATAACGTGGATAAATGTGAGGTTATCCACTTTGGTGGCAAAAACAGGAAGGCAGATTATTATCTGAATGGCAATATTGGGAGAAGGGGAAAGTGCAACGAGACCTGGGTGTCCTTGTGCACCAGTCGCTGAAGGTAAGTATGCAGGTGCAGCAGGCGGTTAAGAAGGCAAATGGTATGTTGGCCTTCATAGCGAGAGGGTTCGAGTACAGGAACAAGGATGTCTTGCTGCAGTTGTACAGGGCCTTGGTGAGACCACACCTTGAGTATTGTGTGCAGTTTTGGTCGCCTTACCTGAGGATGTCCTTGCCATGGAGGGAGTGCAGCGAAGATTCACCAGACTGATACCTGGGATGGCAGGAATGACGTATGAGGAGAGATTGGGTCGATTGGGCTTATACTCGCTGGAGTTTAGAAGAATGAGAGGGGATCTCATTGAAACTTATAAAATTCTAACAGGACTAGACAGACTAGATGCAAGAAGGATGTTCCCGATGGTGGGGGAGTCCAGAACCAGGGGTCACAGTCTAAGGATAAGGTGTAAGCCATTTAGGACAGAAATGAGGAGGAATTTCTTCACCCAGAGAGTGGTGAACATAAGAACATAAGAAGTAGGAGCAGGAGTAGGCCATACGGCCCCTCGGGCCTGCTCCGCCATTCAATAGGATCATGGCTGATCTGAATCTAGACTCACGTCCACTTCCCTGCCCTCTCCCCGTAACCCCTAATTCCCTTATCTGCTAGGAAGCTGTCTATCTCCGTTTTAAATTTATTTAATGTTGCAGCTTCCACAGCTCTCTGAGGTAGCAAATTCCATAGATTTACTACCCTCTGAGTGAAGAAGTTTCTCCTCATCTCAGTTTTGAAAGGGCAGCCCCTTATTCTTAGATTATGCCCCCTTGTTCTAGTCTCACCCATCAGTGGAAACATCCTCACCGCATCCACCCGATCAAGCCCCCTCACAATCTTATATGTTTCGATACGATCGCCTCTCATTCTTCTGAACTCCAATGAGTAGAGTCCCAACCTACTCAACCTGTGGAATTCTCTACCACAGAAGGCAGTTGAGGCCAATTCATTAAATATATTCAAGAAGGAGTTAGATATATTTCTTAAGGCTAAAAGGATATGGGGAGAAGGCAGGGACAGGGTACTGAGTTTGGATGATCAGCCATGATCTCATTGAATGGTGGAGTAGGCTCGAGGGGCCGAATGGCCTACTCCTGCTCCTATCTTCTATGTTTCTATCCTGAAAACAGGAATCCCTTTCAGATCCTCACATGCAATTTGCAGGAATCGTGTTAATTTCATTGCACTGACATGCTAAAGAAATGTCTTTGTTCATGGAATGAGGCATTTGTAACTTGAGCTATTATAGCCATGAGTTTAACATCAGTACCTAGTTTTTTTTATTCGGGAGCAAACTTGAGGTTACCTATATGAGAACCGAATAAACATAAGCCACCGTGGCTTTAGAAGGGGAAGATTGTGCCTGATGAATCTTGACTTCTTTGAATAACTTGCCATGCCAAGTGGACATTGGAAAGCCATGTGACATGGTCTACTAGATCATCAAAAAGCCTTCGATAAAATTCCTCATGAAAGGATGCTACTGAAATTAATAAGAATTCAAGGCAGAACCTGGGTGTGGATAAGGAATTGGTTGAAGCAGGTACTTGTTAGGGGATAAGGAAGACCTTTTGGGGAAGTTGTAAAATCTGTAGGTATTATGGCGAATTAATACAGACTACAAGAGTAACTTTAACAGGACTTTACTATTCGAAGGTCAGGGCGAATCTGCCCAATAAATCCTGACAGCACTTATATACCGGTGTGGTCACCGTCGGTATTACAGTATACAGCAGCCAAGATAAAGTAGTGCCACATCTAAAATAGTTCTCTTAAAGGTGGACGGTTACATACAATAGTTCTCTTAAAGGTAGAACAGTTACATACACTACAATCCTCCCTTTTTAGCTTACAACATACTTATTCCCCATTAACATAACATCATAACATATATACAACTTATGCAAAACAGTTCACAGATTCAGTCTCTGGAGGCTTCCTGACTCTGTCCGGATAACGCCTCGGTGGTGTAGTAGTTTTCGGCGGGGTAGTAGGTTCTTCTGGCAAGGTCGATTCGGCTTGACGGACAGTGTCAGGTTCATCTGATTCCAGTATTACCAGATCGGAGGTAGGTGCTCTGGGTATCTCTGCTTCAACATTAGCCGTGTACGGTTGTGGAGTAGGTTGGTCCTTTGTGGATGACCCTATGATCTGGTCAACGTGGCGCCTTATTATGCTGTCACCAATGTCCACGGTATACATCAGCGGCCCTAGCCTTTTCCCAATAGTTCCAGGCTGCCATTTCTCGGTACGGTAGTCCCGGGCCAAAACTTGTTGACCTATCTGAAAGGACCTAGTTGGCCTTTCATTCATGCCCTGAAATTGCCGGTTCTCTACGTCCCTTCTGACGTTTGGCTTAATCAAATCCAGCCGGCATCTTAGTCTTCTATTGAAAAACATCATGGCGGGAGTTTGGTTTGTGACCGCATGTGTTGCATTCCTGTACGCCAACAAGAAGTTATCTACCTTATGTTGTAGGTTGATGTCTTCATTACCCATGGCCTTCTTCAAGGTCTGGACTAACCTTTCAGCTAATCCATTGGTGGCGGGATGGTATGGGGCTGACGTGTAGTGCTTGACCCCATTCCTTTTTAAGAACTTCCTGAATTCTTCGGACACAAATTGCGGTCCATTATCAGAACAGATCTGTTCCGGCAGCCCATTCCTGGCAAATATGGTCCTTAATACTGTGATGGTTTTTTCCGTGGTGGTGGAGGACATCTTTATTACCTCCGGCCACTTGGAGTGTGCATCCACCGCGATTAGAAACATTGAGTCCATAAATGGACCAGCAAAGTCGACGTGCACCCTTTGCCAAGGAGATGAGGGCCACTCCCATGGATGCAGAGGAGCTTGTGGTGGCGCGTTTTGGACCTTCTGGCATCCTAGACAGCTCTTGGTTATTTCTTCGATGTCTCCATCAATACCTGGCCACCACACAAACGCTCTTGCTAGGTTCTTCATTTTCACTCCACCCAGATGCCCCTCGTGAAGCTCCTTTAGCACCTTATGCTGAAGTTTGGGTAGAATCACCACTCTAGATCCACACATCAAGGCTCCTCGGCACACTGACAGCTGTTCTTTTCTTTGCGAAAATGCGGGCAGCGTTGGTTCGCCATGTGCTGGCCATCCCTCCACTGTTAAATCGTAGACTCGTGAGAGAGTCGGATCATTTCTTGTTTCATTTTCGATCATCGAATTTGTTACTGGTAGACATTCCACTATGGATGAGTGGAACATCTCTACCGGGTCCACTGTAGCCGCCTCTTCTACTACTGGCAACGGTAGGCGCGATAACCCATCAGCATTTCCATGCTGTTTGGACCTTTTGTATTCGATGTCATATTGGTGTGCCCCAAGTAACACGGACCACCTCTGTAGCCTTTGCGCTGTCATAGTGGAAACGGCCTTGTTAGGGTTGAATATGGACACCAACAGCTGGTGGTCTGTCAGTAATGTGAACTTCTTGCCCTGCAGGTAATGATTGAATTTCTTTACTCCCCACACAAGGCTGAGGGCCTCCCTATCTATCTGAGCATAATTTCGCTCAGCGGAGGTCAATGATCGGGACGCAAATGCGACTGGCCTTTCCGAGCCATTTGGTAACTTGTGTGAAAGTACTGCTCCAATTCCATAAGGGGAAGCATCACAAGCTAGACGAAGAGGTAATCAACGCCTTGCTTCTGCGAAAGGCCTTCTTACAGTCCTCGCTCCACTTCCATGGTACTTCTTTCCGCAACAGAGCATTCAGCGGATGCAGCACCGTGGATAGATTTGGCAGAAACTTGTGGTAATAATTAATCAACCCCAGAAATGATCTCAACTGTGATACATTTTCCGGAGCGGGGGCCTTCACGACAGCTTCTATCTTGTCAGGTGACTTGTGCAGCCCCTCTTGGTCAATGACATGACCGCAGTACGAGATCCGTTTCTGGAAGAACTCACATTTCTGGCGATTAACTCGAAGGCCATATTCCTTCAACCTGGTGAGCACCAGTTTCAAATTTGTGAGGTGTTCCTCCTCGTCTTCTCCCGTAATCAGGATATCGTCCAAGTAACACTGCGTGCTTGGAATACCCTGTAAGACCTGCTCCATGGCCCTCTGCCAAATTGCTGGAGCCGAAGCTACTCCAAAAACCAGTCTATTATAACGATACAAGCCTCTGTGCGTGTTGATTGTGAGATACTGGCGTGACTCTTCCTCGACTTCCATTTGTAAGTATGCTTGTGCCAGGTCTATCTTGGTGAAGTGTTTCCCGCCAGACAATGAAGCAAAGATATCCTCAATCCGCGGAAGCGGGTATTGTACCGTGTGAAGCACCGGATTAACTGTGATCTTGAAGGCTCTGCAGATGCAGACCTTTCCCGGTCCCCCTGGCTTGTTACTTGATGAAGACTTCATGACGGGAACAATGGGCGTGGCCCACTCGCTCCAGTCCACCTTAGACAGTACCCCTGAACGTTCAAGCTCTTCCAGTTCTGCCTCCACAGCAGGTCGTATCGCGTAAGGTACCGATCTGGCTTTGAAAAATTTTGGGCTTGCATGTTCTGCAATCTTGATTTTTGCTTTAATTCCTCTGTGTTCCCAGTCCTTGCTGGAATACCTCTTTAGCTTCGTCCAATATTCTGGACAACCGTTCAGGTTTGACATCTTCCTTTCCGGAATCTACCGTCATTGTGTTTAGTGAATGCCAGTCTATCTTTATTTTCCTGATCCACTCCCGTCCCAGAAGTGGTGGACCTCCCTTGGGCAGCACATACATGTCCATCCCTTGGTGATCTTTGTCCTTGTATCTCACCTTGACTTTTATCTTTCCGATGGGGTATACTTTGTGCCCCGTGTATGTCTGCAATACTATCTCCGTATCCCGTAGGGGAATATGTTTGAATAACTTTTTGTAATCTTGCTTATTCATGACCGTCAACGCCGATCCGGTGTCCACTTCCATCTTCACTTGGACTTTTGCAATCTGTAGTGTGACCCAGATAGTTTGTCGGTCAGCTTCTTTACTCACATTGTGAATCCTCAGACTACCCAGTTCCTTGCTGTTGGAGTCTGAGTCCGAATTCTGTTCATCTGGACTCTTCCCAGTCACCTTATGTACCTTTCTGTACTTCTTCTGCGGTGACTTATTATTGCTGGTCTTCTTTCCTGACCGGCATACCTTAGCTATGTGACCAAGCTTGCCACATTTTCTACATTCCTGGTTTTTAAACCAGCATTGGTTCTGGTCGTGTGTTGTCTTCCCACAACGATAACATTTCGTTGTACCCGAAGTCATTTGATCCACACTGAGTACCGCTGTCTTCCGCTGCATTTCCGCCGTGCCTCTCGCTGCGGCTTCGTGCGATGCTGCAATAAGGACAGCCTTATCAAGTGTAAGATCGTTCTCTTCGAGCAGTCGTTTTTGTGTTCCTTCCTTCGACATCCCGCACACGAACTTGTCTCTCAGTGCCTCTGTCAGATTTACCCCAAACTGACAGTATTTTGCTAGCCTACGCAGTTCAACCAGGTACTCCGCGTTGCTTTCCTCTTTTCGTTGCGTTCTCACGTAAAATTTAGATCGTTCCGCTAACATCAGCGGTGCGGGGTTAAAATGATCCTTCAGGACAGCAACAATATTAGCGAAAGACTGATCCGCCGGTTTAGCTGGTGATAGAAGATGCTTCAATAACCCGTATGTCTTCGCACCCATTGAGTTTAGTAAGGTTAGAGCTTTGTCATAATTTGCTATCTTATTGACCTTACAATATATCTCGATGCGTTCTACATACGTGGCCCAATCTTCCACATCGGAATCGAAACCGTTGATGTTACTACGCTTAGGCATCTTCACACTCTTCCTGAGAAACAACAACGAAATATTTCTTTAACTTTTTTTTTTCAAAATGGCGGTTTCCCGCGCTTGTCTTCTTTCCCCGCCCACTTTCAAAATGGCGGTTTCCCGCTTCTGTCTTCTTCCCCGCCTACTGGCGGCTTCCCGCGTTTCTTCCCCTGGCGGGAGGGGTAAGCTTTTCCCTCGGGCGACGACCGCTGGCTTTCGGGGTTCGCAGCCTGCGCGTCGGCTTCAGTGCGTTCCTTGTTCCCTTTTCTCGGCAGGGCAACCGGCGCTGGGTACAACCCGTTGACGGCGAACAGTTTCAGCCGCTGGGCTGGATCTCGCTCAGTCTCCCTCGCTCGGGCTCTGTGTCTCCCGCTTGCTCGGGCTCTGTCTCTCCCTCAGCGGCTTCCAGTCGCGCCTCCCAGCCCTCTCGCAGTCCGGTGCTTTCCTCCCCGGCTGCGGCTGAGTTCTCCGCGATTTATTTATTTTTATATCTTCCCGCGCCTTACGATCCCGGTCGCAGCGCTTCGTGGCCTCGGTCGCTGCCCGGCCTTTTTCGCCGGTCGCGGTCTAGCTGTCTCACGATGCCGTTGCGTCTCCCAGCCCGCTTGTACCGCGGCTTCCGTGCTCCACGCTGCCCCAGTCTCAGCGCCTCTGGGCCCGACTTCTGTCCGGTTCCTTTCCCCCGACCATGGTCGAGTTCACCGCCCTTATCCTCCGTTTATTTTTTTTATTTTCCCTTTACTCACAGTCACCGTGGCCGACTTGCTTCTCGTGCTGATCGGCTCACTCACCACCGTGGCAGAAGGGACAATCAGTGCCTGTTGCTGATGGAAGGCTTCGTGTCTAAATTCTTCCTCCTTCCTTGCTCTGCAGACTCGAGTTTTCTCTCAGCAGAACGACGAGGGCGGGTGCCTCTTCTCGACGCTCGTTAACTGCTTCGGAAGTATTGTTGCCGCAGGGTAAGATCGAACTCGTCGCCACTGTAAAATCTGTAGGTATTATGGCGAATTAATACACAGACTACAAGAGTAACTTTAACAGGACTTTACTATTCGAAGGTCAGGGCGAATCTGCCCAATAAATCCTGACACAGCACTTATATACCGGTGTGGTCACCGTCGGTATTACAGTATACAGCAGCCAAGATAAAGTAGTGCCACACCTAAAATAGTTCTCTTAAAGGTGGACGGTTACATACAATAGTTCTCTTAAAGGTAGAACAGTTACATACACTACAGAAGTGATATTGGAAATTGGGCAGTGGTGGGGGGGGTGGTTAGTACTGAGTGGAGTGCCCAATGTTTGATTATAGGGCTCTATTATCCTAATCTATATTAATGACTTGGATATAGAAACACAATGCAAACTGGTCGAGTTTGCAGATGAAACTGACCTAGGAGAGCGGGGAGGGTTTGAGATGAACACAAAGTAGCTAGGGACTTGCCAAAGGAGTTTGATTTAAGATGTGCAATTGGGAAAATCGCTGGCAGGTGGAACTCAATAAAGGTAAGTGCACAGTACTACATTTTGTTAGGAAAGGTAGATGTTATGAGTATTCTCTTGGATGGTGGTGTAAGAGCTAATGGTGAAACAGGAAGGAATTTGGAGTGATAGTAGAGTTGGCGTTCAACATGTCCGATCACCTGTAGTAATTATCAAAGGATACATTATATTCCTGGGTTAGTTGAGTGTAAGTTGGGTGATACCATGCTAAAGCTAAACAGTGCCCTGGTCAGATGGCACCTTGACTAATGTGTTCATTTTGGTCATCAAGATATGGGCAACATTGAAATCATGGAGGTTATCCTGAAAAGAGCCACAAGGCTGATCCTTACCATCAAAGGAAAGACTGGATAAACTGGGGGTCTTGAGCCTTGAAAGCACATGACTGAGAAGGGACTTTATAGAACTATACAAGATAGTAAAGGATACTGATCAGATTAGTCCAGAGTAGATCTTCAAGCTGTGTTAGGATACTAGAACAGGTTGTGGGGTGGGGGACTGAAGAGAAACATAGAAGATAGGAGCAGGAGTAGGCCATTCTGCCCCTCGAGCCTGCTCCGCCATTCAGTGAGATCATGGCTGATCATCCAAATTCAGTACCCTGTCCCTGCCTTCTCCTCATATCCCTCGATCCCTTTAGCCTTAAGAAATATATCTAACTCCTTCTTGAATATATTTAATGAAGAGGAGTTAAAACTGTTGAAAGAAAAGTATGGCTGGAGTTGGGTTTGTCCAGAATGATCAACCTTTGGAATGAATGCTCTTCTGGGTCAGGTGGTGGATTTGAAACCTTAAATTCATTCAAGAGACATGATGGGGAATTTAAAAAAAAAAAAGAAATTCTAGATGAATGAGCTAAGGTGGGCTGAATAGTCACCCTCATCTCTATCTACTTTGTGAAATCCCAAAATGAATGTTTACAGGAGGGAGAGGTGGAAAGAAAATTTGCTGACGAATTGGTTAAAAAGTAAATGTTTTCCCTTTTATTTTGCACCATTATTCCATGTCTTTTAATAGAGATGCCTATAAAATTCCATGGTGTGTGTGTGAGAATAATTTATACACATGGTGATACTGAAGCACGACACCAATGGAAATATATTTGATTCTTTAAATGGTGGGAAACCTCACGTTGAAGAATTGGCACCGAATCTAGAAACAGTGCACCTCTATTTCTATTTAATCACTCTTGATATGTGTAAACTTTGAAGAAAAACATGTTAATCCTGAAACTGGAAGAGACACTATATAAATCAAGGCAGCATTTGTCTGAGTGTGGCATCAAGGAGCCCTAGTAAAATTGAAGTCAATGGGAATCGGCGGGCGGCGGTTGGGGGGGGGGGGGAACTCTCTGCTGGCTGGAGTCATACCTAGCACAAAGGAAGATGGTTGTGGTTGTTGGAGGTCAATCATCACAGTCCCAGGACATCGCGGCAGGAGTTCCTCAGGGCAGTGTCCTAGGCCCAACCATCTTCAGCTGCTTCATCAATGACCTTCCCTCCATCATAAGGTCAGAAATGGGGATGTTTCAACTCCTCAGATAATGAAGCAGCCCATGCCCGCATGCAACAAGACCTGGACGACGTTCAGGCTTGGGCTGATAAGTGGCAGGTAACATTCGCGCCACAGAAGTGCCAGGCAATGACTATCTCCTACAAGCAAGAGCCTAACCACCGCCCCTTGACATTCAATGGCATTACCATCGGCGAATCCCCCACCATCAACATCCTGGGGGTTGCCATTGACCAGAAACGTAACTGGACCAGCCACATAAATATTGTGGCAACAAGAGCAGGTCAGAGGCTGGGTATTCTGCTGCGAGTGTCTCACATCCTGACTCCCCAAAGCCTTTCTACCATCTACAAGGCACAAGTAAGGAGTGTGATGGAATAATCTCCACTTGCCTGGATGAGTGCTCCAACAACACTCAAGAAGCTCGACATCATCCAGGACAAAGCAGCCTGCTTGATTGGCACCCCATCCACCACCTTAAACATTCACTCCCTCCACCACTGGCGTACTGTGGCTGCAGTGTGTACCATTTACAAGATGCACTGCAGCAACTCGCCAAGGCTTCTTTGGCAGCACCTCCCAAACCTGCGACCTCTTCCACCTAGAAGGACAAGGGCAGCAAGCGCATGGGCACACCACCACCTCCAAGTTCCCCTCCAATCACAAAGAAAATACTGCAGATGCTGAAAATCTGAAATAAAAACAGAAAATGCTGGAGTTACTCAGCAGGTCAGGCAGCATCTGTGAAGAGCGAAATAAAGTTAACATTTCAGGTCGATGACTTTGTCAGAACTGGAAAAAGCTGGCGATGGAACAGGTTTTTAAGCAAGTGTAGGGGCTGGGAAAGGGGGGAGGGAATGAAAGAACAAAAGGGAAGGTCTGTGATAGGATAGAAGGCAGGAGAGGTTAAGAGACATCAAGAGATATTCAAGGCAAAAGGAGATGGTAATGGGACGAGTCAAGAAACAAAGGATGGCTCTAGATGAAGTGTAAATTGCACTGGCGGAATGAAAGACAGCTGCCATGTGGGAGAGAAGAAAAGACACAAACAAAAGGTGTGGATAAAAAATATATATATGATAGGGGCCGAGGTTATGATCTGAAATTGTTGAACTCTATGTTGAGTCCGGAAGGCTGTAAAGTGCCTAATCGAAAGATGAGGTGCTGTTCCTCGAGCTTACGCTGAGCTTCCGTGGAACAATGTAAGAGGACGGTGAGGTCTGAGTGGGAATGGGGCGGAGAATTAAAGTGACAGGCCACCGGGAGCTCAGGGTCCCACTTACGGACTGAACGGAGGTGTTCCGCAAAGCGGTCACCCAATCTACGTTTGGTCTCCCCAATGTAGAGGAGACCGCATCATGAGCAGCGAATACAGTATACTAAATTGCAAGAAGTACAAGTACATCGCTGTTTAACCTAGAAGGGGTGTTTGGGGCCCTGGACAGTGGGAAGGGGGGAGGTATAAGGGCATGTGTTGCATCTCCTGCGCTTGCACGGGAAGGTGCCGGGCAAAGGGGAAGGGGTGTTGGGGGTGATAGAGGAGTGGACCAGGGTGTCGCGGAGGGAGCAGTCCCTTCAGAATGCTGAAAGGGGAGGGGAAGATGTGTTTGGTGGCGGAGGATGATCCGTTGAATGTGGAAGCTGGTGGGGTGAAAGGTGAGGATGAGGGGAACTCTATCGTGGTTCTGGGAGGGAGGGGCAGAAGTGCGGGAGATAGAACGGACACGGTCAAGGGCCATGTCAACCACAGTAGAGGGGAATCCTCGGTTGAGGAAAAAGGAAGACATGTCGGAAACACTGGTATGGAAGGTGGCATCATCAGAGCAGATGCGGCGGAGACGGAGAAACTGGGAGAATTGAATAGAGTCCTTACAGGAGGCGGGGTGGGAGGAAGTGTAGTCCAGGTAGCTGGAAAGGTCATCGACCTGAAACGTTAACTCTGTTTCTCTCTTCACAGATGCTGCCTGACCTGCTGAGTATCTCCAGCATTTTCTGTTTTTATCCCCTCCAATCACACACCATCCTGACTTGGAAATATATTGCCGATCCTTCATCGTCGCTGGGTCAAAATCCTGGACCTCCCTCCCTAACAGCACTGTGGGAGTACCTTCACCACACGGACTGCAGCAGTTCAAGAAGGCGGCTCACCGCCACCTTCTCGAGGGCAACTAGGGATGGGCAATAAATGCTGGCCTTGCCAGCGACGTCGACATCCCATAAACAATTTTTTTTTTTTTAAATGTCTGACTTACAGGGCCTATTCTTTTTGGCCGTATCCCGCCGCTGCTGCATCCAGCTGGTAGTCTGGAGGGGATCTTTGTTTACAGATGGTTGGTTCCTCTCCGAACAGCTGGTCCTGTGCATTTCCACCTCCGACTCCTGTTGCTGGCGGTGGCATTGCAGCCACTGCTGGCCCACAGTCCTTTTCCCCCCTCCTCCTCCTCGTCTTCCTGCAACGCACAGCCGCTGCTGCCGCCGCCGTGGTAACCATTCGCTGCTACGCACCGGCTTCCCCCTCCATCACCGATTGGGTTTTTTTTTTTTAACACTGATAAATCATTTTCTTTTCCACCCAAGTTGGCACGATAGGCTTTACTCCACAGTGAGGATGGTATCATTCACTCACAGCTCACTTTTTATATCCTCAAATCAATGAAACTTGTGACGGAGGTGGTTTAGTTGGCGGACCCCAGTTTGAGAACCACCGGCTTAATGGATAAATACATTTCTTTGTGTGGTGGTAATCCATAAAAACTAGGATGGTCCCAAGTTTAATCCCCGAGGTAAATGATTTCAGTCAAGCAGAGATAATAGTATGCTGCAATTGCTCTAAACCCTGGGCTGGGAAGGAGAGAAACTGTCTGGCCCTTTCCTCTTCTGATGGCTATCGAATGATTCCTGCTGGACGGTGTTGACGTGCTGTACTTGGCTCGACGCCCCACACAGTCAAATAGGCTGTTTACGTTCACTGGGCTCATTCAAGAAGAATGAGCACTTGCGCGGGTTATCAGAAAGCAACCAGCATCTGTGGAAACATATTCCAGTAAACATAGAAGATAGGATAGGAGCAGGAGTAGGCCATTCGGCCCCTCGAGCCTGCTCCGCCATTTAATGAGATCATGGCTGATCATCCAAATTCAGTACCCAGTCCCTGCTTTCTCTCCATATCCCTTGATCCCTTTAGCCTTAAGAAATATATCTAACTTCTGCTAACTAAGATTCAGCACCTTCAGAAAGAGGAGGTGAGAATGTTGTCAGAGGGAGAAATGAGAATAAATGACTGTTGTGCCACTTTTAGTGTGTGACTAACATATCCCCGATTTAATCTTTTTGTTGCTCTCAGCAGTGTGAACTGTTCTCCACCACAGTCTCCCATTACTGCGAAAGATGAGGTAGGTCAAGGTATTCATTTTATTGATGACTTCAATGGTTAGGTGAAGGGGCCATTTATGTTTGTGTTCTACACTTAGAATATGGGGGCTTGCGAATATTCAAAAACTGATCATATGCAAAAGTATCTTGAAAAAGGAAGAACTTAAAGTCTTAAAAGTATTTACTCTGACTAGTAATTGAAAAATCAGCCCCTCCGCATATCTCCTGGGTTTTTTTAAACACAGATACCACATTTCATAAACGTGCAAAGCATCAATAGATGGTATTCGCGTGCTAATTTTGCGCTCTCTTTGCTATTTTTCTATATATTTTACCTGAATGTTGTAATTGGGTAGTTTATTTTTTTTTTTTAAATACTCATTAAGAATTGCATGATACTATTCCCTTCTGATAAGGTGCCATGGACAGGAGTCAAGAGGAGTGTATGATCATTTAGTAAATCTACTTCACTGTTGTCACTAGGGTTTGAGTGAGATGTAACTATTGCTTTGTGAACTTTTTGTACATTTAGCAGAACAATTATAGGTTTTGCCCTTCCAAACTTGGGATGTATTTGGAGAGACCATAACATGAGGGTGAAAACCCACTGTTTAAAGGGAGTGCTAATAGTGGAGGTGCCAAATTAGAAAAATTGTACAAGAAGTGCATTGTACAATAGTAAAGAGCATTGGCTTGTATTTGCTAGAGTTTAGAAGAATGAGAGGGGATCTCATTGAAACTTATAAAATTCTAACAGGACTAGACAGACTCGATGCAGGAAGGATGTTCCCGATGGCGGGGGAGTCCAGAACCAGGGGCCACAGTCTAAGGATAAAGGGGTAAGCCATTTAGGACAGAGATGAGGAGGAATTTCTTCACCCAGAGAGTGGTGAACCTGTGGAATTCTCTGCCACACAGGGCAGTTGAGGCCAATTCATTAAATATATTCAAGAAGGAGTTGGATATATTTCTTGAGGCTAAAGGGATCAAGGGATATGGGGAGAAAGCAGGGACAAGGTACTGAATTTGGATGATCAGCCATGATCTCATTAAATGGCGGAGCAGGCTCGAGGGGCTGAATGGCCTACTCTTGCTCCTATCTTCTATGTTCCTATATATGTAATTTCCCTGTAATGTATTAGTACCAGTGCACTGATTAGGCCTAATGACAACACTATACTTTGTTCAGGGTATAAAATTAACACTTTGCGATTTATGGCTGAATGGGGTTAAGGGGCTGGAGTCCGGGTTGAATTCTTTTCCCATGGGACAGTCACTGGATAGTGATCAGAAGTGGGAACCCTGGTTAATTCTCCTGCTCTTCATCCCAAGTTCAATTATACCACTCTACCATGTTGTCCTGATCATTATGGAATGACGCATACTAGAAAGAGGGCATGTGTGGGCATCAAGTGAGCACAGACATAGACTCGACTATGATGCCCCAACAATCAAATAACCTGCCAGCACTCACTTGGGTGAGGCACCAGAGAACAGCAGGTGCCCAGGGAACTGTACCACAGCAAAGGTCCACATCCTTTGTTGGGAAAGAGGGGGTAGAACAAAAAGCTTAACAGAAGCAGACGAAAAGTGGAGCTGAAAGATGCTAAAGTTAATCACTTTTTTTAATCAATGGGCTGGTGCCAGATGTGGCTCAGTGGGTAGCACTCTCGCCTCTGAGTCAGAAGGTTGTGGGTTCATAGTCCCACTCCAGAGAATTGAGCAGAAAAAAATCTAGGCTGAATCTCCAGTGCAGTGCTGAGGGAGTGCTGCACTGTTGGCGGTGCCATCTTTTGGATGAGACGTTAAACCGAGGCCCCATCTGCTCTCTCAGGTGGACATAAAAGATCCAATGGCACTATTTCGAAGAAGAGCAGCGGTATTATCTCCGGTGTCCTGGCCAATATTTATCCCTCAATCAACATAACAAAAAAAATAGATTACATAAGAACATAAGACGTAGGAGCAGGAGTAGGCCTTTTAGCCCCTCGAGCCTGCTCTGCCATTCAATAAGATCATGGCTGATCTGATCTTGGCCTCGACTCCACTTCCCTGCCCGCTCCCCATAACCCTTGACTCCCTTATCGTTCAAAAATCTGTCTATCTCCACCTTAACTATATTCAATGACCCAGCCTCCACAGCTCTCTGGGGAAGAGAATTCCAAAGATTCACGCCCCTCTGAGAAGAAATTCCTCCTCATTTCCGATTTAAAAGGGTGCCCCCTTATTCTGAAACTATGCCCCCTAGTTCTAGATTCCCCCACGAGGGGAAACATCCTCTCTGCATCTACCCTGTCAAGCCCCTTCAGAATCTTATGTTTCAATAAGATCCCCTCTCATTTTTCTAAACTCCAATGAGTATAGGCCCAACCTGCTCAACTGTTCCTCATAAGACAACCCCTTCATCTCCGGAATCAACCTCGTGAACCTTCTCTGAACTGCCTCCAATGCAAGTATATCCTTCCTTAAATAAGGAGACCAAAACTGTACGCAGTACTCCAGGTGTGGTCTCACCAACGCCATGTACAGTTGTAACAGGACTTCCCTACTTTTATACTCCATTCCCTTTGCAATAAAGGCCAACACTCCATTTGCCTTCCTAATTACTTGCTTTACCTGCATGCTAACTTTTTGTGATTCATGTACAAGGACCCCCAGATTCCTCTGTACCTCAGCATTTTGTAATCTCTCCCCATTTAAGTAATAATTTGCTTTTTTATTTTTCCTACCAAAGTGGATAACCTCACATTTTCCCACATTAAACTCCATCTGCCAGATTTTTGCCCACTCGCTTAGCCTATCTACATCCCTTTGGAGATTCTTTGCATCCTCCACACAATTTGCTTTCCCACGAATCTTTGTAATATCTGGTCATTATCACATTGCTGTTTATGGGAGCTTGCTGTGCGCAATTGGCCGCCACATTTCCTACATTACAACAGTGACTACGCTTCAAAAAGTACTTCATTGGTTGTAAAGCGCTTTGGGACGCGCTGAGCTTGTGAAAGGCGCTATATAAATGCAAGTCTTTCTATCTGTGAAACTATACTGCAGCAGGGATTACTGTCTTCAGGAAACATTGTAAATGATAATTAAAGCAGGAAAAGAAAATAATGGCAAGATGCCCACTTTAAATTGAGGCTGATGCTTTTCAATCTTCTAATTACAGATTTCTGCACTGATGTGTGTTTTTTTTAATCTGCTCTGGGTGCAACACACACCAATCTCACTCCCACTTAGCGAGGCGATTATAGTAATTCACATAACTAATGCGCCAGATTAAAAGCTGATGAAGTTGATTTAACTTTAATGTGGATGTTTTTTTGCTGGAGCTCAGTGTTAATTTACTGCACTTTCCCCCCCCTTCTTTTCAGAGCCCAAGTACCCCACACTCATCCAGTCGATCGCAGTCATGATTTCTCACTCCTATAGGGATAGTCTCTTGGTAAGTTTACATTCACTTCACTTGATTACTGTTGTGTCCCTCTCTGTCATAACGAGGGTGGGATTAGGGTTGATCTAGTTTCCTTTTTATTTTCCCTTTCTCTTCTTGCTGTTAGAATCATAATCATACAGCACTATAGGAGGCCATTCGTCCCATTGTGCCTGTGCTAGCTGTTTGAAAGAGCGATCTAATTCGTCACACGTCCCTGCTCTTTCCCCATAGCCCTGCAAACTTTTCCTTTTGCAATGCATTCCAGCTCATCATAACTTGCTGCTTCTTTTTTTCCTGCTCCTCTCGTTCATCTCTTATTTAATAAAATAAAATGATAGGTTGTGATGGTATTGGGGGGGGGGGGTGACAACCACACAGGGGGCACACCTCTTTGTCAAAACCCCTCACGTGAGGACCTGGCCTAAACATGAATAAACCTGGTGCTTAGCATGTCTAGTATATACATTCATATATCCGAGGCTTGCTGCCTACTGTGAAACCACTGTTTGATAGGGTATAGTGTGTGTCCATGCTGTGGTCAGGAGGATGGTGGCACTGCACCTACACATGGTGAGTTGTTCTGCTTCCAATGCCACTAGTGAGGACCTTCTGTTTCCTGCTGCCTACCTGTCCTTGTCAGATGTCTAATGGCTATTTCGTGACACTTCACTTTCAGAGAGGGACAAATAACTGGGGTCTCTTTGGAATCAAGGTGGCTCCAAGGTGACATAGCTAGTGATGAAAGGTCAGAATTAAGTCAGCCTTCCATGGCAGACTTGTTAGTCCAATACCTGAAACAATGAAGTCTGCAGTACCGCAGGGCAATGTTCCTCCTTATATTTTTTTGGGGGGTGCGCGGTCCCTTTAACGGGCTGCGCAACCCATTCAAATCTCCCATTTGAAAAGCCGGTCCCGGACTGCGCGGGACCTCCAGGCAGCTGCGCAGCTTAGCGGGAACATTGCCGCAGGACACTATTGATGACTGACCTGCAAGTTTGGGTCACTAATCTACCCTGGAGGACTGTGTTTCTTTCCACTCTGCTTTAGATATCCATTATTTGGCTTTCGGGGTTAAGTTGTTCCCAGCTGTACAACTAGCAGGGTTACCAACTTGCATGTTTAACACGAGGAATGTCCCAAGGTGCTTCCCAGATGTCAAAAAGAGAGAAATTAGGATTTATAATGAAAGGCTTGGTTGAAGAGCTGGCTTTTGAGGAGGTTAATAAGGTGGGAAGTTCTAGGGAGGGAATTCGAGAATGTGGCTAAAGGCTCTGTCATAAATAGTGGGATGAGGGTGGAGTGGCAGGGAGATGAATAAAAGGCCTGAATCAGAGGAACAAAGTGTTTGGGGGTTACAATAGGGATAGCCTGTGGAGAGGGTGACACAAGGCTGTGAATAGCTATATAGACAAGGGTGAGAATTTAAAATTTAATGTAATGGGGGAGGTGGTGAAGGTCAACGAAAATGGGACTTAGAGGAATAAGAAATGAGTGGCAAAAGTTTGGATATATTGGAGTTTATGGAGGGAGGAGAATGGGAAGTCAGCAACCAAGGTATTGGGATATTTGACTTTGGACGCAACATAAGAAATAGGAGCTGGAGTCAGCCACTTGGCCCTTCGAGCCTGCTCCGCCATTGAACAAGATCATGGCTGATCTTCTACCTAAACTCCACCTTCCCGCACTATCCCCATATTCCTTAATTCCCTTAGTTCCCAAAAATTTATTGACTTCTGTCTTGAATATATTCAACGACTGAGCATCCACAGCTCTCTCGGGTGGAGAATTCCAAAGATTCACAATCCTTTGAGTGAAGAAATTTCTCCTCATCTCAGTTCTAAATGGCCGACCCCTTATTCTGTGACTGTGACCCCGTGCTCTAGATTCCCCAGCCAGGGGAAACATTTTCTCATCATTAACCCTGTCAAGCCCCTTAAGAATTTAATATGTTTCAATTCGATCACCTCTCATTCTCATGCAACAGTGGCATGTATAAGGGGTTCAGCAGTGGAGGGGCCAAGGTAGGCTGGAGTTGGGCAATGTGGTAGAGGTAGAAGCAAGCAATCTTGGTGAAGGATAGGATGTAGGGTTTAAAACTTAGCCCGGGGTTTAACAGGACACCAGGATTGCAGATGGTCCGTTTAGCTTGCTTCCACCTCTACCACATTGCCCAACTCCACCCTACCTTGGCCCCTCCACTGCTGAACCCCTTATACATGAGGAAAATGAACCCAGTGTTGGGGGATCAGTGTGTTTAGCGGAGGCTGAGGATGATGGCTTCGATCTTCCATATGTTGAACTGGAGGAAGTAGTGAATCACCAGGACTTGATGTCGGACAAGCAGTCTGATAGCATGGAGGCAGTCAAAAGAAGTGATGGAGAAATAGTTTTTACTTGTCCAATATCTGGGTAAATGTTACAGGATTGTCCTGCAGTCGAATCAAGAACTCTGTTGCTGTATTCCGATTTACTAGATATGCCATGCATCCTCATGTGATATCCTTGATTTTGGTAGGTGGCAGAATAAACACTGTCAGACCGTGGCTTAAGCTATAAACTACTAGTTTGATTTATTGCACAGTAAACAATAAATGAATAGTATTGGCGGACATGCCTACAGCCGTCTAGGCCCTATAAGCTCTAGTATTGCCTTTCCTTTCGGGCTCTTTTTCTAAAAACCCACCTCTTTGACTAAACTTTCAGTCACTCCACCTAATAATCACCACCTTTGGCTCAGCCTTGATTTTTGTCTGATTACGCTTCTGTGAAGCGCCTTGGGGATGTATTCCTACTTTAAAGGTGCTATATAAATGAAAATTGTTTACAATAGCTACAAATTTTACAATGCTCGAAAGTTCAAACAATGAAGCTGCTTCTCGGGTACAAACGCTTAACATAAAAATGAAACTTGCAGCACGTTTCGCTGTGTCTCGTGTGGCTGTTTGCTACCAGAGTTTCTGACCTGCCCCATCGCTGCCACCTTCAGAGTGACTGCCGATTTGGCAAAGGATCAGCCTCGGATATACAATTCAAAAATTCTTTGATAATACAGCAAAACTAAAGACATTTAAAATTGTGTCTCTCGTAACCGAATTAGGTAGTCAACTGTTCATAGAATAGTGTTTGCCCATATAAATACAGCTGCCACTTACAGTAGAGCTCAAAGACATCTCTGCTTGTCTAACTGTGCCCAACTATGTGAAGTTGACCAAAATTGAATAGAACAATATACAAGCAGATAATTGTCAGGAAATACTCTTGAGAATAATGTCTTTGAAGTGACCTCCTGCATGCCAAACTTTAATATGTATTCTCTGCAGCTGAAGGAAGCACATTAAGTGCCCACCATTGAAAGTGACTCACGCTCCTGGGCAAAGATATTAAAGTATATAGATTGGACATTATTAGAAATATGAAATGAAACTCCCCATTCATCACAGAAGGATCAGTAAAGATTGAGATTCTCAATTGCTTTGGGAACTATGACGGTTCCTAAACTGCTGGAACCTTGGTAATGTCGTAGCAATGAAGTCAACCAATTGTGAATAATATCAGCTTTGGCTCAGTGATGGGACTCTTGCCACGGAGTCAAAGTCATGGGTTCAATCCCCACTCAAGAGACACGAGCACCTAATCCAGGTTGATACTGAAGTGGTCGTACTGATGAAGTGTTGTACTGTTGGAGGTGCCGTCCTTAGGATGAGACGTTAAACCGAGGCTCTGCCTGCCCCTTGTGGATGTAAAGGATCCTATTGCACTCTTTGAAGCAGAGCAGCAGAGATCTCCTGGAGTCCTGGACAATGTTTATCCCTCTGTCAACATTTATCTCTCGATCAACATAAACAAGTTATCTGGTCATTATCTCATTGCTGTTTCTGGAACCTTGCTGTGCACAACTTGGCTGTCACATTTGCCCTACATTATAACAGTAACTACACTTCAAAAATACTTCATGGGGCTTTGAGGTATCTTGAGGTCATGAAAGATGCTATATAAATGCAAATTCTTTCTTCTTTCTAATGTAGAATGGAGATTACATATATATTCTGGAGTTCTGTTTGATTTAAGGGAACATAATTTTGTCTAAATTTTTTCAGGACAGCAAATGGGTTGGGCAATGTTCATTATATGGTAGATGGTAGTTGGATTAACATCAGTAGAGATATAGTTATTAGCACAGGGTGTTGGCTTGGAGTGTTGCCACTTCTGTGTATTAACTTAATTTGCTTGTACTACTTTTAAACAAGGTTGAGGCTCATGGAGCTAATGGCACATTAACCAACTGAATTGAAAACCAGCTTGTAAATAGGAAGCAGAAAGTGATCAGTAGGAAAAGCGCTTTCTTTGAAGCACTGACTGAGGTGCTCAAATGTTTTATGGGACATTATGTAACTGAGGCTGTGGGTGGGGAGGGTGAGAGGGACTAATGTTGACTGGAGAGCAACAGGCTAGGGTTGAATAGTAGAGGTATGGAAGATGGATAATCTCCCGAGATATTTTGATTGTCTTTAGGATCAGGGAGTATTTGTGAAATATTGTCTCTCCAGAGATTAAATAGGTTGACTTCACGATGGGGTAAAGTGTACATGGTCAGTGGAAGAACTTAGCTTGAGGGGTCAAATGGTCTTTTCTCATTCCATATATAATAAAAACAGAAAATGCTGGAAATACTCAACAGGTCAGGCAGCATCTGTGGAGAGAGAAACAGAGTTAATGTTTCATAGAAACATAGAGATAGGAACAGGAGTAGGCCATTCGGCCCTTCGAGCCTGCTCCGCCATTCAATGAGATCATGGCTGATCTTCGTCTGAGATCTTAGCTGATCTTACCAGTTCAGTACCCCGTCCCCGCCTTTTCTCCGTAACCCTTAATCCCCTTAGCCTTCAGAAATATATCCAATTCTCTCTTGAAAATATTTATTGAATTAGCCTTCACAGCCCTCTGTGGCAGGGAATTCCACAGGCTCACCACTCTTTGAGTGAAGAAATTCTTCCTCATCTCTGTTTTAAATGATTTGCCCGCTATTTTTAGACTGTGGCCCCTGGTTCTGTGCTCCCCTGCCATTGGAAACATTCTCTCTGAATTCAGCCTGTCCAGGCCTGCCATAATTTTATATGTTTCGATGAGATCCCCTCTCAATCTTCTAAACTCCAGTGAGTACAAGCCCAAACTATTCAATCTCTCCTCGTAGGTCATTCCCGCCATTCCAGGTATCAGCCTGGTGAATCGCCGCTGCACTCTTTCCATGGCAAGAACATCCTTCCGCAGATGGGGCGACCAAAACTGTACACAATACTCCAGATGCGGTCTCACCAGCACCTTGTACAGCTGTAGTAAGGTATCCCTATTCCTATACTCGAACCCCCTTGATATGAAGGCCAACATACCATTTGCCTTCTTAATCGCCTGTTGCACCTGCATGCTCTCCTTCAGTGACTGGTGCACAAGAACACCCAGGTCCCTCTGCACTTCCCCATCTCCCAATCTATTGCCATTTAGATAATAATCTACCCTCCTGTTTTTACCCCCAAAGTGGATAACCTCGCATTTATCCACATTATAGTGCATCTGCCACGTATCCGCCCATTCCCCCAACCTGTCCAAATCGCACTGTAGCCTCCTGACATCCTCATCAGAGCCCACCCCTCCTCCTAGTTTAGTGTCGTCAGCGAATTTGGAAATATTGCATCCAATTCCCTGATCCAGATCATTTATATATATTGTGAACAGCTGGGGTCCCAGGACAGATCCTTGCGGCACCCCGCTGGTCACTGCCTGCCACTCCGAAAACGAGCCGTTTATTCCAACTCTCTGTTTTCTATCCGCCAGCCAGTTCTCTATCCACGTTAATACTTTGCCCCCAATCCCATGAGCCTTAATTTTGCATGATAATCTTTTGTGTGGAACCTTATCGAAGGCTTTCTGGAAGTCAAGGTACACCACATCCACTGGCTCTCCCCCATCTATTTTACCAGTTACTTCCTCAAAAAATTCCAGCAGATTAGTCAAACACGATTTACCCTTTGTAAATCCATGTTGACTCTGTCCGATCCTTTCCCCATTTGTCAAGTGCTCTGCTATTTTATCCTTAATAATGGACTCTAGCATTTTGCCCACAACCGATGTAAGGCTTACTGGTCTATAATTCCCTGCTTTCTCTCTACCCCCCTTTTTAAATATTGGGGTAACATTAGCTACCCTCCAATCCACGGGTACTGTTCCCGAGTCAATGGAGTTCCGGAAGATGATCCTTAGAGCATCTGCTATCTCCAGGGCCACCTCCTTAAGTACCCTAGGATGTAGTTTATCAGGCCCCGGGGATTTGTCGGCCTTCAGTCCCCTCAACTTACCCAACACCATATCCCTAGAGATACTAATTTCTGTCAGCTCCTCCCTCTCATTAGTCCCTATGTTTGCCGATATTCCTGGGAGGTTATTTGTGTCCTCCTTTGTGAATACAGAACCAAAGTATGAGTTTAATTGGTCTGCCATTTCCTTATTCTCCATTATATATTCTCCCGAATCGGACTGCAAGGGACCGACTTGGGATTTTACCAGTCTTTTCCTCCTGATATACCGATAAAAGCTTTTGCAGTCTGTCTTTATGTTTGCTGCAAGTTTACTTTCGTATTCTATTTTCCCCTTCCTGATTAATCCCTTTGTCCTCTTTTGCTGTATCCTGTACTGCCCCCAATCTTCCGGTCTGGTGCTTTTTTTTGCCAGTTGATATGCCCTTTTTTTGATTTTATGCTGTCCCTAATTTCCCTCGTTATCCACGGTTGAGCCACCTTTTTAGGTTTATTTTTATGCCAAACCGGTATAAACATGTTCTGGAATTCTTCCATTCTATCTTTGAATGCTTGCCATTGTCTATCCACTGTCAATCCCCCCAGAAACACCACCCAATCAATCTTACCCAATTCCCGTCTCATACCCTCGTAATTCCCTTTATTTAAGTTCTGGACCTTAGTCTCTGATTCAATTTCCTCACTCTCCATCTCGACTGAGAGCTCGATCATATTATGATCGCTCTGACCCAAGGGGCCTCGTACAAGAAGATTGTTGATAAGTCCCTTCTCATTGCACAATACCCAGTCTAAAATGGCCTGATCTCGAGTCGGCTCCTCGACATATTGGTCCAGATAACCGTCCCGAAGACATTCCAGGAATTCCTCCTCCTCAGAATTTTTACTAATTTGGGTAGTCCAATCAATATGTAAATTAAAGTCACCCATGATGACAGCTGTGCTCTTATCGCACGCTTCTCTAATTTCCCTTTTTATGCCTTCCCTCACCTCCATATTACTATTTGGAGGCCTATATATCACACCCACTAACGTTTTCCTCCCCTTGCTATTTCTCATTTCTACCCATACAGATTCCGTTTCATCCGAGTTAATATCCTTCCTTTCCATTGCATTAATCCCCTCCTTTACCAGCAATGCTACCCCACCTCCCCTACCCTTTTGCCGATCCTTCCTAAATATTGTATATCCCTGGATGTTAAGTTCCCAGCCTTGCCCACCCTGCAGCCACGTTTCTGTAATCCCAATCAAATCATACTTGTTTACCTCTATTTCCACAACTAATTCATCCACCTTGTTCCTAATGCTTCTAGCATTAAGATACAAAGCCTTCAGGCTTGCTTTTTTCACACTCTCATTATGAATTAGTTTGGCCCTTTGTGTTTCTCTCCTTTGCTTATTGCTTCTCACCTTTCTACCATCTATTTCTGACTTCATATGACTTCCCTCTTTTCCACTATCTAGGTTCCCATCCCCCTGCCAAATTAGTTTAAATCCTCCCGAACCGCCCTAGAAAATATTACCCCGAGGACATCGGCTCCCTCACAGTTCAGGTGTAGACCGTCCCCTTGGTACAGGTCACTCCTCCCCAAGAACTGGTTCCAATGCCTCAAGAATTTAAATCCCTCTCCCTTGCACCACTGCTCAAGCCACGTATTTAGCTTATCTATCTTACTCTCTCTAAACTTATTAGCTCGTGGCACTGGTAGCAATCCAGAGATTACTACCTTTGAGGTCCTACTTTTCAATTTAGCTCCTAACTCCCTAAATTCAGCTTGTAGGACCTCCTCCCTCTTTTTACCTACATCGTTGGTACCTACATGTACCACGACAACTGGCTGATCCCCCTCCCCCTTCAGAATGCTCTGCACCCGCTCGACGACCTTGCTTTCTTATGTTTATTAATTCAGGTTGCTTGCACTATGTGGCTGTGTTCTCTCCTAGCTAATTCTCATATCGGCAACACTATTTATAGAAAAATAGAATTAATCATTGAATGAACAAGTAGGTTGAAATAGCTAGTTCCTTGTGATCAATTTAAAAAAAATTGTATGGACCATCTGCCTATTGAATCAGCCTCATCCTTGACTCTAGTGTCTTAAAGGCACCAGAGTTCATGAGAAGTAGTTGACAAATACACTTCAATATTGAGGTAGGCAAAATTTGCCACGGTTAATCATGGGGCACTGTGAACAGGAATAGAGTGTGACCCAATTTAAAATTGTTATGCAGAATTTTTTTTATCCAGTTCTTAGCAAGCTTTGGTCCTCATTCATGTTTAGTTTCTGAGGTAGTGGTTCCATTGCTGGCCTTTGTCATTTGAGAACTTGTTAAACAGAGGCATTCTGCATGAGTGCCCAACCATTTTACTTGTGTCAGTACAACATGTGCTTTTTGATTACACCGACTGCTAAGTGTGACATTGAGTCTCACAAACTGGAAAAGCGAGAATTTACATTTATGTGTTGCCTTGTGTCCTGAAGCAATTTACAATTAGTGGGTGACTTTTGAAGCACAATCGCTGTTGTTATCTAGGTTTGTTTGGAATTAGCTGATCTTGGATGAGGTGGTGGCCCCTGGGATGGGGTGAGGAAAAATTATTCACAGTTCACAATCCTAATCGGAGTCCAGTGGCCTAAAGTGCGCCACCCACATTATTAGCAGGTGGCAGTGAAGGCCATAGAATTATGAATAGCTAGGAGTGAGCACACACAACTAATTTAATGAAGGGATTTGGACATCATAAACCACAGTTGGTGAATAGCCTGCAGCTGCTCATGTGTTTAGAATGGCCACTTGGATGAAGAACAAGAGGCTGTCATGGCCTGTGGAATCACCACAGCATAAAGGCAAAGAAAATTGGAGTGGTTAAAAAGACACACACACGCATAACAATATTATAGCTTTTTTCCCTCCCCCTCACCCATTATGTTTAGGGTGAGAAAGAACTTTGTAGAGCTTTTGGTGACCGCAGGACACCCCAAAGTGCTTCATAGCCAGTAAAATGCCTTTTGAAGTGTAGTCACTGTTCTAATATAGGGAAATGCAGCAGCAAATTTGCAGACAGTGAGGTCCCACAGACAGCAATATACGATCAGATGATCTGTCTTCGTGATGATGGTTGAGGTCTAAATATTGGCCAGGGCACCGGCAGAATTCTGCTCTTCAAATAGTGAGGTGATCTTTTACATCCACCTGAGAGGCAATGTTCCCGCTAATTTTTTTTTGTACTGACCCACCATCTCAAATCATGAGACAATCGGACCAGGTCTGATACAGGTTTAACATAACTTTGCTGCTTTTTAATTCTATTCCTCTAGAAATGAACCCCAGTGCTTTATTTGTACCTTTGTGGTTTTTTTAACCTGCGTTGCTACTTTTAATGATTTCTGAAGCTATACCCCTAGCTGAGGAGTGCTGCACTGTCGGAGGTGCCGTCTTTCAGATGAGAGGTTAAACCGAGGCCCCATCTGCTCTCTCAGGTGGATGTAAAAGATCCTGTAACACTATTTCGAAGAAGAGTAGGGGAGTTATCCCCGGTGTCCTGGCCAATATTATCTCCCTCAACCAACATAACAAAAACAGATTATCTGGTCATTATCACATTGCTGTTTGTGGGAGCTTGCTGTGTGCAAATTGGCTGCCACGTTTCCCACATTACGGCAGTGACCACACTCCAAAAGCACTTCATTGGCTGTAAAGCGCTTTGAGACGTCCGGTGGTCGTGAAAGGCGCTATATAAATGCAAGTCTTTCTTCTTTCTTTCTAGATCCCTTTGCACCTCTACCACATTTAGATTCTTATTTTCCAAGGAGTAGGTAGCCTCTTTATTTCTCCTACCACCATGCACCACCTCACACTTATCTATATTGAAATTCATGTCATTTACATGCCCATTCTGCAAGTTTGTTTATGGTAGAATTAATTAAAAGCATTTAGTTTGTCATGTACAAACTCTTTTTTTAAATGTCAGAAATAACTGTGATATAAAAGAACTGCATAATAATGCATTAACATTACAGAATCGTCACTCATTTACATGGTTATGCATTGACAAACAATCGAAAAGCCCACAGTGAGCTGAAAGAGGCATATCTATTTGTGCAATTAGTATTAATTTTAAAGTTTCAACATATTAGCCCATCCCTCATGTCACTATAGCAAAGGCTGCACAAGCAGCAGCTTGCCTATGGCGCTGACGTGCTGGACCTCCACATAAGTGATTAGAATATTAATCACAATGCAACAAGACAACCTACAAATATAAAGTGCTGTAGTTCTTTAGTTCACAGTATTAAAAAGAATTGAACAAAAACAGATATCTGTATTTCCAACTTCAATCACTTCCATTAATAAACGTGGTCTTCTTGAACCAGCACACCCTCCATGTAACATGTCAGAAATGCAGCACTTATTCACAAGTGCAGAAAAACACACACACAATTTGCTTGCGTCACTGAATTAAAAACAAAAAGCAGGAAAAGCTATGATTTAACAGAAATAAACATTCATCTTTCTTCCAGGACAGGAGAACTAATCAGACTGACTTGGAAATGTTTACTAATATGGTGACATAAAGATGTTAATTTATGAATTTTGCTTCTAATGTTTTTCTCTCAAACATTCTCCACAATATTAACCCCTGCTCCTATCACAAAAAGTGTTGAATTACTTTAGGTACTTCACAATTAAATAGTGGGAAACAAGCTTCATTGTGTACTCAATTTTTAATCTCCTATTTCAAACATTTATACCAATTGAAATTGTACATTATCAGTTTAATCAAAGTATTTTCTGTGTCTTTCTCAATAAACAAATAGTGGTTTCTTCTAAAGTAGGTTCCTGCAATTTTTATACATCATCATTACATAACTCGTGTTACTATTAACACTCCACTAAACGTTTAAGAGGAAATTTATATTTACATTATTCCTGGGACTTGTTCGGATATTATAGAACGACAGACAAAATAAAATGGTTTGTGTTTTTCCCCTTTTTTGGTTCTCTTCCTAAGTGCCTTAATGATATTACTTTTTATTGACTTTTTAAAAATATATATAACTCCTACAAATCCTCTCCTGCTCTCCCCCTCAACAGCATGGTTGCATGTTTGTGTAAAGATACTCACTTCCCTCGATTGCTCAAAATCAATTATTGTGAAATTTCAATTTTAAAATGTTTTAAGCAATTCAGAGTCTCTTTCCAAGCATTTGGACTTCAAGACTTGGTTGAAACTTGTTTAGATGAGGAAATAGATTTTTGCTTGTTTCTTCCAAAATCGAAACTTGGTTTGGGGGGGGGGGGGGAGAAAAAGTGGTTTTTAACACACATTTTTTGTGAAAAGTTCATTAAAAAGCTTTAAATTCTTTCAAGTCTCGTTGCAGCTTTGACAGAAGAAGTTGCTCCAAATTTTTCTTTCCCTCTTCACGCTGTCATTAAACATACAACAAAAAAATTAAATAAACACTAATTCAAAACGGAGATCAAATAAGGAAGTGAATAAAGTGGTTAAACTTCCTAAGAAGGCGGCGAGGTTATCTAACCCCAGCCTTGGCAATGAGTTGGGATCGGTTTTGGAGAAGTTATTTCCTCTTTTTCTGCTGCCGTTCCCTTCATCTCTCACAGACTGAGGTACAAACGAGGGCACAAACTTTTTCCCCTCTCTCATAACATGATTTAAATAACCCTGATAAACTTTCAAAAAGGGGACAACAGCTGGCATCGGTAGTGGGGAAAATGCTAGAATCTATTATAAAAGATGTAATAGCAGAGCACTTGGTAAGCAGTGACAGGATCGGAAAAAGTCAACATGGATTTACAAAAGGTAAATCATGCTTGACTAATCTACTGGAATTTTTTGAGGATGTAACTGGTAAAATAGATAAGGGAGAACCAGTGGATGTGATGTATTTGGACTTTCAGAAGACTTTCGATAAGGTCCTGCATAAGAGATTAGCGTGCAAAATTAAGGCACATGGGATTGGAGGCAAGGTATTGACTTGGATAGAGAACTGGTTGGCGGACAGAAAGCAAAGAGTTGGAATAAACGGGTCGTTTTCCGAGTGGCAGGCAGTGACTAGTGGGGTACCGCAAGGATCGGTCCTAGGACCCCAGCTGTTCACAATATATATTAATGATCTGGACGAGGGAATTGGATGTAATATCTCCAAATTTGCAGACGACACGAAGCTGGGTGGGAGGGTAAGCTGTGAGGAGGATGTCGTGAAACTCCAGTACGATTTGGACAGATTGGGTGATTGGGCAGAAACATGGCAAATGCACTATAATGTGGATAAATGTGAGGTTATCCACTTTGGTGGCAAAAACAGGAAGGCAGATTATTATTTGAATGGCAATAGATTGAGAGAAGGGGAAGTGCAAAGAGACCTGGGTGTTATTGTGCACCAGTCGCTGAAGGTAAGCATGCAGGTGCAGCAGGCGGTTAAGAAGGCAAATGGTATGTTGGCCTTCGTAGCAAGAGGGTTCGAGTACAGGAACAAGGATGTCTTGCTACAGTTGTACAGGGCCTTGGTGAGACCGCACCTTGAGTATTGTGTGCAGTTTTGGTCACCTTACCTGAGGAAGGACGCTCTTGCCATGGAGGGAGTGCAGCGAAGATTCACCAGGCTGATACCTGGGATGGCAGGAATGACGTATGAGGAGAGATTGTGTCAATTGGGCTTATACTCACTGGAGTTTAGAAGATTGAGAGGGGATCTCATCGAAACCTATAAGATTCTGGCAGGTCTGGACAGACTAGATGCAGGAAGGATGTTTCTGATGGCCGGGGAGTCCAGAACCAGGGGTCATAGTCTAAGGATAAGGGGTAAGCCATTTAGGACTGAAATGAGGAGGAATTTCTTCACCCAGAGAGTGGTGAACCTGTGGAATTCTCTGCCACAGAGGGCGGTGGAGGCCAGTTCATTAAATATATTCAAGAACGAGTTGGATATATTTCTTGAGGCTAAAGGGATCAAGGGATATGGGGAGAAGGCAGGGACAGGGTACTGAAATTGGATGATCAGCCATGATCTCATTAAATGGCGGAGCAGGCTCGAGGGGCCGAATGGCCTACTCCTGCTCCTATCTTCTATGAATGGCAAACTGACGGTTTTCAGCAATTTGGGCGAATTTATAAACTATCATTAGTAGGTGAGCGTGAATCACATAGAATCATGGATTGTTGGGAGTGAGCAGCAGAGCCAATTTAGGAAGGGGTTTGGACATCATCAACCACAAAAACAGAATTCTGATGCTTTTATGTAATTAACTGAATTCCAGGATTACATCTGAGCCTGGTTATCAACTTGCTGAAGTGTTTAACATGGCCTCAGAGCAAAAGTGATGCTAGCGCCAGTTATAACCATGGCAAGAGTGAGATCGTGTTTCTTTGTTTTGGTACACTGCCATGCAATTTGCAGGAACAGTTAATAAGGGAATTAAGTTCATTTCCACCCTCCCTCCCCACCCTACCTCCTTTTCTTCCATGCTCTCCTGAAGATGCTAGCGCAATGCTGGGGTACAGTTCAACAAGGAGCAGCAGCCTTTCAGTATTTCATCCTAGTGACTATTCTTAACATGGGAGCTGAGGATGAAGAGAGATTGGGTCGATTAGGCTTATATTCGCTAGAGTTTAGAATAATGAAAGGGGATCTCATTGAAACTTATAACATTCTAACAGGACTGGACAGACTAGATGCAGGAAGGATGTTCCCGATGGTGGGGGAGTCCAGAACCAGGGGTCACAGTCTAAGGATAAGGGGTAAGCCATTTAGGACAGAGATGAGGAGGAATTTCTTCACCCAGAGAATGGTGAACCTGTGGAATTCTCTACCACAGAAGGCAGTTGAGGCCAATTCATTAAATATATTCAAGAAGGAGTTAGATATATTTCTTAAGGCTAAAGGGATCAAGGGATATGGGGAGAAGGCAGGAACAGGGTACTGAATTTGGATGATCAGCCATGATCTCATTAAATGGCGGAGCGGGCTCGAGGGGCCGAATGGCCTACTCCTGCTCCTATCTTCTATGTTTCAGGTCATTAGGGATACTTGTGACAGATTTAAACATCTAATGTATATTATCTGTTTGTTATCACCGTGTTGTACAATAGCTTCCAAATGTAATTTCTATTTTTGCAGACTTCATGAGAGAAAAGCCTGGCTGGTTTCAGGGAAGCTGCTGCATCGGAACTGAAAATGATGATTTCCGTGAACTACCTTGCACTTATCAAGATCTCAACCAGAACACCAAAGATCCTCCAGATTATCCACATGCATTCCACCTGGGGAATGTTCCATCCCAGCAACATCTGGGGCAGTGTATTCGATGACTGTTACGAGTGGTAGTGTTCTGGGGCTAATTTTTCTTGGATTGCTTTTTTTTAAATCAGTTCTGAGGCTGTGTTTTATTATATCCTATACCTTTTTTTTTAAAGTACAGTAACAACTCCTGTTTGTGTGAGGGCAGCTACACATTTTATCAAGAAACTTTAAAGTACTGCTGGTAATTCACACAAACTTCATTACATGTGCAATGTACTTTACAACAAAAAATCCCCACAAAAAAAAGAGACTAGCTTATGGAAGATTTTGCTTGACTATCACTCCAAGTAGGTTAAATTTAAAAAAATAAAAAAAAGTGGCTGGACCATACATTTTACAAATTGCATAAATGTGATTTAAAATATTAAATGTAAAGGGCTGCTTACCTTGATGGTACAGTATTACCAGTAAAAGTAGCTTCTACTTGCTGCGCGGGGGGGGGGTGAGAGAATCTTTGAACAGAAGCCATGCTATTGTTCAGAGTACTTTAGGCAGTAATCGTTGCTCTGTGACATCAAAGGCTCAAGACTCGAGATATTTACTGTGATTTGTTGCTCTTGACGTGAACTGAGACACTGTGACATGGACGCCCCTATTGCCCAGCCCAGCTCATTGTGAGGGATAGAATGGTTGCACTAGTGTCGAGGCACAGTCAAAAGGAACTACATACAGCAAATTGGCAAAAAAAACACAATCTCAGCGCACAAATGGTCTGTCCAACAAACCCATCCATCACACATTGGTGGAAAATGGATTTTTAAATCCTAATCATTCACTTCACATTTAATTATTTTAAGTGAACACTTTATTTAAAAAATATTGAATAGTTTCCTATTGAAATAATGATTGTCCGAGAGAATGTGATGCAGTGGGACAAACATTATTCTTTCTCCTCTAGAACCTGGGTTTGGTTCTACCTCAGACTGACGGGATGAGTGGTTTATATTGCTGCTGCATCGAAGGGTTCCATGGAAAGGGAGTTGGGGGGTCTCAATCCAGCTGTGCATGATCCCTCATTTGTCACCAACTAGCAATGTCATTGAGCGGTCAAAAAGGATTTGGAAATGGAAATGATAGACTGATGCAGTTGAGTATATTCTTCTGAGTCTGGGGATGAGGTTTATTGTTGGGGCAGATCAGCGGGCGCTTTTCTGTGCAGGTGTCTGCACCTTATCTAACCCGAGAGTGCTTAGCGCTGCTGTGGGGCCAGAAGTGGGAAAGTGTTCCATTCCCCAGTTCTAACACCCTGGATATCATTTCTTGAGAACAAAAATTCACACATATAGAAAGGAAGATGCCAAAAGGTGATTGTAATTAAAAAGCAGCTGTTACATACGGAGTTTCCTTCATGTGCAGAAATCGGTAGCATTTCAGCAAAGGTAATGAGTGCAAATTACTGATTTCGAAGAGGTAACTGAACTGTAAGTCCTAATTTAATTGTATTTTAATTTACAAATTAACTATTAGGCATTTAACATTCCTGGTAAAATCCTGTGTATACATTGCTCCTTTACATTGGCGATTTAATTAAAAATTCCACAGATTGGTGTTTAAGTCACTCTCCTTTATTTAGCACACCATGTTTGAAAATATATATTTTATTTTGGGGGAAAATTAAGTCCATTGGGTTGAGTTCTGGTTTCCAAGCGTAGAAGAGTAGCTGTTCCTGTTTAGCTATTGAACTACTGTTTAGGAAATGGGAGTGGGCAGTGGTCCTGAAAATTTTGAGTGACCACATAGTGATCTTGGTAAAACAGTACTGCACATATGGAATGTGGTGCCTAATTAATCAGACAGAATTTTTATTGGACGGCCCCAGAAGATAGACTGTCCGTTGCATGGAGGTGGATCGAAAGGCTGAGATACAGTAAGGTTTGTGTGGCTTGAATCCTAAGGGCTACTTGTAAATGAAACACAGCATTCTGTTGGAGCTCAAACTCTGTTCCTGCAACATGGATGTTTTGCATAGTCTAATGGTATCTTTGCTTTTCTACTCACTGACAGATGCGGTGCTGTGAAGGTCACTTCAATTTATATTGTACTCTATATTGTTTGTGAAGTCAACAAATGGTTGACAAGTTATGAAGAGGCTCCAGCTTTTCATGTCGTATGATGAGCAATCCCAGTTGGCTGCATTGCTGATGGGGGAATGTCACAGCCCCTGTTATTCGTATCTAATGTTGCTATTGGATAATTGCTTGAATGCTTTCTTTTTTATTTAGTAATTAATGAATTTGCTGTTAGCTGTGCACAGATTGGCTGCTGTGTCTGTCTACATCGTGACGGCACTTCAAACAATCTTTTGGTTGTACTACGCTTTGGGACATGAAAGGTGATGCACCAATGCTAGTTCTTCCTTTGTTGTTTTTGAGTATTGGTCTATTTAGCAGAGGAAACTTGAAAGTAGGATTATTTAGAAGCTATTACTCCAAACCCACCTTCCCTGTCAACAAAATGAGTGCTTGCCCTTGCATCAATGATGTGAAGTAATGTACAAGGGTGACCGTTAACAGGAACATTGCAGATGGCCAATACCTAGGTGATGGATAGAATTTAATAATTAATTCATAAAGCCGCCATTTCCTACAAGACAAGCATTAGCAACATTGAATGAAAAGTTAAGTGATGAGGTGAGAAAGATGCTGCTCATCACTGTGATCTTTCATTCATGTTTCCGAACTGCCTGGCATTCTGAAGACAAGACTGCTTGTGATCCTCTTGGTGTTTCAAGCTAGAAGGTGTTGGGCTATAACATGCTGCTGGGTGTTGGTTGATATCACTCACATGCGCTTGTATCAATTGGGTACATTTTGTCCATTTTGCAACTGAAGTGGCCAGGTGGAGTGGAAGCTGGTAATAAGATGTTCTATCTGAGGTGGGGGGGTTGACGATGCTCAGCCTTCCCTTGCTTCAGTTGTTTCTTGTTGATCTTGTAGGAGCTTCAAAGGTGGTGAAGCTACACACTCTCAGTCTGCTCCCCTGACGACTCACTTGGTATATGGTGTGGTACTGAGCCACAGAGACCAGGAAGATCCAAGATTCAATTCTCTTTCTCTGCTGGACAAGCTGATCTGGAAAGTTGTATGGGTTACTATACTTGGCCTCAATACCCCAAATGAAAGAGGTGGAAAAATCAATCGGGGTTCCTGTTCCTGATTGCTGTTGGAAAGTAGGTTTGTGTGGACTATCGGTGAGAATAGGATTGGGCTCAGCTGTAACATGACTCCACTCACCAGGTTGAACAGCTCACTGTCCAAGGTTGCAACATGAAAGACAGCCACTTGGGGCAAGGCACTGAACCTTATATTGTACTCCATATTGTTTGTGAAGTCAACAAATGGTTGACAAGTTATGAAGAGGCTCCAGTTTTTCATGTATGACAAGCAATGCCAGTTGGCTGCATTGCTGATGCGGGAATGTCACAGCCCCTGTTATTCATATCTAATGTTTTCAGCAGAGGAGGGGGGAAAAGGGGAGATGATGGGGGTAAACAGATTTGAAAGGTGAATGTGTAAGCACTAATAAGCATCAAGTCTTGGGTGATTTCCAGTTATTTTTGATTGGATTAAAGAGACATATTCATAAACTATAGATGCCCTGGTGGACAAAGTGGAAAGAATCTGTTGGGATGGGTTAAACTAAGGAAAATTCACTTCTTGGGGTCAGCTATTTTTCAGATTTTATTTTCTTTCCTCAGTCTTCAAGCAACTTAATGTTGTCCTGTTTTATTTTGTACTTTACATGGTGGGTTGTGGGATGTACTTCACATTCATATCAAAGTGGGTCTTTAAGATGTCACATTGAGGTGATTTCCACTCCAGGCTCCATTTTAGCCATGACTGACTAAGGGACATTTTTTCTATAATAGCCAGCATTATGTGACACTTTAAACAGAATACACATTTGTAAATAGTTGTGCATGGGAGAATTGGAGCAAATTAAAGGCATGAGAGTTTTGATTCAAAACTTGGAAAACTGTTCAATTAAGTTAAGTTTGAGAGAGTGTGTGAGTGTGTGTGTGTTTGGCGGGGGCGAGGAGGAGATCTTGGCAAATAGTTACCTGTATAAACAGAAATGCAATTACGGGCAAAGAAGGTGCCAAGCTAGGAATCAATCTGTCTTTCAGCTGATGACTATTCCCACTTGTACTGCACACATCTGCCTTGGCACTGCATAATGAATGTAATTATATACTTGATGTGCACCAGCACATCCTGTGTGTCAGGGTGGCAACTTCATCCATTTCTTTTTAAACTGCTGGGCTGGAGTTTTGTTGTTTGTGGCTGGAGTGACTGGACAGAATACTTCTGCTCATGATGTGCCTTGAGCTTTTGATGTTTAGGTGGGAGTTTTTCAGGCTGTGATCTTCTGTTTACGACGGGTGGATAACAAATGTGGTACTTCTATACGAAACACATCAAATCACCTTACTGGATTATCATTTAAAGAAACAGCTACAGATTGGAAAAAAGTTTGTATTTGATAGTGTAATTATAACTCTGATCTATCTACCTTTTGAAATAACTGTGAGCGAGGGAAAGCATAAACAGTATCTGTCCCAGGCAGGAAGAGTTTCACACCTCCTTTTAGTTTTCAAAGAGAAAGATTAAATTCTTCTCTGCAGGTGATTTGGCCCAAGAGGAAATTAGCCCCCCTCTCAACGTGTTTTTGGTGGGCTGGAGTGTGTAGTCGCCAGTTATATTGTCTTCACGCCTGCTAAACAACAGGTCTGTAGGGTAGCAGGAATACTCCTCTGCTTGAAACTGATTTAAAGAAAAAAAAACCATTTGAAAAAAAAATGTCATAGAATTTCAAACATTGGAATTTTACCACCCTTTCAATACTCAATACTAAAACAAGGCACCGGCAACTTGGATTGTTTACTTAACCAAAAGTGGATGCTTCGGGTTTAATTTCAGCTAATGAATCTTTGCTATTAATGTAGGAAAAAAAGGGATAAAGACAGAACGATAACTGCTATATGGTGTAAAAGCTGCCGAAAAACAGGATTGAGGAAGGTTCGGAGGTGGAGGAAGCTAGAAAATAGCTCTTGTTCAAAAAATGAGCCAAGTTTCTTTACTTTTCAGCTCCGAAAACTACTAAAATAATTTCCTAACCTACCATGATTGAGAAATTTCCAGGCCTGAGTTGAAAAGGTACAGACATGCTCTTTTGAGGAATTTGGGTGGCAGAACACACAAGATCTTGCTGCAATGTTTGGGTTTAAAGGGGCATTATTGTCCGTGGTTTTGGGGGATTGCTTACATACATTATATAAATTGATCTTTTGATAAATTGGTTCTTTTCCCTTTGCTAAAAATGGCAAAAGCGCTTCCTTAAGGCTCTGACCAATCTATTTTCCCTATGTTGGGCAGTGATATTCTAGGAAGGCCACAGCATGCGGTAATAATGGGCAAAATGCTCACAGGATAAGTACAAATGAGGAAAGACATTTGGTCCGTCATAACTCAGCTGTCTAGAAAGAGAAGTCTGCAGTCTTTCTAGCACAGCATCCAGTTGGTTCTTACAGGTTAAGATTTCTGTTTATACTACTGTACCCAGAAGTCTATTGAGCGTGTTGATTATTCGTTCTGATATTGGTCCTAAATTTGTCTGTAATCAGTTTGAGCCTATGACTCTTTTCTACTAATTCTGGTGACCTTGTAGCAGTCCTCCAGTTTTAACCTTCCTATACCATTTCATATCTTTGAGAGGGAACTTTATGGAAGTGTTTAAGATATTAACTGGTTATCGGGATAAAGAGCCCCAATGTTCACTCGTACCTCCTTTAATATCTTGGATCAGACTCTTGGCTCTTCTTTGCACCTGTCCAGGACTTGAACCTTTCTGTTGTATGTTGGTGACTAAAACTGGATTCAGTACTTGGTGTAATGTCACCAGAGTACTGTACATCCTATGAGTTACACATTACTGATTTAGCAACATAGTTCGGCATTCAGTTTTGTTTGTTTGCTGTTCTGTAGTTATTCTCCACAACTTGCTGTGTTAAGTGTTGAATCTATTCCCTTAGGATCTCTATTTCATCTTTAGTTAAAACAAAAGCAAAATACTGCAGATGCTGAAAATCTGATATACAAACAGAAAATGCTGGAAGCACTCGGCATCTTAGGCAGAGTCTGTGGAGAGAGATACCAAGTTAGCTGCCTGACCGCTGGGTGTTTCCAGCATTTTCTGTGTTCATTTTTAGCTAGTTCGTTGAAATTCTGAACCGGGTCCTTTTTAACGGATGAATCATTCAACAACATTTATTGGTTTTCCTCCTTGCAAGAGATTCATATTTAATTCAGTTGTTTCCTGCAGCATATTGGTTTATTAAAATAGATTAACTTCATTCAAATTCAGAGACGAATGGGACAAGTCATGCTCAATAGTTTCAGATAGAGAGGGACACACTCATAGACTCATGCCACGTTGAACTCCAATTTTATTTGTTCTGGGTGGGGGGGGGCGAGAAAAGCTTTTGAAGTTTGTTCCTTCCTACCCACCAACCAACTACCCACCCACATGTGTCCAGTTCAGTTGAGAACAGCTTCAAGCGTCACATTTCCATGATGATGTGCTTGACCATGCCGGACGTGACTAATTAACAAATAGAGGGTGATCTACAAAATGTTCTTTGCTTGCCCCACCCTACCCCTTGTACTATTTCTTTACCAAGTACCAAGACAACCCCGGCCTCCCAGACCTTTAAATAAACAACATGGTAACTGCTGCTCGTAAGTGCATAAAAATGAACCGGGCCCATTTTAGGTTCTAGCTGCCCTTCCCTTTTCATGGAAAAGGGTCTTGCCTCCACTCGGTACCTTCATGATGCTGAAAGTGGTTGAGATTTAGATTTTAATTGTTAGGTGCGTATGAAATGCAACAGCCTGTGTAGATTGACGTTAAGGAACACTGCACCCTTAGCCCTTTCCTCAGCACTTCCTCCTACGTGTACTGGAGTCTTGATGGTGGTGGTGCCATTCAAATGCATGTACTGTACATTGTGTTTTAAGTGTACATCGGTGTTTATTACTACATGTTTACTATGGAAATAAAGTGGACGCTTGCAACTTACAGTACCTCAAACAGTGATCATGTGTATCTCTTCCTCTCTATCTGTTCCTCTCCCTCTCCCCGACCATGTTCAGCAACTGATTGTTTCCATCTGTGCAGCATCATTACCTTTCTAAAGCTAAATGGAAATCAAATAATCATGGTTTAAGCACAAGAATGATCTATGCATGGGTGCCAGATGGCTAATTACTTCAAATTGAGCTAAATGATGTTGATCAAGGCAAATTGTTCACTACATTGCAGGAGCCAAATACCAAAGTAATGCCAGTTAAACATGACAAAGTTGGGCACAACTTTTTCCATATAAATGTTTAATAAGCTTTTGGAATAGGTTGCCTTTGAAGCAGAGCGTATAAATGGGTTCAAGAGGCTTTGATGCATTTTTGCAATGGTAGTCCAGGAGCCAACTTGTGAAAAAATGTCAAATAAATGAAATTGTAGCACCCTTTCCCCCTCATCACCTCCAGAAAGGGTTTTCTTCCCATTGGTAGAGTAGAACTAAAAAATGTTCCTTGGAACTTTACCACAAATCTCAAAAACCTTTTCTGTAAGGTCAGTCCCAGGACGCAGAGAGGGGTATATGATGGGGGATTGCTGAGATTGAGATCCGTCAAAATGGGGCAGACTTGGTCAGGCATCCCACTGGGCCTTGTTATTCCTGTTACTAAAAACTCTTGTGTTCCAGTTGCGCTTTCATAATTGTGGATGAACTTACTTTAAGCACCGGCACGAGCTTTTAAAAGGGATTTATTGATTTTTGTGTACATTTTCAAGGTAGTAACCAGAAACGGTTTCCTCTTTCCCTGCCAACAACAACCTCAAGCTGTAGTACTGTTAGTGAAAACACTTGGGAATTAGGCTGTAAGTTAACTGAGAAGGAAACTATGAATGTAAAACCCTTCCACTTTGGTCTGATCAGTGTGGTTTTAAAAAAAATAATCTGGACAAAGATTAAACGGTGGGAATTTTTAATTCTAACAAATTTTCAAAAACTACTGCTGTAAAAATAACACGCTGACCTATATACGATTAAAAGAAAATGCTGGAATCTGAAACTAAAAACACAGATGCTGGAAATGCACACGAGTCATTATCTGAAAAAAGAAAGCTGGGTTAACATTTCAGGTAGGGTCCTTCATCAGACAAAAAAATCATAAATCCAATGCAAAACATAGAAGATAGGAGCAGGAGTAGGCCATTCAATGAGATCATGGCTGATCATCCAAATTCAGTACCCGGTCTCTGCTTTCTCCCCATATCGCTTGATCCCTTTAGCCTTAAATATATCCAACTCCTTCTTGAATATATGTAATGAATTGGCCTCCACTGCCTTCTTTGGCAGAGAATTCCACAGGTTCACCACTCTCTGGGTGAAGAAATTCCTCCTCATCTCTCTCCTAAATGGCCTACCCCTTATCCTTAGACTGTGACCCCTGGTTCTGGACTCCCCGACCATCGGGAACATCCTTCCAGCATCTAGTCTGTCTAGTCCTGTTAGAATTTTATAAGTTTTGATGAGATCCCCTCATTCTTCTAAACTCCAAAAGGGAGTGAATGTGATTTTAGGGCAGTCGAAGTCCCTCTAGTTGATTTGAGGGAGTGCAGCGAAGATTCACCAGACTGATACTTGGGATGGCAGAAATGACTGATGAAGAAAGATTGGGTCGATTGGGCTTGTATTCGCTAGAGTTTAGAAGAATGAGAGGGGATCTCATTGAAACTTATAAAATTCTAACAGGACTAGACAGACTAGATGCAGGAAGGATGTTCCTGATGGCGGGGGAGTCCAGAACCAGGGGTCACAGTCTAAGGATAAGGGGTAGGCCATTTAGGACAGAGATGAGGAGGAATTTCTTCACCCACAGAGTGGTGAACCTGTGGAACTCTCTACCACAGAAGGCAGTTGAGGCCAACTTATTAAATATATTCAAGAAGGAGTTAGATATCTTAAGGCTAAAGGCATATGGGGAGAAAGCAGGGACAGGGTACTGAGTTTGGATGATCAACCATGATCTCATTAAATGGTGGAACAGGCTCAAGGGGCTGAATGGCCGCCTCCTGCTCCTATCTTCTATGTTGACAAAGTTATTTGAAATGTCACTCAGTAAATGGAATACCTAATGGGGGGCAACTTTAACCCCCCAAAACAGGTGGGTTTGGGTTGGGTGGGAAGTAAAATTATTTTTAAAAATCTCATCTGAAGCCCACCGGCTTCAAACCCGCCTATTAACGGTGTTAACGGAGGTGGGACGGGGAGCAGGCAACCAGCCCACTCTCGGGGTGGGTGGGGGGGGGGCTCATTTAAATATCTTAATGGGGGGGGGGGCTCATTTAAATATCTTAATGAGGCTGCGTGCCTCATTTATTTTTCTCTGTTCCTGCTTCAATACTGGCAGCTAAAGGGAGGCGAGGACTGCTGCATGGAACAGGTAAATGCGTGTCCGGCACTGCTTGTGGGGAGGAGGAGCAGGAGTGCTTCCCCCTCCCCGGCCCCACAAGCAAACCTGGAAACCGCCCCAGCGATCAGTCACCACCCCCCCGGGGATCCAATGCCCTCCCGATGTCCTGCACAAAAGTTCACTGAATATCGGGCGCTGCGTATAACGGGAGGCCAGGCCAGGCCGATACTGCCCGCTTTGGGCCAACACCAGAGACGAATTTCTAGCCCTAAGTGTCTTGACGGAGGAGCCATTAAAATTTGGATTTTATAAACTGATTCTTGGAATGAAAAAAACTTACAACACACATCTGGTCAGTACATATTTACAATTCCCAGTGCTTAACTTTTTTTATATAAAAAAAAGTATAAATTTTTAATTAAGAAACTGCTGAATTTGCTCTGATAGTATTCCTAAAGGGGCCTGAGAATTGGCAAAGGCTTTGCTTGTCATGATATTTTTTTCTCTGCAGCGACATTATTGTAATTGTTCCTGAGTTTGGTATTTTGCTGCCTCGTAGAATCATAGAAACTTACAGCACAGAGGGAAGCCATTCGACCTGTGGTAGCCGTGTTGCTTAGTCCCATCCCCTGCTTTTTGTCCCTAACCCTGTAAGTTCCTCATCCTCAAGAACCCGTCCAAACTCCCTTTTAAAATGATTTATGGAATCAGCTTCCACCACCTTTTCAGGGAGAGCGTTCCAGATCCCGACAACTCTTGAGTCAAAAAATGTCTCCTCCTCTCCCCTGTGGATCTTTTGCCAATGATTTTAAATCTATGACCTCTGGTTATTGGCCCACTTGCCAGTTTTTCTCTATCTACTCTATCAAAACCTCTCATAATCTTGTAAACCTCTATTAGGTCACCTCTTAACCTTCTCTGTTCCAAGGAGAACAGTCCTAACTTTTCCAACTTCTCCTCATAACTGAAGTCCCTCATCCCTGGTAACATCCTGGTAAACCTCCTCTGCACCCTTTCTAAGGCCTTTACATCTTTCCTGAAGTGTGGGGCCCAGAATTGTCCACAATACTCCAGCAGAGGCCTAACCAGTGATTTATAAAGTTCTCACACGATCTCTTTGCTTTTATATTCTATTCCTCTATTTATAAACCCAAATTACCCATATGCTTTTTAACCACCTTAACAACTTGCCCTGCCACCTTTTAAGGATTTGTGTATATGGACACCAAGGTCTCTCTGCTCATCTACACTTTTCAACATCGTGCCATTTATAGTACACCCTCTTTCCACTTCAGTCCCCCCAAAGTGCATCACTTCATACTTCTCTGCATTGAACTCCATCCGCCGTGCTTCTGCCCATCTCACCATCCTGTCTGTCATCCTGAAGTCTACAACTATCCTCATCACTACTACGTCCTGAAGTTACATCGTATCTGCAAACTTTATAATGCTGCTCCCTACACCCAAGTCTAGGTCGTTTATAAAAATTGCAAAGAGTAATGGACCCAAAACTGACCCTTGGGGAACACCACTGCAAACCAGCTCCTAATCTGAAAAACATCCACCACCACCCTCTGCTTCCTGTCACTGAGCCAATTTTGTATCCATACCGCCACTTTCCCCTTAATTCCATGGGCTTCCATCTTCTTTACAAGCCTCCTGTGTGGCACTTGGTCAAATGCTTTCCCACAGTCGATATATACACAACACCTCCTGCACTAAAATAAAAACAGAAAATGCTGGAAATACTCAGTAGATCAGGCAGCATCTGTGGAGAGAGAAACAGAGACCGAGATTTTGCAGAGCGGTTAGTGGGCGGGATCGGTGGCGGGGCGGGTGGAAAATGTTTTTTTTTGACGGCAGGTCGGGAACGTGCCTTTCCCCAACGTCTGGTCTGTCACTGCTGAGCAGACTCAACTGGCAGTGGCGGGGGAACCAATTAAAATCATTAGCATCTAGTTGACAGATGCTTAACAGGCTTTTTAAACTTACTTTTTGACTTTACCTGCATGACCACGGGAACCACACTGTTCGGGGACCACGGCTATCGACCTGAGGCAGGAGTTCAGTGGCCATTGCTCCAGCTGATTACTTGACAGCTTCAAATGTACAGTAAAGGCTCCAACCTGACAGATCATCACTTTCCTCAGCCACAGGCTGTTTCTCAGTCCATTTCCAGCACAGATTCTGCAGGCTTTCCACTCTCCATCAACTCTCACCATTGACGGATTGCTTCTGTCATCTCTACTTCACCTGCCATCTATTCCAAGAACATGGGTGCCCTTTATACTGTCTCACTTTGGTCCTCAGAATCCAGCCCCAATATCAGCAGTACTAGGCACACCAGAAGCACCAACAACACCAGCCTTCTCCACAATCACCTGATGTTGCACAGGACAGAGGACCTGAGCACATTGCTGCCAGGGATGGCCTCACCATGGCCAGATTTACTTCACTTGATGCTGTACACCCTGGCTGCCACATGATGTGCCAGGTTGGCACCACCCCACACCAACACCATAAAGCATCCCTACAATGTCCAAGCCATTCCTTTCACACTCATCACCATTGCAGGGGGTACTGTTATGTCTCACCATTCACTGCAACTCGCTAAGCCACTTCCAAAGGTGCACACAAATCTGTCCAAGAACGCAAAGTGTTGAAAATAAAGGTTTCAATGTTTGACAGCACATTAACAGAAACTTTATATGTACATTGGATAAAACACCCAAGTGCCTACCCTTGTGTGTTGTTAATTGGTATGCTTGCACTCGGATGAGGGGGAGTGTGAGGGGTGGCTAGTGAGATGGGGATGTGGTAATGTAGATAGAGATGGATGGGTGGAGGTGCAAGGTAAGGGGAGTGGAATCAAGGTGAGTGGTAGGCTTCCATACTGGTGTCGTGGGAGGCTGGAGAATTTAGCTCCTGGGCCTCATTTTCATATTGGGGGTGGGGGAGAGGGGAGGGTTGGAATCCCACCTGAACCTGGCAGGAATCATGGGTGAGAGTGGGATTTCGGATGGCAGGTGGTCACCACTGAGGATCCAACAGAACGGTCCCCGCACTAAGGTAAGTCATCGGAATGGGGGGTCCGGGGGGAAGGGGGATGGAAGAAGGGGTGTCTCATGGTTTCCTTGTGTGTTCTGGAGGAACACTCCTGCTCCACCTGGCCCACAAAGAAAGATTTGAAAAAAAAATTAGGAATTTAATCTTACCTGAGTCTCTTCTGGGCACATCTCCAGTTTCCAGCAGGTATGGCCTGGCGGGGAAGGCGTGACCTGGCGGGGAATGTGTGGGGGCTATCTCTGCGCAAGCCTTGGGTTAATATTGCAGTCCGACACTGACTGAACTCAGTCACAAATGGAGGTAGGACCAGCCAGGAGTCAGAGGGAGAAATTCAACTTCTGTGGGGATACAAAACAGACTTCAATGTAAAGGATAATTGGGCGGGGTATATAACGGGTGGCCGATCTGCTTCTGCCTGTTTCAGACCCCCCCACTGAAGTTTAATTTTGCCCCGAAAATGTTCTGGATAAATTTCCACACAGGAATTAGGAGCAAACCCAATTTTTTCTGGAGATAAAAACCACTTCATTTCTATTAACTTAAATACTGGGTCCAGGCCTTGGCCTGGGTAATAAAATGTCCTCATTAAGTAATGGGAATAAGTTGAAAAGCATGTTTATTTGTAAACTGGTAAAGATTTTGCTCTGAATTTAACAACTTTTATATTAAAAAAAAAATCTGATGAAGACAAAAGAACATTCAGTGATGATATATAGCAGAAGTGCCAAATGAAACTTCCACAGGAATGCGGTGTACTTTTCTACAGCATATGTAACACTTGAGAGGCACATAATGAACAGTTACATTACTCACCTTTCTTGCCAAGCAATAGTCACGCTCGTCAGCGGCTCAATTTGGCTGTTTTACACCACCACTTGCTTCTAACCTTCCATTCGTTGGACTGGCTTTATCCTTCTGTTTCCTCTCCCCTCCTGAATGTACAGAATCGCGCTCCGTTCCATGACTGGTGCACCCCAAGAGCGCATTCTAGGAGCCGAGGTAGTGAACATTGGCAGGCCATACTGAAGACGCTGAGCTCAATCTTGACGTCATTCATTGTCCACGCAGGGGGCCTAGAAATTAAATGGTGCTTCGCCCGTTTCTATCGAGCGCCTAAATATCCAGTATGATGGGCTGGGGCGTGTGTGTTCATTACGCACGGGAAGGCCTCTGCCCACCATATTGGACCGGCTGCTCCGTAGGCGTCCAGTGCGTACGCCAGAACTATTTAAAATGATCGATAACAAACAACAACTTAATGACTTCTGAGAGACTTGCTTTGAAATAGTTAACAGTAATTTTACTGATCTGTATGAAAGCAAGTCCAGTCATGATGATCATAGAATTATAGAATGATACAGAACAGAAGGAGGTCATTCGGCCCATTGTGCCTGTGCCGGCTCTTTGAAAGAGCGATCCAGTTAATTCCACTCCCCCGCTCTTTCCCCACAGCTCTGGAATTTTTTTCCTTCAAGTATTTATCCAATTCCCTTTTGAAAGTTACTATTGAATCTGCTTCCACCACCAATGCATTCCCGATTACCTTAAATCCGTGTCCACTGGTTACTGACCCTTCTGCCACTGGAAAGAGTTTCTCCTTAATTACTCTATCAAAACAGTTCATGATTTTGAACACTTCTATCAATCTCTTAACCTTCTCTGTTCGAAGGAAAACAACCCCAGCTTCTCCACATAACTGAAGTCGCTCATCACTGGTACCATTCTAGTAAATCTCTTCTGCACCCTCTCCAAGACCTTGACATCCATCTTCGTGGTGCCCAGGATTGAACACAATACTCCAGCTGAGGCCTAACCAGTGTTTTATAAAAGGTTCAGCATAACTTCCTTGATTTTGCGGCGCGGCGAGAATATTGCCTCCCGCTAAATCCGGCGGGAGGTTTGCGGTGGCGGTATGGCGTTGCGCCCCGATCTCCTCCGTCTGGAGATCGTGACGTCATCGCTGTGTGCATTGCCCCGGTTGCGCCCCCCCACCCGAACTTCGGTTTTGCCCCCTTACAGCATCACTGGGCAAAAACACCGGCAGCTGCAGGAGGCGTTCATCGGGAGGCCGGGCACTTCGGGGGTGATAATTAAAGGCGAGGTGGCTGAGGTAGGAAAAAAAAGTTATTGAAATGCTCGTTTTCTGTCTTTTTTGCTTTTTTTCCCCCCAGTGTTTGATCGGCCCGGCACTCTGCTGCAGTGCATTGGGCTGATCGGGCTGGATTGCGGCTGCCGTGGGGGCCAGATAAGTTTTCCCCTTGAAGAGCCAGCAGCGATGGCCTGTCCCTTTAAGGGAGGGAAGGAGCCTTCCAACGTAGCAGTGCTGCACACCTACCGCCCCGCCTGCTGCCTGTTGTGCTCCAGGAAGGAAATGGAGTGCTTGATTTGGTGCTCCATTTCATTCCTGGAGTGCAAAGCCAAATCTTTTTATAGTTGAAAGACATTAGTGCCTGGTGCTCATTTTTTCAAGTTTTAAAAGTTAGCGCCCCAAACGGGGCTATAATGAATTTCTCCCCCAATGGGGGGAGAAATTCGGTCGTTAGCGCCACCGATTAACGCCTAAAGAGGCCGAGAAGTGGGGCACTAGCCAATTTCCGGGCGGGCGCAAGGCGCCTAGCGCCTCGCCCCATATTGAGCATGCATTTAGCGCCAGCGCTAAATCTTAGCGCCCGCTCATGGGCGCAGGCTGATTATGACGTCATTTGAGTGTGCAATGCCTTTTGGGCGCCCCGGACCAGAAATTCAGTGGCGCCCCCCTCCGTAGCGCCTGGCGCTAATAGTGACAGCTTACCTGGGCCTTACCAAGTCGCTCTCGGGCTGGAGGAGCGTTATTTAAAGGGGACTGGTGTGGTTTAAAAGCGGCAGCCATTTTTGGATCACAACTTCCTCGAGAGCTACAAAGAGTTGCTGAGCTGCACACTGAGAGCCATTTGACCGCTGAGCCAGTGCAAGCAGACGATCTTCAGCCTTCTGACCATCACCTTGCTGTTGGTGAGCCTTGACAACAGGGAACCTTCCTGTGGGCACTTATTATGGGGGCTGCATTGGAGGGGAACATCCTGCTGCTGAATCATCTGGAAAGGGCACTGAAACGCAGGGAGAGGGGGGTGGGCATGGAAACATAGAAGCTAGGAGCAGGAGTAGGCCATTCGGCCCTTCGAGCCTGCTCTGCTATTCAACGAGATCATGGCTGATCATCCAAACCCTAGCACCCGGTCCCTACACCGACAGCCATCCCACACAAGCCCTATCCCTGTAACCCCACGTATTTAATCCCCCCTAACACTAAGGGCCAATTTTTATCATGGCCAATCAACCTAACCCGCACATCTTTGGACTGTGGGAGGAACCAGAGCACCCGGAGGAAACCCACGCAAACACGGGGAGAATGTGCAAACTCCACACAGTCACCCGAGGCCGGATTTGAACCCGGGTCCCTGGCGCTGTGAAGCAACAGTGCTAACCACTATGCCACCGTGCCTGGCCAGACGGAGGAGGACCAACAGACGTCGCCACAGCAGACCTTACGCTGGCAGGGTTATCCAACAGCAGTTTTCCTAAATGAACATGTCGGAGGAGCAGTGTGTCAGAAGGCTGCAATTTAGAAAGGAGGCGGTGACTGAGCTGTGCCAGCTGCTTCAGCCAGATTTGCAGCCTCAGATAAGGTGCAGGACATCTCTGTCGGCGGCTGAGAAGATGGCTGCTGGCCTGAACTTCTACGCGAGCGGCTCTTCTCAGGCTGCGCGTCAGAGGCTGATCAGAAGTAGCTTCTAGGCCCCTCTCACGGAATGCTTGCTGCCATTCCAAGAACAGGAATGGAACCGGTCTGATACCCCCAAGCCTGTGAAGGGCAAGATGCATGTAAATAGCAGGCATGGCCATTGTAAATGAAGAAAGTGTTTCATTACACAAAATGTGGTTCCTTCAAACATGAGAAAGCTATGGCAACAGAAAGCAAAACGAATACACTGACACATAACTGCCTCTCACACCCGGGAGACTGTCCAAAACATAAATCACATTCCGACCATCTTCCTTGGCCTTGATTCCACTGCACCAACCAAAGCATCCAATGTCCCATCAGTGAGGCGTTCTGCCCTCTGCCTCACCCTTTCCATGTCTTGCTAGGCTGGTGCACCACAGGTAGGCTCCCACCGCTTTGAAGGCCTACAAGGCAGTGAGTGTGTCTGGTGATGCCAATTGACCTGCCCCTTTAAGAGCTGGCCGGCGCCACTGTGTCTCAGGGAAAGTGATTATTGACAGCACCCTCGCTGCGCCCCGCCGCCGTGAAATTGGGTTGCGCCGCCGGGTTAGCGCCTTAAGAGTAGCGTGCAGTGCCTGATTTAGCACCGCAATCACCTTTAGGAGCGCTGCAACCCAATATCGCGCTAGGTGGCGCTAAATTGCGCCTGGCGCTAAACTTTGCGCATCGCCAGGACTAGCGCCCCAAACGCGGCTATACCGAATTTCTAGGCCATGATGTCTAGCACTTCAGCTGCCCTTATGGTTTTGTTATCTGGGTCACAATGCTTCCAAGTTATTTTTTAATCAGCGTTCAGCAGTTTGGGCCAATAACTGAGTATGCAGCTTCCACATGTTTACCTTAGGACATGTAACCCAATCCGTGAAGGTGCATGCGGGCCAAGATCCAATTAAGTTGCAGGAATTAATTGTGCATGAGGCCACCATGCTTATTTGAATGTATAAAAATGTAGGGCTTGCTGTAACAATTTGGAGAAGTCTGGCTAAAGACAGAGCAGACTGTCTCCCCACCGGTGTAATAAAGACAACTTGACTATCGATCTGAAAACCTTGTGTCGAGTGTTGGTTTAAAATACTCCACATCAATACACCCCCAGGTCTCTGTTCCTGCACCCCCTTTAAAATTGTACCATTTAGTTTATATTGCTTCTCCTCATTCTTCCTACCAAAATGTATGATTTCACACTTCGCTGCATTAAATTTCATTTGCCATGCGTCTGGCCATTTCACCAGTCTGTCTGTCCTCCTGAAGTCTGCTACTATCTTCCTCACTGTTTACTGCATTTCTGAGTTTTGTGTCAGCTGCAAACTATGCCCTGTGTACCCAAGTCCAGGTCATTAATATATATTAAAAAGAGCAGTAGTCCTAACACCGACCCCTGGGGTCACCACTCCACACTTCCCTCCAGCCTAAAAAAAAAATGTCCCCCACTACTCTCTGCTTCCTGTCCCATAACCAATTTCATATCCATGCTGTCACTGTCCCTTTAATCTCATGGGCTTTTATATTGCTTACAAGTCTATTATGTGATATTTTATCAAACGCCTTTTGAAAGTCCACATACAAAACATTAATCGCACTACCTCATTAACCCGCTCCGTTACTTCATCAAAGAACTCAATCAAGTTAGTCAAACACGATTTGCCTTTAACAAATCCATTCTGGCTTTCATTTATTATGCCATAATTTTCCAACTGCCAATTATTGTGTCTCAAAGTTTCTCCACCACCGACGTTAAGCTGACTTTTTTTTTCATTTTTATTCGTTCATGGGATGTGGACATCGCTGGCAAGGCCAGCATTTATTGCCCAACCCTAATTGCCCTTGAGAAGGTGGTGGTAACTGGCCTGCAGTCGCTGGGTTTATCCCTTTTCCCTTTTTTGAACAGGGGTGTAACATTTGCAATCCTCCAGTTCTCTGTCACCATCCCCATATCTAAGGAGGATTGGAAGATTGTGGCCAGAACCTCTATAATTTCCACCCTTAATTTTCTCAGTAACCTAGTGTACTGTATGTGCCTTTAAGAGCCCCAGGTGTGCTGTAATGCCGGTAATTGCCACTCGGGCTATATAAGCCTGTATATTGTGTATATCCGTTAGAACCCCCCCCCCACCCCCCAGACTTTGCTTAGTAAATACCTATGAACCAACTCCTGTCTTCAGTGTCTTTATCAACACACGGACACTACACCTAGGATGCATCCCATCCAGACTGGATGACTTATCTATTAAGTGGGATTCAGACGGATTTGGGTGTCCTTGTTCATGAATCACAGAAAGTTAACATGCAGGTACAATAAGCAATTAGGAAGGCAAATGGTATGTTAGCCTTTATTGAAAGGGGTTTGCAGTATAAGAGTAAGGAAGTCTTTCTGCAATTATATAGGGCTTTGGTGAGACCACACCTGGAGTACTGTGTACAGTTTTGGCCTCCTTACTGAAAGAAGGCTATACTTGCCTGTGAGGAGGTGCAACGAAGATTCACTAGATTAATTCCTGGGATGAGAGGGCTGTCCTACGAGGAGAGATTAAGTAGAATGGGCCGATTTTCTCTGGAGTTTAGAAGGATGAGAGGTGATCTCATTGAAATGTATAAAATTCTTAGAAGGCTTGCCAGGGTAGATGTTGAGAGGCTATTTCCCCTGGCTGGAGAGTCTAGTACGATGGGTCATAGCCTCAGGATAAGTGGCCAGCCATTTAGGACTGAGATGAGGAGAAATTTCTTCACTCAGAGGGTTGTGAATCTCTGGAATTCTCTACCACAGAGGGCCATGGATGCTCAGTCGATATATTCATAGACTAATTTCGATAGATTTTTGGGCACTAAGGGAATCAAGGGATATGGGGATAGGGCGGGAAAGTGGAGTTGATGTAAAAGTTCAGCCATGATCTTAATGAATGATGGCGCAGGCTCGAGGGGCCGTATGGCCTACTCCTGTTCCTATTTCTTATTACATCCTGTTTATCTATTTTTATCCTATCCAATATCGCTACGACCTCCTCCTATACTGCTACATTGGTAGCATCCTCTTCTCTCATGAAGAAAGATGCAAAGTACACATTTAGTGCCTCAGCCATGCCCTCTGCCTCCACAAGAAGATCTTCTTTTTGGCCCTTAATCGGCCCCACCCTTCCTTTGACTACCCATTACATTTTATGTTTAGAAAAGACTTTTGGGGTCCCTTTTATGTTAGCCACTAATCCATTCTCATGCACTCTCTTTGCCCCTCTTATTCCCTTTTTTTTAGCTCTCTATACTTTCTATATTCAGATTGGTTCTCTACTATATTCTGAACCTTACATTTGTCATAAGCCTCCTTTCCCTGTTTCATTTTAATCTCTATGGCCTAGAAATTCAGTATAGCCACTTTTGGGGCGGTAAAGTCGGGCGGCCGCTAAAGTTTGCGCCCGGCGCAAAGTCGCGCCCCCTTCGCCGATATTCAGTCGCATCGCCCCAAGAGGTTGCTGCTGCGCTAAAACAGGCGATGCATGACTATCTTTAGGCGCTAAGCCGGCGGTGCTGAGCGATACCCCCGAGGCCGGGCGCAGCGCAGGTGCGGCGAGTTCTTGATTGACGGCACTCTGGCACCGGTCAGCTCTTAAAGGGGGAGGGTGGATTTGTTTGCCTGCCACGCCCTGCACACTGCAGCCCTCAACCTAGGCCTGACCACTTCAGCTTCACCTGTACAATGCCCAGGACTATGGAGAAGGCCAGGGAGAGAGCGCAGCACTTCAGCAACGGTGACCTGAGGCTGCTGGTTGGCGGAGTGGAGCGCAGGCACCATGTTTTGTTCCCAGAAGGTGGCAAGAGGCCGCTGCCCAGCGCCTACCGGAAAGCCTGGAGGGAGGTGTTCAACAGGGTGTCTTCCAACAGCGTGGTTGCCAGGACTCCTGTGCAATGCCGGAAGAAGTTCAACGACCTCACTCGGGTTGTCAGGGTGAGTACCCTTTCCAGTGTCCTCCTCATCCTTGCATGTGCACCTCACATTATGGGTAAAGGGACCTGAAAGCCCTAATGGCCAGCCCTCATCCAGCAGCTATGGGACTGGCATGAAAATCAATTGCACATTCAGCACTTTACACACTGTCCAAGCTATTCGACCATGGGAGGCATTGCAGACAAGATCAGGGCTACACACTGTACAAGCTATTTGACCATGGGAGGCATTGCAGACAAGATCAGGGCTACACACTGTACAAGCTATTCGACCATGGGAGGCAGTGCAGACAAGATCAGGGCTACACACTGTACAAGCTATTCGACCATGGGAGGCAGTGCAGACAAGATCAGGGCTACACACTGTACAAGCTATTTGACCATGGGAGGCAGTGCAGACAAGATCAGGGCTTCACACTGTACTTAGAGGCCGTCCTTTCTCTTGCAGGCCAAGGTGGCGCACAACCGGCGCAACCGAACTGAGACCGGGGGAGGCCGTCCTGACCTCAAAGAGCTCTCCAACCTCGACCAGCGTGTGGAGCGCATTATGGTAGGCCGGCTGATTGGCCCCGTCGCCAGTGGAGATGCCGACCCTGTTCTGGGCACCAATGGTAAGGGCATCACCTTTTGGACCTCTCTCGTTCCACTTGCGCATCAGATCAGCATCCTTTGCCACTGTCCGACCAATGCGGTGAATGGCACCACTCATGCCTCCCTCGCTGCCGCCCTGTCCTCACTCTAAAGCTACTCTTGTGCCTTCCTGCTTTCAGATGGTGAATCGCCAGGTGAGGAGGCGGGCCCTCAAGCTGCCACTGTCAGCCCTTCGGAAGACGAGGAGGAGGAAGAGGAAGCTGGCCCATCAGTACCACCCTCAGCCGCGCCAGCCCATGGCGATGTAGGGGACACGTCTTCCCTGGAGGGGAGCCGGGGGGAAGGGCCGGAGGAGAGTGAAGCTCCGGGGCCCAGCGGCCTGCAGCAATGCGGGAGGGGTGGGGAAGCTCGGCGGACTTCTCCCCAGAGGGTGAGTGCGGCCTCCAGTCCTGCGACGGTCAGCGCAGAGGAGGTGCGCCTCCTAGAGGAAATGGCCGTCCAGGCTGAGCGCAGGCACACTGAGCTCATGGCTGCAGTGGCAAGGATGCCTGACTCCATAGAGTCTCTGTCAAGGAGTGTGCAGCAATTCGGAGCAGCACAGGCCAGGAGTCTGCAACAATTCAGTGCAGCACAGGCCAGGAGTCTGGAACAATTCAGTGCAGCACAGGCCAGGAGACTGCAGGACTTCGCGGCAGCACAGTCGGCTTCTAGCCAAGTGCTCAGTCGTGCCGTCCATTCACTGGCTGGTGTCATGCGGACACAGACCAGGGCCACACGGGCACTAACTGCTGCCACCCTCGCTGGATCAGCCAGGCATCGCCAGGGCACTCGCCGCACAGCAGCAGCCCAGCAGTCTGTTCTTCAGCTGTTTGCTGCGCATGCTGCAGTGCTGGCCCGTGTGAGTGCCAATGTCTCAGGCGACCAGCGAGCACCTGCGATCTGCCAGGTTGCCACCATTCCTGCAGCCGACACTGCCACTCCGCCATTGCAGCTGCCACGAGCTGCTGGACAGACTGCTGCCGCCCAGCCAGAGTTGGAGCAGTCAGCAGCCGGCCACTCCAAGGCCAGAGCTGGTGCAGGCCGACCCCCAAGGGCATCTGCCGTCTCGCCATCTGCCCCTCAGCAGCCTTCCTGATATACCTATCAATTCATCCAATGAAAAGCGACGAGTTAAGAAAGTAACTATAGGTTTTTATTGGCTAAATAACAGAGCCCACCCTCGTGGGTGATCGGATCCAACAAGGAGGAATACCAGCCAGTCGACCACCTTTACACCTGGGCAGGTAGGTGGAGCCATGGGCGGAGTCAGCAGTGGTCAGCCCAGGTATAACAGCGTGACAAGAGGCGATCTCGTGTAGTGATACAACAGTGTAAACAGTGATAACCATAGTGTAACGATATAACAGTGATAACCATAGTGTAACGATAGTGAACGATAAAAGTGGTTTACCACACTTCCCCTAGCCTTACTGCAGCCACTGGGCTCCCATTGAGGAGGAGCAGCAGGGCGGGCAGGGGCCAGGCAAGGATGCGCAAGGCATCGCCCTCACAGGGCAAAAAGTAGAGGTATGCACAAATGCCTGGTGCTTGTTGTAAGGCCGACACTGGTGCAGTTGTTTTTGTGTAAGGCCGAGACTGGTGTCTTTCTTTCTTTTTGTAAGGCCGAGACTGGTGTCTTTCTTTCTTTTTGTAAGGCCGAGACTGGTAGTTTTGTGTTTTTGGAGGGGGCTTCTCCACATGAGCATGTAATGTGGGAAGGGCAGAGGTTTTCAATAAATTATTGCTGTTAAATTGCAGTGTGCATGGTTTTTTGGTTAAGTCCTGGTTGCCCTGCTCGGCTGAGGGCTTGTGGAGCGGCTACATTCATCTGCTGACATTGGCACAAGCCAGTCCCTGAGAGGGGGCCTAGAACCGACGTTCAATAAGCCGGCGACGGGCGGCCCTTGCACTTTGTGCCTCCCTCCTGTGCTGGTCCTCCTCCTCCTCCTCCTGCTCCTCCTCCTGAGGGGGTCCTCCAATCTCTGGTGGCAGTGCCCGAGTCCTGCGGATAGCCAGGTTGTGCAGCATGCAGCAAACGACCACGAGACTCGCTCCGGCAAATACTGTAGGGCTCCACCGGAATGATCCAGACAGCGGAACCGTTGCTTCAGGACGCCGATTGTTTGTTCGATGATGTTCCTGGTCGCTTGATGGCTCTCGTTGTATCCCTCTTCAGCAGGGGTGCTGGGCGCACGGAGCGGGGTCATCAGCCAGGTACACAAAGGATAGCCTTTGTCCCCGATAAGCCATCCTCGTGGGTGAGGCTGGGCCTGGAACATGTCTGCCACAGAAGTCTGTCGCAGGATGAAGGCATCGTGGCTGCTGCCTGGAAAGCGGGCATTGACAGCTAGGATGAGCTGCCTGTGGTCACACACCAGCTGAACGTTCAGCGAATGGTAGCCCTTCCGGTTGCGGTAATCCTCGGCATTCTCCAGAGGTGCCCGCAAAGCCACATGCGTGCAGTCAATGGCGCCCTGCACCATGGGGAAGCCCGCGAATGCTGCAAAGCCCATTGCACGCTGTTGCTGCTTGGCAAGGGCCATGGAGAAGGAGATGAACTGACGTCTCCTTTTGAAAAGGGCATTGGTCACCTGGCGGATGCAGCAATGCACGGCGAACTGGGAGATGTTGGCAATGTCCCCAGTAGCGGATTGGAAGGAGCCGGTGGCATAGAAGTTGAGAGCCACCGTCACCTTCACTGCCACCGACAGAGACGTCCTGCTCCTCAGCTGTGGCTGCAGATCACCGCCAAGCAGCTGGCAGATCTCTGTGACCACGTCCCTTCTGAATCGCAGCCTCCGAACACACTGCTCCTCAGACATGTTGAGATAGGAGAACTGCTGGCGGTATACCCTGGGTGGGTAAGGCCTCCTTTGCCGACGCCTGTTGCCCCTCTCCGTCTAGCCAGGGCTGCCACTCTCTCACGGCGTCTGTGAGCCCTTTGGATGTAATTGAGAAAGCCAGCGTTGACACCCATTGCAGCCCCCATAATATGCTGGCAAACAATGAGATGTCAATGAAGGCAAAGACTAGTGGAAAGCTGTGGCCTGAAGCCAGAAATACCTGTCCGAGTGTTGGGCCAAAGCAGAAAGCTATCTACCTTGGTCTCTCTCCAAAGATCCGTTTCTCAAGAAGGAGTGCTGCGAAATGGCAGCCTTTTATATTGCAGGAGGAGTGCCCTTTAATTTGCGCCCCCCGCGCCCCGCATCGGCTGAGCACCGTTCCACTCTAACAGTCGCTCGGGGCGCCAGGCGCACAATGGGGCATCGCCACTGAATTTCCGGTTGGGGGCGCACAAAGGGCGTTGCACGAGGAAATGACGTCATGATCTGAGCGCGCAGCTGAGCGCGCGCAAAGACTTTGCGCCGCCGCTAAATCTCTAGTGAAGTTGGGGCGAGGCGCAGTTCGCGCTGCGCCCGGGCGCTAGCCGCCTAGCGCCCAACATCTACTCCTCCTAAGGCGCTAACGGCTGGTGCAACCAACTGAATTTCTAGGCCAACATCTTTAGTCAGCCAGGGAGCCTCTGTGAGGGAATATGCCATATTTCAAAAAGATACACCATAATATGAACAGAATACTGAGATTATTAATACATGATATACTGGGTTTAAAAATCTAAAGCCTTGGAGACACAGGCTGCAAACAGAAATACAGGCGTCTGAGATAAAGATCAGTTGTTTAACAAAGTTGTAAAAACCAAACAAGCTTTGAAATGGGAATTAGTTAAATATACTAAAACAATTGCCCCATTGAATTGGCAGTTTGGCGCTTCTGAAAGGTCTAGAGTTTGGAGGGACCACAATGAAAATGCCCAGTTTAAGGTGTTACCAGCTAACACATTGAACAGAAACACAAACATTAAAGGAACCATGCGCCTTTGAAAAGATGACATCAACTAAAAGAAACACCTGCTGGTCAAATAGTTTTTATGTTAAACCTGGAAGACAGGAAACACGATTAAATATGCAACCAATTGAGATAGCTAGAAATGCATGAAACACTCTGGTCAAAGTGTCTTTAATATATACATATGATACCAACAAGAACACTTTGAAGATATGACTTCAATAGATGCACCAAGCAATTATATTGTGTTTGTATTGAACTTGGAGCAGCACGGAGTTGCAACATCTGCTAAAAACCAGTAAAGCCAATATTAAGAATTGAATATGATATGATATGGAAACATGGCTCCAGGGTGACCAAGGCTGGGAACTCAACATCCAGGGGTATTCAATATTCAGGAAAGACAGGCAAAAAGGAAAAGGAGGTTGGGTAACATTGCTGGTTAAAGAGATTAACACAATAGTAAGGAAGGATATTAGCTCTGATGATGTGGAATCTGTATGGGTAGAGCTGAGAAATACCATGGGGCAGAAAACGTTAGTGGGAGTTGTATACAGACCCCCAAACAGTAATGCTGAGGTTGGGGATGGCATTAAATGGGAAATTAGAGACATGTGCAATAAGGGCACAGCAGTTATCATGGGTGACTTTAATCTACATATCGATTGGGCAACCCAATTAGTAACAATACTGTGGAGGAGGAATTCCTGGAGTGTATACGGGATGGTTTCCTGGACCAATATGTCGAGGAACCAACAAGAGATCAGGCCATTTTAGACTGGGTATTATGTAATGAGAAATGATTAATTAGCAATCTTGTTGTGCGAGGCCCCTTGGGGCGGAGCAATCATAATATGATAGAATTCTTCATTAAGATGCAGAGTGAAGTATTTGACTCAGAGACTAGGGTCCTGAATTTAAATAAAGGAAACCACGATGGTATGAGGCGCGAGTTGGGTAGGATGGATTGGGGACAAAGGGATTAATTAAGAGGGAGAAAATAGAGTATGAGAGTAAGCTTGCAAGGAACATAAAAACTGACTGTAAAAGCTTCTATAGATATGTGAAGAGAAAAAGATTGGTGAAGTCAAGCGTAGGTCCTTTGCAGTCAGAATCAGTGGAATTTATAATGGAGAACAAAGAAATGGCTGACCAATTAAATACATACTTTGGCTCTGTCTTCACAAAGGAGGACACAAATAACCTCCCAAAGATGTCGGGGAACATAGGGTCTAATGAGAGGGAGGAACTAAATGAAATCAGTATTTGTAGGGAAATTGATGGGATTGAAGGCCGATAAGTCCTGATAATCTACATCCAAGGGTACTTAAGGAAGTGGCCCTAGAAATAGTAGATGCATTGCTGGTCATCTTTGTAGTGTATGTACCTTTAAGACAGAACTACTTTTACAGCTCCTGTATACTGTAGTACCGACAGTGACCACACCTGTATATAAGCCTTGCGCATACCTCTGTACCCCCAGTCTTGAGACTACCCTCCTCCAGTAAATACCTGTTTATTGTTAAGTTACAGCATCCGTGTGGTTATTGAAAAACATCATACTCTCAGAATCACGGATCTAACAGTGGCGACGAGTGTTGATTCGAATCTACCTGCAACTCTGCATTTCCCTTCGAGGATTCGCTCCGGGAGGGCGGTGTAAGAAAGTCGAGGCCAGGAACACGGGCGTCGACCACGAGCAACCGCCCAGTCATCCGGCAGAGAGTGAACATCGCAGGGGAGGCTGTGGAGAGCCGGGCTTGGTTCCCCAGCCACGATGATCAGCAAGAGACTGATGACAGGTCCAGCGCAGACCCTTCCTGGACAGCGGCGGCTGGAGCCGACCGATGGCGGAGAGAAAGCCGAGCAGCGTCAACGGGGTAAGACAGAGGGTGAAGCACACAGGGCACAGCCGGGGGTTGAAAACCGAGCGGCGTCGAGAGAAAAAAAAACTGGAGCGAGGGTAAAGCAACAGTCGGGTTCAGGACCGAGCGGCGTTGAAAAAAAAACAGAACGCGCAGAGCACAGCCAGCGCTCAAGGGCTGAACAGTGTCCACGGGGAGAAGAAGGAAGAGCACGGGAGACGCCATTTTTAGAAGCCGCAGTGGAGAAGAAGGGCGAGCGCGGGAAGGAAGGAAAGCGTGGGAGACGCCATTTTGTGCCAGCGGAGGAGAAGGGGAAGCGCGGGAGACGCCATTTTTGACAGTTAAATCACACCCAGGGATGCCAAAGAGTGGCAGTATCTCTACGTTCGACAATGAAGTCGAAGATTGGGCGACATATGTGGAACGTATTGAGGTGTACTGCAGGGTGAATGAAGTGACAGATGCTAGGAAAGCACTGGTTTTGTTAAATTCCATGGGTGCAAAAACTTATGGGTTACTGCGAAATCTAATAACCCCAGAAAAGCCGGTGAACAAGAATTTCGAAAGCATAGTAGAAATCCTACAGGACCACTTAAACCCCACACCGCTGCTGATAGCAGAACGATTTAAGTTCCATAAAAGGAACCAACACAAAGACGAAAGCAATGCTGAGTACCTAACGGAACTGCGCAAGCTATCGAAACACTGCCAGTTTGGAGCGGGACTAGCAGATACGTTAAGGGACAAGTTTGTGTGTGGGCTACAAAGCGAAGGAACCCAGAAACGGCTTCTATCAGAAAAGGATCTTACGCTGGACAAGGCTTTCAGTATGGCAGTATCACACAAAGCAGCCGCAAGGGGCGCTGCAGAGATACAATGGAGACCGCAACAATGTCCTATGAAACAGGGAAGTGCTATCGCTGTGGCAGAAGAACACATGACCAGAAGGATTGTTGGTTCAAGGACCAAGTGTGCAGACAGTGTGGAAAAGCAGGACACATAGCAAGAGTCTGCAGGTCTGGGAAGAAAACCAACAGTAAGAAATATCCACAGGAGAAGTACAAAAAGGTACACCAGGTGATGGACAGTGGTTCAGACGAACAGAAAAGTGACACAGAGTCCGGAAGCAAGGAGCTGGGTTGTCTGAAACTACATAAGGTAACCAAAATGGAGGATCACCAGACTATCTGGGTTACACTCAAGATAAATGGAGTCCAAGTGAAAATGGAATTGGACACAGGATCAGCCCCAACAGTCATAAATAAAAGGGACTACAAGCGGCTATTTTCACATATACCCTTGAAAGCTACAGAGATTGTCTTGAAGATGTACACGGGGCAAAAGGTCTACCCCAAAGGAAAAATAAGGGTGAAAGTGATATATAAAGGCCAGGAAATACCTAAAATGGATATATATGTATTGCCAGATGGAGGACCACCACTGCTAGGACGTGAATGGATCCGGAAGATACAATTAGATTGGCATTCCATACAGGCACTGAAGGTTGAGGCCAAAAAGGATGACGACGTCACACCTGGACGACTGTCAAAAATGCTAACTGACGCAAAAGAAGTGTTCCAGGAGGGACTCGGAACACTAAAAGGCATAACAGCAATGATTAAAATAGAGGAAAATGCAAGCCCAAAGTTTCTTAAGGCCAGACCAGTGCCTTATGCGATCAGACCAGCTGTCGAAGCAGAGCTGGAAGGGTTGGAATGTTCAGGAGTACTGTCCAAAGTAGACTGGAGCGAGTGGGCTACACCCATCGTTCCTGTAATGAAGAGGTCGTTGAGTAATACGCCTGGGGAACCAAAGAAGGTCCGCATCTGTGGGGATTTTAAGGTGACAGTGAACCCAGTCCTTCACACGGTACAATATCCGCTTCCACGAATTGAGAATATTTTCGCCTCGCTATCTGGAGGTAAACGCTTCACCAACATTGATCTAGCCCAGGCGTACTTGCAAATGGAGGTAGAAGAAGCTTCGAAACAATACCTTACGATTAACACTCATAAAGGTCTCTATCAATACAACCGGTTGGTGTTCGGGGCAGCATCGGCTCCGGCTATTTGGCAAAGGGCAATGGATCAAGCCCTGCAAGGGATTCCAGGGACCCAGTGTTATTTGGACGACATCCTGGTCACGGGCAAAAATGACGGTGATCACCTCACCAGCTTGGAGAAGGTGCTCACCAGATTAAAGGAATATGGGCTACGAGCTAATCGCCATAAGTGCGAGTTTTTCCAGAAACAGATCTCGTATTATGGCCACGCCATCAATGAAGAGGGGTTACATAAGTCCCCTGAAAAGATTGAGGCAGTAGTCAAGGCTCCAGCACCGGAAAATGTGTCACAACTGAGGTCGTTCCTCGGGCTGGTAAACTACTACCACAAGTTCTTACCAAATTTGTCCACGGTATTACACCCACTGAACACCCTACTGCAAACAGGGGTACCATGGAAGTGGAATGACGAACGTAGATGAGCTTTCCAGAAGTGTAAAGAATTGATCACATCAAAAGAGGTGTTGGCCCATTTCAACCCAGCACTACCAATTCGTTTGGCATGTGATGCATCACCCTATGGTATTGGAGCGGTGCTGTCGCACAAATTCCCAGACGGGTTGGAGAGGCCAGTAGCCTTTGCGTCTCGGTCACTAACCTCAGCCGAGCGCAACTACGCCCAGATTGACAGGGAGGCCCTCAGCCTAGTATGGGGAGTAAAAAAATTCAACCACTATCTGCATGGGCAGAAGTTCACCTTGCTGACTGACCACCAACCACTTGTCTCCATCTTTAATCCTAAGAAGGGCGTTCCAGTGATGACTGCACAACGGTTACAAAGATGGTCCCTGTTTCTAGGGGCGAATCAATATGATATAGAATATAAAGGCACGAAACAGCGTGGGAACGCTGATGGGCTATCGCGCCTGCCACTGCCTACTGTGGAGGAAGCACCAGCAGTGGGCCCTATCGAGATATTTTATTCGTCAATAATTGAACGATTGCCAGTAACAAACGCGGATATAGAGAAGGAGACCCGCAATGATCCGATGCTGTCTCGGGTATATGATTTGACGGTGAGGGGATGACCAACACATGGCGACTCACTGTTGCCAGCATTCTCATCCAGAAGAGAACAGCTGTCAGTATGCCAGGGGACAGTGATGTGTGGATCCAGAGTGGTGATTACACCCAAGTTAAGGGAGAGAGTGCTAAATGAGCTACATGAAGGTCATCTGGGGGGAGTGAAAATGAAAAGCCTTGCTAGGGCTTATGTGTGGTGGCCGGGAATCGATCAACAAATCTAAGACCTAACTAAGAGCTGCTCAGGATGCCAGAAGGTCCAAAATGCACCACCACATGCCCCTCTACACCCATGGGAGTGGCCCTCCTCTCCATGGCAACGGGTGCATATTGATTTCGCTGGTCCATTCATGGACTCAGTGGCCTAGAAATTGGGTTGGGGCGCCAAAGTGGTGCAAAAGTCGCCTGAGCGCAGGATTTAGCGCAGCGATCGGAGTGATACCGATCGCCAGAAATTCAGCTTCAGTGCCGCTCGAGGGACACGGGGCGAGGCTCGAGGCGCTCCGCGTCCCTCTTAGGGCGCTGAAACTGATTATCGCAGCGCAACGTGCCGCAGCGCCACACGCTGTGGCACGGCACGCTGCGGTACTGCAGGCCTTCCTCCCACTGTTAAGGGGGAGGTGCCTGCAACAGCACGATCCCCACTCGCGAGTGCCGGCAAATGAGCCCGGCACCAAGGAGAAGTGCCGGGCTCTCGGGAAACAGCCGGCAATGCCGCGGCTTGGGGGGGGAGGGGGGGTTAGGAGGCCGGGGACGGAGGTGCTGCCAGGTGGCCGCCGAAAAAGCGGCTGCCCCGCACCTCCACCTTAACTTGCGCCGCTGCCGGCACAGTAAGGCCCCATGAACCGGGCGTGGGTAGCGAGCGGCGCAACTGTGGCGTTCGCTACCAAATATCGCGAACGGGGCAGGAATGGGGCGCTGCGCACACCGATGATGTCATCGGTGGCGGCGCAGCGCAAATGCCTAACGCCACCATTAGCGCCCCTACTGAATATCGCAGGAGACGCAGCCAGTGGCGCTACAGCCACTGACTGCCTCTTTAGGCGTTAACAGGTGGCGCTACTCACCCAATTTCTCCCCCAATGTTCTTAATAGCAGTGGATGCTCATTCGAAGTGGCCTGAGGTGATAAAAATGTCCTCAACCACTACAGAGAAAACGATTGCAGTCCTACGGACCATATTTGCCAGAAACGGTTTGCCAGAGCAGATTTGCTCTGATAATGGACCACAGTTTGTGTCCGAAGAGTTTCGAAAATTTATGAGAAGGAATGGGGTAAGGCATTACACATCCGCCCCGTATCAGCCAGCCACAAATGGATTGGCTGAGAGGTTCGTACAAACCTTTAAGAAGGCGATAAAGGCCATGTGCGATGATGAAATTCCACTACAGCATAAGGTGGACAATTTCTTATTAGCCTACCAAAACGCGACACATGCAGTTACCAACCAGACCCCGGCCATGATGTTCTTTAACCGAAGGTTGAGATCTCGTCTGGACTTGCTCAGACCAAATGTGCGAAGAAATGTTGAGGACAAACAATTCCAGCACATCAATGAGAAGCCGACAAGGAGCTTCAATGTAGGACAACCAGTCTTGGCCCGTGACTACCGAACAGAGAAATGGCAACCCGGAACGATATGCACAAGGCAGGGGCCATTAATGTACACAGTGGATGTCGGGGAGAACACTGTGAGACGCCACGTCGATCAGATCTTAGCGTCACAGGAATGAGTCAACCCCATGTCTCGAGTACCTGGGGATGAACCCGACATACCGGTAACATCTACCTCAGAACCAGTAGCAGTGGAACCCGATGAACTACCCGATGAAAAAGGGCCAGAATCGTCTCTGCACCAAGAACAAGAACCTCAGGAAAGGTGCTATCCCGAAAGGGTCAGGAAGCCACCCCAAAGACTGAATCTATAAATGGACTATTGTTGTTTAATGTACATGTTAAAGTGTTCATTGTTATTTGAATATTAGGGGTACTACTAATCTAAAAGGGGAGGAATTGTAGTGTATGTACCTTTAAGACAGAACTACTTTTACAGCTCCTGTATACTGTAGTACCGACAGTGACCACACCTGTATATAAGCCTTGCGCATGCCTCTGTACCCCCAGTCTTGAGACTACCCTCCTCCAGTAAATACCTGTTTATTGTTAAGTTACAGCACCCATGTGGTTCTTGAAAAACATCATACTCTCAGAATCACGGATCTAACAATTTTCCAAAAATTCTAGACTCTGTAACAGTTACAGCTAATGTTACCCTACTATTCAAAAAAGGTGGTAGAGAGAACATGGGGAATTATAGACCGGTAAGCCTGACATCGGTAGTGGGGAAAATGCTAGAGTCCATTATAGAAGATGTAATAGCAGAGCACTTGGAAAACAGTGACAGGATTGGACAAAGTCAACATGGATTTACAAAATGTAAATCGTGCTTGACTAATCTACTGGAATTTTTTGAGGATGTAACTCGTTGAATAGATAAGGGAGAACCAGTGGATGTGGTGTATTTGGATTTTCAGAAGGCTTTTGATATGGTCCCGCATAAGAGATTAGCGTGTAAAGTTAAAGCACATGGGATTGGGGGCAAGGTACTGACTTGGATAGAGAACTGGTTGGCAGACAGTTCAGCTAGTCCCACTCCCCCGCCCTTTAGCCGGAGCCCTGCAATATTTTTTCCATTCAGGTACTTATCCAATTCCTTTTTGCAAGACACTATTGAATCTGCCTCCACCACCCTTTCAGGCAGTGCAGTCCAGATCATAACCACTCGATGCGTAAATAAGATTTTCCTCATGTTACCTTTGGACCTTCTGCCAATCACTTGAAATCTGTGTCCTCTGGTTCTCGACCCTTCCGCCAATGGGAACAGTTTCTCTCTATCAACTCTGTCTAGGCCCCTCGTGATTTTGAACACCTCTATCAAATCTCCTCTCAACCTTTTCTGCTCTAAGGAGCACAACCCCAGCTTCTCTAGTCTATCCACGTAACTGAAGTCCCTCATCCCTGGAACCATTCTTGTAAAACTTTTCTGCACCCTCGCTAAAGCTTTCATATCCTTCCTAAAGTGTGGTGCCCAGCATTGGACACAATGCTCCAGCTGGGGCCGAACCAGTGTTTTATAAAGGTTCATCATAACTTCCTTGCTTTTATACTCGGCCTAGAAATTCACTGGCCTTAGCGCCGCTTTTGAGGCGCTAGAGGGCCTAGCGCCGAAGTTATGGCCAGTTTAGAAATTGACAGGGGCCCTAAATCGGCGTTAGGCCGGTAGCGCTGCGCCGGCACCGATGACGTCATCGGTGTGCGCAGCGTCCCGGTTGCCATGGTAACCCGCCCGAACTCGGAAATTGAGTTGCGGCCGCCTCGCCCGTGGCAGCCGCAAGCAACGTTCTGGCAGAGGTGCCTTACAGAACTTTGCGCCGGCGCATTAAAGGCCCCGCGGCGGCCGGCCGCTTTCCCGCCGGCCGCCTGGCCACAGCTCCCTCCCCGGACTTCCCCCCGCCCCCCCCCCCGGAACAGAAGCAAGCCCGGCACTTGTCCGAGGTGCCGGGCTCATTTTTAAAAAGGTTATCGCGGGCCGCGGCCGGGTGCAGGCAGCTCCTCCTTAACGGAAGGAGGAGGCCTGCACTTCCCGAGCCTGCCGCACCGCAGCGGGCGCCGCAGCGCCGGAATAGCGCCGCAATGCGGCGCGTGGCGCCAGTTTTGAGGCGCTGAGACCCCTCAGTAGCACCGGCAGCCGTTTGGGCGCGGCGCTACTGAATTTTTGGCGCGCGCAGGGGGACTTAGCGCCGGCACTAACTTCCGGCGCTAAAGCCCTCGCTGCGCCAAAACCGAATTTCTAGGCCTATGCCTCTATTTATAAAGCCCAAGATCCCACAAAGTTTTTGAGCTGCTTTCTCAACCTGCCCTGCCACCTTTAATGATTTGTGCACATACACCCCCAGGTCTCTCTGTTCATGCACCCCCTTTAGAATTGTAACCTTTAGTTTATATTGCCATTCCTCGTTCTTCCTACCAAAATGTATCACTTTGCACTTTTCTGTGTTAAATTTCATCTGCCACGTGTCCGCCCATTCCACCAGCCTGTCTATGTCCTCTTGAAGTCTATCACTATCCTCCTTACTGTTCACTATACTTCCAAGTTTTGTGTCATCTGCAAATTTTGAAATTGTGTCCTGTACACCCAAGTCCAAGTCATTAATATATAGAAAAGCAGTGGTTCTATTATCAACCCCTGAGGAACATCACTGTATAACTTCCTCCAGTCCGAAAAACAACCGTTCACCACTGCTCCCTGTTTCCTGTCACTTAGCCAATTTTGTATCCATGCTGTCACTGTCCCTTTTATTCCATGGGCTTCAACTTTGCTAGCAAGTCTATTATATGGAACTTTATCAAACGCCTTTTGGAAGTCCATGTACCCCACATCAACCGTATTGCCAGCATCCACCCTCTCTGTTACCGCATCAAAATATTGAATCAAGTTAGTTAAACACGATTTGCTTTTAACAAATCTGTGCTGGCTTCTGTTAATTAATCAACACCTGTCCAAGTGTTAATTTTATCTAAAAGCAGACTCACCTGTAGTTGCTGGATTTATCCTTACACCCTTTTTTGAACAAGGGTGTAACATTTTCAATTCTCCAGTCCTCTGGCACCACCTCCATATCCAAGGAGAATTGGAAGATTATGGCCACTACCTCTGCAATTTCCACCTTAGCTTCCCTCAGCAGCCTAGGATGCATCCCATCCAGCCCTGGTGACTTATCTACTTTAAGTACAGCCAGCCTTTTTAGTACCTCCTCTTTATCAATTTTTAGCCCATCTAGTATCTTAACTAGCTCCTCTTTCACTATGACTTTGGCAGCATCTTCTTCCTTGGTAAAGATAGATGTAAAGTACTCATTTAGTACCTCAGCCATGCCCTCTGCCTCCATGCATAGGTCTTCTTTTTGATCCCTAATTGGCCCCACCCTTCCTCTTACTACTTGTTTGATATTTATATGCTTATAGAAGACTTTTGGATTCCCTTTTATGTTAGCTGCCAATCTATTCTCATACTCTCTCTTTGCCCTTCCTATTTTCTGTTTCACTTCCCCTCTGAACTCTTTATATTCAGCCTGGTTCTGACTTGTATTCTCAACCTGACATTTGTCATAAGCCCCTTTTTTCTGTTTCATCTTACTCTGTATCTCTTTCATCATCCAGGGAGCTCTGGCTTTGGTTGCCCTACACTCGTGGGACTGTACCTCGACTGTACCTGAACCATCTCCTCTTTAAAGGCAGCCCATTGTTCGATTACGGTTTTGCCTGCCAGGATTTGATTCCAATTTATCCGGACCAGGTCCATTCTCAACCCACTGAAGTTGGCCCTCTTCCAATTTAGTATTTTAACTCTAGATTGCTCCTTGTCCTATTCCATAGCTAATCTAAACCTTATGATACTATGATCACTGTTTCCTAAATGTTCTCCTACTGACACTTGATCCACCTGACCCATCTCATTCCCCAGAACCAGATCCAGCAATGCCTCCTCCCTCGTTGGGCTGGACATGTACTGATCAAGAAAGGTTTCCTGATCACACTTCAGAAATTCTTCCCCCTCTCTGCCCTTAACACTATTACTAACCCAGTCTATATTAGGATATTTGAAGTCCCCCATTATCACTACTTTATAGTTCTTGCACCTCTGTAATTTCCCTGCAAATATGCTCCTCTATATCTTTCCCACTAGTTGCTGGCCTATAGAATACACCTAGTCGTGCAACTCCAACCAAATAAATTCTGTCCTTGACCCCTCCAGGACATCCTTTCTCTCTAGCACTGTAACATTCTCCTTAATCAGTACTGCCACCCCACCTCCTTTCTTTCCTTCCCTATCTTTCCTGAACACCTTATATCCAGTAATTGAGAGAGCCAGGTCTCCGTTATCGCCATGACATCATATTCCCATGTGGCTATTTGCACCTGCAGCTCACCAATATTATTTACCACGCTTTGTGCGTTTACACCCATGCACTGTAAACCTACCTTAGACCTTCATGTATTCTCTCTTAGTCTGACCCCACCTAATACCGCACTATTTCTTACTCTAGTGCTATCCGTCTCTTCCACTCCTTTGCGCACTTTGTTTCTCCTTTCTAATGCTACATCCTGGTGCCCATCCCCCTGCCAAATTAGTTTAAACCCTCCCCAACAGCACTAGCAACCCCCCCCCCCCCCATGAGGATATTGGTCCCGGCTCTGTTGCGGTGCATCCCATCCGGCCTGTACAGGTCCCACCTCCCCCAGAACCAATCCCAATGTCCCAGGAATCTGAAGCCCTCCCTCCGGCACCATTTCACCAGCCACGCATTCATCTGCTCTATCCTCCTATTTCTGTACTCACTATCGCGTGGCACCGGGAGTAATCCGGAGATTACTACCTTGAGGTCCTGCTTTTTAATCTCTTTCCTAGCTCCCTAAATTCTGTCTGCAGGACCTCATCCTTCTTTCTGCCTGTCATTGATGCTGATATGGACCATGACCTCTGGCTGTTCACCCTACCCACTTAGAGTGTCCTGCAGCCGCTCAATAACATCCTTGACCCTGGCACCAGGAAGGCAACATACCATCCTGGAATCACAACTGCGGCCACAGAAACACCTGTCTGTTCCCCTAACTATTGAATCCCCTATCACTATTGCTTTCCTGATCTTCCTCCTCCTCCGCCCCCTGCTGTACAGCTGAGCCACCCGTGGTGCCATGGACTTGGCTCTGGCTGTACTCCCCAGAGGAACCATTGCCCTCACTGTATTAGTACAGGTTGGAGAGCGAGATGCACTCAGGGGACTCCTGCCCTATCTGCCTGGTTCTCCTTTTCTTTCTGGTGGTCACCCATTCCCTCTCTGCCTGCACACTCTTAAGCTGCGGGGTGACCACCTCCTGAAGCGTGCTATCCATGTAGCTCTCAGCCTCGCGGATGCACCGCAGTGACGCCAGCTGCTGCTCAAGCTCCGAAACTCGGAGCCCAAGCTCCTCCAGCTGACGACACTTCCTTTACATACGGTTGTCCAGGACACGGGAAGTGTCCTGTATTTCCCACATGCCACAAGATGTGCATTCCACGGGACTGAGGTGCCCTGCCATGCCTTTATTTAATAGATTAACTAACTTAGCAGAAATAAACGTAAGACTTAAAAAAAACTCACCAGCTACTCACCAATCAGCTCCTTCCCTTGTGCTGACGTCACTTTATTTTTTTTTTACTCTGACGTCACTCTTTCAAATTCTTCCTGTGTTGAGTTGCTCTCGCTGCCTCTGGTCTCTGGCCTGGTCTGATTCGACGCTCTTTAACCTGCCCTGTTCTCGTTCAGCTCTCGCTGCCTCTGGTCTCGGGCCTGGTCTGCCTCGGCGCTCTTTAACCTGCACTGCTCTCATTCAGCTCTCGCTGCCCCCGGTCTCAGGCCTGGTCTGACTCGGCGCTCTTTAACCTGCTCTGCTCTCGATCAGCTCTCGCTGCCACCGGTCTCGGGCCTGGTCTGCCTCGGCGCTCTTTATCCCGCTCTGCTCTCACTTCACTACAAATATAAACACCAGTGACAAATCCAGAACAGAAACTAATTCATCAAACCACTCAATTCCATCTGTGTCTAACAGTTAACATAAAAAATATGAATCAGCCTTGTGCAAGCCCTTTGTAACAACCTGTATTCTGTGTTTGTTTACCTATCCTATCCTGGTGCCCCTATGAGGTGCTTCCCCAGTGGGTACAGCTTGGGAGGTGGAAGGCGGCTGAGCTTCCATTGAGGATGCTTCAGATGGCCGCGATGGGCAACTTTGAGCAGCTCTGGGCCTTGAAGGCCTGGCTGCAGATGACTGTATCTCGGTATTGCCCGGGTCAGTCTGGCCCAGTTGGCTGTGTGGCACCAATAAAGGCACTAGCAGAGTGGGTGATGGGGGAAGCAGGCATACTGTTGTCCTGATAGAGGACAGCAGGAGCCTCTCCCAGGGAGCCAAGACCACTCTCCTGGGACAGTGCCTCAGCACTCCTCCAGCTCTCGCGAGAACAGAGTGCAGGAGTGCTGTGACTCTCTGGAAGCCAATGTCCCCAAAATAGCCCCCAAAGCTAGAATAAAAAAGAAGAATGAGAGGGGATCTCATTGAAAATTATAAAATTCTAACAGGACTAGACAGACTGGATGCAGGAAGGATGTTCCCGATGGTGGGGGAGTCCAGAACCAGGGATCACAGTGTAAAGATAAGGGGTAAGCCATTTAGGACAGAGATGAGGAGGAATTTCTTCACCCAGAGAATGGTGAACTTGTGGAATTCTCCACCACAGAAGGCCGTAGAGGCCAACTTATTAAATATATTCAAGAGGGAGTTAGATATATTTCTTAAGGCTAAAGGGATCAAGGGATATGGGGAGAAAGCAGGGACAGGGTACTGAATTTGGATGATCAGCCATGATCTCATTAAATGGCAGAATTTGCCTTTTGCAATTCTACTTTTCGTCTCCCCCTAAAAGGTTGCCTGCACCATTCTACAACTGATGATGCAGCCAAATAATCCATTCCCACGATCAGACTCACTTGTCATCTGATATCTATCTGCCTTCCTGTGAGGGAGCACCTGCTCGCATTTCCAAGTGTTAGTGAATTTACGGCGCTTATGACTCAGTGGATAGTTACACTCTGTGGCGTGCAGCTTATCATGAAGACCAGAAAGGTCCCTGGTATGTGCTAAGTTAACTGATCTCAACTTGGCAGCAGTGTGGCTAACGTACATTGGCCAATGTGCAGACTAGGCCAGTCCTTGGCTGTGCTACCCTCTTTCGATTGGCCTGCTGACATGCAACCGTCTTGGTACATGCACAAGCCTGGACCCACACTCCAATATAGGTCACTGTCTTCAGGAGAGAAGGGAGAATACTTGGGGGTGGTGAGATTACTATCTTTTTATAAACAGGAGAAAATACCCTTTGTAAACATCCAGGTTATTTGATCATAAAGCCACTTTGCTCTATGTCCCACCTGTCTTACTTTATTTGGATTAAATTCCTGATCAGTGCAAGATTTTATCTTTAGTTCCAACGTGCTGAGGAGAAAGCTTAAAAATATGTGGCTTAGTGGTCCTTGTGTGTAAGTCCAGAAGTTATGGGATCAGTGACTGACAATGGAAGGTGGATTCCTGATCTGTCTAATCCCTAAAATTTATAGGTGTTTTATTTCTCCCTTCGGTGAATTGATGCTTGTCACGAGGATTTTTAATTATGCTACAATTTCCCAAAGCCACAAAATGTTTGTACCTGTGTCCTGTCTCATCCCTGAAGAAAGCAGACAGCAGATGCAGCTTCAGTACACAGTTACACCAGCTTCAGCGGACAATCCTTCTGAGAAATAACAATAGAAAGTGCTGGAAACACTCAGCAGGTCAGGCAGCATCGAGGAGAGGAGAAACAGAGTCACCGTTTCGGGTCGAACCCTTCGTCAGAACTGGAAAAGTTTGGGAGGAGAGATTTTTAAGCAGGGGCAGGGAGGAGAGAACTAAGGGAAGGTCTGTGATAGGATGGAAGGCAGGAGAGATTGACTGAGAAAAGAGATGATGGTGCAAGGCAAAAGGAGAGGTAATGGGACAAGTTAAGAAACAAAAGATGGCTCTAGATGATGTGTGGATGATGATGGCAGCAACATTAACAGCTGCCATAGAGGAAAGAAGAGAAAAAATATATATAAAGAAATACAGGGGCCAAATTATAGTCTGAAATTGTCGAAGAAGATCCTTGAGAAGTAGATTCAGTTTTAATTGATTGATTGATTCAGCTGGGGTTGTTCTCCTTAGAGCAGAGAAGATTGAGAGGAGATTTGATAGAGGTGTTCAAAATCATGAGGGGTCTGGGCAGAGTAGGTAGGGAGAAACTGTTCCCATTGGCCGAAGGATTGATAACCAGAGGACACAGATTTAAGGTGATTGGCAAAAGGACCAAAGGCGAAATGAGGAAAAACTTTTTTACGCAGCGAGTGGTTAGGATCTGGAATGCTCTGCCTGAAAGGGTGGTGGAGGCAGATTCAATCGTGGCTTTCAGAAGGGAATTGGATAAGTACCTGAAGGAAAAAAATTTGCAGGGCTACAGGGAAAGGGCGGGGGCAGTGGGACTAGCTGAAGTGCTCTTGCAGAGAGCCGGCACGGGCTCGATGGGCTAAATGGCCTCCTTCTGTGCTGTAATCATTCTATGATTGAAAGCATCATAAAATCCAGTGTATAGGTCCAATTAGAGTGTAAACTGCGATCCTACTCTTACACACTGTTGTGTACCTATAACATTTTTAATACCTCATTCATAGTTCAAAAGCCTTCCCAGCAGAAGAGCTTCTGTAATAAAGAAAAAGAAAGATTTGTATTTCTATATCGTCACATGCTTTCTGAATTTGCCCATTTATAGTGCAGGCGGATTCTGAAATCTAGTGTACACACACAATATAGCCGAGGGTCGAGTTTGTGATTTTACACTACTGGCCTCCCCTGAAGTTTGGGGGAATTCCATTGAGATCACGGAGGTGAAAACTATTATGTCCGTGTATGATTGAGACACGGACAGCAGGAGTTGAACAAAACAAGTCTTTACTGAATGGAGTCAATCGGGAAACTGAAACTACAGAGGCTCGCTAGCGCCTTTTATACAGGGGTGGTCACTGCCGGTACTGCAGTCTGAGACCAGTTATTCTCTTAAAGGTACATACACAACAATTCCTCCCCTTTTAGATAAACAGTACATAATATTCATTTAACAACGAAATAATAACTAATTGCAATCACAATTACGGTTGCTAGATACATTGGTTGAGTTTAAGCAATTATAAGTTCAGTCTTTGAGGAGGCTTCCTGATTCTGTCTGGATAACGCCTCTTTGGGGGTATCAGGTTCTTCCGGCAAGGTTGAGTCGGGATCAATGTCGTTGTTTGGTTCATCTGCTTCCAATATCACCGATTCTGCGGCAGCTGCAATTGGTACGTCGATTTCATTGCCAGGTGTATCAGATCGTGGTGTGGAGTTGACGTTTTCCAGTGACTCTAGAATCTGGTCAGCATGGCGTCTTACAATGCTCTCTCCAACGTCCACGGTATACACTAGAGGTCCTTGCCGTGTACAAATCGTTCCTGGCTGCCATTTCTCAGTGCGGTAGTCCTGGGCCAAAACTGGTTGCCCTATCTTAAAACTCCTGGTCGGCCTTTCATTCATATTCTGAAACTGCCCGTTCTCCACATCTCTTCGGACGTTTGGCTTAACCAAATCCAAGTGGCATCGTAGTCTTCGATTGAAGAACATCATGGCTGGAGTTTGGTTGGTAACCGCATGTGTCGCATTCCGGTAGGCAAACAAGAAGTTGTCCACCTTGTGTTGTAGGGGTATATCTTCATTACACATTGCCTTGATAGCCTTCTTGAATGTTTGAACAAACCTCTCGGCCAATCCATTAGTGGCTGGATGATATGGGGCAGATGTGTAATGCTTAACACCATTGTTCTATAAGAACCTCCGGAACTCTTCAGACACAAACTGTGGTCCATTGTCAGAGCAAATCTGTTCAGGCAGCCCATTCCTGGCGAATATGGTTCGTAAAACTGTGATAGTTTTTTCTGTGGTGGTTGAGGACATTTTTATTACCTCTGGCCACTTTGAATGTGCATCCACCGCAATTAAAAACATCGAGTCCATGAAGGGACCAGCAAAATCAATGTGCACCCTTTGCCATGGAGATGAGGGCCACTCCCATGGATGTAGAGGAGCTTGTGGTGGGGCGTTTTGGACCTTCTGGCATCCTGCACAGCTCTTGGTCATCTCTTCGATTTCTCTATCGATTCCCGGCCACCACACAAACGCTCTGGCTAAGTTCTTCATTTTTACCCCACCCAGATGACCCTCATGAAGCTCATTGAGCACTCTATCCGTCAACTTAGGTGGAATTACTACTCTGGATCCACACATCAAGGTTCCTCTGCACACTGACAGCTGTTCTCTTCTCGGCGAGAATGCTGGCAGCAGTGGTTCGCCATGCGCTGGCCATCCCTTCACCGTTAAATCATAGACCCGGGATAGTGTCGGGTCATTTCGTGTTTCCTTTTCTATGTTTGCATTCGTCACAGGGAGACATTCGACTATGGTCGAGTGGAATATCTCCATTGGATCCACTGCAAGGTCTTCTTCCACCGTCGGCAACGATAGGCGCGACAATCCATCAGCATTCCCATGCTGTTTAGTTCCTTTGTACTCGATGTCATATTGGTGTGCCCCTAGGAAAAGGGACCACCTCTGCAGCCGTTGCGCTGTCATTATCGGTACGCCCTTCTGAGGGTTGAAAATGGAGACAAGAGGTTGATGATCGGTTAGTAGAGTAAATTTTTGACCGTGCAGGTAGTGATTGAACTTCTTCACCCCCCACACTAGGCTGAGGGCCTCTCTGTCAATCTGGGTGTAGTTACGCTCGGCAGAAGTTAACGAGCGTGACGCAAAAGCCATCGGCCTCTCTAAACCATCAAGGAATTTATGTGACAGTACCGCCCCAATGCCGTAGGGAGACGCATCACACGCCAGTCTGACCGGCAGTGCTGGGTTGTAGTGAGCCAATACTTCTCTTGAAGTGATTAAGTTCTTACTCTTCTGAAAGGCCCGCTTACAGTCATTGCTCCATTTCCATGCTACTCCGAATACCAATCGATGATACTGGTAAAGACTTTTGTGAGTGTTTATCGTGAGATACTTCCTAGAGGATTCTTCAACCTCCATCTGCAAATATGCTTGTGCTAGGTCAATTTTTGTAAAACGCTTCCCTCCAGATAGTGAGGCGAAGATGTCTTCTATCCTTGGAAGAGGATATTGTACTGTGTGAAGGACTGGGTTCACCGACACCTTGAAGTCCCCACAGATGCGAACCTTACTTGGCTCCTCAGACTTATTGCTTAACGTTTTCTTCATGACAGGAACGATGGGTGTCACCCACTCGCTCCAGTCGACCTTAGACAACACGCCTGCTTTCTCCAGATTCTCCAGCTCTGCCTCGACGGCTGGGCGAATTGCATATGGTACCGGTCTTGCTTTGAAAAACTTGGGAATTGCATTCTCTTCTATTTTTATCGAGGCGGTTACGCCTTTAAGAGTGCCCAGATCTTGTTGAAATACCTCTTTGGCGTTAGCTAAGATTGTTGACAATCGTCCAGGAGTGACGTCTTCATCTTTTTTACCATCCACCGTCATTGCATGAATGGAGTGCCAATCTAAGCTTATCTTCCTGATCCATTCACGTCCCAATAACGGTGGTCCACCATTTTGCAGTATGTAGAGTTACAATTTCCATATTTTCTTGCCGTTGTATTCGACAGGCACCCTTATTTTTCCTCTGTGGTATACTTTTTGCCCCGTATACGTCGTCAAGACGATGGATGTCTCTCTCAAGGGTATGTGTGAGAATAGCCACTCGTAGTCTCGTCGATTCATGACGGTTAGCGCTGATCCTGTATCCAATTCCATTTTAACTTGGGACCCTGCTATCGTGAGGGTGACCCAAATGGTTCGGTGATCCTCTTTTGCGATTACATTGTGAAGTTTGAGACAGCTTAGTCTCTTGTTCCCGGATTCACTATCGCTCATCTGGTCTTCGGAACTACTGTCCGTCATCTTTTGTACTTTCTTGTATGGTTCCTTAGTAGCGTTTTTGTTGTCGCTGGTCTTCTTCCCAGACTTGCAAACTCGTGCAATGTGTCCCATCTTTCCGCATTGCCTGCATATTTTGTCCTTGGACCAGCAGTCCTTCTGGTCATGGTTAGTTCTGCTGCAGCGATAACATTTTGCAAATCCCCGTGTCATTTCGTGGGTGCCGTATTCCTGTGGCTTTTGTTGTATTTCCGCAGCTCCCCTGGCTGCTGCTTCGTACGATACTGCCACGCTGAAAGCCTTATCTAGCGTCAGCTCTTTCTCTGAGAGTAACTTCTTCTGTGTTCCTTCACTCAGGAGTCCACAGACAAATTTGTCCCGTAGGGTATCTGCCAGTCCTGCTCCGAACTAGCAGTGCTTTGATAGCTTGCGTAGTTCCGTAAGGTACTCAGCATTGCTCTCATCTTTATGCTGAGTTCTCCTGTGGAATTTAAATCTTTCTGCTATCAGCAGCGGTGCAGGGTTTAGGTGTTCCTGTAGGACAGCAACAATTTCGTTAAAACTCTTCACCTTCGGTTTGGCTGGAGTAATCAGGTCCCGCAATAGGCCATACGTTCTAGCGCCCATTAAGTTTAGCAATACCGATGCCTTTTTCTCATCGGCTATTTCGTTTGCCTCGCAATATACCTCGACTCTTTCCACGTACGTGGTCCAGTCCTCTATTGTATTATCAAAGGCAGTGATACAGCCAGTCTTCGGCATCTTGAAAATCTAAAATGGCGCCTCCCGCGCATTGCCTTCTTCCCCGATTTAACAAAATGGCGCCTCCCGCGCTTTGCCTTCTTCCCCGCTGATTAAGCTGGCACCTCCCGCGCTTTGCCTTCTTCCCCGCTGTTGCTAGCGCTGCTTTCCGCGGTTTCCGTTGTAACCTTCAGCTCCTCGCGGTTTCCTGTGCATTTAATATTTCTTTTTTTATTATTTTCCCGTCGTGGAACAACCCTGTGGGACTCTTGCCTCCCTCTTCTCGGGTCTGTACGCAGCCCGGCTTCGTAGCACCGGCCGCGCCCTGTGTGCTCCACCCTCTCTCCTCTTCCCGACAACGCTGCTCGGCCCCGTTGCAAGCCACCCGCTCGAGTTCGCGACCGCCGCAGCCCAGGAAGGATCAGTGTACTACCTGCCACCAGCCCGATTAGCTGAAGCACCGTCGACAGGAACCAGGCCCCGCTTTCGACAGCTTCTCCAGCAATCTTCAACTCCGCTAACTCAGGGGCGGATGCCCACGGTCGACGCCCGGTTCTACTGCTTCTTTCTTCCTTCTGGCCTCGACCTCTGCTCACTTCGCTTCAGGAATGGATCCCAGGAGGTGGTGCAGACTGTAGGTAAGTTCGTATCTGCTCGTCGCCAGTATTATGTCCGTGTATGATTGAGACACGGACAGCAGGAGTTGAACAAAACAAGTCTTTACTGAATGGAGTCAATCGGGAAACTGAAACTACAGTGGCTCACTAGCGTCTTTTATACAGGGGTGGTCACTGCCGGTACTGCAGTCTGAGACCAGTTATTCTCTTAAAGGTACATACACAACAAAAACCACATTGCTGGCCTGTACCGGGCAGGCTTGCAGTGCATTCAGCAGCACCAGTGTCAGCCACTTGCTGCCCGCACTGCTTTGCAGGAAGTAAATCCATCTCGTGAGGTGCTGTTCCAGAGGTGGCAGCGTAGAAGAAGCTACAAAAAGAAACAAACACTGTAAATACACACCAGGCCGATCAGCATCTGAAGGGAAAGATAAGTTAACTCTTTTGGCGGGGGGCGGTGGGGGAGACATAACCCTTAATTACCCTCCCTGGTGTCCTGGCCAATATTTATACCTCAACCGGCATCACTAAAACAAATTACCTGGAACATTATCACATTGCTCTTTGTGGGAGCTTGCTGTGCACATATTGGCTGCCACACTTCCTACATTACAGCAGTGACTACACTTCAAAAGTGCTTCATTGGCTGTAAAGCGCGTTGGAACGTTCTGAGGTCTTGAAAGGTGCTGGAGAAGTTGCAAGTCTTTCTCTTTCTGTCGTTCATTCGAGAGTTGTGATCACTGGGTATACCTGAAATGTCTTTTTCCCCCCGCCCTGTTTCTCTTTCAGGATTAAGCAGTTTGCCTGTATTTACAGGACTTTAACAGTATTGATTGGGCTGCAATTGGTTGTAAGTTTCTGTGACCAAACTTATAAGGAAATAAAAATGATCGATTGTCATTCCAACAGAGGGAACAAGAAGCAAACATAAAGAAAGCTTAACATTTCAGTTGATTGCTGTTGGCAAGCATCCCAGGGATGTTATAAAGCTGCGATCTTCAGCATAGTTTGGGGAGTAAATTTACAGCCAGCATAACTGGGATGGGGAGGGACGCGTTACCGTGAATCACTACTATTGCTTCCACAACTATCCATTGCAGCTGTTAATGGCTCTTGTAAACCAAACGCTCACTCCTGCAGGTGGAATGTCAATGAACAGAATGCATTCTGTAAAAGTCTATTTGGAAAGCTTAAAGTGTCAAATTCAGTGGCATCCCACACAATGTGGAAATGCTAGACATAGAAAGGGGGTGCAATCTGCTCGCCATTTTACTGTCGCGACTTGTGGTGCTGATGTTGAGCTGCTTATAGACGAACTGCACTCCTCTCAGTTTGTTGTGAAAGAAAGAGACCACTTTAGTTTAAAAATAAATAGGTGCAGTTTTAAACAAAGGGATTTTCCAGCCCTTTTCTTCATCTGCCAATGAAGAAGAGACTGTGTGCAAATTTAATTTACTATCCCATGTACTGTATAATTATCATTCTCATCAGACTCAGTTTTTGTAATTTGTAATCAATCCATCTTACATTATTTAGATGTGGTTTGGAAAGGAAAGCATCCGGAATGTTGTATCTTGAATGAAAGTGCTCCTCTTTCAACTCAACCTTCCCACCAGCAAGATGTCTTCATCTCATCATGATGGGACTTGCTTTTATACAGATCTGTAAAATTTACTGTTCAACTCTTTCAACACAAATCTCAATTCTCCCGGAAGATGCAAAGCCTTGCTAGGATATTTTTGCTTGAAACTGGTTCCATATGTGCTTGAAACTGGTTCCATATGTGCTGGCAAACTTCCATGTGAGCGCCGACTGTATGTGTCAGCAGGCTATTCCACCTTGGGGGTGCATACTTGACTAAGCACAAGTTGTTCTCACCTACGCCCCCTATATATGTCCTTTCCAGTCTCTTTACCCAACTGTAGTGCTAACCACCACTACACTATGAGATCTGCTATCTCAAGCCAGACCCTGCGATATGCAATGATAGGCTTCTAGTTATGTCATTATCAGCCAAGGCCAAATAATGACATAACTAAGCCCATGCCACCAGGGGCTGACCAGCTCCTTCGAAAGGGCGTGGGATTCTGCAAAATTCTCATGGAGAAAGGGTGGGCTGAGGTGCCGATAATACCATAATAGAGCCATTCACGGGGGCACTGAGATTGATAGATTTTTGTTAGGCAAGGGTATTCAGGGATACAAAGCCACGGTGGGTAGATGGAGTTTTTTTCCAATTCGTTTTTATGTGATCTGGGCATCGTTGGCAAGGCCAGCATTTATTGCCCATCCCTAATTGCCCTTGTGAAGGTGGTGGTGAGCCGCCTTCTTGAACCGCTGCAGTCTGTGTGGTGAAGGTACTCCCACAGTGCTGTTAGGGAGGGAGTTCCAGGATTTTGACCCAGTGACGATGAAGGAACGGTGATATATTTCCAAGTCGGGATGGTGTGTGACTTGGAGGGGAACTTGGAGGTGGTGGTGTTCCCATGCGCCTGCTGCCCTTGTCCTTCTGGGTGGAAGAGGTCACGAGTTTGGGAGGTGCTCTCGAAGAAACCTTGGCGAGTTGCTGTTAAAAGTTAAGATACAGATCAGCCATAATCTAATTAAATGGCAGAACAGGCTTGAGGGGCGAGGGGCTGAATGGCTTCCTCCTGTTCCTACGGTCCAGAGACAGCAGTGGGAGATTAGCCCTGCAATGAGGTCGATGCATTCAGAAAGCTATAATTTCCATGACTTGTGCATCACAAATAATTAGTTCACAGTTGACAAATATGTTACACCAGAGCACTGCTTCTTGTAAAACAGTTTGTTTTCTGTTCTTCAACAAGCAAATGTTAGTATTATTTTAGTTTTGAAGATGTAAACTCTATGCTTTGCTCAAAATTACTGGTGCACGAGTACATAATGGCGATAATTGTTGTGTGTTTGTTGTGGTGTCTAAGTACATGTGGTCATTCAATGCATATGGTATACCTGTTTTTAATGTGCTTTCTTAATTGTTTGCTACCTGAGTCATGCAATGTAATCTCAATGTTCTTCCTTCAGTGAAAGAGGTCTTGTGCTTGATTCTCTGGAGTGCCCCTACTGTTGGAAGCAGTGGTCCAGAGCCTGATGGTGACAAGAAATGATGCTGACATCACAATCACTTCTATGCCTCTGTACAGACCGTGTGGCTTGAGGTGGTCTCCTTGGGATGCCCATTGAAAGCCCCCTTGATGGACATATCTGGTTGTCAAATTACTACAGTGCAATTGCAGTTCCTGCTTCTGCTTTTTCATCAATGGATAACTATATTACAAACAAATAGCTCCCTAAACCATTTGTAAGGACTCAACTATGGACTAGTCCGTCCATGCTTCACACTTTGTACTATCCTCTGCTGAAAAGCCAGAAGTGTAAGGAAGCCATCTGGACACGCCTGATGATGGGCAGGCAGGATGCCAGACTGCCACACTGCACCCGTTTGCCTATCAGGTGCAGTCGTCTCTTCTACCCTTTCATCACTGGTGTCTGGTCCTGTACTCGGTGCTTCTCCATCCTCATCATCCTGCCTTGTCTTTTGAGGAGTCGGTACGTGGGCTGGTACTTAGTGTCGGGGTGCGTGGCAATGCAGGGTGCGCTGGTGCATGGGGTGCTTCAGTTACAGGCTGCACACCACGTTTTGTGTCATCTGTGAGCAGAGAACAGAAGTAGACTGAGTCATTTCTGTATTGCACTGGGCTGAGATAAGCTTTTATGTTCCTGTGCAGAAACAGAGATTATGAAAAGTTGTGACATTTTAATTTCATCACAAATGATAGCTGTAATGTATATACCTTTAAGGGGGGAACTACTTTTTACAGCTCATGTATACTTAAGTACCGGCAGTGACCACACCTGTATATAGCACTGAGTAGTAATCTGTACAGGCAGTTCCCGTGTGAGCCACGTTGAGTAAACACCTGTTATACAGTTCTCCTGCAGTCTGTGTCTTATTATACACAGACACAACATTGGCGACGAGGCAAGTTCGAACCTACCTGCAACTCTGCATCACCTCCCGGGGATTCGTTCCTGGAGATCAGTGGATTGGAGGTCAAGGCCAGAGACTCGGGCGTCGACCACGAGCAACCGCCCAGTCATCCAGCAGAGACTCGAGAATTGCAGGGGAGGCTGTCGAGAGCCAGGCTTGGCTTTCCAGTCGAGGTGGTCCAGCGAAACGGGCTGGCAACAGGTAGTGCGCAGACCCTTCCCGGACAGTGGCGGGTTAGAGCCCGACCGAGCGGCACAGCAAAGGGCCGAGCAGCGTCGACGGGGGAGCGAGAGAGAGAGAGGGCAGAGTGCACAGGGCACAGCCGGTGTTCAGGGGCCAAGCAGCGTCGAAGAGAGAGAGAGAGAGACGCGCAGAAACCCGCGAGGCGCCGCCATTGCCACGAGGACCGCCGAGAGCGGCGTTGGCAGCAGTGCAGGAGAAGTGCGCAAAACCTACAGGGTGCCGTCATTGCCACGAGAACCGCTGGGAGCGGCGTTGGCAGCAGCGGGGGAGGAAGGAAAGCGCGGGAGACGCCATTTTAAGACGCCATTTTAAACCACACCCAAAATGCCGAAGAGTGGCAGTATCACCGCGTTTGACAATGAAGTCGAAGATTGGACTACATATGTCGAACGAATAGAGGTATACTGCAAGGCAAATGAGGTGTCAGATGACAAGAAAGCGTCGGTATTGTTAAATTTAATGGGTGCAAAGACGTATGGTTTATTACGAAATCTAGTAACCCCAACGAAGCCAATGGAAAAGAGTTTTGAAGACATAGTAATGATACTACAGGAACATTTAAACTCCACACCGCTGCTGATAGCAGAAAGATTCAAGTTTCACAAACGGAACCAGCATAAGGATGAAAGCAATGCTGATTATTTAACAGAACTGCGCAAACTATCGAAACACTGCCAGTTTGGAGTGGGACTGGCAGATACCTTAAGGGACAAGTTTGTGTGTGGGCTTCAAAGTGATGGAACCCAGAAACGGCTTTTATCTGAAAAGGACCTTACGCTGGAAAAGGCTTTCAGCATTGCGGTATCATATGAAGCAGCAGCACGGGGCGCTGCAGAGATACAACAGAGACCGCAAGAATATGGCACAAACAAAATGTCATATGGAACAGAGAAGTGCTATCGCTGCGGCAGAACAACACACGACCAGAATGATTGCTGGTTCAAAGACAAAGTGTGCAGACAGTGTGGAAAAGTAGGACACATAGCACGAGTCTGCAGGTCGGGAAAGAAAACCAGCAATAAGAAACCTACCAAAGGAAAGTACAAGAAGGTACATAAGATGACGGAGAATAGTTCAGACGAACAAAAGAGTGATAACGACTCCGAAAGCAGGGAACTGAGTTGTCTGAAACTACATAATGTGATCATAATGGAGGATCACCGAACCATTTGGGTCACTCTCAAGGTAGCAGGAGTCCAGGTAAAGATGGAATTGGACACAGGATCAGCCCTAACAGTCATAAACCGACGGGACTACAAGCGGCTATTCTCAGACATACCCTTGAGAGACACAAAAATTATTTTGAAGACGTACACGGGGAAAAAAGTCTACCCCAAAGGAAAAATAAGGGTGACCGTTATATATAACGGTAAGGAAACACCAAAACTAGACCTGTATGTATTGCAAGATGGAGGACCACCATTACTGGGACGTGAATGGATCCGGAAAATACAACTGGATTGGCATTCCATAGAGGCACTGACTGTGGCTGACAAAAAGGATGACAACGTCACACCTGGGCGACTGTCAAAGATCCTAACTGACGCGAAAGAAGTGTTCCAGCAAGGACTCGGAACACTAAAAGGCATGACAGCGACGATTAAAATTGAAGAAAACGCAAGCCCAAAATTTTTTAAGGCCAGACCGGTACCTTATGCAATCCACCCAGCCGTCGAAGCAGAGCTGGAGAGTCTGGAACATTCAGGTGTACTGTCCAAGGTAGACTGGAGCGAGTGGGCTACACCCATCGTCCCTGTGATGAAAAAGTCGTTGAGCAGCACGCCTGGGGAACCAAGGAAGGTTCGCATCTGTGGGGACTTTAAGGTAACTGTTAAGTCTGTGTGTTATATTGAGAATTACTACACAGACCACAAGAGTAAACTTTAACAGGTCTTTACTAGTTGAAGGTCAGGGCGGAACTGCCCAATAAATCATTACACAGCACTTATATACCGGTGTGGTCACCACCGGTATTACAGTATACAGCAGCCAAGATAAAGTAGTGCAACCCTTAAAATAGTTCTCTTAAAGGTGGAACGGTTACATACACTACAATCCTCCCTTTTTAGGTTAACAGTATATCTTCCCATTAAACATAACATCATAACATATATACACAACTTAATGTAAAAACAGTTCACAGATTCAGTCTTTCTGGAGGCTTCCTGACTCGGTCCGGATAACGCCTCGGTGGGGTAGTACTTTTCGGTGGTGTAGTAGGTTCTGTTGGCAAGGTCGATTCGGCTTGAATGTCAGTGTTGGGTTCATCTGGTTCCAGTATCACCGGATCGGAGGTAGATACTATGGGTATCTCTGCTTCATCATTAGGCGTATAGAGTTGTGGTGTAGGTTGTCCCTTTTCGGATGACGCTATGATCTGGTCAGCATGGCGCCTTATTATGCTTTCACCAATGTCCACGGTATACATCAGCGGTCCTAGTCGTGTGCAAATAGTTCCAGGCTGCCATTTCTCGGTACGGTAGTCCCGGGCCAAAACTTGTTGACCTATCTGGAAGGTTCTAGTTGGCCTTTCATTCATGCCTTGAAATTGCCGGTTCTCTACGTCCCTTCTGATGTTTGGCTTGATCAAATCCAGCCGGCATCTTAGTCTTCTATTGAAAAACATCATGGCGGGAGTTTGGTTTGTGACCGCATGTGTTGCATTCCTGTACGCCAACAAGAAGTTATCTACCTTATGTTGTAGATTTATGTCTTCATTACCCATGGCCTTTATGGCCTTCTTGAAGGTCTGGACAAACCTTTCAGCTAATCCATTGGTGGCGGGATGGTATGGGGCGGACGTGTAATGCTTAACCCCATTGTTTTTTAAGAACTTCCTGAATTCTTCGGACACAAATTGCAGTCCATTATCAGAACAGATCTGTTCCGGCAGCCCATTCCTGGCAAATATGGTCCTTAATACTGTGATGGTTTTTTCCGTGGTGGTGGAGGACATCTTTATTACCTCCGCCCACTTGGAGTGTGCATCCACCGCGATTAAGAACATAGAGTCCATCAATGGACCAGCAAAGTCGATATGTACCCTTTGCCATGGAGATGAGGGCCACTCCCATGGATGCAGAGGAGCTTGTGGTGGGGCGTTTTGGACCTTCTGGCATCCTAAACAGCTCTTGGTCATTTTTTTGATGTCTCCATCGATACCTGGCCACCACACAAACGCTCTGGCTAGGTTCTTCATTTTCACTCCACCCAGATGCCCCTCGTGAAGCTCCTTTAGCACTTTTTGCTGGAGTTTGGGTGGAATCACCACTCTGGATCCACACATCAAAGTTCCTCGGCACACTGACAGCTATTCTCTTCTTTGCGAAAATGCTGGCAACAGTGGTTCGCCATGTGCTGGCCATCCCTTCACCGTTAAATCGTAGACTCGTGAGAGAGTCGGGTCATTTCTTGTTTCCTTTTCGATCGTAGAATTTGTTACTGGTAGACATTCCACTATGGTTGAGTGGAACATCTCCACTGGGTCCACTGTAGGCGCCTCTTCTGCCGTTGGCAACGGTAGGCGCGATAAACCATCAGCATTCCCATGCTGTTTTGATCCTTTGTATTCGATGTCATATTGGTGTGCCCCTAGGGAAAGGGACCACCTCTGTAGCCTTTGTGCTGTCATAATGGAAACGCCCTTTTTAGGGTTGAATATGGATACCAACGGCTGGTGGTCTGTCAACAGTGTAAACTTCTGGCCCTGCAGGTAATGATTAAACTTCTTTACTCCCCACACCAGGCTGAGAGCCTCCCTATCTATCTGAGCATAGTTGCGCTCAGCGGAGGTCAATGATCTGGATGCAAATGCGACTGGCCTTTCCGAGCCATTTGGTAACTTGTGTGAGAGTACTGCTCCAATACCATAAGGAGAAGCATCACAAGCCAAACGAATAGGTAGCGTTGGGTTGAAGTGAGCCAACACTTCCTCTGAGGTGGTCAATGCCTTGCTTTTGCGAAAGGCCTTCTTACAGTCCTCGCTCCACTTCCATGGTACTTCTTTCTGTAAAAGAGCATTCAGCGGATGCAGCACCGTGGATAGATTTGGCAGAAACTTATGGTAATAGTTAATCAACCCTAAGAACGACCTCAACTGGGATACATTTTCCGGAGCGGGAGCCTTCACAACAGCTTCGATCTTGTCAGGTGACTTGTGCAGCCCCTCCTGGTCAATGATATGACCACAGTACAGGATCCGTTTCTGAAAGAACTCACATTTCTGGCGATTAACTCGAAGGCCATATTCCTTCAACCTGGTGAGCACCAGTTTCAAATTAGCAAGGTGTTCCTCATCGTCATCTCCTGTAATCAGGATATTGTCCAAGTAACATTGAGTGCTTGGAATTCCCTGTAATACCTGCTCCATGGCCCTTTGCCAAATTGCTGGAGCCGAAGCCACTCCAAAAACCAGTCTATTATATCGATACAAGCCTCTGTGCGTGTTGATTGTGAGATACTGGCGCGACTCTTCCTCAACTTCCATCTGTAAGTACGCTTGCGCCAGGTCTATCTTGGTGAAGCGTTTCCCGCCAGACAATGAAGCAAAGATATCCTCAATCCGCGGAAGCGGATATTGCACCGTGTGAAGCACCGGATTAACTGTGATCTTGAAGTCTCCACAGATGCGGACCTTCCCCGGTTCCCCTGGCTTGTTACTCGATGAACGCTTCATGACGGGCACAATGGGCGTGGCCCACTCACTCCAGTCCACCTTAGACAGTACTCCTGAACGTTCTAGCCCTTCCAGCTCAGCTTCCACAGCAGGTCGTATCGCATAAGGTACCGGTCTGGCTTTGAAAAATTTTGGGGTTGCCTGTTCTGCAATCTTGATTTTTGCCTTAATTCCTCTCAGTGTTCCTAGTCCCTGTTGGAACACCTCTTTAGCCTCATCCAATATTCTGGACAATCGTTCAGGTTTGACATGTTTTTTCTCGGAATCTACCGTTATTGCGTTTAGGGAGTGCCAGTCCATATTTATTTTCCTGATCCACTCCCGTCCCAGAAGTGGTGGACCTCCCTCAGGTAGTACATATAAATCCATTCCTTGGTGTTCTTTGCCCTTGTGTACCACCTTGACTTTTATCTTCCCGATGGGGTATACTTTTTGCCCCGTGTATGTCTGCAATACTATCTCCGTATCCCGTAGGGGAATATGTTTGAATAACTTTTTGTAATCTTGCTTATTCATGACCGTCAACGCCGATCCGGTGTCCAATTCCATCTTCACTTGGACTCCTGCTATCTGCAGTGTGACCCAGATAGTTTGTCGGTCAGCTTCCTTACTCACGTTGTGAATTCTCAGACTACCCAGTTCCTTGCTGTTGGAGTCTGAATCCGAATTCTGTTCATCCGAACTCTTCTCAGCCACGTTATGTACCTTTCTGCACTTTTCCTGTGGTGACTTTTTGTTGCTGGTCTTCTTTCCTGACCGGCATACTTTAGCTATGTGACCAAGCTTGCCACATTTTCTACATTCCTGGTTTTTAAACCAGCATTGGTTCTGATCGTGTGTTGTCTTCCCACAACGATAACATTTCGTTGTACCCGAAGCCATTTGATCTACGCTGAGTACCACTGCCTTCAGCTGCATTTCCGCGGTGCCTCTCGCTGCGGCTTCGTGCGATGCTGCAATAGTGACAGCCTTATCAAGTGTGAGATCATTCTCTTCAAGCAACCGCTTTTGTGTTCCTTCTTTCGACAATCCACACACGAATTTGTCTCTCAGTGCCTCTGTCAGGCTTCCCCCAAACTGACAGTATTTCGCAAGCTTGCGCAGTTCAATTAAATACTCCGCGTTGCTTTCCTCTTTCAATTGCGTTCTCGCATAAAATTTAAATCGTTCCGCTAACATCCGCGGTGTGGGGTTCAAATGATTCTTCAGGACAGCAACAATATTAGCGAAAGTCTGATCCGCCAGTTTAGCTGGTGATAGAAGATGCTTCAATAGCCCGTATGTCTTCGCACCCATTGAGTTTAGTAAGGTTAGTGCTTTATCTTCATCTGATATTTTATTTGCCTTACAATATATCTCTATGCGTTCTACATACGTGGCCCAATCTTCAACATCGGGATCGAAATCGTTGATGTTACCACGCTTAGGCATCCTTGCGATCTTCTTGCGAAACAAAAGAATTATGTTTTTTTTCTTTTACAAAATGGCAGTTTCCCGCGCTGGTCTTCTTCCCCCGCCTCCGAAAATGGCGGCTTCCCGCGTTTGCCTTTCTCCCCCCCGCTGGCTGTAATGGCGATTGCCGATTTGCTGCGTTCGCCCTCCCCCAGCGGTTTTCAAATCGTGCCTCCCAGCCCCTCTTGCAGTCCGGTCCTTTCCCCCCCCGGCTGCGGCTGAGTTCTCCGCGGTTTTTTTTATTTTCTCCCGCGCCTTACGCTGACCCGGTCGCTGCGCCTCGCGGCCTCGGTAGCTGCCCGGCCTTTTTCACCGGTCGTGGTCGAGCTCTCTCTCTCGACGCTGTTGCATCTCCCAGCCCGCTTGCAGCCCGGTCTTTCACACCGGCTGCGTTTGTATTCACCGCGGCTTCCGTGCCTTACGCTGCCCCAATCTCAGCGCCTCTGGCCCCGACTTCTGTCCAGCTCTTTTCCCCGGCCGTGGTCGAGTTCTCCGCCCTTATATCCTCCGTTTTTTTGTTGTTATTTTCTCCCCTACTCACAGTCAACGTGGCCGACTTGCTGCTCGTCGCTGATCGGCTTACCCACCACCGTGATAGAAGGGATGATCACCGCCTGTTGCTGATGGAAGGCTTCGTGTCAGAATTCTTCCTTCGCTCTGCAGACTCGAGTCTTTTCTCAGCAGAATGATGAGGGCGGATGCCTCCTCTCGACGCCCGTTAAACTGCCTTGGATGTATCTCTGCCGCAGGGTAAGATCGTACTCGTCGCCACTGTTAAGTCTGTGCGTTATATTGAGAATTACTACACAGACCACAAGAGTAAACTTTAACAGGTCTTTACTAGTTGAAGGTCAGGGCGGAACTGCCCAATAAATCATTACACAGCACTTATATACCGGTGTGGTCACCACCGGTATTACAGTATACAGCAGCCAAGATAAAGTAGTGCAACCCTTAAAATAGTTCTCTTAAAGGTGGAACGGTTACATACACTACAATCCTCCCTTTTTAGGTTAACAGTATATCTTCCCATTAAACATATCATAACATATATACACAACTTAATGTAAAAACAGTTCACAGATTCAGTCTTTCTGGAGGCTTCCTGACTCGGTCCGGATAACGCCTCGGTGGGGTAGTACTTTTCGGTGGTGTAGTAGGTTCTGTTGGCAAGGTCGATTCGGCTTGAATGTCAGTGTTGGGTTCATCTGGTTCCAGTATCACCGGATCGGAGGTAGATACTATGGGTATCTCTGCTTCATCATTAGGCGTATAGAGTTGTGGTGTAGGTTGTCCCTTTTCGGATGACGCTATGATCTGGTCAGCATGGCGCCTTATTATGCTTTCACCAATGTCCACGGTATACATCAGCGGTCCTAGTCGTGTGCAAATAGTTCCAGGCTGCCATTTCTCGGTACGGTAGTCCCGGGCCAAAACTTGTTGACCTATCTGGAAGGTTCTAGTTGGCCTTTCATTCATGCCTTGAAATTGCCGGTTCTCTACGTCCCTTCTGATGTTTGGCTTGATCAAATCCAGCCGGCATCTTAGTCTTCTATTGAAAAACATCATGGCGGGAGTTTGGTTTGTGACCGCATGTGTTGCATTCCTGTACGCCAACAAGAAGTTATCTACCTTATGTTGTAGATTTATGTCTTCATTACCCATGGCCTTTATGGCCTTCTTGAAGGTCTGGACAAACCTTTCAGCTAATCCATTGGTGGCGGGATGGTATGGGGCGGACGTGTAATGCTTAACCCCATTGTTTTTTAAGAACTTCCTGAATTCTTCGGACACAAATTGCAGTCCATTATCAGAACAGATCTGTTCCGGCAGCCCATTCCTGGCAAATATGGTCCTTAATACTGTGATGGTTTTTTCCGTGGTGGTGGAGGACATCTTTATTACCTCCGCCCACTTGGAGTGTGCATCCACCGCGATTAAGAACATAGAGTCCATCAATGGACCAGCAAAGTCGATATGTACCCTTTGCCATGGAGATGAGGGCCACTCCCATGGATGCAGAGGAGCTTGTGGTGGGGCGTTTTGGACCTTCTGGCATCCTAAACAGCTCTTGGTCATTTTTTTGATGTCTCCATCGATACCTGGCCACCACACAAACGCTCTGGCTAGGTTCTTCATTTTCACTCCACCCAGATGCCCCTCGTGAAGCTCCTTTAGCACTTTTTGCTGGAGTTTGGGTGGAATCACCACTCTGGATCCACACATCAAAGTTCCTCGGCACACTGACAGCTATTCTCTTCTTTGCGAAAATGCTGGCAACAGTGGTTCGCCATGTGCTGGCCATCCCTTCACCGTTAAATCGTAGACTCGTGAGAGAGTCGGGTCATTTCTTGTTTCCTTTTCGATCGTAGAATTTGTTACTGGTAGACATTCCACTATGGTTGAGTGGAACATCTCCACTGGGTCCACTGTAGGCGCCTCTTCTGCCGTTGGCAACGGTAGGCGCGATAAACCATCAGCATTCCCATGCTGTTTTGATCCTTTGTATTCGATGTCATATTGGTGTGCCCCTAGGGAAAGGGACCACCTCTGTAGCCTTTGTGCTGTCATAATGGAAACGCCCTTTTTAGGGTTGAATATGGATACCAACGGCTGGTGGTCTGTCAACAGTGTAAACTTCTGGCCCTGCAGGTAATGATTAAACTTCTTTACTCCCCACACCAGGCTGAGAGCCTCCCTATCTATCTGAGCATAGTTGCGCTCAGCGGAGGTCAATGATCTGGATGCAAATGCGACTGGCCTTTCCGAGCCATTTGGTAACTTGTGTGAGAGTACTGCTCCAATACCATAAGGAGAAGCATCACAAGCCAAACGAATAGGTAGCGTTGGGTTGAAGTGAGCCAACACTTCCTCTGAGGTGGTCAATGCCTTGCTTTTGCGAAAGGCCTTCTTACAGTCCTCGCTCCACTTCCATGGTACTTCTTTCTGTAAAAGAGCATTCAGCGGATGCAGCACCGTGGATAGATTTGGCAGAAACTTATGGTAATAGTTAATCAACCCTAAGAACGACCTCAACTGGGATACATTTTCCGGAGCGGGAGCCTTCACAACAGCTTCGATCTTGTCAGGTGACTTGTGCAGCCCCTCCTGGTCAATGATATGACCACAGTACAGGATCCGTTTCTGAAAGAACTCACATTTCTGGCGATTAACTCGAAGGCCATATTCCTTCAACCTGGTGAGCACCAGTTTCAAATTAGCAAGGTGTTCCTCATCGTCATCTCCTGTAATCAGGATATTGTCCAAGTAACATTGAGTGCTTGGAATTCCCTGTAATACCTGCTCCATGGCCCTTTGCCAAATTGCTGGAGCCGAAGCCACTCCAAAAACCAGTCTATTATATCGATACAAGCCTCTGTGCGTGTTGATTGTGAGATACTGGCGCGACTCTTCCTCAACTTCCATCTGTAAGTACGCTTGCGCCAGGTCTATCTTGGTGAAGCGTTTCCCGCCAGACAATGAAGCAAAGATATCCTCAATCCGCGGAAGCGGATATTGCACCGTGTGAAGCACCGGATTAACTGTGATCTTGAAGTCTCCACAGATGCGGACCTTCCCCGGTTCCCCTGGCTTGTTACTCGATGAACGCTTCATGACGGGCACAATGGGCGTGGCCCACTCACTCCAGTCCACCTTAGACAGTACTCCTGAACGTTCTAGCCCTTCCAGCTCAGCTTCCACAGCAGGTCGTATCGCATAAGGTACCGGTCTGGCTTTGAAAAATTTTGGGGTTGCCTGTTCTGCAATCTTGATTTTTGCCTTAATTCCTCTCAGTGTTCCTAGTCCCTGTTGGAACACCTCTTTAGCCTCATCCAATATTCTGGACAATCGTTCAGGTTTGACATGTTTTTTCTCGGAATCTACCGTTATTGCGTTTAGGGAGTGCCAGTCCATATTTATTTTCCTGATCCACTCCCGTCCCAGAAGTGGTGGACCTCCCTCAGGTAGTACATATAAATCCATTCCTTGGTGTTCTTTGCCCTTGTGTACCACCTTGACTTTTATCTTCCCGATGGGGTATACTTTTTGCCCCGTGTATGTCTGCAATACTATCTCCGTATCCCGTAGGGGAATATGTTTGAATAACTTTTTGTAATCTTGCTTATTCATGACCGTCAACGCCGATCCGGTGTCCAATTCCATCTTCACTTGGACTCCTGCTATCTGCAGTGTGACCCAGATAGTTTGTCGGTCAGCTTCCTTACTCACGTTGTGAATTCTCAGACTACCCAGTTCCTTGCTGTTGGAGTCTGAATCCGAATTCTGTTCATCCGAACTCTTCTCAGCCACGTTATGTACCTTTCTGCACTTTTCCTGTGGTGACTTTTTGTTGCTGGTCTTCTTTCCTGACCGGCATACTTTAGCTATGTGACCAAGCTTGCCACATTTTCTACATTCCTGGTTTTTAAACCAGCATTGGTTCTGATCGTGTGTTGTCTTCCCACAACGATAACATTTCGTTGTACCCGAAGCCATTTGATCTACGCTGAGTACCACTGCCTTCAGCTGCATTTCCGCGGTGCCTCTCGCTGCGGCTTCGTGCGATGCTGCAATAGTGACAGCCTTATCAAGTGTGAGATCATTCTCTTCAAGCAACCGCTTTTGTGTTCCTTCTTTCGACAATCCACACACGAATTTGTCTCTCAGTGCCTCTGTCAGGCTTCCCCCAAACTGACAGTATTTCGCAAGCTTGCGCAGTTCAATTAAATACTCCGCGTTGCTTTCCTCTTTCAATTGCGTTCTCGCATAAAATTTAAATCGTTCCGCTAACATCCGCGGTGTGGGGTTCAAATGATTCTTCAGGACAGCAACAATATTAGCGAAAGTCTGATCCGCCAGTTTAGCTGGTGATAGAAGATGCTTCAATAGCCCGTATGTCTTCGCACCCATTGAGTTTAGTAAGGTTAGTGCTTTATCTTCATCTGATATTTTATTTGCCTTACAATATATCTCTATGCGTTCTACATACGTGGCCCAATCTTCAACATCGGGATCGAAATCGTTGATGTTACCACGCTTAGGCATCCTTGCGATCTTCTTGCGAAACAAAAGAATTATGTTTTTTTTCTTTTACAAAATGGCAGTTTCCCGCGCTGGTCTTCTTCCCCCGCCTCCGAAAATGGCGGCTTCCCGCGTTTGCCTTTCTCCCCCCCGCTGGCTGTAATGGCGATTGCCGATTTGCTGCGTTCGCCCTCCCCCAGCGGTTTTCAAATCGTGCCTCCCAGCCCCTCTTGCAGTCCGGTCCTTTCCCCCCCCGGCTGCGGCTGAGTTCTCCGCGGTTTTTTTTATTTTCTCCCGCGCCTTACGCTGACCCGGTCGCTGCGCCTCGCGGCCTCGGTAGCTGCCCGGCCTTTTTCACCGGTCGTGGTCGAGCTCTCTCTCTCGACGCTGTTGCATCTCCCAGCCCGCTTGCAGCCCGGTCTTTCACACCGGCTGCGTTTGTATTCACCGCGGCTTCCGTGCCTTACGCTGCCCCAATCTCAGCGCCTCTGGCCCCGACTTCTGTCCAGCTCTTTTCCCCGGCCGTGGTCGAGTTCTCCGCCCTTATATCCTCCGTTTTTTTGTTGTTATTTTCTCCCCTACTCACAGTCAACGTGGCCGACTTGCTGCTCGTCGCTGATCGGCTTACCCACCACCGTGATAGAAGGGATGATCACCGCCTGTTGCTGATGGAAGGCTTCGTGTCAGAATTCTTCCTTCGCTCTGCAGACTCGAGTCTTTTCTCAGCAGAATGATGAGGGCGGATGCCTCCTCTCGACGCCCGTTAAACTGCCTTGGATGTATCTCTGCCGCAGGGTAAGATCGTACTCGTCGCCACTGTTAAGTCTGTGTGTTATATTGAGAATTACTACACAGACCACAAGAGTAAACTTTAACAGGTCTTTACTAGTTGAAGGTCAGGGCGGAACTGCCCAATAAATCATTACACAGCACTTATATACCGGTGTGGTCACCACCGGTATTACAGTATACAGCAGCCAAGATAAAGTAGTGCAACCCTTAAAATAGTTCTCTTAAAGGTGGAACGGTTACATACACTACAGTAACAGTGAACCCAGTCCTTCACACCGTGCAATATCCACTTCCGCGGATTGAAGATATTTTCGCCTCACTATCTGGAGGGAAACGCTTCACTAAGATTGATCTGGCCCAGGCGTCTCTGCAAATGGAGGTAGAAGAAGCATCAAAAAAATACCTCACAATCAACACCCATAAAGGTCTCTACCAATACAACCGGCTGGTATTCGGGGTAGCATCAGCTCCGGCTATTTGGCAGAGGGCAATGGAACAAGTCCTGCAAGGGATCCCAGGGACCCAGTGTTATTTGGATGACATCCTGGTCACGGGCGAAAATGACAGTGATCACCTTGCCAACCTGGAGCAGGTGCTCACTAGATTGCAGGAATATGGGCTCCGAGCTAACCGCCCCAAATGCGAGTTTTTTAGAAAACTGATCTCGTATTGTGGCCACGTTATCGATAAAGAGGGGTTACATAAGTCCCCAGAGAAGATTGAGGCAGTAGTCAAGGCTCCAGCACCGGAAAATGTGTCACAACTGAGGTCGTTCCTCGGGCTGGTAAACTACTACCATAAGTTCTTGCCAAATTTGTCTACAATACTACACCCACTGAACACCCTACTGCAAACTGGGGTGCCATGGAAGTGGAGTGACGAATGTAGACGAGCTTTCCAGAAGAGCAAAACACTAATCACATCGAAAGAGGTATTGGCCCATTACAACCCAGCACTACCAATTCGGTTGGCATGTGATGCGTCACCCTACGGCATTGGAGCGGTGCTGTCGCACAAATTCTCGGACGGCTCAGAGAGGCCAATAGCCTTTGCGTCACGATCACTAACCTCAGCCGAGCGTAACTACGCCCAGATTGACAGGGAGGCCCTCAGCCTAGTGTGGGGAGTGAAAAAGTTCAATCACTATCTGCACAGGCAGAAATTCACCTTGCTGACTGATCACCAGCCTCTTGTCTCCATTTTTAATCCAAAGAAGGGTGTTCCGGTGATGACTGCGCTACGACTACAAAGATGGTCACTTTTTCTAGGGGCACCACTATAAGATTGAATATAAGGGCACGAAACAGCATGGAAATGCTGATGGGCTATCACGCCTGCCACTGCCTACTGCGGAGGAAGCACCAGCAGTGGATCCTGTCGAAATATTCCATTCGACTATAGTTGAATACCTACCGGTAACTAACGCTTGTATCGAAAAGGAAACCCGAAATGACCCGACACTGTCTCGGGTATATGATTTGACGGTGAAGGGATGGCCAGCACATGGTGACTCACTGTTGCCAGCATTCTCGACAAGGACAGAACAGCTGTCAGTGTGCCGGGGGACCTTGATGTGTGGATCCCGAGTGGTAATTCCACCCAAGTTAAGGGATAGAGTGCTCAATGAGCTTCATGAGGGTCATCTGGGAGGGGTAAAAATGAAAAGCCTAGCCAGGGCTTATGTGTGGTGGTCGGGAATCGATAAACAAATCGAGGACCTGACCAAGAGCTGCTCAGGATGCCAGAAAGTCCAACATGCACCACCACAGGCCCCTCTACACCCATGGGAGTGGCCCTCGTCTCCATGGCAACGGGTGCATATTGATTTTGCTGGTCCATTCATGGACTCAATGTTTTTAATAGCCGTGGATGCGCACTCAAAATGTCCTCCACCACCACAGAGAAAACTATTGCAGTCCTACGGGCCATTTTTGCCAGGAATGGCTTGCCAGAACAGATTTGCTCCGACAACGGACCACAGTTTGTGTCCGAAGAGTTCCGGAGGTTCTTGAAAAAGAATGGGGTAAGGCATAATTAAAGGGGAGCACGGTGGCATAGTGGTTAACACTGTTGCCTCACAGCGCCAGGGACCCAGGTTCGAATCCGGCCTCGGGTGACTGTCTGTGTGGAGTTTGCACATTCTCCCACGTGTTTGCGTGGGTTTCCTCCGGGTGCTCCGGTTTCCTCCCACAGTCCAAAGATGTGCGGGTTAGGTTGATTGGCTATGATAAATTGACCCTTAGTGTTAGGGGGATTAAATACATGGGGTTACGAGGATAGGGTGGGATATGTGTTAGTGTCGGGGTTACGGGGATCGGGTGGGATATGTGTCGGTGCAGGCTCGATGGGCTGAAATGGCCTCTATCTGCACTGTGGGGTTTCTGTGATTTCTGTGATCACACATCCGCCCTGTATCATCCAGCCACAAATGGATTGGCTGAGAGGTTCGTACAAACCTTTAAGAAGGCAATAAAGGCTATGTACAATGACAACATTCCGCTGCAGCACAAGGTGGACAATTTCCTGTTCGCCTACCGGAATGCGACACATGCAGTCACCAACCAGGTCCCAGCCATGATGTTCTTTAACCGAAGGTTAAGATCTCGCCTGGATTTGCTCAGACCAAACGTACGAAGAGATGTTGAGAGTAAGCAATTCCAGCACATCCATGAGAAGCCAACAAGGAGCTTCAATGTAGGGCAACCAGTCTTGGCCCGCGACTACCGAAAAGAAAAATGGCAGCCAGGAACGATATGCACACGGCAGGGGCCACTAATGTACACAGTGGACGTTGGGGAGAGCATCGTGAGATGCCATGCTGACCAGAGCCTAGAGTCACAGGAACAATTCAACCCCATGCCTCGCCCATACGTACCTGGTGATGAACCCGACATACAGGTCGCATCTACCCCAGAAACAGTAGCATCGGAAGCTGATGAACCAACCGACGACAGGGGGCCAGAATCGCCTCCGCACCAAGAGCAAGACACTCAGGAAAGGCGCTATCCAGAAAGGATCAGGAGACCTCCCCAAAGACTGAATATATAAATAGACTATTTTCAGCTAATGTTGCATGTTAAAAGTGTTAATTGTAATTAGTTTGATATTTAATTGTTAAATGAGTGTTATGGTACTGTTAATCTAAAAGGGGAGGGATTGTAATGTATATACCTTTAAGGGGGGAACTACTTTTTACAGCTCATGTATACTGTAGTACCAGCAGTGACCACACCTGTATATAGCACTGAGTAGTAATCTGTACAGGCAGTTCCCGTGTGAGCCACGTAGAGTAAACACCTGTTATACCGTTCTCCTGCAGTCTGTGTCTTATTATACACAGACACAACAATAGCATGATTGGTACACACCTGCTGGTCTGCAGCTCACTCCTAACCCCTCAAACAACATGTCTACTGATTCCATTCCTAGGCAGGACAGCTTCCTTAAATTAAACTGAATAAACCTCTTCTGTTTATCCCCAGCTTTACCTGTACTATTCCTCACTTCACTATTATATGCCATTTGAACCTATAAATAAAACAGTAGATTGCTTTATCATGCTTTAAGTTCACTGTTTTTAAATGCTTGATTGTTAGTTTTTCTGGGGTGTGAAATATAATTTGCATTATCAAACTCACTTTGCTATATTCACTTTCCTTGTAAAGTTCTTATCTCAGCCTTGTGTACATGTACAGACAGGATTTTTTACTGTCATATATGTCACAATTAAATTGATTTTCAATGTTCTTGTATTGTCTAACGGATACAGCATTTGAGGTGATACTCTTAATCTCTCCTGCTTTCTATCCTATCTCTGACCTTCCCTTTTGTTCTTTCATCCCCTCCCCCTTTTCCCAGCCCCCACTTGCTTTAAAATCTATCCCTCTTCCTGCTTTTTTCCCAGTTCTGACGCAGGGTCTTCGACCTGAAACGTTAACTCCGTTTCTCTCTCCACGGATGCTGCCCTGCTGAGTTTTTCCAGCGCTTTCTGTTAGTTTTTGAGGCGATACTGTTCACTTACTTCGGTGATCCTCCTCAGATTGTGATACTTTGTCCGTATATCTTCCCAAGTAATTTCGAGTCTTCAAGCCAGAGTTGATCTGCTTTCAAATTTCTCCCCAGGCAGCCTGTGTCCTAATTTTAACTGGTAGGCTGAGCTCTCACGCTGAGCTTTCCTGCAATTCCATTCAACAGAACGTCCAGCCCACGGTTCTGAGAATCCAGCCTTGCACACGCTGACTCGGCCACTGCTCTCCTCTGAGCACAGCTGAATCGTTAAGCAGCGTCTTAGCTGCTTGGGAAGTGTCAAAATGAGGGTCATTGCAAATGTGCTGTGATTTGCAGGTTTCTGCAGAGTGAGGTAAAGAAAGAGCACAAGGAAACTTGGACAAAGCTGACATTTCAATTAGTGGACATTTCAAGCTTCAGTTACACAATTTCTGTTCAGAAAGAAAAATACAGACTAATGTATTCGTAAAAGAAACAGCTGTAAGCACATTTTTTTTCAAAGAATTACATTTCCTCAGCAAAGTCATGAAACCTCCATTTGACAAACTACTGCTCAGTCGGGTATAGATTCTTTTTAAAGATTAAAATTAATCTTATTGGCCTGTTTCCTCCTGGATCTTGCCAGGATTGGCTCCAAACAGCAAGACTATCCTAGCACGCATTAGCTGCAACTCCACAGTAATCTGTACTTTTACTTAAAAAAAATATTAGGATTTACCAAGTTCAACAGTGGATCCTGTGCTAAAGAATACTGAGGGTGAGCATTCCAGCAATTCCTTCAGTTCAAAAAAGCTGCAGTGAGGACAAATTTCCTCAATTTCACAAGATGTTTTATATAGCAAACCTCCAGAAAAATGCCATTTTAATTCCACTAGTTTAGCGCAAAAAAAGGGGGCAACAAAATATATTAGATAATTTCAATAACGATTCTCTCCTCCCTTGATTATGTTTTTTTTGTTTCCCCTGTATTGATACAGTAGCAGTCTATGGAAAGAGAAGTTGGGTCTGTTCTGAATTCATTGAATTCTGCCTGCTTTCAACTTTTAGACTTGGCAAACCTTGTGCACCAATTGATCACATGCTGCATCCCATATGTTGGAAGTGGACACATTCTCTCCAGAATCTCTTCTTCTTCTTCTTAGGCAATCCCTCGGAACCGAGGATGGCTTGCTTTCACACTAAAATGAGTTCCAGAATGTGGCTGTATTAAGTGTCGAGATGCTATTTTTGCCACCGAGAATGTGCGCGTCACATGATCCTCTCCCAGCTGGTGGAAGCTTCGGAATTTATACCAATCTATCGCTAAATAAAAATATTCCACCGTGTTGTGTCTCCTTGTGTTCCTATTACTATATATAATAGACACTTTTAACTCATTTTAGTTTACAGCTTTTACTCAGTGCTTTCAGTGGTGTTGCTGCCACATGGTGCGGAGTGATACAAGATGTCCGACCTTGCACTGTGCACTGCCTGACACAGTGTGCCACATAGCAGTATAAATGCACTACTCAAAGTAGTTCCATATAACAATGTAACAAGTAGTTCCATTTAACGATGTGATAATATAACGATGTAACACACCGTTTGCTTTGCATATAAATGTTTAAGGCTGGACAAAGTATAATCAAAAAAACGTGGAAATGTGGCTGAGTGTTTCCAGAAGAGCATTATAAAGTCCGAGCTCATTTCTCACTCATCGGGAATGACTTTTGCTTGCACAAAATAGCATTGGCCTGTAATTTGCCGTCAGTGGTGAAGCAAAGGCCTTCGCCGCCTGCCCCGAAGCAAGCTGCCCGCAGTGATCTCGCGATCTCTGTAGCGAGAAGTTCGGCTTTTTCCCGACGGGCAGTTGGGATCAGTGCCGTGTAGTGGGAACTCCATAGCGCGAGCTGCTGTGATGTCAGCAAGCTGTCTAAGCAGCCAATCACTGTGCAGAATTCCCCACAGCCCGGGAACCAGGAAGTGAAGCAGCTCCTTTTATTCGGACTTTTTAAAAAATGTTAAAGAGAGCAAAACAAAGATTGGGGCTCTCACATGGGGCCAAGGTAAACCTGAAATAAATATGAACAATCTGTTAAAAAATATAATTAAAAAAAAAAAATTCTTAAAAATTGTGATTTAACACTCCACAACATGAAAATTAGTTTTTCAGGGCCATAACGTTTGTTTAGCAGTCAATACCCAGTTAAAACCCCAGTTACACCTAATCCAACAAGGTCTAACTTTTAATGGGGTATTTAACCGCGATATTACTGCCAAAAAGCCAAAGATTTTGTCAGTTTCCCTGATTTCCCTGATTACGGGCTCTGGTTGGGGGTGGGGGGGGGGGGGGGGGTGGTGGTGGGTCCACAGCACAGCCAGTGTCGGAGCAGTGAATGATTGACCACAACTTCGGGTTTTCCGCTTTAGGCTGCGCACGCGCTACATCTTGAAGTTGCGGTCAGTTTCGAAGGGGTAATGACGGTGAAGGCTGTTCATTCGCTGTAATTACCCACTGCAAATTCTGGGCCACTATTGAATGAAGTAAATCCTACACTTGAAAAACACAGTATGTTGCAGTCTCATTTAATAAAGTGGCCTGTTGGATGAACAGTCTGCTGAAGGAATCTGCTCATAGTACATAAAGGAGGAGAGGGGTTTAAAGTGGAGTCTCTTAGTTCCCTCCTGAGCTCATAAGATTGCTTGGCTGAGATTATTGTTACTCAAAAGTGCTAGTAGGTGTTCAAAAAAAAATCAATATCCCCAGTGGGGGAAATAAGCCTTCAACAGAACTTTTAACCCAATACAATTAGCCATTTATTTCATGAGAATGAAGAGAAAGATTAAAATCTGCAAAGCCTTGATGTTCAAGTATTTAACTGATATCTTAAACTAGCTGAAGCTTCTGCCACTCATCATTTCTTTCCTCTAATTTAAACTACAAATTATTCTCTCTTGCTCACAGTTACTAGGGGAGAAATTGGGCTCTGTAGCGCCTGTTTTTTTAGGGGCTACGCGGCCTCCTAATGCTCGAAAATGGCGTCCGAGATGCGTGCGCACGCTTCCGTCGGGCGCCATCTTGGTAAAGGGGTTTGCGCGTGCGCGCCTAACGACCGCAAGCAGCACGCAGAGCAAACAGATTATGACGTCAATCAGTGTACAAAGCTGATTTGATGCCAGTGCTGCCATTTTCGAACACCGCGCTCCAGCCAACACTTTAGGCTGGATTTTATCAATGGAGGCGTGTAGGAGGCGGGACTTCCACTTTTGGGATTGTAGTCCTGCCTCCATCGAGTTGTGGCCAATCCACGCGATTTTCACTTGATTGACCTTGTTGAGCCCGCCCAGCGGGCTCAGCAGGCCAATTAATGGCCACCCGGCAACAGGTGTCGTCACAGATTGACATTTCATCTGTCAAGAGCTTTTGTCAGATGAAATATCAGTGTTTGACAGCTCTTTGAAGCTGTCAAACACTGACAATCTGTACTCTAAGTTAATTCCTTCCTCTCAGGCTGATTTAGAGATCTCTCCAGAACAGAAAGCAGAGGCTGCAGATTTTGACAGCTCGCAGCCATTCTGCTTTCTGTGCCGGTGAGATGAGGAACTCCCGAAACCTGAAGGAAGGAAGGCTGCATTAGTAAGTAAAGGTAAGTAAAACTTATTTAAACACTTTACACACACCAAACACACTTACCTCTGCACTCATGCCTCACCTGAACACCGGACATCTCGAACCCTCCAAGCCCTTCAGCCCGACGGTCCGCCTCGCTAACTTGACGTGGTTTGGAGCCGTCGGGAAGCCCACACTTCAGGGATAAAAATAGGGATTCGGCTAAAAACTACCTATAACTACCTGTTAACAGGTGGTTAATTGGCACTAATCCCCTTCCCGCCTCGGGGAGGCGGGTCCCAGCACAGGTAGGGTACCTGCCTCCTGGGAAACGGGCATGGAGGCGGGTTGGGGGCGGGATGGGTTCGTGCCCCCCGATTTCACGATTTTAACCCCCCACACACCTCCAATCCCCCCTCAACGGCCCTGGGAAATTCGAGCCCTTTGTCTTAATGTCGCACAGCTGAACACGACATTAAATGGTAGGAAGGCCCCGCCCCCACCAACGCTACTTAAAGGGATCATGAACTACTTCCAGGTTAGTTGCTGGATTATTTGTTCTGGCTGCTGGTGCAACTGTATGTGTTTTTGGAGCTTTCCTATACATTGTCTAAAGTTTCAATACTCTACAGTGAGTGGTCTGGCTGGTGCTGAAGTACTTTTCTGTTCATTTAAAGGCTTGTGCTGAAACAAGTTGCTTCCAGACATGGGTGACCTGGTAGGCCTTCCTCTTGGAATTGAGCATGACTGAGTGAATTAACAGAGGCCAGACAGAGCAGGACAAGTTGCTAGAAGAGGGAGGAGGAGGAGGGGGAGAAGGCCATATCCACCGAGGGTCTTTACCTCAACTTCAGCGACGACCAATGCACGAGACATCTTCCTTTCACTAAAGAGGTCGTGACTGAAATCTGCCAACTGCTGCAGCCACAACTGCAACCTCAAAAGGGCAAGGACAGCACTGCCTGTGGCTGTGAAGGTGACCGTGGCTGTGAACGTTTATGTATCTGGCTCTTTCTAGGTCGCTGCTGGAGCTATAAGCAACATCTCGCAGTGTGCAGCACACTGCTGCATAGCAGAGGTCACTGAGGCTCTCTATAAAAAGATCACATGGTGCAAGGTGCCATTGGCTGCACGGACATTGCCTTGAGTGCGCCTCATGCCAACTCAGCCATTTTCTACAGCTGAGAGAGATTCTACTCCCTCAACATGCAGCTGGTGTGCGACCACAGGCAGCGCATCATGCAGGTCAACACCTGTTATCCTGGCAGCAGTCATGATTCCTTCATTCTGCGGCAGTCCTCTGTGCCAGCTGTATTTGACCCACCACGGCAAGTCAAAGGCTGGCTACTGGGTGACAAGGGGTATCCACTAATGACATTGAGTAAACTAGGCCTGTATTCTCTTGAATTCAGAAGAATGAGAGGGGATCTCATTGAAGCATACAAAATTATTACAGGGCTTGATAGGGTGGATGCTGGGAGAATGTTTCCCTTGGCTGGGGAGTCTAGAACTAGGAGCCACAGCCTCAGGATAAAGGGTAGGCCATTCAGGACTGAGAGGAGAAGACATTTCTTCACACAGAGGGTGGTGAATCTCTGGAATTCTCTACCCCAGAGGGCTGTGGAGGCTCAGTCATTGGGTATATTCAAAACAGAAGTCGATAGATTTCTGACTAGTAAGGGCATCAAGGGGTATGGCGATAGGGCTGGTGAATAGAGTTAAGGCAGAAGATCAGCCATGATCTCGTTGAATGGCGGAGCAGGCTCGAGGGGCCGAATGGCCGACTCCTGCTTCTATTTCTTATATTGTGTTCTTACGGCTCATGTCTCCTGTCCGTAACCCCCGCACACGTGCACAGCAGGCCTACAATGAGAGCCATGCTGCCGCAAAGAGCATTATAGAGCACACCATCTGTGTACTCAAGCAACGCTTCCACTGCCTGGAGGAGACCTGCAGTACTCAGCTGAGCGGGTATCAAGATTTGTGGTGGTATGCTGCTTGCTGCACCACCTGGCCATTATGAGGGACCAGCCCTTGCCACCACCTATCAGGTGAGAAGCCGAGGAGGAAGGGAGGCTACAATGTAAACAGCCCCTTTCTTGGGTATCTGAAATGAAAAAGAGACGAGAGTTGGGTTGTGGTAAGGGGAGAGAGAAAGTAAGATGTACATACTGACACCATCTGCAACTTCTAAATCAGAAGAGATTGAAGGCTGAGGGAGAAGTGGGATGAGAGAAGGAGGATTAGGTATGCTGTTACCCTCATCATCAATCGCTTCAACCCCGCCAGTGACCACAGCCTCAGTGATGCCCCTTCCATTGATGGCCAGCACTGTTTCCTCTAAGGCTGTTATAATGTGCATGTGCCCTTGTCCTCCTCTAGTTCTTTGCTGCTGTCAGCTGTTATGCACCACCTTCTCCTGCAAGAAAGAGGGAAGTGAGTCAGTGAGTGTCATGCAATATGTTTGGGTGATGTGGCTGTAATGGTTGAATAGCTGACAGAGCGTGCAAGCTGTGAGTTGTGGTGTGAGGCTTGCAACAGTGCTAAGTGTGTGAGGGTGAGGTAAAGCATATGAATTTTAGTGTTGAGTACTGATTGATAGAGATTCTTGGTAGGTGGGTGATGGGGTTGTAATGAATTGAGGAAGAGGGTAGTGGTGCAGTTGGTAGGATATGCCATTTGAAGATGAATTCACTGACATTGATAACTCCTGTAAGATTGTTTAACTCCCTCCTGCATTGCATCTATATTCTTGGAGCAACACTCCTGGCATTGGCCTCCACCGCTACTTCTTCCCACTGCCTCCTGAGTACAGGAAACTTTCGATTTACCGGCACCTAAATAACCGGAAATCTCGGTTAACCGGCAAAATTCAGGAGTAGGTTCAGGTAAGTTTTACTTCATATTGTACTTGCCTTCCTCCATCTATTGCTGTGCAAGGGTGTGGCTGCAACTGTTGCTAAGCTACAGAGACGCTTAGAACTTGTGGCCATTGTTCTGCACTTGTTGCTAAGCAACAGGGTTTGTTGCTTTATACGGAGCTGTCAGCTCTCCGTATCTTTTACTATAGCTTTCGGTTATCCGGAATTTTTGATGAACTGGCACCACGTCGGTCCCGTCGGTGCTGGATAAAAAAAAGTTTCCTGTATCTGTGTGGAGGGCCTCCTACCCCCAATCTCCTCTTCTTTCCACCTCTTCCACCAAGACCTCTGGAGCAATGTCTGAAAACCTTGGTGCTCCCCTTTGAGAGGTGTAGGCTGCCTTTAAGTAGCGTTAGCCACTCACGATATCGGACCCTCTGCTGATGTTCAGCCAATGAACAGTGCAGGTAGCACTGGCTGTATGCTGTAATCATGTAAAGCAGCAGCCAGCACGGATTTACAGTGTTACCTGCAATGCAATGAACGGGCGCGGGTTAATTGCATAATGTTCAGTTTCATTTGCGGCTCTTCAGATAATGAAGCAGTCCATGCCTGCATGCAGCAAGACCTGGACAACATTGAGGCTTGGGCTGATAAGTGGCAAGTAACATTTGCACCACACAAGTACCAGGCAATGACTATCTCCAACAAGAGAGCGTCTAACCACCGCCCCTTGACATTCAATGGCATTACCATCGCCAAATCCCCCACCATCAACATCCTGGGGGGTCACCATTGACCAGAAACTTAACTGGACCAACCACATAAATACCGTGGCTACAAGAGCAGGTCAGAGGCTGGGTATTCTGTGGCGAGTGTCTCACCTCCTGATGCCCCAAAGATCAAAATGTACCGTGCTACACACTCGTCTTTCTCATCCTCACATCCTCAACCTAATTGGGATGAAACCAACACTCATCAAACCATTGTCTTCTCAAATCAATTCTTCCCACGTGCAACAAATGACGGAACTTCTTGCCTCTCTCAGTCTGCCATTCCATGCACAAATCAACAGCCTATTAAAATCCAAGCTTGCTGTCACCTAACCAATGTAAAAGAATAATTTGCCTGTCTTGCTGGACCATAAAGACATCACTTTTTTTCTCCATGAACTCCAATGATAGCAAGATTTATGAGGGTAGAATTTCAGGTAGGACTCTCAAGCAGCCCATTTGATTGGCACCCCACCCACCACCTTAAACATTCACTCCCTCCACCAACGTGGCTGCAGTGTGTACCATCTATAAGATGCACTGCAGCAACTCGCCAAGGTTTCTTCGACAGCACCTCCCAAACCCATGACCTCTACCACCTAGAAGGAGAAAGGCAGCAGAAGCATTGGAACACCATCACCTGCAAGTTCCCCTACAAGTCACACATCATCCTGACTTGGAAATATATCATCGTTCCTTCATCATCGTTGTCAAAATCCTGGAACTCCCTCCCTAACAGCACTGTGGGAGTACCTTCACCTCACAGACTGCAGCGGTTCAAGAAGGCGGCTCACCACCACCTTCTCAAGGGCAATTAGGGATGGGCAATAAATGCTGGCCTTGCCAGCGATGCCCAGATCCTGTGAATGAATTTTTAAAAAATCTCCTAGCATACATTTGGAAAAATTGCATGAACAGCCATTTATGTAATTTCTCTGGGTTTTGATTGATCTTCCACTGAAGGAAATCTCTTTAGCCTAACCAGAAGTGTTATGGAGGGGAATACCTTTTAAAAATATGGAAAGCTAGTCTTGCATGACTAATGCAGGCATTGCCTCATAATTATCAGGGATCGAGGCCTGAGACCGACTCCTCGGAAAGATGATCAAAAGTTTGGTCAAAGAGGTAGGTTTTAAGGAATGTCTTAAAGGAGGAGAGAGGGGTTGAGAGCCAGAGAGCTTTAGGAAGGGGAATTCAGAGCTTATGGCTTAGACAGCAGAAGGCACAGCCACCAATGGTGGAGCAATGAAAAGGTAAATTAACTGATCTCACTTTATCATACAAGGTGTTTCATCTGAGCATCGTACACACAGTGCTGCAGGAGCAGCAGTCCCGTTACTGCACTGGGGTTGCATTTCCCGCCCAAAATCTGCAGGTATAATGAAACATGCACTAGTCATTAATGCAGCCTCCAAAGTGACAGGCTTTGTCTTGGTCCACAGTGAATGGGGTGCATTAGACTGAGTACCCAATTTTGCAAACTGCGCTCACCCCCAGTGAGTCAATGGCCCATAATTTCCGATAGGAGGCTTCCTGCGTGCGGATGCCTCCTGTCGGAAAAAAATCTACGAACTTACCTGAGGGCTCCCGAGGTCCGAACACTTCCGCTCCTGGGCCTCTCCAAAGTCGAAATGCGCAGGCCCCACGTATCCCAGAGGCAGTTTGCAAGCATCCCTGGGATCACGTGGGCCAGGCCAGCCAATAGGAGAAGGGAATCTCCCTTCATACTTTGACAGATAGACCTGTCAAATATATGAATGGAGATCACCCCAAAAATACACTAAAACATTAAATAAATTTTTAAAAAACCATCACATTTTTAAAATGAGTTAAAATTACATTAAATTAAATATTTTAAACAAAAATTTATTTTTTGAAAAAAATAATTAAAGTTTTTTACAGGGCTAAAAATAAACTTACCTTTTTTAAAAGTATTAAAAAAATATAAATGAGTGAAAACATTTTTTAAAAACTTTTTTTTCAACTCTTATCCTGGTAAAAGCAGGCCTTATGCCTGCCTTTACCAGGCGTAAGATTTCTAAGGGTTTTCTGCAGGTGGAGGGTCTGCAGGAAGCGGAACTCTCCCCCCACAGAGGCCCTTCTCCAGGTCAGGCGTCCGATCTGTCAAAAGCATTCTTGACAGATCGGAAATGACGGTTTTCAGCGCATGCGCTTTGCATACCTGAAACCGGCATTTCCAATGTCCCTACGGGTATGTATACAATGCGTACCCACCCGTAGGGATCGGAATATATGGGCCTCTGTATCTCCAGCAGAACCTCACAAAATCTGATCTTTAAAGTGAAGTAATGGAGCAGATTGCCAATTAGCACAGTGGAGACAGACTGAGAAGAGTTCTAAAAAGAAATAGGACACATTTTTAATTAAACTGGAAGTTGAGGAAACCGTTGTGATGTAGCAGAAAGGAAATAAAAATAATTTAAATTGGTAAGGAACATGCACCTATCTGATAACCTGAATGTAATTTTTTTCGCAATGTTACAAGTTTCAGGTCTCCATAGATGCTCTCTCGGTTGCAGTGATGCTAATTGCTCCTTTAAAAGTACCAAGCATCTTACATTCAGGAGTGTGCAGTCCATTATCTAATCATACAATAGCATAACCCAGGGATGTCACAGTGTCAGCTGCGGCTCAGTGGGCAGCACATAGAAACATAGAAGATAGGAGCAGGAGTAGGCCATTCGGCCCCTCGAGCCTGCTCCGCCATTTAATGAGATCATGGCTGATCATCCAAATTCAGTACCCTGTCCCTGCTTTCTCCCCATATCCCTTGATCCCTTTAGCCTTAAGAAATATATCTAACTCTTTCTTGAATATATTTAATGAATTGGCCTCAACTGCCTTCTGTGGTAGAGAATTCCACAGGTTCACCACTCTCTGGGTGAAGAAATTCCTCCTCATCTCAGTCCTAAATGGCTTACCCCTTATCCTTAGACTGTAACCCCTGGTTCTGGACTCCCCGGCCATCGGGAACATCCTTCCTGCATCTAGTCTGTCTAGTCCTGTTAGAATTTTATAAGTTTCAATGAGATCCCCTCTCATTCTTCTAAACTCTAGCGAATATAAGCCTAATCGACCCAATCTCTCTTCATACGTCATTCCTGCCATCCCAGGTATCAGCCTGGTGAATCTTCGCTGCACTCCCTCCATGGCAAGAACATCCTTCCTCAGATAAGGTGACCAAAACTGCACACAATACTCAAGGTGTGGTCTCACCAAGGCCCTGTACAACTGCAGCAAGACATCCTTTGCTACTGTACTCGAATCCTCTCGCTATGAAGGCCAACATACCATTTGCCTTCTTAACCGCCTGCTGCACCTGCATGCTTACCTTCAGCGACTGGTGCACAAGGACACCCAGGTCTCGTTGCACTTCCCCTTTTCCCAATCTATTGCCATTCAGATAATAATCTGTCTTCCTGTTTTTGCCACCCAAAGTGGATAACCTTGCATTTATCCACATTATACTGCATCTGCCATGCATCTGCCCAATCACCCAACCTGTCCAAATCATATTGGAATTTCTCGGCATCCTCCTCACAGCACACACGCCCACCCAGCTTTGTGTCGTCTGCAAACTTGGAGATATTACATCTAGTTCCCTCGTCTAGATCATTAATATATATTGTGAATAGCTGGGGGTCCTAGCACCGATCCCTGCGGTACCCCACTAGTCACTGCCTGCCGCTCGGAAAAAGACCCGTTTATTCCAACTCTTTGCTTCCTGTCTGCCAACCAGTTCTCTATCCAAGTCAGCACCTTACCCCCAATCCCATGTGCTTTAACTTTGCATGCCAATCTCTTCTGCGGGACCTTATCGAAAGCCTTCTGAAAGTCCAAATACACCACATCCACTGGTTCTCCCTTATCTATTTTACCAGTTACATCCTCAAAAAATTCCAGTAGGTTAGTCAAGCATGATTTACCTTTTGTAAATCCATGTTGACTTTGTCTGATCCTGTCACTGTTTTCCCAAGTGCTCTGCTATTACATCTTTTAGAATGGACTCTAGCATTTTCCCTACTACCGATGTCAGGCTTACCGGTCTATAATTCCCCATTTTCTCTCTACCACCTTTTTGAAATAGTGGGGTTACATTAGCTACCCTCCAATCCATGGGAACTATTCCAGAGTCTGTAGAATTTTGGAAGATGACCAGTAATGCATCTACTATTTCTAGGGCCACTTCCTTAAGTACCCTAGGATGTAGATTATCAGGCTGTGCGGATTTATTGGCCTTTAATGCCGTCAATTTCCCTAACACCATTTCCCTACAAATACCGATTTCATTCAATTCCTCCCTCTCATTACACCCTATGTTCCCCGACATCTCTGGGAGGTTATTTGTGTCCTCCTTTGTGAAGACAGAACCAAAGTATGTATTTAATTGGTCTGCCATTTCTTTGTTCCCCATTATAAATTCCCCTGATTCTGACTGCAAGGGACCTGCTTGACTTCACCAATCTTTTACTCTTCACATATCTATAGAAGCTTTTACAGTCAGTTTTTATGTTCCCTGCAAGCTTACTCTCATATTCAATTTTCCCCCTCTTAATTAATCCCTTTTTCCTCCTTTGCTGAATCCTAAGCTGCTTCCAATCCTCAGGTTTGCTGTTTTTTCTGGCCAATTTATATGTCCTCTCCTTGGATCAAATACTATCCCTAATTTCCCTTGTTAGCCACGGTTGAATCACCTTTTTTGTTTTATTTTTATGCCAAACAGGGATGAACAAATTCTGTAGTTCATCCATGTGATCTTTAAATGTTTGCCATTGCTTATCCACCATCAACCCTTTTAGTAATGTTCCCCAATCCATCCTAGCCAACTCGCGCCTCATACCATCGTAGTTTCCTTTATTTAAATTCAGGACCCTAGTCTCTGAGTCAAATACTTCACTCTCCATCTTAATGAAGAATTCTATCATATTATGATCGCTCCTCCCCAAGGGGCCTCACACAACAAGATTGCTAATTAATCCTTTCTCATTATATAATACCCAGTCTAAGATGGCCTGATCTCTAGTTGGTTCCTCGACATATTGGTCCAGGAAACCATCCCATATACACTCTAGGAATTCCTCCTCCACAATATTGTTACTAATTTGGTTAGCCCAATCTATATGTAGATTAAAGTCACCCATGATAACTGCTGTGCCCTTATAGCACATGTCTCTAATTTCCCATTTAATGCCATCCCCCACCTCAGCATTACTGTTTGGGGGTCTGTATACAACTCCCACTAACGTTTTCTGCCCCTTGGTATTTCTCAGCTCTACCCATACAGATTCCACATCATCAGAGCTAATATCCTTCCTTACTATTGTGTTAATCTCCTCTTTAACCAGCAATGCTACCCCACCTCCGTTTCCTTTTTGCCTGTCTTTCCTGAATATTGAATACCCCTGGATGTTGAATTCCCAGCCTTGGTCACACTGAAGCCATGTCTCCGTAATTCCAATTACATCATATTCGTTTACATCTATTTGCGCAGCTAATTCATCCACCTTATTACGAATGCTCCTCGCATTAAGACACAAAGCCTTCAGGCTTGTTTTTTTTAACACTCTTAGTCCTTTTAGAATTATTATTTACTGTAGCCCTGTTTCATTTGCACCCTTTATTTCTCTGCCTTCCACTTTTGCTTTCCCCCTTCCTGTCTTTTGTTTCTATCCTTGCTTCTCTTTCCTCTGTCTCCCTGCACAGGTTCCCAACCCCCTGCCATTTGAATTTAAACCCTCCCCAACACCACTAGCAAATACTCCCCCTAGGACTTCGGTCCCGGTCCTGCCCAGGTGCAAACCGTCCAGTTTGTACTGGTCCCACCTCCCTCAGAACCGGCACCAATGACCCAGGAATTTGAATCCCTCCCCCTTGCACTATTCCTCTAGCCACATATTCATCTGAAATATCCTTCTATTTCTACTCTGACTAGCACGTGGCACTGGTAGCAATCCTGAGATTACTGCCTTTGAGGTCCTATTTTTTAATTTACCTCCTAACTCCCTATATTCTGCTTTTAGGACCGCATCCCATTTTTTACCTATATTGTTGGTACCTATATGCACCACGACAACTGGTTGTTCACCCTCTCCCTCCAGAATGTCCTGCAGCCGCCCCGAGACATCCTTGACCCTTGCACCAGGGAGGCAACATACCATCCTGGAGTCTTGTTTGCGGCTGCAGAAATGCCTATCTATTCCCCTTACAATAGAATCACCTATCACTATAGCTCTCCCACTCTTTTTCCTCCCGTCCTGTGCAGCAGAACCACCCTCACCTCTGAGTCAGAAGGTTGTGGATTCAAGACCCACTCCAGAGACTTGGGCACATAAATCTAGGCTGACACTCCAGTGCAGTGCTGAGGGAGTGCTGCACTGTCAGAGGTGCCGTCTTTCAGATGAGACATTAAATCAGGTGGATGTAAAAGATCCCATGGCACTATTCCAAAGAAGAGCAGGGGAGTTATCCCCGGTGTCCTGGCCAATATTTATCCCTCAATCAACATAACAAAAACAGATTATCTGGTCATTATCACATTGCAGGTTGTGGGACCTTGCTGTGCACAAATTGGCTGCCGCGTTTCCTACATTACAACATTGGCTGTAAAGCGCTTTGAGACGTCCGGTGGTCGTGAAAGGTGCTATATAAATGCAAGTCTTTCTTTTAACAAGAGGACGGCCTTGTGATCTAAACTGGATATTGTATCTTACACATGTACTCTCATACGTGCTTATCCAATATTTCCAAAAGCAGATTAAAAACACTTACTGAGACAAGGCCAGGTAGGAACCAAATTTTCCAGATTGCAAGTAAACATGCAAAGTAAATTTCACTTTGAATTGACTAACTACAGGAAACTCTTTTTTATCTGGCACCGACGGGACCGGCATGGTGCCGGTTTATCAAAAAGTCCGGATTACAGAGAGGTATAGTTAAAAGGTACGAGAGCTCCGTACACAGCAACAAATCCAGGTTTCCCTGTTGCTTAGCAACAGGTGCAGGAACTCCGGCCACAGACCAAGCGTCCCTGTTGCTTAGCAACAAGTGTAGGAGCCCTGGTTACACAACCACAGATCCAGGAACAGCCACTAATATGAAGTAAAACTTACCTGAACCTACCCCTGAATTTTGCTGGTTAACAGTGATTTCTGGTTATTTAGGTGCCGGTAAATCGAGAGTTTCCTGTACAGAACACTCCCCGAGAGCACGAAAAATAGTAAAAAATAAAAATGCATGCTCTCCCTATTAGCGGGCCTCTTTCATTTTTTTCTGGTCAGCCTTCTGATCCTGACCGGCCCTGAGCTGGAGATGAACGAGTTTCAATTTGCTAGGCCAGGCTTCCTCCTAGAACGAACTGGCTGACTGACTATCCATGTGGCTCTTTATCACACTCTCTGTCTTCCCAGGCAGGGGGAAGGCTGTTCATCGGAGTCCTTCCCCGATCAGGTATTCACCGGTAAGCCAGTCAATAAAACTGGCTGTGACTTTCCTTCCCCCTCACAATGCAGGTTTCAAGAAAACATTTGGTGCTCTTCTCAAAATGAATAAGGGGCATTGTGGTTTGATGGTGCTGGGACGAGTTGTATTACCTTGAAATAAACTGTGAGCAGCACCATTTCACAAAATGGCTTGGCTGGCTTTAATACACAGCTTCAAAAGCCTCCAGAGCTATGGATATTTTAAAAAATCTTGTGCAAATTCACTTTGCTTTAAAATGCAGTACTTAAACAGAGCTCATTCTCAAATCCTTTCTGCGAATAAAAAGAAATTAAATTCCACAGAATGACATTATGGCCCGGATTTTGCAGTAAGAATAACGGTGAGGCTATCAGCGTACCCCGTTATTAAAGAGTAAATCGGACATGCAACTTCCGGCAACCGCACATGCGCAGTTAAACACGGAAATCAGAAGTTGCTGTCCGACTTGCTCTACTCCTCCAGAAGCTTCGCTATAACAGTATCACGCCAAGAGACTCGGCATTGAAACACATGGAAGGGTGTGAAGTTGTGGTACTTATGTGATAGATACCCGCTAAACTCGGCATAAAAATTTGGGGCATGTACATTCCAGTGTAAATAAGTTTTAAATAACGTGATATGTCTTAATTACTGCCAAACAACCTCTCTGGCACTGAAAATTAACTTTTACAAGATTGAAGTCTCATTCCTTCAGAATTTCATTATTGTGGGAGAAGAAAATTAATAAAATGTAAATCATTTTTATTTACTTGTTCTTTCTGTCTCCTTTATCTCTCTTAATCCCATCTTTATTTTGCCTTCTGTACATGATTTGGCAATAAATTAAACATTCTAACTTACACTTCCTGGTTCAGACTTGCGGCAAGTGACCCTCCTGACTCCCCAAGGCCTTTCCACCATCTACAGTGCACAAGTAAGGAGTGTGATGGAATACTTTCCACTTGCCTGGATGAGTGCAGCTCCAACAACACTCAAGAAGCTCGACACCTGCCAGGGCAAAGCAGCCTGCATGATTGGCACCCCTCCACCACCTTAAACATTCACTCCCTCCACCACCGGCGTACCGTGGCTGCAGTGTGTACCATCTACAAGATGCACTGCAGCAACTCGCTTCTTCGGTAGCACCTCCCAAATCCGCGACGTCTACCACCTAGACAGACAAGGGCAGCAGGCACATGGGAACACCACCACCTCCAAGTTCCCCTCCAAGTCACACACCATCATGACTTAGAGGTATATCGCCGATCCTTCATCATCGCTGGGTCAAAATCCTGGAACTCCCTCCCTAACAGCACTGTGGGAGTACCTTCACCACACGGACTGCAGCGGTTCAAGAAGGCGGCTCACCACCACCTTCTCGAGGGCAAGTAGGGATGGGTAATAAATGCTGGCCTTGCCAGCGACGCCCACATCCCAGGAACGAATAAAAAGAATACTCTGCGCTGCTCAGTAAAGGTGCTTTAATCTGATTGGTTAAGGAGACACACTGTTGCTTGCTCTGTTCACACAGGTCCCAGATCCCCTGTAGAGGACATCGTACCGAAATGGATTTCTAATCACTGGAAGTTCCAGTGCAAAAGCCCATCGAAAGTCTGTGGGCAAATGTGAGTGTACTGAACGGCGAGCACCGTTCATTTGCCACAGACCGCAAAACTGGGCCATAGTCTTGATGTAGTAGAAAGGAGGTAAAAATGATCTGAACTGATTCTTAACACACAAGTATCCAACTAAACAAGTCGGATGCTCTAAATGTAATTTTTCTGTTCATACATTGTGGTCCCAGGACTGGAATTCAGTGAAACTACTCCACATTCATTTTAAATTTTGAGCATCCCCACAACTATCTAACGGTTTTCTCCGCTTGATACATGCAGACATCATGATGTCATTAAAATGTAGCAAAAGGCAGTTCTGTTTGAGCAGTGCAGCAGCAGTCTAAGGGACAGACAGGTGAGGAAAGAACAATGCTTGGTTAGAATAGAATCATAGAATGGCTACAGCACAGGAGGCTGCCATTTGGCCCATCGAGCCTGTGCCGGCTCTCTGCAAGAGCACTTCAGCTAGTCCCACTCCCCCGACCGTTCCCAGTAGCCGTGCAAATTTTTTCCTTCAGGTACTTATCCAATTCTCTTTTGAAAGCCGTGATTGAGTCTGCCTCCACTACCCTTTCAGGCAGTGCATTCCAGATCCTAACCACTCGCTGCGTAAAAGAGTTTTTCCCCCTGTCGCCTTTGGTTCTTCTGCCAATCACCTTAAATCTGTGTCCTCTGGTTCTCGAGCCTTCCACCAATGGGAACAGTTTCTCTCTAACTACTCTGTCTAGACCCCTCATGATTTTGAACACCTCCATCAAGCCTCCTCGCAACCTTCTTTGCTCTAAGGAGAACAACCCCAGAACTGGCAAAAGGTCATCGACCTGAAAAGTTAACTCTGTTTCTCTCTGCACAGATGCTGTCTGACCTGCTGAGTATTTCCAGCATTTTCTGTTTTTAAACCACAGTTTGGTTAGGAAAATTGAAATGGCTTCTGCCCTTTGTTTGAAGAAGCGTGCAGCAAGCAAGAGCCATTTGGCTCATCAAGCTTGTTCCTTCAACAGATGATGCACAATTTTTCTCATTATGGATGGACTCCTCCCCACTTATTGAATCACTTGAACTGTAGCTCTGGTAAGTCCCTCTCCCAAAAGTAATCAATCAAAATCTCAGAATATCTATAGTCATATCTCCATAATTCAATCCTCAATGGTCGGTTTCCATGGAAACCATTGCGGTTTGCAGCTAGTGAGAAGAACAGAAACGTATTGCAGATTTGAACTTTGTGAGACTAAAAACCAACATCTGTATTGTGCGATTTTCTCTTTCTCCTCAGTATTGTCAGACCAATGAATACAATTTTTAACTATTGGAAAAAGAAATACTATTACGTTACAGCAGCTGCTCATAAAAGCAGAGGCAACCTCCCCCCACCCCCCTATATATAGGTAACAGTGAACTCAGCACTGTGTTTTGCCATTGGATTTCACACCCCAGGGTAGATTCTGGCACCTAGCTTCTGTAACTGTATATTTGGATGTTACTAACCCTCTGGATCGACATTTATCTTTTACGATTTGTCAATGACACATAAGTTAATTCAAACACATGGCCGAAATGGAATGTGCAGCTGTGAATTGTGGTCTTTGAGACTGGCTTAAGTGTTCATTAAAACAGTACTGCTTCCAGTGTTTGTTCACTTGTTGTCTGCTAACCCTTTCACTAACACAAACGTTAGAAAAAAGCTAGATTTTTGCTTATGCTTTTTAAAAAAAACGATACAATTTTAGAACCACGAGGGCAATTGGTAAATGATATGGTTACAATTCCATAAGCCAAAGCTGTAATTAACATGTCCAAGTCCATGTTCAGCAATGATTGCCCCTATTTTGAAAAGGCTATGGGCACATGGAAAGCTTGTCTGGAGAAGTTGGCCTGTTGCACACTTGGTAAGGTCACCAGTAGCATTAAAGGAGAAGTTACGGTAATGATAGGAAAGCAGACTAGGAATCTAGTCGCCCTCTGGTGTGCACCCAGTTCCTAGGAGTTAGACAGAGAAGGACAGGGCTGAGACCGCCGGTCTCATCCAATCTCTGCCCCATTTACACTTGTTATGCATTGGGATCTGATGGGGGCAGCGTGAACAGCCGAAATAGGTTCCAATATTTAAATTCCATATGAAAGACACACGAGTGATATGAATCCACCTTCTGCATCATTTCTCCAGTTATTCTCAATTGCTAAACAATTCCTGAGGTCCAACATTGTTTAAAGGGACAGGTAACAACTAGTATAGTGACTGGCAAGGTGACTTCTGGGCAGTTGTAGAAAGCGAATTTCAAATTTTTTGGCTGCATTTGGGCTAGACTTTGACCATTGACTTTTAAGGGCACTTGGGAGTTACAGTTTTCTGCTCCAACCATTCTCCCGTAACACAACAGATGTCCCATTGTACATTTGCTACGTAGAGGAAGAGGAGGTGGAGGACCAGGAAGCACTTTTGGATATCTGGGAAAGTGCAGCATTTTCCACAAGAGAAGGCAGGTACGGTGGCATAGTGGTTAGCACTGTTGCCTCACAGCGCCAGGGACCCGGGTTCGAATCCGGCCTCGGGTGACTGTCTGTGTGGAGTTTGCACATTCTCCCCGTGTTTGCGTGGGTTTTCTCCGGGTGCTCCGGTTTCCTCCCACAGTCCAAAGATGTGCGGGTTAGGTTGATTGGCTATGATAAATTGACCCTTAGTGTTAGGGGGATTAAATACGTGGGGTTACGGGGATAGGGTGGGATATGTGTTGGTGTAGGGGTTACGGGGATTGGGTGGGATATGTGTCGGTGCAGGCTCGATGGGCCGAAATGGCCTCTACCTGCACTGTGGGGTTTCTGTGATTCTCCTACCCGCCATTACCCTGCCAACATAATATATCAGCCACAAAGCATTTATGTGGATCTAACAGAGTGATAAATCCAGAGGCTCTGATTAAGCAGGAAGATGGTGACAGATTGTGGAACATATTGGAGAGAATGAACTCCAAGATAAGTGCTGCCAGCGGCAGTGTAGGTGACAGCTGCCTTGAAGTTCTTTATCTCGAGCTCTTTCTGGGATCACTGGGTACATCAATATCAACAGTCCATCTACTGGGCAGCACTGCATAAAATAGGTTACTTTCGCATTTTTAGCAAGAGCAAGTAGATACATTGCTTTTCCCATGGGCAACAAGAAACAACAGGAGCTACTAGGATTATTTTGACTGGCAGGATTCCCTAAAGCCCAGGGTGTCATTGATGATATGCACATATAAATCATCTGGACTTGAGTATAAAGGGAACAATATCAACATTTGCAGGCACCACAAAAATAGAAAGTTGTGATTAAATGTGACGAGGACTGTATGCAACTTGTGGCAACAAGAGCAGGTCAGAAGCTATTTTGCGGCGAGTGTCTCACCTCCTGACTCCCCAAAGCCTTTCCACCATCTACAAGGCACAAGTCAGGAGTGTGATAGAATACTCTCCAATTGCCTGGATGAGTGCAGCACCAACAACATTCAAGAAGCTCGACACCATCCAGGACAAAGCAGCCCGCTTGATTGGCACCCCCTCCACCACCTTAAACATTCACTCCCTCCACCACCGGCGTACCGTGGCTGCAGTGTGTACCATCTACAAGATGCACTGCAGCAACTCATCAAGGCTTCTTCAGCAGCACCTCCCAAACCCGCAACCTCTTCCACCTAGAGGGTCAAGGGCAGCAGATGCATGGGAACACCACCACCTCCAAGTTCCCCTCCAAGTCACACACCATCCTGATTTAGAAGTATATCGCCGATCCTTCATCGTCGCCGGGTCAAAATCCTAGAACTCCCTCCTTAACAGTACTGTGGGAGTACCTTCACCACACGGACTGCATCGGTTCAAGAGGTGGCTCCCCACCACCTTCTCAAGGGCAATTAGGGATAGGCAATAAATGCTGACCTTGCCAGCGATGCCCACATCTCATAAAACAAATTTTTAAAATGTTTTTTTGAAAAGGAGGACATACACAGGTCAGTAAAGTATGCTTAAGGCGGAGAACTGTGATGTGACACATTTTGCGAAGGAGAGGACTTGCACACTAAATAGCAAAACTTTCAAAGGAAAAGAGAAGCTGAAGGATTCAGGGGTTCATAATACAAAAAACTTTAAAATTGAGAGAATAAGTGGATAAAGCTGTAAAACATATGGGGGGAACAATTCGGTTGCTTTGCGCCTCCCATTAGGGCCCTCTTAGGGTGCTAACGGGGCGCAAAGCCACTAGCGCCCGGGCGCAGCGATGTTTGTGCCACTCGCGAAATTGACCAGACATTTTGCGGCGGTGCTAAACACTACCGCCACGATCTCCTGCGCCTGCAGATCGTGACATCAGTCGAGCATGCAATGCCCCGGACCGGATATTGAGTGGCGCCCCCTGCCTTTCTGCCTGCCGCTAGCAACGACAGGTTGAGGGGTACATTTTGCAGTCAGGAAGGGACTGGGGGAGTGCTTCCTGCCTTTTTTTGTCGGCGACATTTTTGCACCACGCATTCTGAGAGAGAGAGACTTCTAGAGAGATTCAACGCTGTGTGAAGGAGTTTTGGGTACTGAGCAGCACTTTGCAGCTTCATTTTGATTTGACCTTCCTTGTATCGATTTAGAAGAGACTGTGGGGGCTGCACTCTGAGCTCTTTCGCTGGGCCTCTCCATTGTTCTTTCCAACAGAATTGATGTACAGGTCGCTCCAGGCCGAGGTTCAAGGCTGCAATGAGGTGTGGATGGAGAGCAAGATTAACCCTCCCCTTTAAGAATTGGCCGGCACCAGTGTGTCTGTGTTCCATTGCTAACTGACATCACGTGAGCTTTGCCAGCGCTCCTCGGGCGATAGAAGCCAAGTTTGCAGTCGGAGACGATAATTAGCGCCAGGCACTAAACTTTGCACCCGGCTGATAATTGTGCCCCAAACGGGGCGATACCAAACAACCACAGCCAAACAACCACAGCCAACTTCCTTTGTGCTAGGTATGATTCCAACCAATGGAGAGTTTTCCCCTTGATTCCCATTGACTTCAGTTTTGCTAGGGCTCCTTGACGCCACACTCGATCAAATGCTGCCTTGATGTCAAGGGCAGTCACTCTCACCTCACCTCTTGAGTTCAGCTCTTTTGTCCATGTTTGGACCAAGGCTGTAATGAGGTCAGGAGCTGAGTGGCCCTGGCGGAACCCAAACTGGGCGTCAGTTAGCAGGTTATTGCTGAGTAAGTGCTGCTTGATAGCACTGTCGACGACACCTTCCATCACTTTGCTGATGATTGAGAGTAGACTGATGGGACGGTAATTGGCCGGGACGGATTTGTCCTGCTTTTTGTAGACAGGACATACTTGGGCAATTTTCCACATTGCCGGGTAGATGCCAGTGTTGTAGCTGTACTGGAACAGCTTGGCTAGGGGCGCAGCTAGTTCTGTAGCACAAGCCTTCAGTACTATTGCCGGAATGTTGTCAGGGCCCATAGCCTTTGCAGTATCCAGTGTCTTCAGCCGTTTCTTGACATCACGTGGAGTGAATTGAATGGGCTGAAGACTGGCATCTGTGATGCTGGGGACCTCGGGAGGAGGCCGAGATGGATCATCCACTCAGCACTTCTGGCTGAAGATAGTTGCAAATGCTTCAGCCTTGTCTTTTGCACTCACGTGCTGGGCTCTACCACCATTGAGGATGGGGATATTTTTGGAGCCTCCTCCTCCTGTTAACTGTTTAATTGTCCACCACCACTCACGACTGGATGTGGCAGGACTGCAGAGCTTTGATTTGATCCGATGGTTGTGAGATCGCTTAGCTCTGTCTATCGCATGTTGTTTCCATTGTTTGGCATGCAAGTAGTCCTGTGTTGTAGCCTCACCAGGTTGACACCTCATTTTTCGGTATGCCTGGTGCTGTTCCCGGCATGCTCTCCTGCACTCTTCGTTAAACCAGGGTTGATCTCCCGGCTTGATGGTAATGGTAGAGTGAGGGATATGCCGGGCCATGAGGTTACAGATTGTGGTTGAATACAATTCTGCAGCTGCTGATGGCCCACAGCGCCTCATGGATGCCCAGTTTTGAGTTGCCAGATCTGTTCAAAATCTGTCCCATTTAGCACGGTGGTAGTGCCACACAACACGGTGGAGGGCATCCTCAACATGAAGACAGGACTTCATCTCCACAAGGACTGTGCGGTGGTCACTTCCACCAATGCTGTCATGGACAGATGCATCTGCAACAGGTAGATTGGTGAGGATGAGATCAAGTAGGTTTTTCCCTCTTGTTGGTTCCCTCACCACCTGTCGCAGACCCAGTCTGGCAGCTATGTCCTTTAGGACTCGGCCAGCTCGGTCAGTTGTGGTGCTACCGAGCCACTCTTGGTGATGGACATTGAAGTCCCCCACCCAGAGGACATTTTGTGCCCTTGCTACTCTCAGTGCTTCTTCCAATTGGTGATCAACATGAAGGAGTACTGATTCATCAGCTGAGGGAGGGCGGTAGGTGGTAATTAGCAGGAGGTTTCCTTGCCCATGTTTGACTTGATGCCATGAGACCTCATGGGGTCCTGAGTCAATGTTGAGGACTCCCAGGGCTACTCCCTCCCGACTGTATACCACGGTGCCACCACCTCTGGTGGGTCTGTCCTGCCGGTGGGACAGGACATACCCAGGGATGGTGATGGAGGAGTTTGGGACATTGGTTGTAAGGTATGATTCGGTAATTATGACTATGTCAGGCTGTTGCTTGACTAGTCTGTGGGACAGCTCTCCCAATTTTGGCACAAGCCCCCAGATGTTGGTAAGGAGGACTTTGCAGGGTCGACAGGGCTGGGTTTGCCATTGTCGTTGTCGTTTCCGGTGCCGAGGTCGATGCCGGGTGGTCCGTCCGGTTTTATTCTTATTGTTTTTTGTAGCGGTTGTTTACAACTGAGTGGCTTGCTAGGCCATTTCAGAGGGCATTAAGAGTCAACCACATTGCTGTGGGTCTGGAGTCACATGTAGGCCAGACCAGGTAAGGACGGCAGATTTCCCTCCCTAAAGGACATTACCAGATGGGTTTTTGCAGGCTGCTAAGAAGATGCGGAGAGGACTGGTAATGGGAATGGTCTACGGGGTCATTGGGCAAAGGTGTCTTGTATCAAGGTCTGCTGAATGGCTTTTGCAGCTGCCAGAGGTGTTTGTGCTGATGCCTCTCCGCTGGTCCGTCTGCTTCCTTAGCAACGTCCCTAGCTGGTCTTCAGTGATTTGTGTCTCCAGCAGCGCCATATGCCTGTCTCTTTGAATTGTGAGGTTGTGGAGAATCCAGCAGACCATGAGGATCTGGGGAATTTTGGCTGGGTTATACTGAAAAATGCCCCCCCTAACCTGCCAAAATATTGAAAGCGGTGCCTCAGCATGCCTATGGTGTGCGCGACAGTGGAACAGGTGAAGGCATTTCCAGTACCTGAGTTCCGCTAATTTCTGGGGACGCCACAGAAGGGACTCCCAAGATCCACCTCTTGATTTAGAAACATAGAAACATAGAAGATAGGAGCAGGAGTAGGCCATTCGGCCCTTCGAGCCTGCTCCGCCATTCAATGAGATCATGGCTGATCATCCAAATTCAGTACCCGGTCCCTGCTTTCTCCCCATACCCCTTGATCCCTTTAGCCTTAAGAAATATATCCAACTCCTTCTTGAATATATTTAATGTATTGGCCTCTACTGCCTTCTGTGGTAGAGAATTCCACAGGTTCACCACTCTCTGGGTGAAGAAATTCCTCCTCATCTCTGTCCTAAATGGCCTACCCCTTATCCTTAGACTATGACCCCTGGTTCTGGACTCCCCGACCATCGGGAACATCCTTCCTGCATCTAGTCTGTCCAGTCCTGTCAGAATGTTGTAAGTTTCAATGAGATCCCCTCTCATTCTTCTAAACTCCAGCGAGTACAAGCCCAATCGACCCAATCTCTCCTCATACGTCATTCCTGCCATCCCAGGTATCAGCCTGGTGAATCTTTGCTGAACTCCTTCCATGGCAAGAATGTCCTTCCTCAGGTAAGGCGACCAAAACTGCACACAATACTCAAGGTGCGGTCTCACCAAGGCCCTGTACAGCTGTAGCAAGACATCCTTGTTCCTGTACTCGAACCCTCTCGCTACGAAGGCCAACATACCATTTGCCTTCTTAACCGCCTGCTGCACCTGCATGCTTACCTTCAGTGACTGGTGCACAAGAACACCCAGGTCTCTTTGCACTTCCCCTTCTCCCAATCTATTGCCATTCAAATAATAATCTGCCTTCCTGTTTTTGCCACCAAAGTGGATAACCTCACATTTATCCACATTAAAGTGCATTTGCCATGTTTCTGCCCAATCACCCAATCTGTCCAAATCGTACTGGAGTTTCTCGACATCCTCCTCACAGCTTACCCTCCCACCCAACTTTGTGTCATCTGCAAATTTGGAGATATTACATCCAATTCCCTCGTCCAGATCAATAATATATATTGTGAACAGCTGAGGTCCTAGGACCGATCCTTGTGGTACCCCACTAGTCACTGCCTGCCACTCGGAAAACGATCCGTTTATTCCAACTCTCTGCCTTCTGTCCGCCAACCAGTTCTCTATCCAAGTCAATACCTTGCCCCCAATCCCATGTGCCTTAATTTTGCACGCTAATCTCTTATGTGGGACCTTATCGAAAGCCTTCTGAAAGTCCAAATACACCACATCCACTGGTTCTCCCTTATCTATTTTACCAGTTACATCCTCAAAAAATTCCAGTAGATTAGTCAAGCATGATTTACCTTTTGTAAATCCATGTTGAATTTGTCCGATCCTGTCACTGCTTACCAAGTGCTCTGCTATTGCATCTTTTATAATAGATTCTAGCATTTTCCCCACTACCGATGTCAGGCTTACCGGTCTATAATTCCCCGCTTTTTCTCTACCACCTTTTTTGAATAGTGGGGTAACATTAGCTGCCCTCCAATCCGTGGGTACTGTTCCAGAGTCTATCAAGTTCTGGAGCCCCTGTATACTGCAGTACCAGTAGTGACCACCCCTGTATATAAGCCTGTGTAGTAACTTTGCATAGTTAGTTCCAGTTTGTCTCCACTCAGTAAAGACCTGTTGTAACCCACTCCTGCAGTCCGTGTCTCAATTACACATGGACATAATACTGGCGACGAGCAGATCCGAACTTACCTACAGTCTGCACCACCTCATGGGGATCCATCCCTGAAGTGAAGTTGTCAGAGGTCGAGGTCAGAAGGAAGAAAGAAAATAAATAAATAAAACGGGCGTCGACCGTGGGCAACCGCCTCTGATTCATCGGAGTGAAAGATTTGCAGCAGAGGCTATCGAGAGCGGGGCTTGGTTATCCTGTCGATGGTGTTCCAGCTAATCGGGCTGGTGGCAGGTAGTACACTGATCCTTTCTGGGCTGCGGCGGGCTAGAGCTCGATCGGGTGGCTTTTCAACGGGGCTGAGCAGCGTTGTCGGGAAGAGGAGAGAGAGAGGGTGGAGCACACAGGGCGCGGCCGGTGCTAAGAAGCCGGGCAGCGTACAGATCCGAGAAGAGGGAGGAAAAAGTGTCCCGCAGGGTTGCTCCGACGACGGGGAAATAAAAGAAATTAGAAGCGCAGAAAGCCGCGAGGAGCTGCAGTTTGCCACGGGAACCGCGGAGAGCGGCGTTAGCAGCAGCACGGGGGGAAGTGCGCGAAGACCATAGGGCGTCGCCATCAAGGCATAAAACGCCAGCAACAGCGCTAGCAGCAGCGGAGAAGACGGAAAGCGCGGGAGGCGCCATTTTGTTAAATCGGGGAAGAAGGCAAAGCGCAGGAGGCGCCATCTTAGATTTCCAAGATGCCGAAGACTGGCAATATCACTGCCTTCGATAATGCAATAGAAGATTGGACCACGTATGTGGAAAGAGTCGAAGTATATTGCGAGGCAAACGAAGTAGCCGATGAGAAAAAGGCATCGGTACTACGAAACTTAATGGGTGCAAGAACGTACGGCCTATTGCGGAACCTGATTACTCCAGCCAAACCGATGGCGAAGAGTTTTAATGAAATTGTTGATATCCTACAGGAACACCTAAATCCTACACCACTGCTGAGCAGAAAGATTTAAATTCCACAGGAGAAATCAGCATAAAGATGAGAGCAATGCTGATTACCTTACGGAACTATGCAAGCTATCAAAGCACTGCCAGTTCGGAGCAGGACTGGCAGATACCCTATGGGACAAATTTGTCTGTGGACTCCTGAGTGAAGGAACCCAGAAGAGGTTACTCTCAGAGAAAGAGCTGACGCTAGATAAGGCTTTCAGCGTGGCAGTATCGTACGAAGCAGCAGCAAGGGGAGCTGCGGAAATACAGCAAAAGCCACAGGAATACGGCACCCACGAAATGACACGGGGATTTGAAAAATGTTATCGCTGCGGCAGAACAACCCATGACCAGAAGGACTGCTGGTCCAAGGACAAAATATGCAGGCAATGCGGAAAGATGGGACACATTGCACGAGTTTGCTGGTCTGGGAAGAAGAGCAACGACAACAAAAAGGCTACTATGGAACATTACAAGAAAAGTACAAAAGATGACGGACAGTAGTTCCGAAGACCAGATGAGCGATAGTGAATCCGGGAACAAGAGACTAAGCTGTCTCAAACTTCACAACGTAATCGCAAAAGAGGAGCACCGAACCATTTGGGTCACCCTCACGATAGCAGGGTCCCAAGTCAAAATGGAATTGGATACAGGATCAGCCCTGACCATCATGAATCGACAAGACTATGAGCGGCTATTCTCACACATACCCTTGAAAGAGACATCCATTGTCTTGAAGACGTATACGGGGCAAAAAGTATACCCCAGAGGGAAAATAAGGGTGCCTGTCGAATACAACGGCAAGGAAATACAGAAATTGTATCTGTACATACTGCAAGATGGTGGACCACCATTATTGGGACGTGAATGGATCAGAAAGATAAGTTTAGACTGGCACTCCATTCAGGCACTGACGGTGGCTGGTAAAAAGGATGACGACGTCACACCTGGACGATTGTCAAAAATCTTAGCTAATGCCAAAGAGGTATTTCAACAAGAACTGGGAACTCTTAAAGGCATAACCGCCTCAATAAAAATAGAAGAGAATGCAATTCCCAAGTTTTTCAAAGCAAGACCGGTACCATATGCAATTCGCCCAGCCGTTGAGGCAGAGCTGGAGAATCTGGAGAATGCAGGCATGTTATCTAAGGTAGACTGGAGCGAGTGGGCGACACCCATCGTTCCTGTCATGAAAAAAATGTTAAACAATAAGTCTGAGGAGCCAAGGAAGGTTCGCATCTGTGGGGACTTCAAGGTGACAGTGAACCCAATCCTTCACACAGTACAATATCCTCTCCCAAGGATAGAAGATATTTTCGCCTCACTATCTGGAGGGAAGCGTTTTACAAAAATTGACCTAGCACAAGCATATTTGCAGATGGAGGTTGAAGAATCCTCTAGGAAGTATCTCACGATAAACACTCAAAGGTCTTTACCAGTATAATCGACTGGTATTCGGAGTAGCATCAGCTCCGGCGATATGGCAAAGAGCGATGGAACAAGTCCTGCAAGGGATTCCGGGGACTCAGTGTTACTTGGACAACATCCTAGTGACAGGTGAAGATGACAGTGAACACCTTGCCAACCTAGAGCAGGTGCTCACTAGACTAAGAGAACATGGGCTATGAGCCAATCGCCCCAAGTGCGAGTTTTTTAAGAAACAGGTATCGTATTGTGGCCACGTGATTGATGAAGAGGGGTTACATAAGTCCCCTGACAAAATTGAAGCGGTAGTTAAGGCTCCAGCACCTGAAAATGTGTCGCAACTGAGGTCATTCCTCGGATTGGTGAATTACTACCATAAGTTTTTGCTGAATTTGTCCACAATTCTGCACCCACTGAACGCCCTACTACAAACTGGAGTAGCATGGAAATGGAGCGGTGAATGTAAGTGGACCTTTCAGAAGAGTAAAGGCCTGATCACTTCAAGAGAAGTATTGGCTCACTACAACCCATCATTACCGATAAGACTGGCGTGTGATGCGTCTCCCTACGGCATTGGAGCGGTACTGTCACATAAATTCCTTGATGGTTCAGAGAGGCCGATAGCTTTTGCGTCACGCTCGTTAACTTCAGCCGAGCGTAACTACGCCCAGATTGACAGAGAGGCCCTCAGCCTGGTGTGGGGGGTGAAGAAGTTCAATCACTACCTGCACGGTCAGAAATTTACTCTACTAACTGATCATCAACCTCTTGTCTCCATTTTCAACCCTCAGAAGCGTCCCGATAATGACAGCACAACGGCTACAGAGGTGGTCCCTTTTCCTAGGGGCACACCAATATGACATCGAGTACAAAGGAACTAAACAGCATGGGAATGCTGATGGATTGTCGCGCCTACCGTTGCCGATGGTGGAAGAAGCACCTGCAGTGGATCCAGTGGAGATATTCCACTCGACCATAGTCGAATGTCTACCTGTGACGAATGCAAACATAGAAAAGGAAACACGAAATGACCCGACACTCTCCTGAGTCTATGATTTAACGGTGAAGGGATGGCCAGCACATGGCGAACCACTGCTGCCAGCATTCTCGCCGAGAAGAGAACAGCTGTCAGTGTGCCGAGGAACCTTGATGTGTGGATCCAGAGTAGTAATTCCACCCAAATTGAAGGATAGAGTGCTCAATGAGCTTCATGAGGGTCATCTGGGAGGGGTAAAAATGAAGAACTTAGCCAGAGCGTTTGTGTGGTGGCCGGGAATCGATAGAGAAATTGAAGAGATGACCAAGAGCTGTACAGGATGCCAGAAGGTCCAAAACGCCCCACCACAAGCCCCTCTACATCCATGGGAGTGGCCCTCATCTCCATGGCAAAGGGTGCACATTGATTTTGCTGGTCCCTTCATGGACTCGATGTTTTTAATTGCGGTGGATGCACATTCAAAGTGGCCAGAGGTAATAAAAATGTCCTCAACCACCACAGAAAAAAGTATCACAGTCTTATGAACCATATTCGCCAGAAATGGGCTGCCTGAACAGATTTGCTCCGACAATGGACCACAGTTTGTGTCTGAAGAGTTCCGGAGGTTCTTAAAGAACAATGGTGTTAAGCATTACACATCCGCCCCATATCATCCAGCCACCAATGGATTGACTGAGAGGTTCGTTCAAACATTCAAGAAGGCTATCAAGGCAATGTGTAATGAAGACATACCCCTACAACACAAGGTGGATAACTTCTTGTTTGCCTACCGGAATGCGACACATGCGGTTACCAACCAAACTCCAGCCATGATGTTCTTCAATCGAAGACTACGATGCCGCTTGGATTTGGTTAAGCCAAACATCAGAAGAGATGTGGAGAACAGGCAGTTTCAGAATATGAATGAAAGGCTGACCAGGAGTTTTAAGATAGGTCAACCAGTTTTGGCCCGGGACTACCGCACAGAGAAATGGCAGCCAGGAACGATCTGTAGAGGCAAGGACCTCTAATGTATACCGTGGACGTTGGAGAGAGCATTGTAAGACGCCATGCTGACCAGATTCTAGAGTCACTGAAAAACGTCAATTCCACACCACGATCCGATAAACCTGGTGATGAAACCGAAGTACCAATTGCATCTACCTCAGAATCGGGAATATTGGAAGCAGACGAACCCAACAACGACGTTGATTCCGAATCAACTCTGCCAGAAGAACCTGATACCCCAAAGAGGCGTTATCCAGACAGAATCAGGAAACCTCCTCAAAGACTGAACTTATAATTGCTTAACTTCAGCTAATGTATATGACAACTGTAATTGTAAATATGTTATTTAATTATTAATCGAATGTTATGTACTGTTTAGCTAAAAGGGGAGGAATTGTAGTGTATGTACTTTGCAGAAGGAACTATATTCTGCAGCCCCTGTATACTGCAGTACCAGTAGTGACCACCCCTGTATATAAGCCTGTGTAGTAACTTTGCATAGTTAGTTCCAGTTTGTCTCCACTCAGTAAAGACCTGTTGTAACCCACTCCTGCAGTCTGTGTCTCAATTACACACGGACATAATAGGGATGTTCGCTGATGATTGCACACTGTTCAGCACCATTCGAGACTCGTCAGATAGTGATGCAGTCCGTGTCAATATGTAGCAAGACCTGGACAACATTCAGACTTGGGCTGACAAGTGGCAAGTAACATTCGCACCACACAAGTGCCAGGCAATGACCATCTCCAACAAGCGAGACTCTAACCATCTCCCCTTGACATTCAATGGCATTACCATCGCTGAATCCCCCACTATCAACATCCTGGGGGTTACCATTGATCAGAAACTGAACTGGACCAGCCATATAAATACTGTGGCTACAAGAGCAGGCCAGAGGCTGGGAATTCTGCGGCGAGTGTCTCACCTCCTGACTCCCCAAAGCCTTTCCACCATCTACAAGGCACAAGTCAGGAGTGTGATGGAATACTCTCTGTTGTGTATGTACCTTTAAGAGAGAACTGTTTTACAGCTCCTGTATGCTGTAGTACCGTCAGTGACCACACCTGTATATAAAGCCGGAGCAGGCTTCTGTACTTCAGTCTTGAGACTACTCTACTCCAGTAAATACCTGTTGATTGTTAAGTTACAGCATCCGTGTAGTTCTTGGGGAAACATCCTATTTAAAGAATCACGGATCTAACAGTGGCGACGAGTGTCGATTCGAATCTACCTGCAACTCTGCATTTCCCTTCGAGGATTCGCTCCGGGAGGGCGGTGGAAGAAAGTCGAGGCCAGAAACACGTGCGTCGACCATGAGCAACCGCCCAGTCATTCGGCAGAGAGTGAACATCGCAGGGGAGGCTGTGGAGAGCCGGGCTTGGTTCCCCAGCCACGACAATCAGCAACAGACTGACGATAGGTACAGCGCAGACCCTTCCCGGACAGCGGCGGCTGGAGCCGACCGACGGCAGAGAAAAAGCCGAGCAGCGTCGACGGGGTAAGATAGAGGGTGAAGCGCACAGGGCGCAGCCGGGGGTTGAAAACCGAGCGGCATCGAGGAAAAACAAAAGGGAGAGAGAGAGGGTAAAGCAACAGCCGGGTTCAGGACCGAGCGGCGGAAACGCGAAAGGCGCACAGAAAAAAAAACGCACAGAGCACAGCCAGGGCTCAAGGGCTGAACAGTGTCCACGGGGAGAAGAAGGGAGAGCGCGGGAGACGCCATTGAGCCGCGGAGAAGAAGGAAGAGTGCGGGAGACGCCATTTTTAGAAGCCACAGCGGAGAAGAAGGGCGAGCGCGGGAAGAAAGGAAAGCGCGGGAGACGCCATTTTGTGCCAGCGGAGAAGAAGGGAAAGCATGGGAGACGCCATTTTTGACAGTTAAATCACACCCAGGGATGCCGAAGAGTGGCAGTATCTCTACGTTCGACAATGAAGTCGAAGATTGGGCGACATATGTGGAACGTATTGAGGTGTACTGCAGGGCGAATGAAGTGCCAGATGCTAGGAAAGCACTGGTTTTGTTAAATTCATGGGTGCAAAAACTTATGGCTTACTGCGAAACCTAATAACCCCAGAGAATCCCGTGAATAAGAATTTCGAAAGCATAGTAGAAATCCTACAGGACCACTTAAACCCCACACCGCTGCTGATAGCAGATCGATTTAAGTTCCATAAAAGGAACCAACACAAAGACGAAAGCAATTCTGAGTACTTAACGGAACTGCGCAAGCTATCGAAACACTGCCAGTTTGGAGTGGGACTAGCAGATACGTTAAGGGACAAGTTTGTGTGTGGGCTTCAAAGTGAAGGAACCCAGAAACGGCTTCTATCAGAAAAGGATCTTAAGCTGGACAAGGCTTTCAGTATGGCAGTATCACACGAAGCAACCGCAAGGGGCGCTGCAGAGATACAACGGAGACTGCAAGAATATGGCACCAATGAAATATCCTATGGAACAGGGAAGTGTTATCGCTGCGGCAGAACAACACACAACCAGAAGGATTGTTGGTTCAAGGACCAAGTGTGCAGAAAGTGTGGAAAAGCAGGACACATAGCAAGAGTCTGCAGGTCTGGGAAGAAAACCAACAGCAAGAAATCTCCACAGGAGAAGTACAAAAAGGTACACAAGGTGATGGACAGTAGTTCAGATGAACAGAAAAGTGACACAGACTCCGGAAGCAAGGAGCTGGGTAGTCTGAAACTACATAAGGTAACCAAAATGGAGGATCACCAGACTATCTGGGTTACACTCAAGATAGACAGAGTCCAAGTGAAAATGGAATTGGACACAGGATCAGCCCTAACAGTCATAAGCCAAAGGGACTACAAGCGGCTATTTTCACATATACCCTTGAAAACTACAGAGATTGTCTTGAAGACGTACACGGGGCAAAAAGTCTACCCCACAGGAAAAATAAGGGTGAAAGTGATATACAAAGGCCAGGAAATACCTAAAATGGACTTATATGTATTGCCAGATGGAGGACCACCACTGCTAGGACGTGAATGGATCCGGAAGATACAATTAGATTGGCATTCCATACAGGCACTGAAAGTTGAGGCCAAAAAGGATGACGACGTCACACCTGGACGACTGTCAAAAATGCTAACTGACGCACAAGAAGTGTTCCAGGAGGGACTCGGAACACTAAAAGGCATAACAGCAACGATTAAAATAGAGGAAAATGCAAGCCCAAAGTTTCTTAAGGCCAGACCAGTGCCTTATGCGATCAGACCAGCCGTCGAAGCAGAGCGGGATGGGTTGGAACGTTCAGGAGTACTGTCCAAAGTAGACTGGAGTGAGTGGGCTACACCCATCATTCCTGTAATGAAGAGGTCATTGAGTAATACGCCTGGGGAACCAAAGAAGGTCCGCATCTGTGGGGATTTTAAGGTGACAGTGAACCCAGTCCTTCACACGGTACAATGTCCGCTTCCATGAATTGAGGATATTTTCGCCTCGCTATCTGGAGGTAAACGCTTCACCAAAATTGATCTAGCCCAGGCGTACTTGCAAATGGAGGTAGAAGAAGCCTCGAAACAATACCTCACGATCAACACTCATAAAGGTCTCGATCAATACAGCCGGCTGGTGTTCGGGGTAGCATCGGCTCCGGCTATTTGGCAAAGGGCGATGGATCAAGTCCTGCAAGGGATTCCAGGGACCCAGTGTTATTTGGACGACATCCTGGTCACGGGCGAAAATGACAGTGATCACCTCGTCAACTTGGAGAAGGTGCTCACCAGATTAAAGGAATATGGGCTACGAGCTAATCGCCACAAGTGCGAGTTTTTCCAGAAGCAGATCTCGTATTGTGGCTACGTCATTGATGAAGAGGGGTTACATAAGTCCCCTGAAAAGATTGAGGCAGTAGTCAAGGCTCCAGCACCGGAAAATGTGTCATAACTGAGGTCATTCCTCGGGCTGGTAAACTACTACCATAAGTTCTTACCAAATTTGTCCACGGTATTACACCCACTGAACACCCTCCTGCAAACAGGGGTGCCATGGAAGTGGAATGACGAACGTAGACGAGCTTTCCAGAAGTGTAAATAATTGATCACATCAAAAGAGGTGTTGGCCCATTTCAACCCAGCACTACCAATTCATTTGGCATGTGATGCATCACCCTATGGTATTGGAGCGGTGCTGTCGCACAAATTTCCAGACGGGTTGGAGAGGCCAGTAGCCTTTGCGTCTCGGTCACTAACCTCAGCCGAGCGCAACTACGCCCAGGTTGACAGGGAGGCCCTCAGCCTAGTATGGGGAGTAAAAAAATTCAACCACTATCTGCATGGGCAGAAGTTCACCTTGCTGACTGACCACCAACCACTTGTCTCCATCTTCAGTCCTAAGAAGGGCGTTCCAGTGATGACTGCACAACGGTTACAAAGATGGTCCCTGTTTCTAGGGGCGAATCAATATGAAATAGAATATAAAGGCACGAAACAGCATGGAAACGCTGATGGGCTATCATGCCTGCCACTGCCTACTGTGGAGGAAGCACCAGCAGTGGACCCTATCGAGATATTTTATTCGTCAATAATTGAACGATTGCCAGTAACGAACGCGGATATAGAGAAGGAGACCCGCAATGATCCGACACTGTCTCGGGTATATGATTTGACGGTGAGGGGATGGCCAACACATGCGACTCACTGTTGCCAGCATTCTCATCCAGAAGAGAACAGCTGTCAGTATGCCAGGGGACAGTGATGTGTGGATCCCGAGTGGTGATTCCACCCAAGTTAAGGGAGAGAGTGCTAAATGAGCTTCATGAAGGTCACCTGGGAGGGGTGAAAATGAAAAGCCTTGCTAGGGCTTATGTGTGGTGGCTGGGGATCGATCAACAAATCGAGGACCTAACCAAGAGCTGCTCAGGATGCCAGAAGGCTCAAAATGCACCACCACATGCTCCTCTACACCCATGGGAGTGGCCCTCCTCTCCATGGCAACGGGTGCATATTGATTTTGCTGGTCCATTCATGGACTCAATGTTCTTAATAGTAGTGGATGCTCACTCGAAATGGCCTGAGGTGATAAAAATGTCCTCAACCACTACAGAGAAAACGGTTGCAGTCCTACGGACCATATTTGCCAAGAACAGCTTGCCAGAGCAGATTTGCTCTGATAATGGACCACAGTTTGTGTCCGAAGAGTTTCAAAAATTTATGAGAAGGAATGGGGTAAGGCATTACACATCCGCCCCGTATCATCCAGCCACAAATGGATTGGCTGAAAGGTTCGTACAAACCTTTAAAAAGGTGATAAAGGCCATGTGCGACGATGAAATTCCACTACAGCATAAGATGGACAATTTCCTATTAGCCTACAGAAATGCGACACATGCAGTTACCAACCAGACCCCGGCCATGATGTTCTTTAACCGAAGGTTGAGATCTCGTCTGGATTTGCTCAGACCCACTGTGCGAAGAAATGTTGAGGATAAACAATTCCAGCACATCAATGAGAAGCCGACAAGGAGCTTCAATGTAGGACAACCAGTCTTGGCCCGTGACTACCGAACAGAGAAATGGCAACCCGGAACGATATGCACAAGGCAGGGGCCATTAATGTACACAGTGGATGTCGGGGAGAACATTGTGAGATGCCACGTCGATCAGATCTTAGCATCACAGGAACAAGTCAACCCCATGTCTCGAGTACCTGGGGATGAACCCGACATACCGGTAGCATCTACCTCCGAACCACTAGCAGTGGAAACCGATGAACTAACCAACGAAAAGGGGCCAGAATCACCTCTGCACCAAGAACAAGAACCTCAGGAAAGGCGCTATCCCGAAAGGATCAGGAAGCCGCCCCAAAGGCTGCATCTATAAATGGACTATTTTCAGTTAATGTTGCATGTTAAAAATGTTAATTGTTAAATGAATGTTATGGTACTGTTAATCTAAAAGGGGAGGAATTGTTGTGTATGTACCTTTAAGAGAGAACTGTTTTACAGCTCCTGTACACTGTAGTACCAGCAGTGACCACACCTGTATATAAAGCCAGAGCAGGCTTCTGTACTTCAGTCTTGAGACTACTCTACTCCAGTAAACACCTGTTGATTGTTAAGTTACAGCATCCGTGTAGTTCTTGGGGAAACATCCTATTTAAAGAATCACAGATCTAACACTCTCCACTTGCCTGGATGAGTGCAGCTCCAACAACACTCAAGAAGCTCGACACCATTCAGGATAAAGCAGCCTGCTTGATTGGCACCCCATCCACCACCGGTGCACTGTGGCTGCAGTGTGTACCATCTACAAGATGCACTGCAACAACTCGCCAAAGCTCCTTCAACAGCACCTTCCAAACCCGCGACCTCTACCACTTAGAAGGACAAGGGCAGCAGACGCATGGGAACATCACCACCTACAAGTTCCCCTCCAAGCCACACACCATCCTGACTTGGACCTGTATCGCTGTTCCTTCACTGTCGCTGGGCCAAAATCCTGGAACTCTCTTCCTAACAGCATTGTGGGTGTACCTACACCATATGGACTGCAGCGGTTCAAGAAGGCGGCTCACCACCATCTTCTCAAGGGCAATTAGGGATGGGCACTAAATGCAGGCCTAGCCAGTGATGCCCACATCCCATCAATGAATAAAAAATAAAAATAAATAAATCACAAAGTGCAACAGTTCCACTGCCACTTACTTAACTTTCAGGCACCTCCGCACTGCTCATGTCTTTTCCTATACCAACATATTTTATTTCCTGATATTGTGAGTGTCTGATTCCACTACCTTCTGCATAGCGCCTCCACTTCCTAAAAGTTTGTGTGTGTTGCACTCGACTATCTAATGCTTCTGCTGCTTCTTTTCAAAAGCAAACCCTGTGGCTCGAGCCCCTGAATTGGCTGGCAGCTGGGTGCCTGTGAGAGGCTCTTGGGATCCAAGTGGTCCTTGACCTCTGTGAACATGGCCCCATTATTTTCCTGCTTCAACACTTCCAGAGCTAGGAGTTCCAGGGAGGCCAGGGATGGGGAAGCAGGAGGTCATGTGGCAGCGCTGGGTTTACATGACAAATATACTTTCTACTCAATCCATTTTTTGAACCTCCCCCCCCCCCCAAGCAGATATATACCGTCAGCGCCATGTCTAAGGTTGCTCTACACTAAATCAACACCAAGGCCTAGAAATTCAGTTGTTAGCGCCAGCCGCTAGCGCCTTAGGAGGAGGAGAAGTGGGGCGCGAAGCTGCTTGCGCCCGGCGCAATCTGCGCCTCTTGCGAACTTCAGTCAAGATTTAGCGGTGGCACAAAACCGTAGCACCCGCTCAGCTGTGCGTGCAGATCCTGACGTCATTTCATGGTGCAACGCCCTTGATGCGCCCTGAACCGGAACTTCAGTGGCTCCCTCCTTCTTTACGCCTGGCGCCCCCAGCGACTGGTTGAGTGGAACGGTTCCCAGTCGCTGCGGGGCGCGGGGGGCGCTATTTAAAGGGGGCTCTTCCTCCATTCTTTGTGGCAGCCATTTTGTTCCACTCCTTCTGTGTGAGAGTGAGATATTTGGAGAGAGACAAAGGGAGAGAGCTTTCTGTTAAATCCGTGAATCTTGATGTATGGTATTCTTCAAGAAATAGACAGAGACTGCAGAGGAACAATCAACAGGTGTTTACTGGATGAGGATTACTCTACAACTAACAGTACAGATCCCTACTCAGGGTTTATATACAGGTGTGGTCACTGCCGGTACTACAGTATACAGGAGCTGTAAAAAGTAGTTCTCCCCTTAAAGGTACATACACTACAATTCCTCCCCTTTTAGATTAACAGTACCATAACATTCATTTAACAATTAACACTTTTAACATGCAACATTAACTGAAAATAGTCCATTTATAAATTCAGTCTTTGGGGCGGCTTCCTGATCCTTTCTGGATAGCGCCTTTCCTGAGTGTCTTGCTCTTGGTGCGGAGGCGATTCTGGCCCCCTGTCGTCGGTTGGTTCATCAGCTTCCGATGCTACTGTTTCTGGGGTAGATGCTACCTGTATATCGGGTTCATCACCAGGTACACGAGACATGGGGTTGACTCGTTCCTGTGACTCTAGGATCTGGTCGACATGGCATCTCACAATGTTCTCCCCAACATCCACTGTGTACATTAGTGGCTCCTGCCGTGTGCATATCATTCCTGGTTGCCATTTCTCTGTTCGGTAGTCGCGGGCCAAGACTGGTTGCCCTACATTGAAGCTCCTTGTCGGCTTCTCATTGATGTGCTGGAATTGCTTATTCTCAACATCTCTTCGTACATTTGGTCTGAGCAAATCCAGACGAGATCTCAACCTTCGGTTAAAGAACATCATGGCCGGGGCCTGGTTGGTGACTGCATGTGTTGCATTTCTGTAGGCTAACAGGAAATTGTCCACCTTATGCTGCAGTAGAATGTCGTCATCGCACATGGCCCTTACTGCCTTTTTAAAGGTTTGTACGAACCTCTCAGCCAATCCATATGTGGCTGGATGATACGGGGTGGATGTGTAATGCCTTAGCCCATTCCTTTTCATAAATTTCCGAAACTCTTCGGACACAAACTGTGGTCCGTTATCAGAGCAAATCTGCTCTGGCAAGCCGTTCCTGGCAAATATGGTCCGTAGGACTGTAATCGTTTTCTCCGTGGTGGTGGAGGACATTTTGATCAACTCAGGCCATTTCGAGTGCGCATCTACGGCTATTAAAAACATTGAGTCCATGAATAGACCAGCAAAATCAATATGCACCCGTTGCCATGGAGAGGAGGGCCACTCCCATGGGTGTAGAGGAGCATGTGGTGGTGCATTTTGGACCTTCTGGCATCCTGAGCAGCTCTTTGTCAGGTCCTCGATTTGCTGATCGATCCCCGGCCACCACACATAAGCCCTAGCAAGGCTTTTCATTTTCACCCCTCCCAGATGGCCTTCGTGAAGCTCATTGAGCACTCTCTCCCTTAACTTCGGTGGTATTACCACTCGGGATCCACAAATCAAGGTCCCCTGGCATACTGACAACTGTTCTCTTCTGGATGAGAATGCTGGCAACAGTGAGTCGCCATGTGTTGGCCATCCCTTCACCGTCAAGTCATATACCCGAGACAGTGTCGGGTCATTTCGGGTCTCCTTCTCTATATCCGCATTAGTTACTGGCAAGCGTTCAATTATAGTCGAATAAAATATTTTGACAGGGTCCACTGCTGGTGCTTCCTCCGCCATAGGCAGTGGCAGGCGTGATAGCCCATCAGCGTTTCCATGCTGTTTCGTGCCCTTATACTCTATTTCATATTGGTTCGCCCCTAGAAAAAGGGACCATCTTTGCAGCCGTTGCACAGTCATCACCGGAACGCCCTTCTTTGGATTAAAGATGGAGACAAGTGGTTGGTGGTTAGTCAGCAAGGTGAACTTCTGCCCGTGCAGATAGTGGTTGAAGTTTTTCACTCCCCACACTAGGCTGAGGGCCTCCCTGTCAATCTGGGCGTAGTTACGCTAGGCTGAGGTTAGTGACTGAGACGCAAAGGCTACTGGCCTCTCCGAGCCGTCTGGGAATTTGTGCGACAGCACCGCTCCAATACCATAGGGTGATGCATCACACGCCAACTGAATTGGTAGTGCTGGGTTGAAATGAGCCAACACCTCTTTTGATGTGATCAATTCTTTGCACTTCTGGAAAGCTCGTTTACATTCGTCATTCCACTTCCATGGTACCTCCGTTTGCAGTAGGGTGTTCAGTGGGTGTAGTACTGTAGACAAATTTGGCAAGAACTTATCATAGTAGTTCACCAGCCCGAGGAACGACCTCAGTTGTGACACATTTTCCGGTGCTGGAGCCTTGACTACTGCCTCAATCTTTTCAGGGGACTTATGTAACCCCTCTTCATCAATAACGTGGCCACAATATGAGATCTGCTTCTGGAAAAACTCGCATTTGTGGCGATTAGCTCGGAGCCCATATTCCTTCAATCTAGTGAGCACCTGCTCCAGGTTGGCGAGGTGATCACTGTCATTTTCGCCCGTGACCAGGATGTCGCCCAAATAACACTGGGTCCCTGGAATCCCTTGCAGGACTTGATCCATTGCCCTTTGCCAAATAGCCGGAGTTGATGCTACCCCGAACACCAGCTGGTTGTATTGGTAGAGACCTATATGAGTGTTGATCGTGAGGTACTGTTTCGAGGCTTCTTCTACCTCCATTTGCAGGTATGCCTGGGCCAGAGCAATCTTAGTGAAGTGTTTTCCTCCAGATAGCGAGGCGAAAATATCTTCAATCTGCGGAAGCGGATATTGTACCGTGTGAAGGACTGGGTTCACTGTCACCTTAAAGTCCCCACAGATGCGAACCTTCTTTGGTTCCCCAGGTGTATTACTCAACGACCTCTTCATTACAGGAACGATGGGTGTAGCCCACTCGCTCCAGTCCACTTTGGACAGTACTCCCAAAAGTTCCAAACCTTCCCAGCCTTAAAAAACTTTGGGCTTGCATTTTCCTCTATTTTGATCGTCGCTGTTATGCCTTTTAGTGTTCCGAGTCCCTCCTGGAACACTTCTTGTGCGTCAGTTAGCATTTTTGACAGTCGCCCAGGTGTGACGTCATCATCCTTTTTGGCATCTACAGTCAGTGCTTGTATGGAATGCCAATCTAGCTGTATCTTCCGGGTCCTTTCACGTCCTAGTAGTGGTGGTCCTCCATCTGGCAATACATATAGGTCCATTTTTGGTGTTTCCTTGCCGTTATATATAACGTTCACCCTTATTTTTCCTTTGGGGTAGACTTTTTGCCCCGTGTATGACTTCAAGACAATCTCTATCTCTCAAGGGTATATGTGAGAATAGCCGCTTGTAGTCCCTTCGGTTTCACTTGGACTCCGTCTATCTTGAGCATGACACAGATAGTTTGGTGATCCTCCATTTTGATTACATTATGCAGTTTCAGACAACCCAGCTCCTTGCTTCCGGAGTCTGTATCACTTTTCTGTTCGTCTGAACTACTCTCTGTCACCTTATGTACCTTTTTGTACTTCTCCTGTGGAGATTTCTTGCTGCTGGTTTCCTTTCCCGACCTGCAGACTCTTGCTATGTGTCCTACTTTTCCACACTGTCTGCACACTTGGTCCTTGAACCAACAATCCTTATGGTCGTGTGTTGTTCTGCCGCAGCGACAACACTTCACTGCTCCATATGACATTTCATTTGTGCCATATTCTTGCGGTCTCCGTTGTATCTCTGCAGCGCCCCGTGCGGCTGCTTCGTGTGATACTGCCATGCTGAAAGCCTTGTCCAGCGTAAGATCCTTTTCTGATAGGAGCCGTTTCTGGGTTCCTTCACTTTGAAGCCCACACACAAACTTGTCCCTTAAAGTATCTGCTAGTCCCACTCCAAACTGGCAGTGCTTTGATAGCCCACGCAGTTCCATTAAATACTCAGCATTACTTTCGTCTTTATGCTGGTTCCTTTTGTGAAACTTAAATCTTTCTGCTATCAGCAGCGGTGTGGGGTTTAAGTGGTCCTGTAGGATTGCCACTATACTTTCAAAATCCTTTTCCACTGGCTTCTCTGGGGTTACTAGGTTTCGCAGTAAGCCATACGTTTTTGCACCCATGGAATTCAACTATACCAGTGCTTTCCTGGCATCTGGCACTTCATTCGCCTTGCAGTACACTTCTATGCGTTCTACATATGTCGCCCAATCTTCGACTTCATTGTCGAACGCTGTGACACTGCCTCTCTTCAGCATCCCTGGGTGTGATTAGACTGGCTAAAAATGGCATCTCCCGCGCTCTCCCTTCTTCTCCGCTGTTGCTCAAAATGGCGTCTCCCGCGCTCTCCCTTCTTCTCTGCTGCGGCTCAAAAATGGCGTCTCCCGCGCTCTCCCTTCTTCTCCGCTGTGGCTCAAATGGCATCTCCTGTGCTTTCCTTTCTTCCCCCGCGGACGCTGCTCAGCCCTTGAACACCGGCCGCGCTCTGCGCATTTTCCTGCGCGCCTCTCTCGTTGATGCCGCTCGGTCCTGAACCCCGGCTGCGCCCTGTGCGCTTTACCCTCTCTCTCTGCTCCCATCGACGCTGCTCGGCCTTTTCCTGTGCCGTTGGTTGGCTCTAGCCGCCGCTGTGCGGGAAGGGTCTGCGTGTACCTGTTGCCAGCCCGCCTCACTGGAGTCTCCGCCGGATGGTCGACGCCCATGTCTCTGGAATCGGCCTTCCTCTGCAGAGTTGCAGGTAGGTTCGAATCGCCTCGTCGCCAATGTTAAATCCGTGAATCTTGATGTATGGTGTCCTTCAAGAAATAGACAGAGACTGCAGAGGAACAATCAACAGGTGTTTACTGGATAAGGGTTACTCTAAAACTAACAATACAGATCCCTACTCAGGGTTTATATACAGGTGTGGTTGTTGTGTATGTACCTTTAAGGGAATAACTGGTCTCAGACTGCAGTACCGGCAGTGACCACCCCTGTATAAAAGGCCCTGGCAGGCTTCTGTAGTTTCAGTTTCCAGGTTGTCTCCATTCAGTAAAGACTTGTTATAATCAACTCCTGCAGTCCGTGTCTCAATTATACATGGACATAATAGTGGTCACTGCCGGTACTACAGTATACAGGAGCTGTAAAAAGTAGTTCTCCCCTTAAAGGTACATACACTACACTTTCTGCTTTGACTCAGCGCTCGCACAGGTACTTTTGGCTTCAGGCCAGAGCTTTGCAGTTGGATTTAACTTTCAGTGCCATAGCCTTGAGTTGCCACATATAATGGGGGCTGCAATGGGTGGAAACGTTGGCTTTCTGCATTGCATTCAAAGGGCTCAGAGACACCGAGAGAGAGTGCCAGTCATGGCCAGATGGAGAAGGGCCAACAGGCGTCGGCACAGGAGGCCTTACCCACCCAGGGTATACCGCCAGCAGTTCTCATATCTGAACATGTCTGAGGAGCAGTGTGTTCGGAGGCTACGATTCAGAAGGGAGGTGGTCTGAGAGATCTGCCACCTGCTTCAGAGAGATCTGCAGCCACAGCTGAGGAGCAGGACATCTCTGTCGGTGGCAGTGAAGGTGACGGTCGCTCTCAACCTCTATGCCACCGGCTCCTTCCAATCCGCTACTGGGGACATTGCCAATATCTCCCAGTTCACGGTACATTGCTGCATCCGCCAGGTGACGAATGGCTTCTTCAGAAGGAGACATCAGTACATCTCCTTCCCCATGACCCTGGACAAGCAGCAAGAGCGTGCAATGGGATTTGCAAGAATAGTGGGCTTCCCCATGGTCCAGGGCGCCATTGACTGCACGCATGTGGCTTTGCGGGTACCTCTACAGAATGCCGAGGATTACCGCAACCGGAAGGGCTACCATTCGCTCAACGTCCAGTTGGTGTGTGACCACAGGCAGCTCATACTAGCTGTCAATGCCCGCTTTCCAGGCAGCAGCCACGATGCCTACATCCTGCGCCAGACTTCTGTGGCAGACATTTTTGAAGCCCCGGCTCACCCGGAGGCTGGCTTCTCGGGGACAAGGGCTATCCTTTGTGCACCTGGCTGATGACCCCGCTCCATGCGCCCAGCACCCCTGCTGAAGAACGATACAATAAGAACATAAGAACATAAGAAATAGGAGCAGGAGTAGGCCAATCGGCCCCTCGAGCCTGCTCCACCATTCAATAAGATCATGGCTGATCTGATCCTAACCTCAAATCTTCTATCACTCTGCATCCACCCGAACCCATGTGATCTCCCGGGAGAGGCAAAAAACCAGATAAAGACCCAATGGCCAATTTGGGAGAAAAAAATCTGGGAAATTCCTCTCCGACCCATCTAGGCGATCGAAATTCTTCCAGGAGATCACTCTGTCCCTATATTTTCTACAGTACTTACCTTCTGTAAAGGCGATCTCCACCCCAGCCAGGAACAGGAATAAAACCATCTCCTGAAATCTAACAGAATTAGAACACAGTAGGAGCAGAACAAGGCTACACGGCCCCTGGGCCCACTCCACTACCCACAGGGCCATGACCATTCCGAACCTAGACTCATGTCCAATTTCCTGCCCGCTCCCCGTAACCCTTAATTCCCTTTACTTCTAGGAAACTATCTATTTCTGTTTTAAATTTATTTAATGATGTAGCTTCCACAGCTTTCTGGGGCAGCAAATTCCACAAACCTACCACCCTCTGAGTGAAGAAGTTTCTCCTCATCTCAGTTTTGAAAGAGCAGCCCCTTATTCTAAGATTATGCCCCCTAGTTCTAGTTTCACCCATCATTGGGAACATCCTCACCGCATCCACCCGATCAAGCCCCTTCACAATCTTATATGTTTCAATAAGATCGCCTCTCATTCTTCTGAACTCCAATGAGTAGAGTCCCAATCTACTCAACCTCTCCTCATATGACCACCCCCTCATCCCCGGGATTAACCGAGTGAACCTTCTTTGTACTGACTCGAGAGCAAGTATGTCTTTTCTTAAGTATGGACACCAAAACTGTATGCAGTATTCCAGGTGCGGTCTCACCAATACCTTGTACAACTGCAGCAATACCTCCCTGTTTTTATATTCCATCCCCCTAGCAGTAAAAGCCAACATTCCATTGGCCTTCTTAATCACTTGCTGCACCTGCATACTAACTTTTTGAGTTTCGTGCACCAGGACCCCCAGATCCCTTTGTACAACAGTACTTTCCAGTTTCTTGCCATTAAGATAATAACTTGCTCTATGATTTTTCCTGCCAAAGTGCATAACCTCACACTTTCCAGTATTGTATTCCATCTGCCAAATCTCTGCCCACTTACTTAGCCTGTCTATGTCCCTTTGCAGGTTTTTTATGTCCTCCTCACTCACTACTTTCCGTCCCATCTTTGTATCATCTGCAAACTTTGATATGTTACACTCGGTCCCCTCCTCCAAATCATTAATATAGATTGTAAAGAGTTGGGGACCCAGCACTGACCCCTGCGGAACACCACTAGTTACTGGTTGCCAATCTGAGAACGAACCATTTATCCCAACTCTCTGCTTTCTGTTAGAGAGCCAATCCTCCACCCACGCCAGAATATTACCCCCAATCCCGTGATTTTTTATCTTGAGCAATAATCTTTTGTGTGGCACCTTGTCAAATGCCTTTTGGAAGTCTAAATACACTACGTCCACTGGTTCCCCTTTATCCACCCTGTATGTTACTTCCTCAAAAAACTCAAGCAAATTTGTTAAACATGACTTCCCCTTCATGAAACCATGCTGAGTTTGCCCTATTAAATTATGTTTATCCAAATGTCCCGTTACTGTCTCCTTAATAATGGACTCTAACATTTTACCAACCACAGATGTTAGGCTAACAGGTCTATAGTTTCCAGCCTTCTGCCTACTACCCTTTTTAAATAAGGGTGTTACATTAGCAGTTTTCCAATCTGCCGGGACCTTTGCTGAGTCCAGTGAGTTTTGGAAAATTATTACCAATGCATCCACAATCCCTACCGCTACTTCCCTCAAGACCCTAGGATGCAAGCCATCAGGTCCAGGGGATTTATCCGCCTTGAGTCCCATTATTTTACCAAGTACCACTTCCTTAGTGATTTTAATTGTATTTAGTTCCTCCCCCCCTAGAGCCCCCTGTTTGTCCAGTGTTGGGATATTCTTAGTGTCCTCTACTGTAAAGACTGATACAAAATAATTGTTCAGTGTTTTTGCCATCTCCATGTTTCCCACCATCAATTTCCCGGTCTCATCCTCTAAGGGACCAACATTTACTTTAGCCACCCTTTTTCTTTTTATATAACTATAGAAACTTTTACTGTCTGTTTTTATATTTTTTGCTAATTTACTTTCATAATCTATCTTCCCTTTCTTAATCAATCTTTTTGTTATTTTTTGCTGTCCTTTAAAGACTTCCCAATCTTCCATCCTCCCACTAGATTTGGCTACCTTATATGCCCTTGTTTTTAGTCGGATACTATCCTTAATTACTTTACTTAGCCACGGATGGCTATCTTTTCTTTTACACCCTTTTTTCCTCAGTGGAATATATATTTTTTGGAAGTTGTAAAATAACTCCTTAAATGTACACCACTGGTCATGTACCGTCTTACCCTTTAATCTATTTTCCCAGTCCACTCTAATTAATTCCGCTCTCATACCTTCATAGTCTCCTTTATTCAAGCTCAGCACGCTTGTTTGAGATCCAACCTTCTCACCCTCTAATTGAATATGGAACTCAACCATGTTATGGTCACTCATTCCAAGGGGATCCTTTACTAGGACATTTTTAATTAATCCTGTCTCATTACACAGGACCAAATCTAAGGTTGCTTGCCCCCTGGTCGGTTCAGTTACATACTGCTCAAGAAACCCATCCCTAATACACTCAATGAACTCTTCCTCAAGGCTGCTCTGCCCAATTTGATTTGTCCAGTTAATATGATAATTAAAATCCCCCATAATTATAGCTGTTCCCTTATTACAAGCCTCAACTATTTCCTGATTAATACTCCGTCCAACAGAGTTGCAACTGTTCGGAGGCCTATAGACTACACCCACTAGTGCTTTTTTCCCCTTATTATTCCTTACCTCCACCCAAACTGTTTCACTATCCTGCTCCTTTGACCCAATATCATTTCTCTGTATTATAGTGATTCCTTCCTTTATTAACATAGCCACCCCACCTCCTCTCCCTTCCTGCCTGTCCTTCCTGATTGTTAAATAACCTGGTATGTTTAATTCCCAGTCATGGTCACCCTGCAGCCATGTTTCTGTAATGGCCACAAGATCATACCCATATGTCATTATTTGTGCCGTTAACTCATTCATTTTGTTACGAATGCTACGTGCATTCAGATAAAGAACTTTCAAATATGTTTTGTAACACTTAGTTCCTGTTTTTTCCCTTTTTAGTACTTTACTTTTTACTCCATACCTTCTGTCCCTTCCTGACACATTCTGTTTTTTAATTCCCCCACTGCTACCTAAGTCTATGACCTTCTCTGTTGTCATTTCTATTATTTGCTCTCTAGAAACCTCCCCCCCACTAATTAGTTTAAAGCCCTCTCTACAGCCCTAGTTATATGATTCGCCAGGACTCTAGTCCCAGCACTGGCCAAGTGGAGTCCGTCCCAACAGAACAGCTCCCTCCTGTCCCAGTACTGGTGCCAGTGTCCCAAGAAGCAAAACCCATTTCTCCCACACCAGTCTTTGAGCCACGCATTTAACTCTTTAATTTTATTTATCCTAGCCAAATTCGCTCGTGGCTCAGGTAATAACCCAGAGATTATTACCCTTGAGGTTCTGTTTTTTAATTTGACCCCTAGCTGCTCATACTCCTTTAACAGAACCGTCTTCCTTGTCCTATCTACGTCATTTGTACCAACATGGACCACGACAACTGGATCCTCCCCCTCCCACTGCAAGTTTCTTTCCAGCCCAGAAGAGATGTCCTTAACCCTGGCACCAGGCAGGCAACACAGCCTTCGGGACTCCCGCTCTTGACTGCAGAGAACCCTATCTATCTCCCTAATGATACTATCCCCTACCACTACAACATTTCTTTTTACTCCCTCCACTTGAATGGCCCCCTGTACCACGGTGCTGTGGCCAGGTTGCTCATCCTCCCTGCAGTCCCCGCTCCCGTCCTCACAGGGAGTAAGAACCTCGATCCTGCTGGACAAGAACAAGGGCTGCGTCTCCTTCAACACTACATCCTGGATCCCTGTACCTTCCTCACTCGTAGTCACACCGTCCTGTCCCTGACCACGGACTACATCTGCAGTAATTAACTTCATAGGTGTGACCATCTCCTGAAACATAGAGTCCAGGAACTTCTCCCCCTCCCTGATGTGTCACAGTGTCCGAAGCTCGGTCTCAAGCTCCATAACATGGAACTTGAGTTCCTCTAGCAGCAAACACTTGTTGCAGATGTAATCACCGTTAGCCTCAATGGGGTTCACCGGCTCCCACATCTCGCAACAGTAACACATCACCTGCTCCATTCTATATAATTAATTAAATTTCTTATTATTAGTTATGAAGACCCTGCCCGGATATATATGATAATATCACACCACTATTCAATAGGACTTACCAACTTAAAGGTATGAAAGAGAAGAGAAGGAAGAAAACCAACCAACCAGCTGATCACCAACCTCCTCCTTGAATACTGTCTGTGGAGCCTGTTTGGTTGACTCGTCTCGCTGCTCCGCCTCCGCAGTGCTGTCTAAGCCTGGGAGTGGGGAATAAAACAGAGCAAAAAACACACCCTCACCTCCCACTTATCCGAACTCTCCCACTTAGCAAAACTCCAACAGCACTCAATGCACAAAGCACTCCGTGCACTGCACTAGCCCCTCCCCTTTCATACCCGGATTCTACTTCCTGTTTAAACTGCCCAAGAGTTTAAAAAACCCTTAAAAAATTAAACTTACTTCAAATAATTGACTTCTTGACACACTAAAATTCACAAAATACACTTAAATGATTTTTCTCCCACTTAGCAAAACTCCAACAGCACTCAATGCACAAAGCACTCCGTGCACTGCACTAGCCCCTCCCCTTTCATACCCGGATTCTACTTCCTGTTTAAACTGCCCAAGAGTTTAAAAAACCCTTAAAAAATTAAACTTACTTCAAATAATTGACTTCTTGACACACTAAAATTCACAAAATACACTTAAATGATTTTTCTCCCACTTAGCAAAACTCCAACAGCACTCAATGCACAAAGCACTCCGTGCACTGCACTAGCCCCTCCCCTTTCATACCCGGATTCTACTTCCTGTTTAAACTGCCCAAGAGTTTAAAAAACCCTTAAAAAATTAAACTTACTTCAAATAATTGACTTCTTGACACACTAAAATTCACAAAATACACTTAAATGATTTTTCTCCCACTTAGCAAAACTCCAACAGCACTCAATGCACAAAGCACTCCGTGCACTGCACTAGCCCTTCCCCTTTTATACCCGGATTCTACTTCCTGTTTAAACTGCCCAAGAGTTTAAAAAACCCTTAAAAAATTAAACTTACTTCAAATAATTGACTTCTTGACACACTAAAATTCACAAAATACACTTAAATGATTTTTCTCCCACTTAGCAAAACTCCAACAGCACTCAATGCACAAAGCACTCTGTGCACTGCACTAGCCCCTCCCCTTTTATACCCGGATTCTACTTCCTGTTTAAACTGCCCAAGAGTTTAAAAAACCCTTAAAAAATTAAACTTACTTCAAATAATTGACTTCTTAACACACTAAAATTCACAAAATACACTTAAATGATTTTTCTCCCACTTAGCAAAACTCCAACAGCACTCAATGCACAAAGCACTCCGTGCACTGCACTAGCCCCTCCCCTTTCATACCCGGATTCTACTTCCTGTTTAAACTGCCCAAGAGTTTAAAAAACCCTTAAAAAATTAAACTTACTTCAAATAATTGACTTCTTAACACACTAAAATTCACAAAATACACTTAAATGATTTTTCTCCCACTTAGCAAAACTCCAACAGCACTCAATGCACAAAGCACTCCGTGCACTGCACTAGCCCCTCCCCTTTCATACCCGGATTCTACTTCCTGTTTAAACTGCCCAAGAGTTTAAAAAACCCTTAAAAAATTAAACTTACTTCAAATAATTGACTTCTTAACACACTAAAATTCACAAAATACACTTAAATGATTTTTCTCCCACTTAGCAAAACTCCAACAGCACTCAATGCACAAAGCCATCAAGCTACCAGAAACATCATTGAGCACACAATCGGCGTGCTCAAGCAACGGTTCCGCTGTCTGGACCATTCCGGAGGATCACTACAGTACTCGCCTGAGTGAGTCTCCCATTTCGTTGTAGTGTGCTGCATGCTGCACAACCTGGCAATCCTCAGGACTCAGCCACTGCCAGCAGACATTGGAGGACCACCAGAGGAGGAGGAGGAGGAGGAGGAGGAGGAGCACCAAGACGGGAGGGAGGCACAAAGTGCAAGGGCCGTCCATCGGCAGATTATTGCAACTCGGTTCTAGGCCCCCTCTCAGGGAATGGCTTGTGCCAATGAAAGAACATGAATGGAGCCGCTCCGCAAACCCTCAGCCGGTCAAGGCAACAAATAGTTCAAAGTGCAAACATGGACAATCTGAATAAAGAACATTTTTTATTTTACAAACTCTGTGCCCTTCCCGCATGACAAACAAATTCAGAGAAACCCCCCAAAAAACAGACACATAACTGGCTCTCACAACCTTGGGAAATTAAAAAGCAGAACCACAAGGGTAATAATCTCTGGATTACTACCTGAGCCACGAGCAAATTTGGCTAGGGTAAATAAAATCAGAGAGTTAAATGCGTGGCTCAAAGATTGGTGTGGGAGAAATGGGTTTTGCTTCTTGGGACACTGGCACCAGTACTGGGACAGGAGAGAGCTGTTCCGTTGGGGCGGACTTCACTTGGCCAGTGCTGGGACTAGAATCCTGGCGAATCGAATAACTAGGGCTGTAGAGAGGGCTTTAAACTAATTAGTGGGGGGGGGGGAGGTTTCAAGAGAGCGAAAAATAAAAATGTCAGCGGAGAAGGCAATAGAGCAAAGTAGCAGTGGGGAAATTAAAAACCAGAGCGTGTCAGGAAGGGACAGAATATATAAAGATAAAGGTAAAGTAGTAAAGGAGGTAAAAGCAGGAATAAATTGTCACAAAACATATTTAAAAGTTCTTTATCTGAATGCACGCAGCATTCGTAACAAAATAGACGAGTTGACGGTACAAATAACTACACATGGGTATGATCTGGTGGCCATTACAGAAACATGGCTGCGAGGTGACCATGACTGGGAACTAAACATCCAGGGGTATTTGACTATTAGGAAGGACAGACAGGAAGGAAAGGGAGGTGGGGTGGCTATGTTAATAAAGGATAGAATCACTGCAATAGTCAGAAATGATATTGGGTCAAAGGATCAGGATAGTGAAACAGTTTGGGTGGAGATAAGGAATAAGGGGGAAAAGCCACTAGTGGGCGTAGTCTATTGGCCTCCTAACAGTTGCAACTCTATTGGTCGGAGTATAAATCAGGAAATAGTTGGGGCTTGTAATAAGGGAACAGCTATAATCATGGGAGATTTTAACTTTCATATTGACTGGACAAATCAAATTGGGCAGGGCAGCCTTGAGGAAGAGTTCATAGAGTGCATTAGGGACGGGTTCCTTGAGCAGTATGTAACTGAACCAACCAGGGGGCAGGCAATCTTAGATCTGGTCCTGTGTAACGAGACAGGATTAATAAAAAATATCCTAGTAAAGGATCCCCTTGGAATGAGTGACCATAACCTGGTTGGATTCCAAATTCAGTTGGAGGGTGAGAGAGTTGGATCTCAAACCAGCATACTAAGCTTAAATAAAGGAGACTATGAAGGTATGAGAGCAGAGTTGACTAAAGTGGTCTGGGAAAATAGATTAAGGTGTAAGATGGTACACGAGCAGTGCTGTACATTCAAGGAGATATTCCACAACTTTCAAGAAAAATATATTCCACTGAGGAAAAAGGGGCGTAAAAGAAAAGACAGTCATCCGTGGCTAAGTAAAGTAATAAAGGACAGTATCTGACTGAAAACAAGGTCATAATAAAGTAGCCAAATCTAGTGGGAGGATAGAAGATTGGGAAGCATTTAAAAGCCAGCAAACAATAACTAAAAGATTAATTAAGAAAGGGAAGATAGATTATGAAAGTAAACTAGCAAAAAGCATAAAAACAGATAGCAAGTTTCTACAGTTATATAAAAAGAAAAAGGGTGGCTAAAGTGAATGTTGGTCCCTTAGAGGGCGAGACCGGGAAATTAGTAGTGGGAAACATGGAGATGGCAAATACGCTGAACAAATATTTTGTATCAGTCTTTACAGTAGAGGACACTAAAAATATCCCAACACTGGACAAACAGGGGACTGTAGGGGGGGGGAGGAGCTAAACACGATTAAAATCACTAAGGAGATGGTACTCAGTAAAATAATGGGACTTAAGGTGGATAAATCCCCTGGACCTGATGGCTTACATCCTAGGGTCTTGAGGGAAGTGGCGGTAGGAATTGCGGATGCATTGGTGGTAATTTTCCAAAACTCCCTGTATTCAGGAAAGGTCCTAGCAGATTGGAAAACTGCTAATGTAACACCCTTATTTGAAAAGGGAGGTAGACAAAAGGCTGGAAACTATAGACCAGTTAGCCTAACATCTGTGGTTGGTAAAATGTTGGAGTCCATTATTAAGGAAGCAGTAACAGGACATTTGGATAAGCATAATTTAATCGGACAGAGTCAGCATGGTTTTATGAAGGGGAAGTCATGTTTGACAAATTTGCTCGAATTCTTTGAGGACGTAACAAACAGGGTGGATAAAGGGGAACCAGTGGATGTGGTGTATTTGGACTTCCAAAAGGCATTTGATAAGGTGCCACACAAAAGATTACTGCACAAGATAAAAAATCACGGGATTGGGGGTAATATACTGGCATGGGTGGAAGATTGGCTATCTAACAGAAAACAGAGAGTGGGGATAAATGGTTCATTCTCAGGTTGGCAATCAGTAACTAGTGGTGTTCCGCAGGGGTCAGTGCTGGGACCCCAACTCTTTACAATCTATATTAACGATTTGGAGGAGGGGACCAAGTGCAACGTATCCAAGTTTGCCGACGATACAAAGATGGGAGGGAAAGCAGTGAGTGAGGAGGACATAAAAAACCTGCAAAAGGACATAGACAGACTAAGTGAGTGGGCAGAAATTTGGCAGATGGAATATAATGTTAGAAAGTGTGAGGTTATGCACTTTGGCAGAAAAAATCAAAGAGCAAGTTATTATCTAAATGGAAAGAAACTGCAAAGTGCTATAGTACAAAGGGATCTGGGGGTCCTGGTGCATGAAACACAGAAAGTTAGTATGCAGGTGCAGCAGGTGATCAGGAAGGCCAATGGAATCTTGGCTTTTATTGCAAGGGGGATGGAGTATAAAAGCAGGGAAGTCTTGCTTCAGTTGTATAGGGTACTGGTGAGGCCACACCTGGAATACTGCGTACAGTTTTTGTTAGATCCGTGTGTTAATGGAGACACGGAATGCAGGAGTTGATTTAACAAGTGTTTACTGAACAAAGTCTGGAGGTGAACTAACTACACAAGACGCTATACAGGCTTATATACCCGAGTGGTCACTACTGGTACTACAGTATACAGGGGCTTCAAAAACATCGTTCCTCTTAAAGGTACATACACTACAACTCCTCCCCTTTTAGATAAATAGTACATAACATTTTAAGTAATCATTAAATAACATGTTTACAAGAACAATAATATACACATATTCGGCTTCAATGCCAGTGTCGGGTTCATCTGGTTCCAGTATCACCGGATCAGAGGTAGATACTATGGGTATCTCTGCTTCATCATTAGGCGTATAGAGTTGTGGTGTAGGTTGTCCTTTTTCAGATGACTCTATGATCTGGTCAGCATGGCGCCTTATTATGCTTTCTCCAATGTCCACGGTATACATCAGCGGTCCTAGTCGTGTGCAAATAGTTCCAGGCTACCATTTCTCGGTACGGTAGTCCCGGGCCAAAACTGGTTGACCGATCTGGAAGGTTCTAGTTGGCCTTTCATTCATGCTTTGAAATTGCCGGTTCTCTACGTCCCTTCTGACGTTTGGCTTGACCAAATCCAGCCGGCATCTTAGGCTTCTATTGAAAAACATCATGGCAGGGGTTTGGTTTGTAACCACATGTGTTGCATTCCTGTACGCAAACAAGAAGTTATCTACCTTATGTTGTAGATTTATGTCTTCATTACCCATGGCCTTTATGGCCTTCTTGAAGGTCTGGACAAACCTTTCAGCCAATCCATTGGTGGCGGGATGGTATGGGGTGGATGTGTAGTGCTTAACCCCATTGTTTTTTAAGAACTTCCTGAATTCTTCGGATACAAATTGCGGTCCATTATCAGAACAGATCTGTTCAGGCAGCCCATTCCTGGCGAATATGGTCCTTAATACTGTGATGGTTTTTTCCGTGGTGGTGGAGGACATCTTTATTACCTCCGGCCACTTGGAGTGTGCATCAACCGCGATTAAGAACATTGAGTCCATAAATGGACCAGCAAAGTCGATATGTACCCTTTGCCATGGAGATGAGGGCCACTCCCATGGATGTAGAGGGGGTTGTGGGGCGTTTTGGACCTTCTGGCATCCTAGACAGCTCTTGGTCATTTCTTCGATGTCTCCATCGATACCTGGCCACCACACAAATGCTCTGGCTAAGTTCTTCATTTTCACTCCACCCAGATGCCCCTCGTGAAGCTCCTTTAGCACTCTATCCTGGAGTTTGGGTGGAATCACCACTCTGGATCCACACATCAAGGTTCCTCGGCACACTGACAGCTGTTCTCTTCTTTGCGAGAATGCTGGCAACAGTGGTTCGCCATGTGCTGGCCATCCCTTCACCGTTAAATCGTAGACTCGTGAGAGAGTCGGGTCATTTCGCGTTTCCTTTTCAATGGTAGAATTTGTCACCGGTAGACATTCCACTATGGTCGAGTGGAACATCTCCACTGGGTCCACTGTAGGCGCCTCTTCCACCGTTGGCAACGGTAGGCGCGATAACCCGTAAGCATTCCCATGCTGTTTTGTTCCTTTGTATTCTATGTCATATTGGTGTGCCCCTAGGAAAAGGGACCACCTCTGTAGCCTTTGCGCTGTCATAATGGGAACGCCCTTTTTAGGGTTGAATATGGAGATTAGGGGTTGATGGTCAGTCAACAAGGTAAATTTTTGTCCGTGTAGGTAATGGTTGAAATTCTTCACCCCCCACACTAGGCTGAGTGCCTCCCTGTCGATGTGGGCATAGTTACGCTCAGCTGAGTTCAATGAGCGTGACGCAAAAGCTATCGGCCGCTCCGAGCCATCAGGGAATCTATGCGATAATACCGCTCCCACGCCGTAAGGGGATGCATCGCACTCCAGTCTGATTGGCAGTGATGGGTTGTAATGAGCCAACACTTCCCTGGACATGATCAAGCCTTTGCATTTATGGAAGGCACGTTTACAGTCTTCGCTCCATTTCCAAACTACTCCCGTTTGTAGCAGTGCGTTAAGAGGGTGCAGAACCGTCGACAAGTTTGGTAAAAATTTATGATAGTAATTTACTAATCCCAGGAACGACCTTAATTGTGAGACATTTTCAGGCGCTGGGGCCTTTACGGCCGCTTCAATTTTTTCAGGTGACTTATGCAACCCTTCTTCGTTAATGACATGGCCACAATATGATATTTGATTCTGGAAAAATTCGCACTTGGGGCGATTTGCTCGTAGGCCCCGTTCTCTCAGCCTCGTGAGCACCTGCTCCAAGTTGGCAAGGTGCTCGTTGTCGTTTTCTCCTGTTACAAGGATGTCGTCTAGGTAGCATTGAGTCCCCGGAATCCCTTGCAGGACTTGCTCCATAGCTCTTTGCCAGATAGCCGGAGCTGATGCCACTCCGAAAACCAGTCGATTGTACTGGTACAGGCCTTTGTGTGTGTTTATCGTGAGATACTTTTTAGAGGCCTCCTCAACCTCCATCTGTAGATATGCCTGTGCTAAGTCAATTTTGGTGAAACGTTTCCCTCCAGATAGTGAGGTGAAAATATCTTTTATCCTCGGAAGAGGATACTGTACTGTGAAGAACCGGGTTTACAGTCACCTTGAAGTCCCCACAGATGTGAACTTTTCTCTGTTCTTCAGATTTATCATTATTCAACGTTTTCTTCATGACCGGGACGATGGGTGTTGCCCACTCGTTCCAATCTACCTTGGATAACACGCCTGCTTTTTCCAAATTCTCCAGCTCTGCCTCGATGGCTGGACAAATTGCGTATGGCACCGGCCTTGCCTTAAAACACTTGGGAATTGCCGCATCTTCCACTTTTATTGAGGCGGTGGTGCCTTTCAGGGTTCCTAGTTCCTGTTGAAACACTTCTTTGGCGTTAGCCAAGATTTCTTTTAATCGTCCAGGTATGACGTCATCATCGTTTTTTTTCTTACTGGTCACCGTCAGTGCCTGAATGGAGTGCCAGTCTAAACGTATTTTTCTGATCCATTCACGTCCCAACAACGGTGGACCACCATCTTGCAGAACGTATAAATACAGCTTCTGTATTTCCTTGCCGTTGTATACAACAGGCACCCTTATTTTCCCTCTGGGGTATACTTTCTGCCCCATATATGTCTTCAAGATAATGGATGTGTCTTTCAAAGGTATATGCGGAAATAGCCGCTCGTAATCCCGTCGACTCATGACGGTCAGAGCTGACCCTGTATCTAGCTCCATTTTGACTGGGGACCCCGCTATCGTGAGAGTAACCCAAATGGTCTGGTAATCTTCTTTGGCAATTACATTATGTAATTTGAGACAGCTTTGTCTCTTGTTTCCGGAGTCGCTATCGCTCTTCTGGTCTTCGGAGCTACTGTCCGTCATCATTTGTACCTTTCTGTACTTTTCCTTATTGACCTTTTTACTGTCAGCGGATTTCTTTCCAGATCTGTATACACGTGCAATGTGTCCCATCTTTCCGCATTGCCTGCATGCTTTGTCCTTGAACCAGCAGTCCTTCTGGTCATGGGTGGATCTGCCGCAGCGACAACATCTCTCGAAACCCCGTGGCATTTCATGGGTGCCGAAGTCCTGTGGCTTTTGCTGTATCTCTGCAGCTCCTCTTGCTGCTGCTTCGTATGATACAGCCACACTGAAAGCCTTGTCCAGTGTCAAATCTTTCTCAGAAAGTAGTCTTTTCTGTGTTCCTTCGCTTAGGAGACCGCAGACGAATTTGTCTCGTAGAGAATCTGCCAGTCCTGCCCCGAATTGGCAGTGCTTTGACAGCTTTCGTAATTCGGTGAGGTAATCAGCGTTATTTTCATTCTTGTGCTGATTCCTCCTGAAGAATTTGAATCGTTCCGCTATCAGCAGCGGTGTTGGGTTTAAGTGCTCCTGTAAGGTATCAACAATCTCCTTAAAATTCTTGTCCATCGGTTTGGCTGGAGTGATCAAGTTTCGTAAAAGCCCGTATGTCCTTGCGCCCATCAGATTTAGAAGTACCGATGCCTTTTTATCATCCGCTACTTCATTCGCCTTGCAATATACCTCCACTCTTTCCACATATGTGGTCCAATCTTCTATATCACTATCGAAAGCAGTAATATTGCCAGTCTTCGGCATCTTGAAAATCTAAAATGGCGCTTCCCGCGCTTTTCTTTCTTCCCCGCCGAGTTAAGATGGCGCCTCCCGCGCTTTCCCACCGCTGCCGCTGCTGCCAATGCTGTTCTCCGCGGCTCCCGTTGCGACCTGCAGCTTTTCGCGGTATTTCTATTTTTTTTAATATATCGCTTCAATAGTTTCTCCGTTACTTGGAGAACCGTTCCCGTCGTGGAGCGGACCCTCTGGGACTTTCCCCTCCCTCTGCTCGTTCCGAACGCCGACCTGCTTTGCAGCACCGGCCGTGCCCTGAGTGCTCCACCCTCTCTCTCTCTTTGCTTCTGCTTCCCGACTCGCTGCACGGCCCTGTTGCAGAGCCACCCGATCGAGCTCTAGCCCGCCGCAGCCCAGGAAGGATCAGTGCACTACCTGCCACCAGCCCGTTTAGCTGGTGAAACCACAGGTTTTTTTTTCTTGCTTCTGGCTTCGACCTTCGTCTGGGGAATCGATCTCCTTGAGGTGCTGCCGAGTTGCAGGTAAGTTCATTTCTAACTCGTCGCCACTGTTAGATCCATGTGTTAATGGAGACACGGAATGCAGGAGTTGATTTAACAAGTGTTTACTGAACAAAGTCTGGAGGTGAACTAACTACACAAGATGCTATACAGGCTTATATACCCGAGTGGTCACTACTGGTACTACAGTATACAGGGGCTTCAAAAACATAGTTCCTCTTAAAGGTACATACACTACAGTTTTGGTTTCCATATTTAAAAGATATACTTGCTCTCGAGGCAGTTCAGAGAAGGTTCACTCGGTTGATTCCGGAGATGAGGGGGTTGACTTATGAGGAAAGGTTGGGTAGGTTGGGCCTCTACTCATTGGAGTTCAGAAGAATGAGAGGCGATCTTATCGAAACATGTAAGATTGTGACGGGGCTTGATCGGGTGGATGCGGGGAGGATGTTTCCACTGATGGGTGAGACTAGAACTAGGGGGCATAATCTTAGAATAAGGGGCTTCCCTTTCAAAACTGAGATGAGGAGAAACTTCTTCACTCAGAGGGTAGTAAATCTATGGAATTTGCTACCTCAGAGAGCTGTGGAAGCTGCGACATTAAATAAATTTAAAACGGAGATAGACAGTTTCCTAGCTGATAAGGGAATTAGGGGTTACGGGGAGCGGGCAGGGAAGTGGACGTGAGTCTAGGTTCGGATCTGCCATGATCCTATTGAATGGCGGAGCAGGCCCGAGGGGCCGTATGGCCTACTCCTGCTTCTTATGTTCTTATGTTCTTATGAAAAAAAGTTAAACAAAAATGACCATGATTCTCGGCCTTCATATAAAAAACAAACACAACATTCTCGGCCTTCATATAAAAAACAAACAACATTCTCGGCCTTCATATAAAAAAACCATTTTGCCACACCTTCTACTCTTTCGCCTGCGAGGGTGATCCGCCTCGCTTCCGCGATTGGCTCCTTCCCGCCCTGCAGCTCCTCCTCAATGGGACCCCAGTGGTTGCAGCAAGGCTGGGGGAAGGCTGCTGAGGGTCAGATGGTGAGACGGCAGATGCCCTTGGGGGACGGCCTGGACCAGCTCTGGGCCTGGAGGGCCCGGCTTCTGACTGCTCCAACTCTGCTTGGGCGGCAGCAGTCTGTCCTACGGGTGGTGGCAGCTGCAGTGGAGGAGTGAAAGTGTTGGCTGCAGGAATGTTGCCATTCTGACAGAGCACAGGCACTCCCTGATCGGCCAAGACACTGGCACTCGCACGGGCCAGCACTGAAGCATGCGCAGCAATCTGCTGAAGCACAGACTGCTGGGCTGCTGCGACGCGGCGAGGGCCCCGTCAATGCCTGGCTGATCCAGCGAGGGTGGCAGCAGTTAGTGCCCGTGTGGCCCTGGTCTGTGTCTGCATCACACCAGCCAGTGAATGCACGGCACGACTGAGCACTTGGCTGGAAGCCGCCTGTGCTGCCCCGAATTCCTGAACACTCCTTGCCAGTAACTCTATGGAGTCAGGCATCCTTGCCACTGCAGCCATGAGCTCAGTGTGCCTGCGCTCAGCCTGGGCGCCTATTTCACCAAGGAGCCGCACCTCCTCTGCGCTCACCGTAGCAGGACTGGAGGCCGCACTCACCCTCCGGGGAGAAGGCCGCCGAGCTTCCCCACCCCTCCCGCGTTGCTGCAGCCCGCTGTGCCCCAGAGCTTCACCCTCATCAGACCCTTCCCCCCTTGCTCCCCTCCAGGGAAGACGTGTCCCCATCATGGCCATGGGCTGCGTCGGCTGAGGGTGGCACTGATGGGCCGGCTTCCTCTTCCTCCTCCTCGAATTCTGAATCAGACACAGTGCCAGCTTGAGAGCCCGCCTCCTCACCTGGTGAATCAGCATCTGAAAGCAGGGATGCACAAGAGTTGCTTTAGAACGAGGACAGGGCGGCAGCGAGGGAGGCATGAGTGCTGCTATGCACTGCATTGGTTTGAGAGTGGCAAAGGATGCTGGTGTGAGGCACAAGTGGAAAGAGAGAGGTCAAAAAGGTGATGACCTTACCATTGCTGTCCAGAACGGGGTCGGCATCTCCAGTGGCGATGGGGCCAATCAGCCGGCCTCCCATAATCTGCTCCACTCGCTGCTCCAGGTCGCTGAGCTCTTTAAGGTCAGGACAGACTTCCCTGGTCTGTCGCTGCTGCCTGCTATTGTGGGCCAGTTTGCCCTGCAAGAGAAAGGACGGACTCTAAGTACAGTGTCAAGCCCTGATCTTGCCTGCACTGCCTCCCATGGAATAGCCCTGACAGTGTCAAGCCCTGATCTTGCCTGCACTGCCTCCCATGGAATAGCCCTGACAGTGTCAAGCCCTGATCTTGCCTGCACTGCCTCCCATGGTGGAATAGCCCTGACAGTGTCAAGCCCTCATCTTGCCTGCACTGCCTCCCATGGTGGAATAGCCCTGACAGTGTGTAAAGTGCTGAATGTGCAAGTGATTTTCATGAGAGTCCCATAGCTGTTGGATGAGGGCTGGGCATTGGGGCTTTCAGGTCCCTTTGGCCATAAAGTGAGGTGCACATGCAGGGATGAAGAGGATACTGACAACCCGAGTGAGGTCGTTGAACTTTTTTCTGCATTGCACAGGAGTCCTGGTAACCATGCTGTTGGAGGTCACCCTGTTTGCCACCTCCCTCCAGGCTTTTCTATACTCGCTGGGCAGCGGCCTCCTGCCACTATCAGGGAAGAGGACAGGTCGCCTGCGCTCCACTGTGCCAACCAGTAGCTTCAGAGCACCCTCGCTGAAGCGCTGCGCTCGCTCCCTAGCCTTCTCCATAGTCCTGGGCGTTGAACTGGTGAAGCAGCTATGTTCAGGCCTTGATTCAGGGCTGCAGTGTGCAGGGCGTCGCAGCGAAACAAATCGACCCTCCCCTTTAAGAGCTGACCAGCACCAGCGTGTCTGCCTTCAATCAGCAACTCGCCGCACCTGCGCTGCGCCCGCCCTCGATGGTAGCGCCCCGGCTCGCCGGCTTAGCGCCTTATGATAGTCGCTAAATTTAGCGATCGCCCGGCTGCAGCGCCCCAAACGTGGCGATACTGGATTTCTAGGCCCAAGTTCCTTCTGCTAATATTTGCCTCTTTCTTCCTCAGCAGGCATGGCAGAAGAGGCAGCGGGGCCCTTCCAGGAGCAGTCACCTTGCACTGCATCCCTGCATTTCACTCTACCAAGCACCAACACAGAGCCATCCACTCTTGGATTGTGAGTCGGCAGCACACTGGCTGCCGTACAAAGCGCAAGTGAGCATCAGCAAGTGGATGTGAAGCAAAAGAACCAGGATGCACCTTGCTAGAGGGCGAGGTGGCCTCTATGGACAGCTGAGCTGAGGTGAAAGATCCTGAAATCTGGGGCTGGGGTTGGGGGGGCAGATGGGAAGAGAAGGAAATTCGAAGGGCCCGGACCGGCGAGCTGCATCGAGGCCCCTGATGTCCGCAGCTCACCGCAGTTCTGATTATGAGGCCCGAGGACCAGTGTAGGACACTGCTCACACCTCTCCGTTCTGGCGCGCTTTGGCTGCATGCCACAAGGAACGTGCTCAGTTTCGGGCGCTAATGAATTTAGGCCCCATTAGATCTGCTGATTAGCAGCCAGTTTGAACTTGGGCGCAAGTAACAGAGGCGTGGCTGGAACTGACCAACACGAGGCTGCTTTTCTCCTGATAGCAAGACATTCCAGACCCCTGGCTCAGCCTCTCGGAGACTTATCTAAAGAGCACGTTAAGAGGCAGGGCCAGGCTGCACAAGCACTCGCACAAGAGATGCAGCGCATCCCAGGACTTAGCTATCGTGAGTTGAGAGCCACCTCAGTCCCAAGAATCTCTTGTACCTAAGAAGCAGTCAACTACATCTCATGACACTGGTCCTCGGGTGGGACCGAGATGGACAGATATTAGAAAAGCACGTCTGAGCACCCAGGGAAATACAGTAATAAGAAACAGTTTGTCACACACTGCAAAATAAAAATGTTCCACTTTGATTTGGCCCTGCTGTCAATGATAATATGAAGTCTCACGAGATCTGATAGGAGCGACTGATTATTTTTACCTTCCCTTTTGTTCTTTCCTTCCCTCCCCACTTTCCCTGCCTCTGTACTTGCATAAAACCTGTTACATCTCTAACTTTTTCCAGTTCTGACGAAAGGTCATCGACCTTGTAGTGTCCGAGTATAAATAATACACGGACTGCAGGAGAACAATAATAACAGGTATTTACTGAACAGAGGGTACTCTTTTATTTGGACCCAAAAAAAAACCCAATTCAACTGTAAATAAACAAAAGTTCAACTAAAGCTTAACAAATCAAATTAAAATTTGGTTTTCTGTGTTGATGATGCACTCCAGTCCCCGCGGTGCCCATCGGTCGCGGAAATACTCAAGCGCACCGGCGGACACCGCGTGCTCCATCTCCAGGGCCACCCGGGCGCGAACATGGCCGCGGAAGAGATGCAGGCAATCCGGCTGGACGACCCCCTCGACCGCCCGCTGCCTGGACCAATTGATGGTTCTTTTAGCCAGGCCCAGGAGCAGGCCCACAAGGAGGTCCTCCAACCTGTCCGCTCCCCTCCGCACCGGGTGACCGTAGATCAAGAGCGTGGGACTGAAGTGCAACCAAAAATCGAGGAGCAGCCCCTTCAAGTAGTGAAAGAGGGGCTGCAACCTCTCACAATCCATATAAACGTGAAACACGGACTCCTCCAGGCCACAAAAAATGCAGGCGGCCTGGGAGTCTGTGAACCTACTTAAACCCTTATTGCACGGGACCGCTCCGTGCAACACCCTCCAGGCCAAGTCCCCGATGGAACAAGGGAGGACTCCCGCATAGAGAGCCCTCCATTGGGGACCTCCGCTACCGCCGGTCGGCAAAACACCACGCCAAGGCGTGTCCGGACGGTAGACGAAGATGGCAAAGTGGAGAGTGTGCAGGAGCAGCCCGTACAGGAAACCCCTCCGCGCGGAATGAAAAGGCACGGAGGGTATTTCCTCGAGACGGCTCAAGTTGTGAGGCGCCGGTTCCCGAGGGGAGTTTCGGGGCCGGGCGCCGATGAGGAATTCCGTCCGAACGGGGGTAAGCTCGGACGGGATCGCCCCACGTGCTTGAGCCGCCTCGATACACCTAGTGGAGTCGGGGCCCAGTGCCACTTTTACCGATTCGATGGTTTCGACCGCGAGCCGGACGTTGGCCCAGGACAGGCGCCGCGCCAGCTCCTCCGGCGCCATCCAGCCCGCTCCTCCACCATCGAGCAGGTCCCCGACTCTGGTCACCTTGCCAGCCACAGCCCTACCCTCCGCCAGCCGCCCGAACCCGTGTTCGTGGAGGTGCGGATTCCTGAGCAGCGGCTCCCGAAGGAGAGCCGCCGCTCCTGACGGGGGAGAGCTCCGCCTGGAAGTGACGTAGTTCCAAACCCATAGTAGTTCCTGGTAGAAGACAGGCAGCTCCCGCAGGCCGGCACGCCTGCTGCCCACTTTCGCAAACAGGAGCTGCGTGTCGTAATTGAGGCCATGCAGCTGGCGGAAGAAAAACGTCGCCAGCGCACACCATCTCGGAGGATTCTCGACGTACAGGTATCTCTGCAGCGTCTGAAGATGGAAAGTCGCAGCCTGGGTGCGAAGGCACACCAGCGCCTGACCGCCCTCCCTAAGCGGGAGACACAGAACTGCGGCAGAGACCCAGTGCTTCCTTTTGTCCCAGAAGAAGTCGATGAGCTTCTTCTGAATCTTGGCGACAAACGCAGGGGGAGGGATCAAAGTGACCAACCGGTACCACAACATGGCGGCCACCAGCTGGTTTATGACCAGCGCTCGACCCCTGTAGGACAACACTCGGAGCAGTCCTGTCCAGCGTCCTAGGCGAGCGGTGACTTTGGCCTCCAGCTCTTGCCAGTTCGCCGGCCAAGCGTCCTCGGCAGGGCTAAGGTAGACTCCCAAATAGAGGAGGTGCGTGGTGCTCCAGGCGAAAGGCCTGAACTCCTCCGGCAGGGAGTCCACCCGCCACTGACCCACCAGGAGTCTGGAACATTTCTCCCAGTTGATCTTGGCGGAGGATGCGTCCGAGTAAATCTGCTGGCATTCCCGCATCCTCCGCAAGTCAGCGGGATCCGTGACCATGAGGAGCACGTCATCGGCGTAAGCCGAGAGGACCACCTCCACGCCCGGCCCTTGCAGAGCCAGTCCCGTCAACCTCTTCCGCAAGAGGCGCAGGAAAGGCTCCACGCAAATGGCATATAACTGACCGGACATGGGGCATCCCTGACGCACCCCCCTCCCGAAGCGAAGGGGCGCCGTCAAGGACCCGTTAACATTAATCAGACACTCTGCGGCGGCGTACAGAAGTCGGATCCGGGCGACAAAATGCGTCCCGAACCCGAATGCGCGCAGAGTCCCGAAGAGATACTCGTGATCCACCCTGTCGAACGCCTTCTCCTGATCCAGGGAAAGGAAGGCGACCGACAGACCAGCCCTCTGGGAGTGGTGGACCAGGTCCCGGACCAGATGGATGTTATCGTGGATGGTCCGGCCCGGGACCGTGTAGGACTGGTCGGGGTGGATCATGTGGGCCAGCACGGTGCCAAGGCGAGCAGACATGGCCCTGGCAAAGATTTTATAGTCCGTGCTGAGGAGGGAGACCGGGCGCCAGTTCTTAAGGAGGCGGAGATCGCCCTTCTTAGGCAGCAGGACAATGACCGCCCTGCGCCAAGAGAGGGGCATCTCCCCGGTCGCCAAACTTTCCCCCAGGACCCGCGCGTAGTCGCCCCCCAAGACGTCCCAGAACGCCCTGTGGAACTCCACGGTCAGCCCGTCCAGCCCCGGGGACTTTCCCCTAGAGAGCTGGCGGAGGGCGCCGGTCAGCTCCGCCAGACTTAGCGGAGCGTCCAATTTTTCGGCGCCCTCCGGGCCAACCTTCGTCAGGTCCTCCCACAAAACTCTGCGCGCATCCTCGCTGGACGGATCCGGAGAGAACAGAGCCCTGTAATAGGCGCGGGTCTCCGCGCTGATTCCCTCCGGATCCGAGACCAGAGATCCGTCGTCGGCCAGCAGCCCCAAGAGCTGCTTACGGACCCCCCGTCTTTTTTCCAGCGAGTAGAAGAAGGGGGAGCCGCGGTCCAGGTCCCGCAGGAGCTGGATCCGCGACCTCACGTACGCGCCTCGGGACCCGACGAGCTGCAGGTCCTTCAGCGCGCCCTTCTTCTCTTCGTACACCTTCCGCAGGGCCGGGTCCTCGACGACCTGACCGAGACGGGACTCCAGGTCGAGCACCTCCTTCTCCAACCGCCCGACCCGGGCCTCCCGCCTCTTGGTCGACCCCTTCGCGTACTCCTGACAGAAGAGGCGGATGTGAGCCTTGCCCACATCCCACCATAGCCTCAAGGAGGGGAAGCCCCCCTGCTTCCTTCTCCAGTTGGCCCAGAGTCGACGAAACGAATCCCGGAACCGTGCGTCCTCCAGCAGCAGGTTGTTAAAATGCCAGTACACGGACCCCCCCCGCGCGTGCAGCGGAGCGAGCTCCGCCCACACCAGGTGGTGGTCCGTGCACGGCACCGGCCGCATGGAAGCTGCCGGAACGCAGGAGACGTACGCCCGGGAAATGTAGAGGCGGTCGATTCTGGACCTTCCTCCCCCAGACCTCACGCTAGTGAAGGCGCTGGAGTCGGGGTGGAGATTTCGCCAGACGTCCACCAAGTCGAAGGACCCAACCAGGTCCCTCAACTTCTCCATCGCCGCCGGGCTTCGCGGGGGACCCGAACGGTCCCTCGCCTCGAGGGTGCAGTTAAAATCCCCCCCGAGGATGACGCACTCGCCCACGTCGATGGAGCCCAAGAGAGCAGACACTTCTTCGAAGAAGTGCACTTGCTGCGCACTGGTCTGAGGGGCGTACACGTTCACTAGATGGAGCGGCACGCCCCCCAGGCGAACAGTGACCTGGAGCAAGCGGCCCGGCACGTGCTCCTTGACCCCCAAGATCTCCGGCTGAAAATGCGGGGCCAGCAAGATAGCCACCCCGCTGGAATTGTTGGAGAGGTGACTCATGCTGACCCCTCCTTGCCACTCCAGGAGCCACGTGGCTTCGTCTCCCGGAACGGTGTGGGTTTCTTGCAGGAAGCACACCGCATACTTCCCGTCCCGAAGGACCGAGAAGTTATTGAATCTGCGGCGCGCCTCCCTGCTGCCGTTGATGTTGGCTATGGTTATCTTCATGTCAGAAGCATAGTGCAACCTCTACCTACACCTAACGGGGGGAGGAAGCGCAGCCGCTGGTCAGCCGCCACTTCCTCAGCAGCCCAGTGAGAAACGTTGTGAGCCGACGCAGCTCGAGCGGGTTCACACCCTCGTCCGCGCCCATGATCTTAATGGCGGCGCGGACGGAATCGATGAGCAGCGCCAGCTCCGACCACCTGTCGAGGGCCAGTCAGACCTTATTGCGCTGACCCAGGCACGTGGCCATAAAATCCCGGAGTTCCCTTACGGAAATGAGGGGAGACTCGGCAAGGGGCACGAGGTCATCCATCGCCACGTCGGCGCTGGAGTCCGAATCGTCCTCCATGCCCATCACCGAGTCCCCATCCTCCTCCAGGGGGTCGTCACCAGCGGCCGACCCGTCCGCCGCGCAGTGCGAAGCGAAAGACTCGGCCGCGCCAGCCAGCCCCGCCTCCGTCCGGATCCCACCCCCAGTATCGGCGGCAGAGGATTTCTCCCTGGGCTCCTCCAGGGGTGCCGGGCCAGAAGACGGCGGCGGTTCAGAGCTCCCCTCCGCCTCAGACGCCGGAACGACCGGAGAAACCGGGGAGAGAACGATTTCCAGCTCCTCCAGTACGTCCGGCACCAGAGACGCAGCCAGGGGGCCATCCTCCTCCCCGCCACCAACCTCCGACCCAGCGGACGGGGGGTTTTGAATTAAAAGCTCTACCAGGACGAGCATCCCCTGGGAGACGTCCGGGTCGCATTGGGCGAGCTCATTATCCTCGAGCTCGCCCGACCCAGCCCCCAGGCTGCCCGACCCGGCGAGGGGTAACGGCACCGATAAAAGGTCAATTTCAATTACTGCCGCGGGTTGTTCCGCAACCCCCCCCACGGGCAGGGTCTCATCCCCATCCCCGGGAGGCACGTGCTGGACAGACACATCTGCCTCAGCCTCCCGAGGGACAGGCGACCCCTGCCGATCGCTGGTGATGACGACAGCGCTGGGGGGGGGGGCGCAGTACCCGCGGCGGGCGACGACTCCCCCTGCTCGGAGGGACCTTCCTCCTCCCGGTCCTCCTCCTCATCCAGGGGGTCGCGCCTTCTTTTTAGCACGGAGGGAGCGAGGGAGACCTCCATGTCTGCAAAGGCCTCCTCCTCGACTCCCTCCGGCGGAGCAGGTTTGTCGGGTTCCTCGGGCCCGAGCCCGGCCGCAGGTATTGGCATTACCGCTGCGGCGGTTGTGGCCACAGGCTCGGGCATGAGGCCCCCCCGCTCACATCTGCCCTGATCAACTCCGCGAGGAGCGCGGGTGTAAGGGGCTCAAGGGGCAAGGGCTCGCCATCCACGGGGGGACCCGCCCTAAGGTGCATCTTTTTTCCCCGCGCCTTCTTTCCGGCCGGACACGCTCCCTCCCCCCCGCCGGAGGCCTTGGTGGCATCGGCCCCCGACGTCAACCGCGCATCAGACGTACTTGACGCGCGGGCAGATCCGGGGGGAAGGGCGGCGGCGCCAGCCTCGGCCGCACGAGATGATCCGGCGGCCTTGGAGGCAGGGCAGTTCCTCCTGATGTGCCCCACCTCCCTGCAGGCATGGCACCTCACACCGTCCGACGTCCAAAAGGCGCGGTAGGCGGTCCCCTCGTGGAGGACGACGAATGCCCCGTCAGTGTCCTCCTCCCGCGCCAGCTGGATAAACAGCTGGCGCCGGAAGGAGAAGACGTGGCGAAGGCTGGCCTCCCGGAAGCCGAGCGGGATGGGTGTGATCCCGGACCTCACCTCCCCAAGTTGTCGCAAATGGGGAAGGAGGAGCTCACCAGGAACATAGGGCGGGACGTTGGAAATAATGATCCTCTGCGCGGTGGCCTCGAGAGGATCCACCGGCAGGAAGGTCCCGCCCACGGTGAGCCCCTTGGCGACAGCCAGGGACACCGCCCGCTCCGACCCCAGGAAGAACACAGCCTTCCCATACATTTTCGAGGCCGCGACGATGGCTGAGGGGCCGACAACCCCAGCCATGGCCTTGACGCAGGCCTCGATGGTCATAGTGGGGTGAGTGTAGCTCTTCACCCCAAGCTTTTTTGTTATTAATCGAAAAGGTGACGGGCGGCAGGAACAGCGGGAGCAGCTGTGGCTGTGGCTACCACTCTCGCATAGGTCCCGGCTGGCCCCGCCACCGGCGAAGACGCAGTCGCCATTCTGGGGTGCTTTTTTTAAGGGCTACACTCACCCCAAGTCACAGGCCTGAAGGTGTTAATGGCCTCGGTGTATATATATATTTTTTGTCCTCTATTGAGCAGAGGGAGCTGATTAAAATGAGGACACACCTCTCTCCTTATTGATTTAAATTGGGAGAGGGGCCCTCTCCCCTCTGCTCAATTGGCAATTAATAAAATAGATGAAACTAAGGTGCCTTCGAAAGACAGGCAGAGAGAGACAAAGAGAGAGAGAGAGGTGGGGGGGTGGGAAGGAGGGAGGCCGCAAAGGGCAGTGTTGCCACTCAGGATGGTGGGTGGGTGTTGGCAGGGTTGCACTCTCCGATGGAAAAAGTCTTTGGTGGTGGTGGTCTTCTGGCAGGGGGAGAAGACGTCTTCACCTGGAAAAGCTGGAGAAGCCCAGGCTCAGTCCTGCAACAGGTCTTAACGATGTAATTAAATTAAATTAAGGACTTCACCTTGGGCAGCTCCAAGCTCTCCCAGGGCAGGCAATAGAAGGGATGCTAATTAGTGGTGTGTGTGGCCTAGCTTTTAACAAGAGCCACACACACACACACTACACCCCTTGATGATCCGGCCTTGCTTCTTCTTTTCTCCCCCCACCTAAAATACAAAGTCTTGGGAGAGTGCCCCAAATAACACCCACCTGTAGATGTTCCGGATGAAGTTTTCTTCCCTCCTTTCAAGCAGTTGGTTTCTCTCCCCTCTCTCCCTCTCCTGAAGTGGAGGCCAATTTGGGGAGGCAGTGATAGAAAAGGCCTCTCCCCTGGCTGATGTTGATGTAGGCCTCCTTACTCCTTCTCCTCCTCTGTCCTCTCTCTCCAGGCACCTCAGTTGATGTAATGATGGTGGAGTTGGTGGTGGTCCAACGTTCTCCTCCTCTTCCTGGTCAGGGGACCACCACTTTAATCCACTCTCCAAAGTCTGGCTGCTCCCTCTGCTCGTGCTTGCAGCTGAACAGAGGGTAACTTAAGACTGACGTACAGAAGCCTGCTATGGCTTTATATACAGGGGTGGTCACTGCCGGTACTGCAGTATAGAATCAGTTCTCTTAAAGGTACATACACAACAATTCCTCCCCTTTTAGATAAACAGTACATAACATTCATTTAACAACTAAATAATAACTAATTACAATTACAATTTTCTCTGTACTATATACATCAACTGAAATAATCATTTATAAGTTCAGTCTTTGAGGAGGCTTCCTGATCCTGACTGGATAGCGCCTTTCTCGAGTATCCTGTTCTTGCAGCGGAGTTGATTCTGGTTCATTGTCATTGGTTGGTTCGTCAGCTTCCAATACCACTGCTTCTGAGGTAGACGCAATCTGTACTTTGGGTTGATTACCAGGTGCACCTGCTCGTGGTATGGGTTTGGCTTGTTCCTGTGACTCTAGAATCTGGTCAGCATGGCATCTCACGATGCTCTCTCCAACGTCCACTGTGTACATTAGTGGTCCCTGCTGTGTGCATATCATTCCTGGCTGCCATTTTTCTGTTCGGTAGTTGCGGGCCAAGACTGGTTGCCCTATCTTGAAGCTCCTGGTTGGCTTCTCATTTATGTGCTGGAATTGCTTATCCTCAACATCTCGTCTTATGTTTGGTTTGAGCAAATCCAGGCGACATCTTAGCCTTCGGTTGAAGAACATTATGGCTGGAGCTTGGTTGGTGACTGCATGTGTCGCATTCCGGTAAGCAAACAAGAAATTATCCATCTTGTGTTGTAGTGGTATGTCGTCATTATACATTGCCTTTATGGCCTTTTTAAAGGTCTGAACAAACCTCTCAGCCAATCCATTTGTGGCTGGATGATATGGGGCAGATGTGTAATGTTTCACCCCATTATTCCTCAGAAACCTCCGGAAATCCTCGGACACAAACTGTGGCCCATTGTCAGAGCAAATCTGTTCTGGCAAGCCATTCCTGGCGAAGATGGTCCGTAGGACTGCAATAGTTTTCTCCGTGGTGGTGGAGGACATTTTGATGACCTCTGGCCATTTCGAATGGGCGTCCACAGCGATTAGGAACATTGAGTCCATAAATGGACCAGCAAAATCAATGTGTACCCGTTGCCATGGAGATGAGGGCCACTCCCATGGATGTAGCGGGGCCTGTGGTGGAGCATTTTGGACCTTCTGGCATCCTGTGCGTCTCTTGGTCATATCCTCGATTTCTTGATCGATTCCCGGCCACCACACAAACGCCCTGGCTAGGCTCTTCATTTTTACCCCTCCCAGATGACCCTCATGAAGCTCATTGAGCACTCTATCTCTCAACTTGGGTGGAATTACCACTCGGGATCCACACATCAAGGTCCCCCGGCACACTGACAGCTGTTCTCTCCTTGGCAAGAATGCTGGCAACAGTGAGTCGCCATGTGCTGGCCATCCCTTCACCGTCAAATCATAGACCCGAGAGTGTGTCGGGTCATTTCGGGTTTCCTTCTCTATACTTGAGTTTGTAACAGGTAGACATTCGACTATGGTCGCATGGAATATCTCAACAGGGTCCACTGCAGGTGCTTCCTCTACCGTAGGCAACGGTAGGCGCGACAACCCATCAGCGTTTCCATGCTGTTTCGTACCCTTGTACTCTATGTCGTACTGATGTGCCCCTAGAAAAAGGGACCATCTTTGCAGCCGTTGCGCCGTCATCACCGGAACGCCCTTCTTTGGGTTAAAAATGGAGACCAGGGGCTGATGATCAGTCAGTAGGGTGAATTTCTGCCCGTGCAGATAGTGATTGAACTTCTTCACCCCCCACACCAGGCTGAGGGCCTCCCTGTCAATCTGGGCGTAGTTACGCTCGGCTGAGGTTAATGAGCGCGACGCAAAGGCTATTGGCCTCTCTGAACCGTCAAGGAATTTGTGTGACAGCACCGCTCCGATGCCATAGGGAGACGCATCACATGCTAACCGAATCGGTAGTGTTGGATTGTAGTGGGCCAATGCTTCTTTTGAAGTGATTAGGCATTTACATTTCTGAAAGGCACGCTTACACTCATCACTCCATTTCCATGTCACTCCAGTTTGCAGTAGGGCATTCAGTGGGTGCAGAATTGTAGATAAATTCGGCAAGAACTTATGGTAGTAGTTCACAAACCCGAGGAACGACCTCAGTTGTGACACATTTTCCGGTGCTGGAGCCTTGACTATAGCCTCAATCTTGTCCGACGACTTATGCAACCCTTCCTCATCAATCATGTGGCCACAATACGAGATTTGTGTCCTGAAGAATTCGCATTTAGGGCGGTTGGCTCGTAGCCCATATTCCTGTAATCTTGTGAGCACCTGCTCCATGTTGGCAAGGTGTTCACTGTCATTTTCGCCCGTAACCAGGATGTCGTCCAAATAACACTGGGTCCCCGGGATCCCTTGCAGGACTTGTTCCATCGCCCTCTGCCAAATAGCTGGGGCTGATGCTACCCCGAATACCAGTCGATTGTACTGGTAAAGGCCTTTGTGAGTGTTTATCGTGAGGTATTTCCTAGATGCTTCTTCCACCTCCATTTGTAGATACGCTTGGGCCAGATCAGTCTTTGTAAAGCGTTTCCCTCCAGATAGTGAGGTGAAAATATCTTGTATCCGTGGAAGTGGATATTGTACTGTGTGCAGGACTGGGTTCACAGTTACCTTGAAGTCCCCACAGATGCGAACCTTCTTCGGTTCCCCAGGCGTACTGCTCAATGATTTCTTCATTAGAGGAACGATGGGTGTGGCCCACTCGCTCCAGTCCACCTTGGACAGCACACCCGAACGCTCAAGACTCTCCAGCTCTGCTTCAATGGCTGGGTGGATCGCGTAAGGTACCGGTCTGGCCTTAAAAAATTTTGGGTTTGCGTTATCTTTGATTTTTATCGTTGCCGTTACTCCTTTTAGAGTCCCAAGTCCTTGTTGGAACACCTCTTTCGCGTCAGTTAGAATCTTTGACAGTTGTCCAGGTGTGACGTCATCATCCTTTTTATCAGTCACAGTTAGCGCCTGAATGGAATGCCAATCCAATTGTATTTTTCGGATCCATTCACGTGGTCCTCCATCTGGTAGTATATATAGATACAGTTTCTGTGTTTCCTTGCCGTTGTATTCCACTGGCACCCTTATTTTTCCTCTGGGGTAGACTTTTTGCCCTGTGTATGTCTTCAATACAATGGACGTGTCCTTCAAGGGTATGTGTGAGAATAGCCGCTCATAGTCTCGTCGATTCGTGACAGTTAGGGCTGATCCTGTGTCCAATTCCATCTTTACTGGGGACCCTGCTATCATGAGGGTGACCCAAATGGTTCGGTGATCCTCTTTTGCGATCACGTTGTGTAACTTTAGACAACTTAGTCTCCTGCTCCCGGAGTCCTTATCACTCTCCTGATCTTCCGAACTACTGTCTGTCAATTTCTTTACTTTCTTGTACTTTTCCTTAGTAGTTCTTGTAGTGTGGGTTTTCTTTCCCGACCTGCAGACTCTTGCTATGTGTCCCATTTTCCCACATTGCCTGCATACTTTGTCCTTAAACCAGCAGTCCTTCTGAATATGGGTTGTTCTGCCACAGCGATAGCACTTTTCTGCTCCATACGCCATTTCGTTAGCGCTGTATTCCTGTGGTTTCTGTTGTATTTCCGCAGCTCCCCGTGCTGCTGCTTCATAGGATACTGCCATGCTGAAAGACTGTTCTAGCGTCAGGTCCTTTTCCGAAAGTAGTCGTTTCTGGGTTCCTTCACTCTGGAGCCCGCAGACAAACTTATCCCGTAAGGTGTCTGCCAGTCCTGCTCTGAACTGGCAGTGCTTCGATAACTTGCGTAGTTCCGTAAGATAGTCAGCATTGCTCTCATCTTTGTGTTGGTTTCTTTTATGGAACTTGAATCTTTCTGCTATCAGCAGCAGTGTAGGGTTTAGGTGTTCCTGTAAGATATTAACAATCTCTTCAAAACTTTTCTCCATTGGTTTAGCTGGGGTAATTAAATTCCGCAATAGGCCGTACGTTCTCGCGCCCATCAAATTTAATAATACCGATGCCTTCTTTCCATCGGCCACCTCATTTGCCTTGCAGTACACTTCAATTCTTTCCACATACGTGGTCCAGTCTTCTACCTCGTTGTCGAAAGCAGTGATACTGCCACTTTTCGGCATCTTGGGTGATTTAAAATGGCGCCTCCCGCGCTTTTCCTTCTTCCCCAATGGAATAAAATGGCGCCTCCCGCACTTTTCATTCTTCCCCTTGCTGCCACGCTGCTCCTAGCGTTCTGCAGGGTAATGGCGGTGACCCACGGCTTCGGCGCGTCTCACTTTTCCTTCCCCTTGTTTTATTTTCGCTACGCTGCCCGGTTCTTGAGCACCGACTGCGCCCTGTGCGCTCCACCCTCTCTCTCTCTCTTTTCCTCCCGAAGACGCTGCACGGCCCCTTTGCAGAGCCGCTCGATCGAGCTCGAGCCCACCGCAGTCCGGAAGGGTCAGTGCACTACCTGCTACCAGCACGATTTGCTGGAACACCTTGACTGGGGAGCCAAGCCCAGCTCTCCACAGCCTCTCCTGCAACTCTCCGAACTCCGATGGATCCTTGGGCGGTTGCCCGCGGTCGACGCCTGTTGTTCTGACTTCGACCTCCAAAAGCTTCTTCTCAGGGAAAGATCCCCGTGAGGTGATGCAGTACTGCAGGTGAGTTCGAACCTGTTCGTCGCCAATGTAGTGTCCGAGTATAAATAATACACGGACTGCAGGAGAACAATAATAACAGGTATTTACTGAACAGAGGGTAACTTAAGACTGACGTACAGAAGCCTGCTATGGCTTTATATACAGGGGTTGTCACTGCCGGTACTGCAGTATAGAATCAGTTCTTCTCTTAAAGGTACATACACAACAGACCTGAAACGTTAACTCTGTTTCTCTCTCCACAGATGTTGCCTGACTTGCTGAGTATGTCCAGCATTTTCTGTTTTTATTGCAGATTTCCAGCATCTGCAGTATTTTGCTTTTGTGTTATTATTTTTGTTAATGAGGACTAGAAAGACAGATGTTTATGTACGGAATGATTTGAGTTGGCTGGAATGTTGTGACGGAATACTGCTAAGGGCCCCACTTTAATCCAGAAAGTATTACTAATGACCTCTCTATGATTGTTGCTGGCAGCTGACATGGAAGAGTCCTCCAAGTATTGATCCTCCTGACCCTGACCTCCAGTTTCCTTGGCAACCAGACCCCCCACCTCCTACCATTCGATAGCTAGACCTTGATCAAAATGTGATATTGTGACGGGCACAGCAAGCAACCACGATACGTGAGATCCGCTCAGTAGCATACTGCAGAACCCCTTCTGATCTAACAAGGTAGCAAAACCTTACCTCCAGAACCTGTATGGTCCTCTCAATGACCACGCTGGTGAATGCACGGCCCTTGTTCTATCGACCACCTGCTGGTAGGCTTGAATGGGGTCATGAGTTGTGGAAGCCATTCTGACACTACACTGTGCCCCCTGAATAGATCTGGGTGACTGGAGTTCCTTATGACGAACATAATATTGGCCCAGAAATTCGGGTCGGGGGCTTCCTGCGGGTGCAAGCCCCCGACCTGCACTTACCTTGCGCACCGGCCGTTGAGCTGTGGGCCCCCGTGGGATTCCGATCCTGGGCCTCCTCCAACTGCCGGCGCGCAGTGCTTGCGTATCCCAGGGGCGCAGTTAGTTCGAAGCATCCCCTGGGATCACGTGGGCCATGGAGAGCCAATGGTAGCAGGGAATGCTTCATTCATAAGCTTGACAGTACTATAAGCATCAAAACATCACTAAATCTTCAAATAATTTTTTTTTTTAAATCACATTTTTAAAATAAACTATAAATGACATGAAATAACTACTTTAAACAATAATTTAAATTTTTGGAAAAAATAATTTTATTTTCTAACAGGGCTAAAAATAAACTTACCTTTCTTTAAAGTATTTAAAAATAATAAACCTGTGGAAAAAAATGTTTTAATTTTAATTAATTCACCACTTACCTTGTAAAAAGCAGGCCTTGCGACTGCTTTTTAAATGTCTAACTTCTGGAGACTTACCCTCCCGGGAAAACCTGCAAAAGAAACATAAGTTCGATGCGCACGTGTTCCACCTCTTAACCCCTTCTTTCAGGGGAACGGAAGTGCCGGTTTCCCGTGCATGCACGTAACCGGCACTTCCATTGGGCTTACGGGTGAGTACCCCGTGCGTACTCACCCGCAGAGACCCGAATTTCTGGGCCATTGTGACAACTCCCTACACATTTTGAATTGACATGCAGGATTCATGTTAGCGGGTCACAGACTTTTTGAACAATGAGGGAGTGAATCCCTTTCTGTTCAGGAAATACATTGGCTGTGCAGTATAATATGGATGCCATCTAGTGCTCCCTGGACTTTGGAGAAACCAGCAACTTAATAGAACTGAACAGCTTTGTCTTGCTGCTGTCCAGGAATCATCTCAAAATGGCTGAATTCCCCAGGTCTCATGAAGGCAGTATGGGGGATTTCGCATATAAGGATTGCACAGCACCCTGGTTGATGTTGTATAAATCCTTGTTGCAACTTGGTGGGTACCTGTGGCATAGAAGTTGAGAGTTGTGCTGACTTTGACAGCCACAAACAAGCTGTTTGGTCAGGCTGCAGGTCATCGTGAAGGTGGCATAGCTCATCCAGGGCTTCCTCAGTGAAGCAAAGTCACTGAAGGCTGAGGCCTTCTCAGTGGCTGTAAAAGTGACCACAGCCATGAATTTTAATGCAAACAAGTCATTCCTGGTTGTCTTGGATGACCTCAGTCGGTCAGCTGTGCATCACCGTATTAGAAGGTCAAGCAGGCAAGCGTCTCAATTCATCGCATTCGCAATAGACCCTGCAAAGCAAATAAAGCACCACATTTACCTTCCACCCAGTGACTGGCAACCAGTCTGAGTCATTTGTTTAGTAGTCGCTCAACATCCCCAGGAACCAGGGGGTGATTCTACAATCCCACATTATCAATGGGGAGCTGCGCTTCCAACTGGAGTCTCAACGGGCCCCAGTGATAGGCTGAAGAATGGTGGTGAGGCCACTTCTTTACATTTCAGCAACTCAGGATTTTTAGATGGGATCGAGAACTTCTGACTGAGAAGGCTTCTTCGGCAGCACCCCCAAACCCGCGACCTCTTCCACCTAGAAGGACAAGGGCAGCAGGCACATGGGAACACCACCACCTCCAAGTTCCCCTCCAAGTTACACACCATCCTGACGTAGAAGTATATTGTCGATCCTTCATCGTCGCTGGGTCAAAATCCTGGAACTCCCTCCCTAACAGCACAGTGGAAGTACCCTCACCACACGGACTGCAGTGGTTCAAGAAGGCGGCTCACCTCCACATTCTCAAGGGCAATTAGGGATGGGCAATAAATGCTGGCCTTGCCAGCGACGCCCACATCCCATAAACAATTTTTTTTTAAATTCCCCAAAGTACGGCGCCTAATTGATGGCATTATGTGGTCTTCTGGGGCCCTAGGCACAATGCAAGCCCTATGTGAAATGAAACGGATTCTAACTCCATCAAATGTATAGCTGGGCAATGACCAGCAACATCACAACATGCAGTCAATGGCTGCCTACCAGAGAGTAGTCATTATGCGTTCAGCCACAAAAAGAGTCAGAATGCAGATACAATGAGGCTTGTGCAGCTACCTGGATTATTATAAATACCATTGGCATCTTGAACCAACACTTCGATGTCTTGACAGATTAAGGGCACCTTAAATTACGGCAAAGGTGTCTAAAATAATCATCTGCTGCATGTTTTGCAAATTTTCAATACAAAGATGTTATGGAGAAGGAGGCGGCCAAACCATAATTAAAGCCAGGCAGAACAGGTGTCAGACAATTATGTTGCAGCAGAAACATTTGTGTAGCCAAGAAGATGTTCATCCAAGAGAAATTCAGCTAAGTGCTTGAGCTGACCCGATTCTGGTAATGAGAGACTGGCTCCCAGTATCTTCCGAATCATTGTCTTCTACACTTTATCAACAAAAACTAATGCTACCTAATGCTCCAGATTCAGAAAGAAACTTTGCACAAAATTCAAATATAGTGCAATCTGATTTCTTCACCAATTTATGTCATGTGTGAATGATATTAGGGTCTTTCACCATGGTGCTTGGTGTACTGTGCTCAAGTTCTAACTCCTAACCTGTGACTTCTTCTAAGTGATTCCCCAGTGGAAGGGGTAAGTGCACTGCTGGGTACTTGGGATTCGGGTGGCTTTGTACATTCTTGGGCTGGTTTCTGAGATGAACCTGTATCTGATTAAGCTATGCCTGCTGCTGCTGTGACTGGCTGGTTGTGCCTACTTTCTGGTGCATTACTTACACAGGGCGCTGAAGGGCCCAAATGTGGCATCGCCTTGAAAGACAGCAGCCGCATCTATGCCTTCCCCAGTCATGTCCCCTAATGCTCCTTCCCTGCATGGGAACAGACCATAGGACAGCAATGAGGTCTGTGAAGACCAGCCTCATGACTCTCTCCATCCTATCCCACAGCATATTGAAGATGGATAAGAAACGCTTCTGTAAATTTTAGCCCAATGCCTGTACGCAGGGTCTGAGAATTCATGCAAGATTATCTAACTGGGCTTAAGACCTCTGCCACTGGGGGGGCTCTCCTGCAGTTGCCCCTGGAGTTGTCACGCGCTCCAAGGTAGACTGTGGTGCAGAGTTCCATTCCTGTGTGACTGCAAAGGTGCAGCGGGTGGACCCCTCCACACTCTTAGCCAGACTTTAGAGACTCAAGCAACTCCTACAGATGATCCCACTTAGATGTCTCCTTTTATATCTAGGCAGCGATATGGCTAATGCATGGCACAAACAGTCAAAGGGCTGTAAGGCTTGTTCCACTGGTCTGCTTTCAGGTTGGTTCCACTATTCTTTTCTGCTGAGGGTGCCCTTCAGTTGAAAGAGCTTCAGTGAAGCATAAGTAAATTTGGGCAGTGCGTGTGTGCATGAGAATCTTCAAATATGCTGGGATTTAGTAATTGAAAATTCCTTCCTTTTTCTTCCAGGTGAGACTGCAACTGTTTAAATAACTGCTGGAGTCTTTTGAATTCTTGTCAACTATGTTCCTTGTGTAAACACTCCCTCAGGCGGGTCACTGCAAGAGGCAGCTCAGAGTGGATAATTTATTCAAGTCCTGAATATCAAGAGTAAGCAACCATGTGAGTACAGGCAGTGGAAGCATTTGCATTGCACAATTTGCATCTAATTGACATTTCTAGGCTAAGACCTGCTGAAGTGTAGTTGTGAATCGCAGCATTCATGTCCTCCTTATAGTCCAAAGTTTTCTCAAAGGTAAATATACCCCTGAGATCATCCAAGTTCAATCCGTTGAGAACATTGGGAAATATTTTAATCCAAATAAATGTTTTAAACCTTTTTTCCCCCTTTCAGTTTATCTAGCAAATAAAGCAGTAAGAGCTCTTTAATTTACATAATATTTGTGCTTAATTGTTGTACAGTAAAACATTTATCTTGAAGAATGCGAATAAATTTTGATGCTCGTTGGCCAACATTGGCTCCCTGTTAAGCAACTCCTTCAATCTAACAGATCAGGCACACTAAGCCACCTAAAATGCAAACCTTTGCTTTCAAGCTCAGAAAAATGTGTAGAGTGATTGTTAACTGAAAATATACTTTTTTAGAAAAAGTGCTAATTTTATAATCAAGCCTGACATCGGTAGTGAGGAAAATGCTAGAATCTATTATAAAAGATGTAATAGCAGAGCACTTGGAAAACAGTGACAGGATTGGACAAAGTCAACATGGATTTACAAAAGGTAAATCGTGCTTGACTAATCTACTGGAATTTTTTGAGGATGTAACTGGTAGAATAGATAAGGGAGAACCAGTGGATGTGGTGTATTTGGACTTTCAGAAGGCTTTCGATAAGGTCCCGCATAAGAGATTAGCGTGTAATGTTAAAGCACATGGGATTGGGGGCAAGGTACTGACTTGGATAGAGAACTGGTTGGCAGACAGGAAGCAAAGAGTTGGAATAAATAGATCTTTTTCCGAGTGGCAGGCACCGACTAGTGGGGTACCGCAAGGATCGGTGCTAGGACCCCAGCTATTCACAATATATATTAATGATCTAGACGAGGGAAGTAGATGTAATATCTCCCAAGTTTGCAGATGACACAAAGCTGGGTTGGTGTGTGTGCTGTGAGGAGGATGCCAAGAAACTCCAGTATGATTTGGACAGGTTGGGTGATTGGGCAGATGCATGGCAGATGCAGTATAATGTGGATAAATGTGAGGTTATCCACTTTGGTGGCAAAAACAGGAAGATAGATTATTATCCGAACGGCAATAGATTGGGCAAAGGGGAAGTGCAACGAGACCTTGGTGTCCTTGTGCACCAGTCGCTGAAGGTAAGCATGCAGGTGCAGCAGGCAGTTAAAAAGGCAAATGGTATGTTGGCCTTCATAGCGAGAGGATTCGAGTACAGGGGCAAGGATGTCTTGCTGCAGTTGTACAGGGCTTTGGTGAGACCACACCTTGAGTATTGTGTGCAGTTTTGGTCGCCTTATCTGAGGAAGGATGTTCTTGCCATGGAGGGAGTGCAGCGAAGATTCACCAGACTGATACCTGGGATGGCAGGAATGACGTATGAGGAGAGATTTGGGTCGATTGGGGTTATATTCACTGGAGTTTAGAAAAATGAGAGGGGATCTCATTGAAACTTATAAAATTCTAACAGGACTAGACAGACCAGATGCAGGAAGGATGTTCCCAATGGCAGGGGAGTCCAGAACCAGGGGTCACAGTCTAAGGATAAAGGGTAAGCCATTTAGGACAGAGATGAGGAGGAATTTCTTCACCCAGAGAGTGGTGAACCTGTGGAATTCTCTACCACACAAGGCAGTTGAGGCCAATTCATTAAATATATTCAAGAAGGAGTTAGATATATTTCTTAAGGCTAAAGGGATCAAGGGATATGGGGAGAAAGCAGGGACCGGGTACTGAATTTGGATGATCAGCCATGATCTCATTAAATGGCAGAGCAGGCTCGAGGGGCCGAATGGCCTACTCCTGCTCCTATCTGCTATGTTTCTATGTGCTTCCAAAAATCTAAATTGAATACATTAATAGAATGTGTATATCTTAATGGTTTTTTTTAAAGTAGCCTCCAACAATTTATGAAATCAACCACAAGACAGCCGCTAGTGGTGGCACAGGCTTCATGCCATTTCAATAATCAGTTTCTTAAGTGATTTGAACTTCATGTGACTCTGAATGAGAGTTTCATTATTGACTATGTGAAAGAGCACTTTGGGAGATTTTCTTTAAGGTTAGCTCTAACAAAGAACTAAATTGCACGTCCATCTGCATGTTGTAAAGTGACTGAGGATAATTAAATTACATCAAAGGGGAGCACTGCACTTCAGTTGCAGTAAGTTCAATGTTTGTCTTCTACAAAACTTTCCCGGGTCCAGCCATCTTCTTAATGGCTTCCAGATGTTAAAGACTCATATGTACTGTTGAAGCATGTTAGCGCCCATCATTCAATAATCATTTTATAAGCTTCTTTGAACTGTAAGTGCACATCTCTGCTCAAAAATAATTTAAAAAAAGAAAGAAAATAAAATAGTGCTCCCAGATGCCGTGGCCTGGCATTTTTATTTAGCAGGTTTGGAAAGGGTTCAGAGAGAAAATTAAATGGGACATACTCATATTTATCCGGTGTTGTGCAGTGACTCAGATAATAGAAGCAGCAAACATGTTATTCTTGGCGATAAAACTGTAAGCTTGAGATGATCCAAAACTGGGCTGCCCGTGTCCTCACTCGCACCAAGTCCCGTTCGCCCATCACCCCTGTGCTCACTGACCTTCATTGGCTCCCGGTTAAGCAACGCCTCGATTTCAAAATTCTCATTCTTGTTTTCAAATCCCTCCATGGCCTTGCCCCTCCCTATGTCTGTAATCTCCTTCAGCCCCACAATCAACCCCCCCCACCCCGAGATATCTGCGCTCCTCTAATTCTGCCCTCTTGAGCATCCCTGATTATAATCGCTCAACCATTGGTGGCCGTGCCTTCTGTTGCCTAGGCCCTGAGCTCTAGAATTCCCTGCCTAAACCTCTCTGCCCCGCTACCTCTCTTTCCTCCTTTAAGACGCTCCTTAAAACCAACCCTTTGATCAAGCTTTTGGTCACCTGCCCTAATTTCTCTGAATATGGCTTGGTGTCAGATTTTTTGTCTTATAATACTCCTGTGAAGCGCCTTGGGACATTTTACATTAAAGGCATTGTATAAATACAAGTTGTTGTTGTTGTAAGCAGTAAGTAGCCTCATTAAATAGTATTGAAAACCATCATGGACGATAGTCATTAACTTCTTTTAAGGTCCTCCACATTACGTCACTGATGATGTCTCAGTACCTTTAACATGCGTACATACAATATATTTACCAATGAAAGATTACTTACCATAGGTATACTTAATTCTCATCTTCCAAAAAAATGAGTCTTCTCTAGACACTGGGATAGACATTTGTCTTGGGCGATATTGTATCAGCCACCCGCTAAACTTCCCGCCCGATACTCAGTGCCATTGACTTCATTGGAACTGAATATCAAGCGTGGCACAGAACAGGATGGCCAGTGCGATACTGCCTGTTCCAAGGCCAATTTCAACCCCCTATCTCCTTGATTTTCCCGTTTTTGTTAGAAGTGTCATTTCTGGCATTACACCTATTACTGGTGCTCCTGCCCAGGTATAAAAATACTATTTTTGCTACTGCCACAGTGCAGGGAGAATGCTTTTATTGTGCTCAAGGTATGCAGGATGCCAGTTGTGGAGAATGGAAAACTCTTCTATTTTTGACAGTATCAATATTGAGCACTTTTAATTCAGGTATACCCTAAACTGGATGCAAATTAAATCTTCCTTTATTCTGCTCTAACCTCAGAAGACCATTCCCTAGTGCACCAACGTGACATATCCCACACCAGTCATCCTTGTGGTTGCTGAATGGGCTTGCCAATTTCAGACCATGTTTATGGCCTGTTTTGTGTTGTGAAGTTATACTTGAAACTAGGTTGAGATTGGCCAAAATGGTTCTGCTTGGGACCCCTATGGCCAGCAGAAAGCAGGAACATTCAACAGTCTGGACCAAGCTATTCAAATCCTTCCCAGAGGTGAAAGGACAATGTTCAAGCCTACTGTTACCTATTGAAATAGCTTCCACATAATTGTGTGGTAAATTATACCCACTCCCTTAGATACTTTTGCCCTTTACATGCTTTCCATTGGTGGAGAGTAGTGTAACTCATTTTCTAAATGATGGTATTTTCCATTCATATTTCCTCTTCCCATTATATACCCCAGTGGCTGCATTTAAAACCTGGAAAACTCCAGTCTTGTCCTTTTTTGGCCTTGTTTAAAAATAAATGGAAAAGAAGCCTTCAGAATGACAGATTGCTCAAACTCTATCCTATGCATGTGGTTTATGAATGTTCCAACCTTGAAGTCTTATTGGCACCTTTCTACCACCAGGGCTAGAAGAAACAGCTGAACTGGAACGCCCTACCTAACCGCATATTGGGAGTACCTTCACCACATGGGTTGCAGTGGTTCAAGAAGGCGCCCATCGCCACCTTCTCAATAGCAACTAGGGATAGGAAATAAATGTTGGCCTTGCCCGCGACACCCACATCTCAAGAATGAATAAAAATAAATTCAACAGGATCTTTGGCCTGGCAAGTTAAAGGTTTTTCAAAAACAGTAGGCTTTTTTGTTACCTTAGCAGTTAGATACAAATGGCAAATCCTGCCGTGATTCATAGACACCCTTGGTCTGAAGCAGATTGATGCACCTACCATAGCATCCCCTAAATTAGCACAATTTTGAGATGGGTACGGCAGTAGATGGAAGTGCAAACCCCAAAGTTAACAGTAATTATGCTACTAACACCAATACCTAGATACAACAGTTTTGTTAATGTTCATTTTCCCTCTACAAAATGTATAATTATTTTTTAATATGGCTTTGTAATGTGAATTAGTCCCACTGAAATTTCACACAGTCCCCACCTCCACCCCACATTCAAAACATGGAGATTTGTTCTTCCCTGGTACATTAACTTGTACTCTTGTTGTTAAGGCTTCTCTGTGATGCCAACCATTGCTCAGTTGCCAAAGACAAATCATCCACTCTCAGGAAAGTCCCTTTGGTATAGATAGACTCCAGGAAGTGCATAGGAGCTTAGTGCAATTTATCCTCTCTCCAAGGGGAAGGGGCATTGACGCTGATATTCCCCTCCAACTTGCATCCAGACGCGGCTCAGGCGGAGCGCACCTGAAGTGACATTTGTAAAGTCTGTGGGTTGTGCAGTAAATAAATACACAGACTTTTGAAGTACAAACAAACAGGTCTTTACTATTCAGAGGTCAGGGCGAATCTGCCCTAGTTATCCTGTAACATCACTTATATACTGGTGTGGTCACTGTCGGTATTACCGTATACAGAAGCCAATCAAATAGTGCCACACCTAAAGTAGTTCTCTTAAAGGTGCACGGTTACACTCAATCGTTCCCTTAAAGGTAGGCGGGTACATACACTACAATCCTCCCTTTTTAGCTTATTACTTACAGGGTCCCCGTTAAACATACATATCTTCAACTTCACATAACAATTTACAGATATACTCTCGGTGGAGAACAAACAATTTACAAAGATAATTCCGGTGGAGTCAACGTCATATAAACAGTTTACAGATATACTTTCGGTGGGAACAGTTCACAGGTTCAGTCTCTGCGGGAACAGTTCATAGATTCAGTCTCTGATCTTGACTCATTCCGAACAGCATCTCTTTGGTGTAGCTGGTTCACATGGCTAGCGTGACTCCTCCATAGCCTTTTTCTTAACGTAACAGCTTGACCTTCCGTCCTGTTGAACCAGCAGTGCGGACTTTTACAACCAACTGGCTGTCTTGATAATTTTCGGGTTTTCAACTAATTTAGCTCCTTTCATGGTGTCCCGCCTGAGATGATAGTATTTTAGACAGTTATTATCTCCTGCTTCTTCTTTTTCTTTTCTGCCTTTTTGAAACTCTCGGAGCTCCTTTCTCTGCGGCCATCTGTAGCGCCACCAACTCTCTATGTTCATTAGACCTTAAGTGCTTCATGCGGATTTCTGTACTTTGGGAGTTTTCATCACAAACTGGGCAGACCAGATCCTCGTAATATTCAGTGTCACTCAATAGGTCATGATAGTATTCGGGGTCGTCCTGAGTTAGGCCAGTGAGGGGCCCTTCTACTTCCTTCTTATCCAACTGGACGTTAGCCGACGGTGGTTCCTTCTCTGACCATCTTTCTTGAAAAGACTTCTTCAAGCATTCATATTCATCCCGCTCTTCCTGGGATGTCCAAAGATAGGGCGTATAAAATAGCCAAAAAAGCGCCAGAGCGGAAGATTGGGAACAGTTTAAGATAGAGCAAAGGAGGGCAAAGGGCATAATCAAGAGGGGCAAAATAGCTTACGAAAACAAGCTGGCGGAAAATATAAAAACTAACTCCAAAAGCTTTTATAAGTATATCAAAAGGAAAAGACTGGTGAAAACCAAAGTTGGTCCATTGCAGTCAGATACGGGGGAATATATAATGGGAAATAAGGAAATGGCAGATCAACTAAATGCATACTTTGGGTCAGTCTTTACGAAGGAAGACACAAAAAACCTCCCTGGGATATCGGGAAAAATAGGGACATTGGCAAAGGAGGAACTGACGCAAATCAATATCTCTAAGGATATGGTGTTAAGGAAGCTAAAGGGATTGAAGGTGGACAAATCCCCAGGGCCTGATAACATGCATCCTAGGGTACTGAAGGAGGTGGCCCTAGAGATAGCGGATGCACTAAGGATGATTTTTCAGAATTCATTAGACTCGGGAACAGTGCCGATGGATTGGAGGGTAGCTAACGTTACCCCACTATTCAAAAAGGGGGGTAGGGAAAAAGCAGGTAATTACAGACCTGTAAGCCTTACATCAGTTGTGGGCAAAATGCTGGAGTCCATCATTAAGGATGAAATAGCGGAGCACTTAGCAAATGGGGACAGGATAGGACAGAGTCAACATGGATTTACAAAGGGTAAATCGTGCTTGACTAATCTATTGGAATTTTTTGAGGGAGTAACTGGTAGAATAGATGGGGGAGAGCCAGTAGATGTGGTGTACCTGGACTTCCAAAAGGCCTTCGATAAGGTCCCACATAAAAGATTAGCATGGAAAATTGAGGCTCATGGGATAAAGGGGAAAGTTTTGGCGTGGATAGGGAACTGGCTGTCAGATAGAAAACAGAGAGTTGGAATAAACGGCTCATTTTCTGAATGGCAGGCAGTAACAAGTGGGGTACCACAGGGATCTGTCCTGGGCCCCCAGCTGTTCACAATTTACATTAATGACCTGGATCAGGGAGTCGGATGCAGCATTTCCAAATTTGCAGACGACACTAAACTAGGAGGGGGGGTGGGCTCAGAGGAAGAGACCAGGAAGCTCCAGAGCGATTTGGACAGACTGGGCGATTGGGCGGATAAATGGCAGATGCACTATAATGTGGACAAGTGCGAAGTTATCCACCTTGGGTGCAGGAACGGGAGGGCAAATTATTATTTAAATGGCAATAGATTGGGAGAGGGGGAAGTACAGAGAGACCTGGGTGTTCTTGTACACCAGTCACTGAAGGCGAGCATGCAGGTGCAACAGGCGGTCAAGAAGGCAAACGGTATGCTGGCCTTCATAGCAAAAGGGTTAGAATACAGGAACAGGGATACCTTGCTGCAGCTGTACAGGGCACTGGTGAGACCACACCTCGAGTACTGTGTACAGTTTTGGTCGCCTCATCTGAGGAAGGATGTTCTTGCCATGGAGGGGGTGCAGCGGCGATTCACCAGGCTGATACCAGGAATGGCGGGAATGACCTATGAGGAGAGACTATGTAGTTTAGGGATGTACACACTGGAGTTTAGAAGATTGAGAGGGGACCTCATAGAAGTGTATAAAATTCTGACAGGTCTAGACAGACTGGATGCAGAAGGAATGTTTCCCTTGGCGGGTGAGAACAGAACTAGAGGACATAATTTAAGGATAAGGGCTAAACCATTTAGGACAGAGATGAGGGGGAATTTCTTCACTCAGAGAGTGGTGAACCTGTGGAACTCATTGCCACAGAGGGCAGTGTACGCCAGCTCATTAAATATATTTAAGAGGGAATTAGATATATTTCTACGGGCAAAAGGGGTTAAGGGTTACGGAGAGAAGGCGGGGACGGGATACTGAATTAAAGGATCAGCCATGATCTCATCGAATGGCGGAGCAGGCACGAAGGGCCGAATGGCCTACTCCTGCTCCTATCTTCTATGTATCTATGTATCTATGTCTGCCATTCCTTCACGCCTGGCCTCATTTGTGAGTTCAATACCTTCCCTTCCATCGGGGATTCCGTTATCAGGCTATTTAATCCTTCTACTGAAGTAGCTGTTTCCGCATTCTTCTGTTCCCCTTGACGTAATTCAGCATACTTTAGACATCCATGTGCAAGCTGTGTTGCCCCCTCAGCTCTCTCCGTGACTTTTGGAAGCTCCGAATTCTTTCCCTTTGAAACCTGAAACTCGTGTTCCCATTTTGGAGTCTTGTCCCTCAGCGTGTATAAGAGTTGGCTGGCCGTTAACTCTTCTACGGGGACACTGTGGATTAGCGCCTTCTCCATTTCATCCACCTTTCCCTCCAATGTTTTCACCTTCCTTTCCTCCGGTCCTTTGGTTTTAAGCGCTCGAAGAAATTGCGCCTTGGTGTTCTCTAACTCCTGATCAGGGGCCATTCCTACAGTCTCTGTGTTCCTTCCATTGGCCTTTCCTTCCACTGCCCGGATTCCTAGTTGAATATGTTCTTCAAGTTGTTGGACCTCTGCCATTGCCGCCTCATATTTGTCTTGGGTTTCCTTCAATAATTTAACGAGTTCTTGGACATCTTGAATTTCACGTTCTGCTATGTCTTCCACCTCTAATTTTCCATCTACGGATGGAATCTCTACCGATGAGTCTGTCTTGGCCTGGAGCTCGTCAAACATTTCCTGCAGCCTTTGTAATTCTCGCTCATGTTCAAACTTTAGTTGTTCATATGCTTTCACTAAAACTAGCTTTTCGGAGGTTGCCGAGTTAACCCCTTCCAGGATTGTAGTCTGGGCCCGTTCATACTGTTCCTTCAACTTGTTACACTCTGCTTGCAACGAGTCGTAGAGATGAACTGGGATAAAATCCTGGCTTCCTGAAGATTCCTCTTCCTTTAGGTCTAGTTCCTGAACAGTTTCAGGGAGATGTGATCGGTACTTGGCCACGATGGCTCTATGGTCGCTCTTTTCTCGAGCTAGCTGTCTCTGTTGTCTTTCCAGGTTCTCCCATTCAGTGTCCCAGAACTTTTCCATATTTTTCATCTCTTGTACGAGACGGTCACTCCACTGTTCTAATTGTTGTCATAAGTTTGAGTCCGAGCTCGGTGTTCTTCCGTCGTGGATGAATCCTTAGCTTGAACAGGCTCAGAATTCTCTGTCAACCTGGAGTTCTGCTCTGTAACTTTATTCTTCTTGGTGACATAAGTCTTTCTGCATGTCTTTGTTTCCTTCCCCATCGTCGGCAAGTCCCCTTTAGCCTTGTCATGCATATTTGAATTGGTCTTATCGTCATCCATCTCAGAATCTGAGCTGATAGCTTGCACCGAATCCTCCTTCATTATGGCTTTTAGGTAGTGCCATTCCATGTCTATTTTCTTAATCCACTCCCGTCCTAGAAGTGGTGGTCCTCCCTCAGGTAATACGTACAAATTCATTCTTGGGTGTTCTTTCCCTCTATCTCTCACCTTGACTCTTATTTTCCCCATGGGGTATACATTATGCCCCGTGTATGTCTGTAATACGAACTTGGTATTTCTCAAAGGTATGTGAGAGAACAGCCGGTGGTAGTCCCTTCGGTTGATGACTGATAGAGCTGATCCAGTGTCCAGCTCCATTCGTACTTGGACTCCAGCTATTTTTAGTACGACCCAAATCGTTTGTAGATCAGTTTCTTTCCCCACATTGTGGATCTTCAGACTACCCAGCTCCTGGTTGTTTGGGTCTGAGTCTGAATTCTGTTCGTCTGAACTCTTTTCAGCCACCTTGTGTACCTTGTTGTACTTTTCTTGTGGTGGCTTCCGTTGATTGTTGGTCTTTTTCCCGGACCTGCATACCTTCGCGATGTGACCCAGTTTGCCACATTTCTGACACTCTTGGTTCTTAAACCAGCAGTGATTCTGGCCGTGCGTGGTCTTCCCACAACGGTAGCATTTTGTTGTGCTCGAAGTAATTTGGTCCACCCCGAGTGCCGCCGCCTTTAGCTGCATTTCGGCCGTTCCTTTCGCTGCGGCTTCGTGTGATGCAGCTATGAGGACAGCCCTGTCCAGTGTGAGGTCGTTTTCTTCCAGTAGTCGCTTCTGCGTTCCTTCTTTGGACAATCCGCATACGAACTTGTCCCGCAGTGCCTCTGTCAGATTCCCTCCGAACTGGCAGTATTTCGCTAGCCTACGCAGTTCGACCAAGTATTCCGCATTGCTTTCGTCTTTCCTCTGCGTTCTTGCGTAGAATTTGAATCGCTCAGCCAGCATCAACGGTGTGGGGTTCAAGTGGTCCTTCAGCACAGCCACAATTTCTTCGAAGGTCTGATCCGCTGGTTTAGCTGATGCTATTAGATGCTTCAAGAGCCCATATGTTTTTGCCCCCATCGAGTTTAGCAATGTTATCGCCTTGTCGTCTTCCTCTATTTTGTTGGCTTCGCAATAGATCTCTATGCGTTCCACGTACGTGGCCCAGTCTTCTATTTCAGAATTAAAATCGTTAATATTCCCTCGCTTAGGCATCTTTCTTTCTTTGAAGCAGCACAGTATTTCTTTAAGTATTATTTATTATCTTTTTTTTCTAAAATGGCGGTTTTCCTGCGAAAATGGCGGTTTCCCGCTCTTCCCTTCTCTCTCTCTGCCCACTTCAATGGCAGTTAAGATGGCGGTTCTTTTCCCGCGAAAATGGCGGTTTCCCGCTCTTCCTTTCTCTCCCCGCCCACTTCAATGGCGGTTTCCCGCCTCTGTCGTCTTCTCCGCCTAATGGCGGCTTTCCGCGTTTCTCCCTGGTGTAAGGGGTACGCTTTCCCCACAGCGGACAGGTTCAGCCGCTGGGCTGGCTCTCGCACAGCTCCCCTTACTCGGCTCTGTCTTTTCCTCCCGCCCGCACGGCTCTACCGGCGCTGGGTACACCCCGTTAACGGAGGACAGTTCAGCCGCTGGACTGGCTCTCGCGCAGTCTCTCTCTCCCCGTGCTCGGCTCTGTCTCTCCCTCTCCCGCACGTTCGGTCCTACCGGCTCTGGGTACTCCGTAGGTGGAGAACAGTTCAGCCGCCGGACTGGCTCTCGCGCAGTCTCTCTCCCCGTTCTCGGCTCCTGTTCGCTCTCCCACTCCCGCACGTTCGGTTTTGCCGGCTCTGAGTACCCCGTTGGTGGAGAACAGCTCAGCCGCTGGACTGGCTCCTTGCAGTCTCTCACTCCGCACCCGGCTCTCACCCGCACGGTTCCCGTTCGCCTCCCCAGCCCTCTCGCAGACCGGTGTTTCCCTCCCCGGCTGCGGCTGGGTTTCTCCTCCCGCGCCTACTCGCAGGTTCAGCGCTTCGTGGCTGCGGTCGCTGCCCGGATTTTTCCCGCCGATCGCGGTCCGGCTGTCACCCGATGCCGTTGGACCGGATTTTTGGCCGGTACAGCTCCCCCTCAACCGAGGTCGAGTGCTCTGCCCTTCTCCTCCGGATACTTCTACCCCTTCCCCTACTCACAGTCTCTTCGGCCGCCTTGTTTCTTGCTGGTCGGCTCACTCCACACCGTGGTAGCAGGGTAATCAGTGCCTGTTGCTGATGAAGCTTTTGTTGCTAGTCTTCCAGCTTCTGTAAAGTACCACACTTTCTGTTGTTGTAGCCTCATGTTTTCTTTTGGTAGCACGACGAGGGCGGTTGCCTCTCTTCGAAGCTCTTTGTTACTTTGCTATTCTTGCCGCAGGGTACGATCGGACTCGTCGCCACTGTAAAGTCTGTGGGTTGTGCAGTAAATAAATACACAGACTTTTGAAGTACAAACAAACAGGTCTTTACTATTCAGAGGTCAGGGCGAATCTGCCCTAGTTATCCTGTAACATCACTTATATACTGGTGTGGTCACTGTCGGTATTACCGTATACAGAAGCCAATCAAATAGTGCCACACCTAAAGTAGTTCTCTTAAAGGTGCACGGTTACACTCAATCGTTCCCTTAAAGGTAGGCGGGTACATACACTACAACATTGACCGCCTGACATAATCCGAGCACAGATATTTGGGTTTTGATCATTAGCACTGACATGAAATTCCCCAGACACAGGCCCTACCCTTTGCCAAGGGCCTGCATTCAGAATTGAGGGTGGAAATCTGGCCATTGCTGCAGGGCTGAGAGGCCTGGAGTAGGAGTAATGGCCACAATCAGCAGCCAGAAGGCCTCCAGCCCTCCCCAAAGGTGCATTGAGGACACTGAAAATAAAATGGTGCCACTTACCTTTTTAGGCCTCCCGACTCCTCTCGGATCAACTTGAGATTCTGGCGTACCTGCAGGAAAATGAGCCATTCGGACCATCCTGCCACATTAGTACAGCTGGCCTTTTCAACTGCCTGCTCCCCTCCCCTCGGGAGATCCCCACAAAATTCCTGAGCAAGGTAAAGGGGGATGAGACCCGGCATTACAGCTCCTCCACTCAACCCTTTTCTTCTCATTTGTATCTAAGAACTGAGAAAAGGAAAACCTGCCCCGTACTGTTCTCTCAGCACTTTCCCGTAACAAAAAAATTGAGATTCTCCACATGGACATTAGTTGGCTTGAACCTATGTCTTACCACTCCATGACCCAAAATAGCAGAGTGTTAATTCACTGCACGATCATGTTACCTTTCAGACTATTAGCCACGTTACAGTTTTGGGACCAAGAACACTGAGATACCTCTGGTCTGAAACACAACATCCAGCTACCTGAAATTTCACTGAACAATAATAAAATGTTTATATTGCTTTAAAATTACAATCCGCAAATTAAATTGCACATTTCAAACCCTCAATTTCTTTACTGGGTTGTCTCCTTTTTATTAAAAGAGGATTTTCTTTTTGATCACCCAGGTTTCTGACAATCATGGAATCCCATCACTGTGTTTAAGCCACACAGGTAGTTTCTGTTTGGGCTCCCTAGTGAGCTCCTTTGCCATCCTTGACAATCCACTGCCATCCATTGCTCTTTTCCCCCCAGTCTCCTCTCCTCTGCTGTTTAAGCTCCCCTGGCTCTAATAGTGGGTGCATTTTTATCCCTAACTGCAAGTTCAAGCTGCAAGGTTAAAGTTACCTGAGCCCACTGCCCATCCCCCGACCATGCCTGTTCTTTGTTCTCAGTGAGCACTGGCTCTTCACTTAAACTTAGCTCCCAAAGCGAGAATATCAGTGCTAATTTGATCCTGTGAGAGACAACATCATTCATGTCCGAGGCCGGGACCCAGGAACGAGGATGAGCCCAGCAGCAAGGTCATGGCCCAGGAGTGGCGCAGCGTGGACGGGGCCCAGGGAAGTTGTGGCACGGGCCAACAGCGAGGTCGGGAGGACCACAATGCATCCTACGAAACCCAGGCAGAGAGGACCTGCGGGAAGGAGGGAGGAGGACAGTAGGAGTATGTTTGTGTGTGTGTGCTAGGCCGTTGTAGCAGAGCCTGGTCTCCAATCGTCTTGGACCCCCTTGCCATTGGACCAAGACCTTGCTCTGTCAAGCCCGTGTGGTAGCTGGTGTGCAACGACCACCCCACGTTAAAAGAATTCACACACAGGCACCTTCCACCCTTTAAAATGAAGTTCGGGACCTGGAATGTCAGGACCCTCATGGACAACCCCAACAGTGACAGACCGGAACGCCGTACTGCTATCGTTGCCCAGGAGCTCAGACGCTTCGACATTGACATCGCCGCCCTAAGTGAGACCCGGCGGGCAGGGGAAGGCCAGCTCAAGGAGCAAGGCGGTGGTTACACCTTCTTCTGGAAAGGCAAACCCGAAGAAGAATGCCGCCTCCATGGGGTAGGCTTCGCCATAAAAAATGAACTGGTCAGGCGTCTCAGAGACTCCCCTAGTGGTATAAACGAGCGCCTCATGACTCTTCAACTCACCCTAGCCCGAAACCAGTACGCTACGGTCATCAGTGCGTACGCCCCAACACTGGAAGCCACAGACGAGACCAAAGATGAATTCTACTCCAGCCTCGAACAATCCCTGTCCCGAGTCCCAACGGGCGACAAGCTGATCCTCCTTGGCGACTTCAACGCCAGAGTTGGAAAAGACACAGACCTCTGGGGAGGTGTGATCGGCAGAGAGGGGGTAGGGAAAGCCAGCTCCAACGGTACCCTCCTCCTGTCGAAATGCTTAGAACATGGCCTCGTCATAACCAACACCTTGTTCCGTCAGAGAGACAAGTACAAGGCTTCATGGCAGCACCCTCGTTCCAAGCACTGGCATCTGCTGGACTACATCATCATCCGAGTGAGGGACTGCAAGGACGTCCACATCACCCGCGCCATGACAGGAGCTGATGACTGCTGGACAGACCACCGCCTAATCCGCTCTGTCATCTCCATCAATGTAACCCCAAAACAGCGGCGGCAATAGAAACAATGCTGCAGGAAAATTAACGCTGGAGCACTCAAAGACCCCGCTAAGAAAGCCCTGTGCCTCTCAAACAACCTGATGACTCCCAGTGATGCAGAGACACAGCGTGCCCACAGCATCTAGTCTGCACTCGAGGCCTCCATAATCAACACCTGTGAAGAGACGCTCGGTCACTCAACCAGGAAACACCAAGACTGGTTCGACGAGAACGACCAGGAGATCCAGGAGCTAATAAGCTGCAAGCGCAAGGCATTCCTGATCTGGAAACAGAAACAGAACTCGAGAGCAAGAAAGCAGCTCTACAGACGCCTGAAGGCTGAGGTCCAACAAAAAACTCGCGACCTAAAGAACAGATGGTGGGTGGAGAAAGCGCAGGAGGTCGAGCAGCTAGCCGACAACCATGACGTGCGTGGATTCTTTAGCGCAGTCAAGACCATCTACGGCCCAAACACCCAAGGCCCTTCCCCACTGCGGGCCAAGAACGGAGAGGTACTCATCAAGGACAGGGAAGCAGTCAGTGCCCGCTGGAAGGAGCATGTCGAAGATCTCCTTAACCACGACTCTGTCTTCGACACCAGTGTCCTCAACTCCATCCCACAGCATGCTACCCGCCACCATCTCAGCACAACCCCAGCCCGGCATGAGGTTGAAAAGGCCATCCGACAACTGAAGAACAACAAGGCCTCAGGAGCAGATGGAATCCCTGCCGAGGCACTAAAACATGGCGGAGAAGCACTACTGGCGCGAATTCATGAACTCATTTCTCTTATCTGGAAGGAGGAGAGCATGCCAGGGGATCTCAGAGACGCCGTAATTGTGACCATCTTCAAGAAAGGTGACAAGTCCGATTGTGGTAATTACAGAGGAGTTTCCCTGCTATCTGCCACAGGGAAAGTCATCGCAAGAATCCTCCTCAGTCGCCTTCTCCCAGTGGCCGAAGAGCTCCTCCCAGAGTCGCAATGTGGGTTCCACCCACTAAGGGACACAATGGACATGATCTTCACCGCACGTCAATTACAAGAGAAATGCAGGGAACAGCACCAACCACTGTACATGGCCTTCTTTGATCTCACAAAGGCCTTCGACACTGTCAACCGTGAGGGATTATGGAGTGTCCTCCTCAAATTCGGCTGCCCTCAAAAGTTTGTCACTATCCTCTGCCTGTTTCACGACGACATGCAAGCCATGATCCTGACCAACGGTTCCACCACAGACCCAATTCACGTACGAACTCGGGTCAAGCAAGGCTGTGTCATCGCACCAACGCTCTTCTCAATCTTCCTTGCTGCAATGCTCCATCTCACCCTCAGTAAGCTCCCCACTGGAGTGGAGCTAATTTACAGAACAAACGGGAAACTGTTCAACCTCCGTCGCCTCCAGTCCAGATCCAAGGTCGTCCCATCCTCTGTCATCGAATTACAGTATGCAGACGATGCTTGCGTCTGCGCTCACTCGGAAGTCGAACTCCAAACCATCGTAAACACCTTCACCGAAGCATACGAGAGCATGGGCCTTACACTAAACATCCGTAAGACAAAGGTCCTCTATCAACCTACCCCCGCCACACAGTGCTGCCCCCCGATTATCAAAATCCACGACAAGGCCTTGGACAACGTGGACCACTTTCCATACCTCGGGAGCCTACTGTCAACAAGGGCAGACGTTGACGATGATGTCCAACACCGCCTTCAGTGTGCCAGTACAGCCTTCGGTCGCCTGAGGAAGAGTGTGTTTGAAGACCAGGACCTCAAACCCGGCACTAAGCTCATGGTCTACAGGGCAGCAGTGATACCTGCCCTGCTGTATGCCTCAGAGACATGGACCATGTACAGCAGGCACCTCAAAGCACTGGAGAGGTACCACCAACGCTGCCTCCGCAAGATCCTGCAAATCCATTGGCAGGATAGGCGCACCAATGTCAGTGTTCTTGCTCAGGCCAACATCCCCAGCATCGAAGCTCTGACCACGCTCAATCAGCTCCGATGGACGGGTCACATTGTCCGCATGCCCGATACGAGACTCCCAAAACAAGCACTTTACTCGGAGCTCCGGCATGGCAAGAGAGCCCCAGGTGGGCAGAGGAAACGCTTCAAGGACACCCTCAAAGCCTCCTTGAAAAAGTGTAACATCCCCACCGACACCTGGGAATCCCCGGCCCAAGACCACACAAAGTGGAGGAGAAGCATCCGGGAAGGCGCCGAACACCTCAAGTCTCTTCGCCGGGAGCAAGCGGAAGCCAAGCGCAGGCAGCGCAAGGAGCGCACATCACCCCAAGCACCCCAACCACCCGCCCCTTCAACCACCCTCTGCCCCACCTGTGACAGAGACTGTAGGTCCCGCATTGGACTCATCAGTCACCTGCAAACTCATTTTTAATGTGGAAGCAAGTCATCCTCGGTTCCGAGGGACTGCCTAAGAAGAAGAGAAGTAGTAGTTTGGGCTCAATTTGGAATGCTTCAGTGATGTGAGCTTAGGTGCAGGTTGGCAGAACCAAGGCTTAGGGAGCTCCAAGTCTGTGCAGGGGTACTATTGGAATATAACGAGATAAAACCACGTAGTCTAGTGGTTCTGCTGCTTGTCTAGCCAGGGCCACCCTACCCTTTAGAGCAATGGCCTGTAGGTTTATCTGGGAAGTGGGAGAATCCTAGCCCCAGTAACAAGTCTATTCCTCCAAGTTCCATTAATGAGCTAGGCTGGTTGGTCGATCATCAACTGTATTCTGGAGTACTGTGGAACTACTTGCTTGGAATATCGGATTACAAAGTTGACTTGATTCTGAACTTTCATTGCTAGGAGTTGTCATCTTGGAGCAACTTCAATCCTGGAGCTGATCTTCCTCTCCTCTAATGAGGATAGTCATTAGCCAATCAGTAGACAAATGACAAGAATGGGTTTGGGTTCTAGCTAGCTGGCGAGCAGATGTCAGAAGTTCTTCATGAGTGACATAGGAAGCAGCCTGTCACCATAAAATGTGAGAGTGCATTGCTAGCAATGTTCCCCCTAAAATGCGCAGCAGTGCAGATCGCTCACCAGCTGCTGCCGCTGAAACATAGTGCGCGGCTGTTGAACATTGATTGCCACCATCCTCCTAAGCACAGTACGGACATACATCACATCCCATCGAATAATAGTTCCAACAATTCGTTGTGCTCAGTTTTAACAGCATCTGCTTGCCTTTCTGCAACTCAATCATGGCAAGCAGCAAATCCTGAAGAGGCTGAATAGTCCCACTTAAGCCCTGAAAGCCCTGAGTTAGGGTGCTCTTCAGGGCATCGACAGAAGCAGTCCTTATTGTCACCCTGAAAGCAACAATTGCCCTTAGGGTCTCCTCTTGGTGCTGAAGACCACTGATCTGCCATATGCACCACAGTGCTCTTCATGTTATGCCATATTTCCTTCATAGCATTGCAGATGTGGTTCATAGACTCCTCCATCTTATCCACTATCTAAAGCACATGAGGCGAGAGAGTCTTCTCTTCCTGCACGAGATCTATGCTCCTGAATCATAGATCTTGGTCCTTGGGATCCTCAGGTGAGAACAGTTACTTTTTCCTTTTCGAAGAGAGATGGTTGCTTCTTCATCATTCCTTCCCAGTACCTCTTGCTCACTGATGCTCTGTGATTTACCTTGTGATATACTTCTGTCTTACTATTTAGCAGATGGGTATACCTGGTATGTGTTGTGTTTGTAATATGTGTGCTACTTTGAACCTATGGACAGGACTGCACTACTTGTAGGGCGTAGTGATACGCAGTACCACTCCTGGCCATAGGGGTATAAATAGTACTGTGGGTACTGATCTCCCCTCAGTTCCCGCCTGTGGGCCTGAAGTAAAGACCTACGTGCAGTCCCTACCTCCAACCAGTAAAGACCTGTTTGAGTTATACGTTTAAGTCTTTGTGTTAATTGTTCAATACAATACACATACTTAACACTGGCGACGAGTCGGTTCGAACCCTGTGGCAGTTATTCCACGGCGGCTTCGTCCAAAGACAGGACGTTGAAGAGAGGTTTCAATCCTCAACACCCCACTCAAAACTGAAGGGCAGCAGAAATCCTGACAGCTTCCAATGACTGGAAGCGACAGGCATTAGGACCCTGAAGCCTCCATAACCTCGTGGGTAAGCCAGAGCCCGGGAGGGAGCGAGCAAGAGCCGCGCGAGCGGGTGAGCCAGAGCCCGGGAGGGAGCGAGCAAGAGCCGCGCGAGCGGGTGAGCCAGAGGCCGAGAGCCGCTTTGGTCGGGAGCCACTTCGTGATCTAGCGATCGCATCCGCTGATAAGGGCTGCACTCGGGCGATCGCAGCGAAGATAAGGGCCGCACTCGGGGGACGGGTGAAGACCGCCAAGCGCGGGAAAACCGCCATTTTGTGGGCGGAGGACGACGGCAAGAGCGGGAAGCCGCCATCTTTGATAACAAGTAAAGAAAATAAAGTCTGAGAAATTGCAAATCTACAATGCCTAAACACGGGAATATTAGTACCTTTGATAGTGACCTCGAAGATTGGGCCATATATGTTGAAAGAGTAAAAATTATTGTAAGGCCAATAAAATTCGTGACCAAGGTAAAGCTCTAACATTATTAAATTTAATGGGTGCGAAGACATACGGGCAATTGAAACACCTGTTATCACCAGATGAACCGGCGGATAAGACGTTCGATGAGATTGTTACTGTCCTGAAAGATCATCTAAACCCCACGCCGCTGATGCTAGCGGAACGATTTAAATTTTACGACAGAAGGCAGCTACAGCATGAAAGCAATGCTGAATATTTGCTGGAATTGCGTAAATTAGCGAAATATTGCCAGTTTGGAACGGGACTGACAGATGCACTACGAGACAAATTTGTGTGTGGTTTATTTAAACAGGATACACAAAAGTGACTGCTCGAGGAGAATGAGCTGACGCTTGAGAAGGCGGTCACTATGGCAGCAGCACACGAAGCCGCAGCGAGAGGCACGGCAGTAATGCAGCTACGGTCACCGGAGCTCAGTGCACACAAATTGGGTGTGAGTTCTGGCAAATGTTATCGTTGTGGAAAGACAACGCATGATCAGAACCAGTGTTGGTTTAAAAACCAAGAATGTAGAACTTGTGGTAGGCTTGGACATATAGCTAGAGTATGCAGGTCAGGGAAGAAGACCAGCAACAAGAAGTCACCGCAAGGAAAATACGCAAAGGTACACAAGGTGACCGAACAGGAGTCCGATTCAGACGCTAGCAGTAATGAACTGGCTAGCTTAAGCTGTAATGAACTGGCTAGCTTAAGAGTACTCAACGCTGGTAAGGGTGCAGACCTCCAGACAATTTGGGTCACTCTTCAGATAGAAGGAGTCCAAGTAAAACTGGAATTGGACACTGGATCGGCATTGACGGTCATAAATAAGAAAGATTACGGAAAGTTATTCCAACATATTCCCCTACAGGATACGGGGATTATATTGAAAACATACACGGGGCAAAGAGTGTACCCCATCGGGAAAATAGAGGTTGCAGTGGTCCACAAGGGCGAAGACAGTCAAATAATGGTCTTATATGTGATATCTGAAGGAGGTTCTCCACTACTAGGACGGGAGTGGATTAGGAAAATGAATATGGACTGGCATTTCCTACAAACAATAACGAGTGAGAACTCGGTGAAGATAGTCGGCCCAGACTCTGGAACGGATGATGGTAAGCCCAACTCAGGTGCAAAAGACAAAGTTTCAGCACAGAATTCCACTGAGCAACAACAACATAGTTTAACTGTGGATTCTGAGTCTGGCAAGTCTACTGATGTGCCCATTTCTGAGGGACACCGGGCTCGAACTCAACTCCATTTCAAACTACAACAGCAATTAGAACAAATGCTTCGCCGTTTTGAGCAAGAGTTGAATGCAACGAAAGAGTTCTTTGATATAGAGTTGGAGAATCTGGAAAGACAACAGAAGCAGCTGATGGAGAAAATGGAGCAGGAGCACACAAAACGTCTGATGTCAGAGGAGTTAACGGTCAGCCAACTCCTGCATATGCTGAAGGACAGGACTCTGAAATGGGAAAAACTTGAACACGAACTTCAATATTCAAACGAAAGGGGTTCGGAGCTCTCAAAGGTTATTGGAAGAGCTGAGGTGGCAACACAGACTGAGATGACTGCAACAGAGCAGCCCTTGGATGCCAAAAGTACGCTGACTCACGTCAACGTAGAACAACAGACCGCTGAAACAGCTGCTCCGGTAGAGGGATTGAATAGTCCGATCAATCAATCTCCAAAAGAAGTTGAAGTAGTAAAATCTCAAATGAGGTCATTAGTAAACGACTTGCTGAAAGCCCAGAAAAAGCTGGATGAAGAGGTACGCATGAAGAAGTCTCTTCAGGAAAGATGTCTGGACTTGGAACAAAAGCTGGCTAACGCCCAGCTGGGTATGGAGGAAATAGAAGACCCTCTCGCTGGCCTAGATCAGGACGACACCGAATATTACTATGTCCTGTCCTGCCCAACTTGTAACTTCGACTCCCACCATACAGAAATCATGGAGGAGCACCGAAAGTCTACGGAACATCGGGAGAAGGTGGCTCTACTACGGAAAAAGGAGGAAGAGAATGAGGAACTGCGCATGCAGCTGGCAGCTGACAGTGGAGCCCAGAGGGTCTCCAAGAAGCAGAAAAGGAAAAGTCGAAACAGAAGATGACCCATCTGAACCATTATTACCTCTACCAGATCACACACGTGGTCCCTCCGAACGGAGCCAATTCAGTTCGGAAGTTCAAACTGTTAAATCCATGGAAGGACTATTGAATGAGTCACTCCAGCAACGTGAACCGACTACACCACAGAGATTGAATCTGTGAACTGTTTTCCGCAGAGACTGAATCTGTGATCTGTTTTGACATGAAGTTATCTATGTATCTATGTTATTCTGTTATGTAAACCTGAAGTTATATATGTTATTACGTTATGTTAAATGGGGAGATGACTGTAAAGCTAGGAAGGGAGGAATGTGTATGTAATATGTGTGCTACTTTGAACCTATCGACAGGACTGCACTACTTGTAGGGCGTAGTGATACGCAGTACCACTCCTGGCCATAGGGGTATAAATAGTACTGTGGGTACTGATCTCCCCTCAGTTCCTGCCTGTGGGCCTGAAGTAAAGACCTACGTGCAGTCCCTACCTCCAACCAGTAAAGACCTGTTTGAGTTATACGTTTAAGTCTTTGTGTTAATTGTTCAATACAATACACATACTTAACAGTATGATGCTTGATTATGGAAGGTACCAACAACAGGGTCGGTGAGCCTGGTGACAGATTGGCATTGCGAAGGTGTCAGCTGCTGTGAGATATTTCTTTCTCTAAATGTCCAGCAACTGTGAGGGATGCATGGGTCATTCATTTTAGAGTGGGGTGCTCTAATCTGCAAATCAGAAGATGTGATTGAGCAATGAGAGGAGGCCTTCTAAGTAATCAGAATGTCTGAAGATGGTAAACAATTACAGTACTATATGCGATCCATTTTATTACCACCCTGAAGCAGACAGTGTGGTAAACCACTGTTATACCTGTCTGTATGTGTGTGTGTATTCCACTAGGTACAGATCTGGACATGCCTCGGCTGACTCCTCTCACTATTCCAGGTATATAAGTGACTACCTCCCAGTCCCTTAGTATTCTGGACGGGTCGACCACTCGAGACTAGACCTTCATTCTTTAGATAATAAAAGCCTGGTTGTTACTCGCTTAACCTCAGTCTTTTGAGTAATTGATGGCGCATCAATTTTATTAACTAAATTTTTTATAATGGAGAAGATCCTCACACCAGCATGCCTGGACCTGGACAGTCGGGAAGCGGACGCTTCCACCAAGTTTGCTCACTGGCTCATGTGCTTCGAGGCATTCCTGACTGCCTCCACTGCGGTCGTAACGGATGCGAACAAACTGTCTGTCCTGATCTCCAAGGTGAACCACCGAGTGTACTCAGTCATCCGGGACGCGACCTCGTACACAGCCGCCCTCCAGCTCCTCAAGACCCAGTACACGCGCCCTGTGAACGAAGTTTACGCCAGGCACCTCCTGGGGAGTCGCAAGCAACAACCTGGGGAATCGACTGAGGAATACCTCCAAGCACTGTCCGTGCTTGGCCGGGCCTGTGGGTGTAAGGCGGTAACACCCACTAAGTACACGGAGGAATTGATCCGGGATGCCTTCGTAGCGGGCCACAGGTTCAACTACACCCGACAGCGACTGCTGGAGCAGAGTGACCTCACCCTCGACAAAGCCTCCGAAATCGCACTAACGCTGGACGCAGCCTACCGGGGCATGGATGCCTACTCCTCTGCACCGTGGACGCCGCGGGGAACGACAACCTGGGACACGGTAGGACAGCCCCATAGCACCGTGCCACCCCAGCCACAGCCCAACAACGGCCCAACCACCGCAGCAGTGTCCCAAAGCCAGACAGCAGTATCCCAAGGCCAGAAATGCTACTTCTGTGGCCAGGCCAAACACCCCAGAGCGCGCTGCCCGGCGAAGAATGCGACCTGCTCGGGCTGCGGGAAAAAGGGACACTACGCTAGTGTCTGCAAGGCCAAAGCCAACCCGAACGCCAGCAGCGCCGCGTGTGGGCCGTGCGAGCCGCCATCTTGGGCCCCCAACAGCGCCGCGTGTGGGCCGTGCGGGCCGCCATCTTGGGCCTCCCCAGCCATGTGCGAACCACCGCAGCAGCAGCCATCTTGGACGACTCCAGCCACATGGGAATCATGGACGCCGCCATCTTGGACACCAGCCGGGACGCAGCAGGCCGCCAACCCCCCCCATCTGATACCCACAGCGACACACCGACCCCTACGCTGGCCTCTGTTACGCTGGACCAAACGAGACCGCACCAACTAGCTCGGTCCAAAATGGACGTTAAGGTAAACGGCCATGCAATAAACTGCCTTTTTGACTCCGGGAGCACAGAGAGCTTCATCCACCCCGACACGGCGCGGCGTTGCTCTCTCCCAGTCCTGCCTGCGCACCAGCGGATTTCTATGGCCGCCGAGTCCCAGTCAGCGGCCATTGGCGGCTACTGCGTGGTGACACTAGTAGTAGACGGGACTGTGTTCAATAATTTTAAACTCCTGGTCCTGCCCCAACTTTGCGCTGCCGTTCTACTGGGGTTGGATTTCCAGTGCCACCTCAAAAGCGTTACGATGGCGTACGGTGGCCCCCTCCCCCCATTCACAGTCCGCAGCCAGCAGCCTCCAAATTGCCCGCCGCGCACCAGATGCAACCTCTCCACACTCAGAGTCCCACCCCCCCCCACTGTTTGCTAACCTCACCCCCGACTGTAAGCCCATCGCCACAAAGAGCAGGCGATACAGTGCCGGGGACAGGGTTTTCATCAAAACCAAAGTGGAGCGGCTCCTGAAGGAGGGGATTATTGAGGGCAGCTCCAGCCCCTGGCGAGCCCAGGTTGTGGTCGTTAAGACCGGCGAGAAACAATGCCTGGTCATCGACTACAGCCAAACAATAAACCGCTACACCCTGCTGGACGCCTACCCACTCCCCCGCATAGCTGACATGGTCAACCAGATCGCGCAGTACCGCGTCTTTTCGACCATTGACCTGAAATCAGCGTACCACCAGCTCCCCATCCGCCCCGAAGACCGCCAGTATACTGCTTTTGAGGCAAACGGCCGCCTCTATCACTTCCTTAGGGTTCCCTTTGGCGTTACCAACGGGGTCTCCGTCTTCCAAAGGGAGATGGACCGGATGGTCGATCAAAATGCGCTGCAGGCCACTTTCCCTTACCTAGACAATGTGACCATCTGCGGCCATGACTTGCAGGACCATGACGCAAACCTCGAGAAATTCCTCCGCACCACCCAACTCCTGAACCTGACATATAACAAGGAGAAGTGCATATTCCGCACAGACCGCCTCGCCATCCTTGGCTGTGTTGTGGAACACGGGGTCATCGGTCCCGACCCGGACCAGATGCGTCCCCTTATGGAACTCCCACTGCCCCACTGCCTAAAAGCTCTGAAGAGGTGCCTAGGGTTTTTTTCCTACTACGCCCAGTGGGTCCCCTACTATGCAGACAAAGCCCGTCCGCTGATCAAATCCACCTCTTTTCCCCTGATGGCAGAGGCCCGCTCGGCCTTCCACCGTATCAAGGAGGACATTGCCAAAGCCACCATGCACGCAGTGGACGAATCCATCCCCTTCCAGGTGGAAAGCGATGCGTCCGACTTTGCTCTGGCCGCCACCCTTAATCAGGCGGGGAGACCTGTGGCATTCTTCTCACGAACCCTCCAGGGCCCGGAGACCAGACACTCCGCGGTCGAGAAGGAGGCCCAGGCTATTGTGGCGGCTGTGCGTCATTGGAGGCACTACCTGGCCGGAAAACGATTTACCCTGCTCACTGACCAGCGTTCAGTTGCTTTTATGTTCAACAACAAGCAGAGGGGCAAAATCAAAAATGACAAGATCTTGAGGTGGAGAATCGAACTTTCCACCTACAATTATGAGATCTTGTACCGGCCTGGGAAGCTCAATGAACCCCCAGATGCCCTATCGCGTGGCACCTGCGCCAGCGCACAGATCGATAGGCTGAGGGCCCTCCACAATGACCTCTGCCACCCGGGGGTCACCAGGTTCTTCCACTTCATCAAGGCCCGCAACCTGCCTTACTCCATTGAGGAGGTCAGGACCATGACCAAGAACTGCCAAGTCTGCGCTGAGTGCAAACTGCACTTTTATAGACCAGACAGAGCCCACCTGATAAAAGCCACTCGCCCTTTCGAACGCCTGAGCGTCGATTTTAAAGGGCCTCTCCCCTCCTCCGACCGCAATGTGTACTTCCTCAACATCATTGACGAGTACTCCCATTTCCCGTTCGCTATCCCCTGCCCGGACATGACCAGTGCCACGGTCATTAAATGTCTGAACAGCCTCTTCACCCTGTTTGGTTTCCCCAGCTATATCCATAGCGACCGGGGCTCATCGTTTATGAGCGACGAACTCCGCCAGTACCTGCTCGCTAGGGGTATAGCCACAAGCAGGACCACCAGTTACAACCCCCTGGGGAATGGACAGGTGGAAAGAGAGAATGCAACAGTTTGGAAGGCCGCCCTACTAGCCTTAAAGTCTAGGGGCCTTCCAACCTCCCGCTGGCAGGAGGTGCTCCCTGATGCGCTCCACTCGATTCGGTCACTGCTCTGCACTGCCACCAATGCCACCCCTCACGAGAAAATGTTTGTCTACCCAAGGAAGTCCACATCGGGGACAGCGTTACCACCATGGCTGACGTCCCCAGGGCCGGTACTACTGAGAAGACACGTGAGGACCAATAAAACGGACCCCCTGGTCGAGAGGGTCAACCTCCTCCACGCCAACCCCCAGTACGCTTACATTGCGTACCCGGACGGGTAGGAGGACACAGTCTCCATACGAGACCTCGCACCCTCGGGGACCGCTGTAACCCACTACCCATTACCACCCCCCCCCCCACGACACCCTCGGGGACTGCTGTAACCCACTACCAACCCCCCCCCCACGACCCGATATCCAACCCCAGCAGCCGGCTCGCCTTGGACCGTCACCCACGAGGACTACACTCCAGTGCCCCAGCCTACACGGGACGCGACGCCGGAAGCTCCACCACCCCTGCCGTCGCCACATCGATCACAGCGGCAGACAAGACCTCCGGAGAGACTCCAATACATGAACTTTTAAATACACTTCACCCCGCCGGACTCATTTTTAAACAAGGGGTGAATGTGGTAAACCACTGTTATACCTGTCTGTATGTGTATTCCACTAGGTACAGGTCTGGACATGCCTCGGCTGACTCCTCCCACTATTCCAGGTATATAAGTGACTACCTCCCAGTCCCTTAGTATTCTGGACGGGTCGACCACTCGAGACTAGACCTTCATTCTTTAGTTAATAAAAGCCTGGTTGTTACTCGCTTAACCTCAGTCTTTTGAGTAATTGATGGCGCATCAGACAGCTCTCCTCCAATTTCTTCATCTCCCACTGCCTCTCCGGTTTGTCTGAAGAGTTGCAAAGCTGCCTTCTCATGTCTACTCAGAGTCCTGATGGCTGCTGTACCTTCACACAAAGCACTCTTTGCCTTTGATTGTGTGCCTGCTTATTCATTGCAAAGAGCGCAAAGATTTAGACAGGTTACTAAATAATTCACAATCTTGTTTCATCAACAGGTGTCTGCAGACATTCATAGAAACATAGAAGATAGGAGCAGGAGTAGGCCATTCGGCCCCTCGAGCCTGTTCCGCCATTTAATGAGATCATGGCTGATCATCCAAATTCAGTAGCCTGTCCCTGCTTTCTTCCCATATCCCTTGATCCCTTTAGCCTTAAGAAATATATCTACCTCCTTCTTGAATATATTTAATGAATTGGCCTCAACTGCCTTCTGTGGTAGAGAATTCCACAGGTTCACCACTCTCTGGGTGAAGAAATTCCTCCTCATCTCTTTCCTAAATGGCTTATCCCTTATCTGTGACTGTGACCCCTGGTTCTGGACTCCCTGGCCATCGGGAACATCCTTCCTGCATCTAGTCTGTCTAGCCCTGTTAGAATTTTATAAGTGTCAATGAGATCCCCTCCATTCATTTTTCACTCAAATACTGCACGAAATGTGATATGGGTCAGTGGAATGGTATGGAAGGGTCATGTGGCTGCAGACAAGGGTATTCTTGTGCTTAATAACTGTCTCATTTATTTCTTCTTTTGTACTGTTGTATGGTCATGGAGGTGAGGCTTGCTTCCAGCATCATTTCAGGCTCTGCATGGTTACTCGTGCCTTCACTTACCTTTGTCAGCCTTGTGATTAAAACTATCAAGCAATGCCATGTAGTGGTCCTGTTAGATTTCTGTGGAGTTGTTGCAGACTTAACTAACTTTCCCAAAAAGCATTCCATAGATTGGCATATGTATTACAGAAATTCTTTAATATAATTGGATTCCCATACTATCTAATAGGCCTTGTTTATAGTGTGGGATGAATTCAGCAGAAAGGGAACAATTATTCAAGATTTGAGCATCTGCAGTGGGTTCAAAATTTGGCTGAGACCTTCCCTGGTGTTGGGAAAACTTGTACATATGAAAATTCACATTGTTAACCTGTAATTATGGACAGAGATAAACCTACCCATGGAAGACCCAACTTAAGTAGCACTCATGGTTCTGTTTACTGTCAAGGCACCAATCATGGGAAGCAACCTAGGAAACCTCCTCCCAAGGATATGTTTTGTGCTTCTGATGTCACTGCTGCTATTTTCCCTACTGGAACAGGGCTGTCTCTGCCATGTACTTGCTGTCAGAAGGAACTCTGTATGAAAAACCTGGTTAACTGAATTCTAGAAAATGTGGTGATCTCACAATCACTTGGGTGGGGGCTGGGGTTTTCCACTTCTACGCATGCCAGACCACAATTTTCCCATTAAAATGAATGGTAGGAATATCTGGATCCGGTGGTTGCACAAGAGGAAATCTCTGGCAGTATGCCTTCATAATCAGTGCATTATGACAGCTCTTTCATAGAAGTAAAATGTGCCTCATCCCTAATTTGGATACAGTACTGTAGTGGTTGCAATATTGGATTACCAATCCATGATTTAGGTCATGACTTCAAATCCAGCCATGGCGAGTTGTGAAACTGAATTAAAAAAATATGATAACTTGTGAGCTGGCACCTGCATAATTTTCTTCCATTCATTTTAATGCAATAAAAATTGCCCAAGCCACAAATTGAGTACACTGACCTCTGGGCCCAAAGTTTTGATATGCAATCCCACTGGGTGAAGCTTTGTGCCTGAATGTTAACTAATGACCCATCAAAGTTAATCTCTCAATTATGTTATCAGTACTCAATTGTTTAAACAAAGAAAGGTATAGGTTCAACTCCCAGTTTGTGCTAGTTTAACAGATCATAGCTGGGGTGGCAGTACAGGAAACATAATTGGTCTCGGCACTCATGGGGGGTAGGGAAGAATCAGCCAGGATTCCTGCTCCTGATGGTGTCTGGTAATTCCAGCTGGAATATGGATTGCACTCAGCTCTGATGTTCTATGGCCATGTTACTTGTTAATAGTCACTCTCTGGAGTGAAAAAGAATGGTTGTTTGGACGAAGTACTGGTGGGCAACTGTTGCCAAGGAACTCTACACCAAGCATGAGTCAGCACCTTCAGGAAAGGGGGGGAAAGCATACTTTAAAAATGAATTGAAGTGAACAGAACAGAATATTTTTTTTACTCTAATTTTTAAAAAGAGGCCCTTATTGTGCAATTCCGCCACTTGGCACCCAGTCAGGTTAAATCTGAAATTCTGCTTGCTATCACCAAAAGATATTGTGTGTAATTATAAATATTTTAAAAATATGGTCTTTGTTAGCTGTAAAATGACCAATTATGCTCATAGAATAAAGAAAGCATACCTCACTGTAAACAAATGTTCTTTCATTTGGTGTGAAAGTTCCAGGACTCAACCACCTGTGAGCACTCGAGCTAGAATTTATTTTTCATGAATTGAAAAACATTTGACAGAATGCCGTGATTGGTATGATATTGTGTTGTCATGAATAGTCTAATTTGAGGGCTGATATGATATATAATTTATCTACAAAATTCAAATTGTTTTTCAATGGAATAGATTCCATTGTGCAGGTTTTGTGTAAGGTCAATGAAGTATATTCTAACATGATGAACAGTAAAATACATTTCAGTCCCCATGAAATTATTTTTTGAAAAATCAAGCAAATGCATCTGTTACATCAGATTTTTGAAAAGGCAAAAATTCATAACATAAGCAAGTCATTACAAATACTCAATAATGTTAAGGATTAAGTTGTTGTGTAACTTTGTTCCTTAGATTGGACTTGTTTCTGCATAAACCTCAGAAACAGATACTGTAGCTTTAATAACACAAGAATATTAAAAGGAATGTCAACGTTTCGATTTACTAATGCATCTTGATGTCTAAAAGTCAGAGTAATTGTGCTGTCTGTCTGTGAAATGAGAGAACAGTAGACTTAATTGTGATAAGTGACAGATCAATGAAAAAGTAAAAAGATGTGCCTTTTTGTACCAGAACACAAAGATAAATGAGCAAAGCTGCTCTCTGCACTGGATATACAAACGTAATTAAAGGTTTATACAAAATTTTAATGCTTACATAACACCCAAATCATTAACTTTTCACATGGTTTCACATTTAATATTGCTTTACACCTTTCTTTAATGATTATATTGTCCAAAAAAAAAGATATTGGGGTATATTTTGCTCTTTTAGTATGAAAATTTTTCATTTGTCTTTCTATTAACAGCTACTAATTAAGATGGCCGTAAAACGACTACTTTCTTGCCATTGAAGTTTTACATTAATTTACTAGCAAAATCAGTCAATTATGAAGCATCTGCAATAATGTTGGTTTCACAGTTCTCCATTATCAAAATTGTTTATCAATCAGAATATCTCCTTAAAAATATTGTTGATTCAGCTGTCAAATGAGCAGCAGAAAAAAAGTAATCATCCTTACAGGTTGCCTAATTCAGAATTCTAGATGTACAGGCAGCAATGTGAATAGTTGCTCTAAAAGAAACAATCTTTTTGGTTTTGCAGGACAGTCAATCACTCTACAGTTAAGACAATAGGGGTAATGGATGGAAATTCCAGTGGGATCCACTGACGTCTGCGACCGAATTCCCAATATGCACTCCGGATGGGAAGCTCTGTGCCAGGGGTGTCAATTTGTAAAATTTACCTTAATGAGTGTGACAATATATCACAGACCAGATGAACGCTTAAGTTTCAAACAAACAGGACAGGCAGGCATTAAAAAAAAATTACAATACGAGAAAGATTACAGTCGAGGGAAAACCAGCAAAGGACCAATGCATATAAATGTGAAATTGAGTAGTTGTTACTGACTCTTAGAAATTAATTCCAGAAGTGCTAATTCACCCTGCCTTAAGCCATACGACTATTTTTATAGGCTTCTGGGGGGGGGGGGGGGGGGGGAGGGGACACTATAGAATCATAGAAAGTTACAGCACGGAAGGAGGCCATTTCGGCCCATCGTGTCCGCGCCGGCCAACAAAGAGCTATCCAGCCTAATCCCACTTCCCAGCTCTTGGTCCGTAGCCCTGCAGGTTACAGCATCCCAAGTGCACATCCGAGTACTTTTTAAATGCGGTTAGGGTTCCTGCCTCTACCACCCTTTCAGGCAGTGAGTTCCAGACCCCCCACAACCCTCTGGGTGAAGAAATTTCCCCTCAAATCCCCTCTAAACCTTCCCCCAATTACTTTAAATCTGTGCTCCCTGTTTTTTTGACCCTTCTGCTAAGGGAAATAGGTCCTTTCTATCCACTTTATCTATGCCCCTCATAATTTTATACACCTCAATAAGGTCTCCCCTCAACCTCCTCTGTTCCAAGGAAAACAGACCCAGCCTATCCAGTCTTTCCTCATAGCTAAGATTCTCTACTCCCGGCAACATCCTTGTAAATCTCCTCTGTACCCTCTCTAGTGCAATCACATCTTTCCTGTAATGTGGTGACCAGAACTGCATGCAGTACTCTAGCTGAGGCCTACCTAGTGTTTTATACAGTTGAAGCATAACCCCCCTGCTCTTGTATTCTATGCCACAGCTAATAAAGGCAAGCATTCCGTATGCCTTCTTCACCACCTTATCTATTTGGCCTGCTACCTTCAGGAGTCTGGACATGCACTCCAAGTTCCCTTTGTTCCTCTACACTACTCAGTGTCCTACCATTTAATGTGTATTCCCTTTCCTTGTTAGCCCTCCCCAAATGCATTACCTCACACTTCTCCAGATTGAATTCCATTTGCTACTGTTCTGCCCACCTAACCAATTTATTGATATCTTCCTGCAGTCTACAGCTTCCTTCTTCAGTATCAACCACACAGCCGACTTTAGTATCATCTGCAAACTTCTTAATCATACCCCTTATATTGAAGTCAAGATCGTTGATATAGACCACAAAAAGCAAGGGACCTAGTACGGAGCCCTGCGGAACCCCACTGGAAACAGCCTTCCAGTCACAAAAACACCCATCAACCATTACCCTCTGCTTCCTGTCTCCAAGCCAGTTTTGAATCCAACTTGACACTTTGCCCTGGATCCCATGGGCTTTTAACTTCATGACCAGTCTTCCATGTGGAACCTTATCAAAAGCCTTGCTAAAGTCCATATACACATCAAACGCACTACCCTCATCTACCCTCCTTGTTACCTCCTCAAAAAATTCAATCAAGTTTGTCAAACACGACTTTCCTTTAACAAATCCGTGCTGACTATCCTTGATTAATCCATGTCTTTCTAAAATGAAGATTTATCCTGTCCTTCAGAATTCTTTCCAATAATTTTCCCACCACCGAGGTTAGGCTGACTGGCCTGTAATTACTCGGTCTACCCTTTTCTCCCTTTTTAAACAAGGGTACCACATTAGCAGTCCTCTGGCACCACACCTGAAGCCAGAGAGGACTGGAAAATGATGGTCAGGGCCTCTGCTGTTTCCTCTTTTGCTTCGCTTAACAGCCTGGGATACATTTCATCCGGGCCTGGGGATTTATCCACTTTTAAAGCTGCTAAACCCCTTAATACTTCCTCTCTCATTATGTTTATTTCATCTAATATTTCACACTCCTCCCCCTGATAGCAATGTCTGCTTCGCCCCTTGTCATAAATCGCAACTTCTACAAGAAGTAACTCAGGAAGTACTACTGAACGGCCAGCTGAGGGCCCACGCCCGAGTATTTATACTCCTCGGGCGGCGCCCTCAAGCTGGCCGTTCAGTAGTACTTCCTGAGTTACTTCTTGTAGAAGTTGCGATTTATGACACCCCTCTCTGTGAAAACAGACGCAAAGTATTTATTAAGAACCCTACCGACGTCTCCCCACACAAATTACCCTCATGATCTCTAATAGGCCCTACCTTCCTTTAGTTATCCTCTTACTCAATATATTTATAAAACATTTTTGGGTTTCCCTTGATTTTACTTGCCAATAAGTTTTCATACTCTCTCTTTGCTTTCCTAATATTTTTAATTGCACCCCTGCACTAACTAGTTATGAGAGAAGACTTGCTACATTATTAGGGAGTCTGCTTGAAGGGGTTTGGCTTGATGAAATTGGAGATGAGTGCCGATGGATGTGCAGACCAAATATTCTGCTCCATATATTCCATTAATTTGACCATACAGACTGATTGTGCTTGATGGTTCATTTAATGACAATAAAATATCCAAACTGACATGTATATTCTTACATGCCAATCGTATCTCCCTCTGGTCTCTTCACAGTGTAACATCCAGCAGCACAGAAACACTTTCTACAGCACCACCTGTGAACATCCACACTTGCGCCAAGCATCATGTCAGATTCAAGCACCTTACAAAACACACAATGGTGTCTGTGGAAACACTTTGTAAAACACAGGGGACTGATGAAGATGGGGCAGAAGAGGTAGGGAATGTCAAGAGACAGGCAACTACAGAGCAACAATCTGGCTGGCTGCCTGACCCTTTTTAATCTGTTTCAGGCTACAGACCTTATGAAGTTTGCTTTTGCACATCGAATGCAGGAACTCGTGCAGTGTCTATACAACTGATACCCATGGTAGTGGAATGTATTGTGGATAGGCTGCCTCAACAACACACACAAGCAATGAGGGAAGGAGTCAAAGTAGTCATAGATGCCCACATACTCAAGGATCATCATGAAGACACAGCCTTCAGTGGTGGCATGCACAGAGAAGCACAAGAGCAGTTGGTTTGTTTTCGTCAGTGGCAGTTCTACACGATCAAACAGCCTTGCACAAGTATAACAAACACTACATTAAAAAGTAGTGAACGCTAACTGATTACAGCAAAGCTCCCCTCCAACTCAAACATTTACAGCAGAATAAAAATGCATATAGAAGTAATGCTTCTCAGGAATCCCAAACATCTGGCCAGTTGCTTGAGAGGCCACCCATCACCTCTACTCCCTCAGCTAAGGGAGCATTTAGGACTTCAGCATTAAGTTAAGCTACACAAAGGAGTACACAACTGAAAAATGAGAAATGCAGCAGAAAAAGATACTTAACTCTTGAGCATGTATACAGAAAATACCACTTGCACCGAAACACCATGTATACTCAGCCAACAAGTTCACTGAAAGACATTAAAATTTCTGTTGTAGTCTATCATTCTTTATTATGCATAAAACAGTTAATTATCTAAGAGTAAACTACACATATTGTTCTTATTAGAAACTAAGCTTGAAAACCAACTAGCAGTACGGTTATTGAAAATATGTCCTGTTGAAAGTAATAGTGTTCAATTACAGAGCTCATTGGGAGAAAGATGAGGCGATAAGAATCTGATGTGTGGCTGCAGTGCCTGCTGCTCTTCCATGGCTTGCTGCTCTTCGTTCATTCCCACTGTGAGGTCTCTTGCCATGGGAATATTATACAAAATGCAATTACAATTTTTCCAACCTTCTTGAGAGCCGACTGTAAGGCTTCCTGTCCTTTCCACAAGCAGTCAGCACCCCAAATGCTTGCTCAATGAAGACTTTGATTCATGAATGTGCATATTTGTATTTAAATCTTTGCTGGCAAATTGGGGTTGTGCACAAGTGTCATCAGTCATGGTTGCACCAAGTAACCCACATCTCAATGAGTTAGCCCTCAATCCTTCCCTCTTCAAAGACCCATGCAATAATTAATTTTCTCAGTATCATGTGTACTTCCCAGGAAGTGTAAATTGACGTGCATTATTTTCTGATGGGAATCACATACCATTTATCCTTTCTCTAAGAGTATTAGCCCTTCCTAGTAAAGTGAACTATGGCATTGTTGGTAGGCACACGAATGGCTACATTATACAGGCAATGGTGTTCTGTACCTTAGGAAAACAATCAAAGTTGAAAAACGCTTGCTGCCTCTGCAGCTGTGGTCTCTGGCAACGTGTATGCAGCTGGGCATGTAGTAAAACAAGGCTTTAGTTACCTCCTTAATGCAGTAATGGACAGCAATAATGACTGACTCCTGCATTGCCCCCATGGGTGTCAGGAAGGACCATGTGGCATTAAACCTGAGGGCAGTATTGTAAATGTTTGACTGTGCCTGCAGGTCTTTGAGAATTGGATGGCACACCTCAGTCACAACATCCCTGCTAAGCCTGAGCTTCCGCATGCACTGGTTGGTTTGGTAGGTGATGTGCCTCCTATGTAGCGTGTGCTCCCAGGCCACCCTATCCTGCAACTGCCACTAAACTATGATACAGCCATCAATGGCCGCTGTACCCATTCTATTGGGCTGAAAAATCCTTTGTACAATTCAGTTATAGAAATATACTGTGCTGATACATTCAAACTTCCTTCCTTCATGTGATTCAGTCTCATTCTCAATAGGAGCAAAGAACACAATTTTCTTTTATATCCTCTTGAGGAAAACTGCACGTGTTTCTTAACATAGGTCCTTTAAACAATCTTAAGCTTTTATTTTGCTACTCAACTCACACCCATTTTAGGCTGTCATCAAAAATCAGACTAGTGATACTCATAGAAGTCTCATACTGTACTACTTTTCCGCACAAGTTCCGCAACATCTGCTTTTATGTTAACATTAAAACGCAGAGCAAAATATACCCCATTGTGACAACCCTAATGATACAACAGCACAATTTTTTCATTGTAGCAGTCTGTCCTGTCCAAACACAGGCAGCCTTCACCTGTCTGTACTATTTACTTAACACATTTTTGACTAATAAATATAATAGCAAGAACAAAGACAGAGCATAGCATCAGTGTTACAGCAACATTTTCTAACACAATGAATGAAATTACTGTGTTGCAAAAGCTATGTAATGCATACATACTGTTCCACAATATAATAGAATATACAGAAGTATGCATATTCCTTTTATTAACAAATGCTCAAGAATACAAAAAAGAATCAAAATAGGCTGACAAAAATTGTCATTTATAAGATGCTTATTCTTACAAAATATTTCTATCCTCAGACCATTAAAGGGACAGACCCTATATATTGACAGTCCTTAAAACTGAAAATGGGGTGACATATACATTCATTCAATACATGGTATTGGTCAGGTAGGGGCTTGTACCCTCAAAATGTAGGGAAAGTCACATTAAACAGCCACTCGAGATTGGCCAGATTTGGCTGGAAAAAAATGGGGTGAAATATTATACTGCTCTGAAACATATGAGAGGACTCCGATAAATGTACAAGTATTCCTCTTTGCAGGCCTTTTCAGACCATATTGTACAAAATTGGCCATTTTAAAAACAAAAGCAAAAATCTGCAGATGCTGGACATATGAAACAAAAACACAAAATGCTGGAAACACTCTACAGCTCAGGCTGCATCTATGGAGAGGACAAAGCAGCTAACATTTTGAGCGCAGAACCTTCTTCAAATTTTTATAAAAGTTATTTTTTTTTAAATAAGGGTTTGCACCCAAAACGTTAACTGATCTGTTCCTACCACAGTTGCTACCTAACCTATTGAGTGTTTCCAGCATTTCTGATTTTGGCTATTTCAAAAAGGAGATGCTAATTCATCCGCTAATATTCTAGTCACCGTACATACAGGAAAACACCTAGGCTGGAATGCGCTACAAGGCAGTAACATGTCAAGCCATTATAAACCATGGAGTTTTATTATTGTACACTCAACGTGTATTATTGCCTTGCGATACACTTTAACCTGTGTTATTCTTTGCATTATACATGGGTGTTGTTGGTGGGAGTTTCTCCAAAATCTTTTGTCGGCAAGTTTTTTCTTTGCTGGTAGTGCATGTCAAAGTGGACAGTGATGAATAGCAAATTTCTGCTTCGAATTGTGATTTGACCCAAAGTAATTCAATACCATGTGACTTGCCCAACAGTGGTAACAGGATTCATTTCACTGCACGTTACAGGAAAGTAACACACCCTGTTTACACAATGCAATGCAACTTATCCTTTATAAAAGTAACCACCATAACAGAAATACTTGCATACTGATACCATCATACCTATAATTATAAAATAATTAGAATACTGTCCTGATTTCTAAATCTGTGGGTTTTATAGATTCAGTGACTGATAATGTGAAACATTGAATAAACATGTAAAACATGGGGGAGAAAATCTGAACATGCTTTGCAAAATCAACTCAGAAAGACAGGCTCCTAGTGACATTATTCCAGTTAAGAATCTTGTTTAATGAGTGCCTGATGGCATTCTAACACATTAAAGTGTCATATTTTCCTTTGTATGTTAACTTTAACAAATTTGTAAAGGCACTTAAAAATGTATCTACAAATTTGTGACAACTAAGGCAGAGGGAAATATCGAGTTATTTTTTAGCACTTGGGAGTGAATCTTCCAAAAAAGAAAAACAAACATTAAAAATGATAAAATTGGAATACAAGTATATGCATGTCAACAGGCACCTCCCTAATAAGGGTAGCTGTTTAAGGGGAACATCATGGCAGACAATTGTTTATTTCCTATACATTGTGTACTGTCTGCTTAATAGGAATGAGTGGATAAAAGAAACATTTTGCTTGCCATAGTGGTGTTTCCATTACGAGACATCAATTGTATGTATCATAATAATTACAGCCCTATTAACATATTACCATTGTAACAAAGATTTGTACATTTACAAAATATAACTTACTCATACTAATTGATCTTCACCCCATTTTTGAAATATTAGCACCTTCCAATCTTGAGAATTTTGAACGTTTTTTTTCTTGTGACATTCCAGATAAAGTTAACAAATTTTGCAAAACACTTTCACAGCCTGAAAAGGCCAATGAAAAATGGGATATTTCAAATTTAATACAATGATTCATTATATTTCATTCTTCCTGATGCACAGCATTAACTGCCGTGAATTATAGCTGAGGCTGGAAGGATTGTAGTGTTCGGAGTCAAAGAATTTAGATGTGGTAATATAAGTTGAGTAAACATTAAATATTTATTTATAAAACTTGGACAATAAACACTGGTCCATCCTATAGCTCTCGAAGTTTACATCTTTTTTTTCCTGGGAGAACTAAAACTGTATTCAGTTTAATTTTTTGGGAAAGAAACTGAACAAAAATCTTGTTAGGGTTTTATTTGGCTCCCACCCCCTACACCCTCCCAGGTTGCTGAAAGTCATGGATTCAGTGACCAAGTATTCAAGGAGCTAACTCAAGACATTTAAGATAATATTGCAACCCAAACACAACAACAAAAAATTAAGCCTGCTCTGGTGACAGACGAAGCTCATTCCTGTATACCCAAAGAAAAGCAACAACTAAGTCATTTTAAAATAAGTCCTTTTAATTTGCTTAAAAATATTAACAAGTGCATTCCTCTTTCCTCCCCACCCCCCTCCCAAAAAATACAATTTTTTGTTAAAGAATTGTACACCTAGCTTTAGCCTGTCATTTGGCTGCACTGAACATAAGAAATTTTAATTCAGAAAGGAGCCTAAACAAGGTATGCAGTACATTGCTGTTCACAGATGATGAAAAAAGGTTTTAACTTTGAGGCCTACAGTAACATTTTTACACAAGACATTTAGTTCTGAAAATACTGGAAATGGAGAAATGCGTTGTCTCTATACTTTTACTCTATACTACTGAAGTTTGGAAATTTACATTGTTTTCTTTTTATTTTTTGTAGATACTAAATGATTAATAACATGCTCATATCTCAAAATAAAAAAGGACCATTACAATTCTATTTTTGAAAATATTTACTGGCATAGATGTCTTTCCTTTTCAGATGCAAGACGCTTTCATCATGTGGCCTATATTCATACTTCATTTTTGTAGAAGAGCAACAAGAGCTTCAATGGTTTTCAGTAAGCCAAATGTGGCACAAATATGATGGTACCATACAGATGCACATATTTATGACATTTTCAGAGTATTTTTGTATTATACTGCTTGCGTTTTTGTTATGCCTTTGCACAGGTTTAACAAAGGGGTAAGTACAAAAATGGCAAAAAAATTGCTAATCAAAATACAAAAGGCAGCCAGGAAGATAGCATACCAAAGCAAAATTCTTTCCATTTTTAATTAATAAAAATAATGGAGTAGTGTGTGCCTTTTATTGCCTGGTGGCGTTTACCTGCATTGTTTAAAGGCAAAATGTCTAAATCATTAAATATTGTTTCTGACTAAATATGTACAGAATAAAACAAATTTTGGCATTATGGCATCCCTATAAATCAGATTTAATATCCAAATATGCAGTTAGTACTGTGCTATACTGCATGGATTATTTAAATAAGGGTAATATAGAAACCTCATTTAAATTTTAAAAAAAGGCTTTGGTAGATATAACATTTGGAATACCACTGCTTGTTATATTGACCAGTCACAAGTTCAAACCCATCAACAGACCATGTCCACCAGATACCAAATTCTGCACAAAAACAGCACAGTACAACCAGAATTTGTACTACTTGTGCATTTCTCAAAAATGAAACGTGAAATACTTGGGGTTCAAAAATACAAATTCTGCGATTTTATGTTTTTTGTACGTACGCTTTTAAACATTAGAGAGAAAGAATTCTAGTAAATAATTGCATGTAAAAAAAAGCCAACCAAAAAATCAATACAATGTACTTTTTTGTAGATTAAAAAAAATACATTTATAAATTTTGGAACCTCCCCCCACAATCCTACCATAACACATACTGTTTTCCTGCATTCAGGAAAGGAAATATTTTAGTGCAAATTTAAAAAAAAAAGCAATTTACATCAAATTTTTCTTTTTAATAAAAATGTTTTGATAAATGTAATAAAACATGTGAGGCAATATCTAAAACCAGGCAAAACTAATATCTGATATGTTTTAAGGATGTAAAATGAAAACAGGTCACTAGGTAGTTTCAAAATAATAAAAAATGTAGGTAGCTTTTAAGTAGAAATCAGAAAATGAAACTACTCTGAAGGACCAAGGAGGAGGTAAATGCAGCTGATTTTCACTAAGTGTAACCAAGGTATTAACCAGTAATTTGTGTGGTCCAACATAACAACTAGTCAATAAGATTACAACCAGCCTACCCCCATTTGGTTGTATAACATGACCAACTCTGTAAATGGGTGGTCAACTGACCACTGGAAATAAAGGTAGATTTTGCACAATTTTTTTCATTTCTTAATCAGAACAGATGTAGCATTTGACTGAACTGATGAATTTGAAAACAAGATAAACTCTAGGTAGTACAGAGTTACAGGCAGTATAACATATGCAAGCAATGAACGTCACTGTTCATGAAAAAGAAGCGGTTTGGCCATGCCAGCGAGGATCTTTGGTACCTGGGCAGAGATTATCTCTGCCATCATTTCAGGGAACTGGACGCTCAGAGATTGAGACTGAACAAATAGATCGAATGTAAACTGATGGAGTTTCCTCACTGTCTGTTAAAAAATAAAAAAAATATAAACTGGTAAAAGAATTAAGTATTAGCCAAATATTTTTGCTTCCTTTTTATTTTTCTAATACTCTAATGAATTATAGAGAACAGTGCATTTTTGTAAGTGAATTATAAGGCACCAGCAGCAAATAATCATTAGGACTTCATAGCTTGCAACAAACCATGCAAGTGGTCCATGCTCACTTATGAATTCTGTGATTAGATTATTGACTTAAATATACATCCAGATATCTCTTATTGTTAATATATATATATTCCAGATGGCTTAAAGTAGCTATACTGTTGTTATTTCTTTGACATGAGAGTAATCAAACATTATTTCGATTTGAAAGTAGTGCTGTGTTATATAGTTGAGTAAAATGAATTTATGATTAAAGTAAATTGATTATTGAGGCAAGATCTACAGTATTAAGGGTTGTGGGGTTTACAGTAGATTACAAGACATTAAAATGTTTGGTTTATACTTTAAAGCATTATTATACAAATAAAAGTAACACATAGAGTTTGAGTAAATATATGCAAAGTCTACTCCGGATTACTCCAGGAGAATTGTGCCAACCAGTTATCTTACTAAAAGTTACAGAAACAAAGTAAGCAGAGCTGAAGGTAACTCATGTAATTCCATTTGCTACTGATGCCTTTAAGTTATGTTCTTTTTTTATACTTCCCTTCTTGCTCTTGTGCCTTGTACCACCAGGGTGGAAGACCACCAGGGTTGAGAGGTGTTCTGCCAGATCTCTGCCAATGCTACACTTAAATTGATCAGCAAGAGGTGTGGACTGATCTGTTTGGCTGGTCCTCTGATTTTCCATTTCTTGCTGTGGGAAAAATGGTGTCTTCTCTGGCCTCTGCAGAGCATCATTCCCAATTGAATGACTGAGTTTGGGAATCACAGTGTGGTGTGCTTGCACCCTACATTTCTATGGCACTATGTGTTAGTACTTCACCATGCTGTGCCACATTACTACTGGCCACACAATGAGTGTGGTAAATAACTATTACTGTATGTCAATTGTTTAGCTAATAAACTGAACATTAAAAATACCTTGTGATTATTTGTTATAATAAACCAGCATTCCTCTGCAAGACATTATCTGAAGATCCAAAGGAAACGTGTGCAGCATATTGTACTATGCGTATGCCAACTAGTAAGACTCACCAGCTATTCGTCTTGTATATTCTATTTTTCTTTAATTGTTTATACATTATCAAGGATACCAAAGTGTGCTTTCAGATGATATCACAAGTACATAATCTAACCTTAAAATTAGATTAATCTCCTGAAATCATTCTCATGTATCCAATTTTATACATATATATTTATATGCACACTCACATATTGAGATATACAGTTAGGGGTAATTTTTTCCCAATTTATGATGTATAGGTTTCACAGTAAACACCAACAGCCCAAAAGATTCGTGAACTTCTATGCTAAATGAGATCAATCTTGCATTTCATAATAGCAGGTATTTAAAAAAAAATTAAAGGTAACTTTTGTTTTATGTAAATAGACAGTCAAATTTCACTGGAAGTGATTGAAATTTCAATGTGGAATCGGCAATCAGCTGGGGAAAATATTTAACTTTCACTTCCTGATCTCTAATCAGCTGGTTACGTTGCTACACTTCAAGTGGACCACATTCCCTATTGTCTCAGCCACGTCCTTTCCCATAAGGTTAATGAATTAATCGGAGAAACTGTCTGCAAAAATGTATCTTACATCTCTCAAAAATACAACTCTCACTGCTTCCAAGAAAATACTGAGCTGGATACCACATGTAGTTATGTTACCTCCATGACATTTTATTTTGCATTTTGCAGAGTTGATGCCACTGTTGAGAAGAAATGGCTTTAAGAAACAGCATTTCAGTGGCATCATTGGAATTGATCTACAAGCCACATGTCAAAGTTTGTATTTAAAGTAAATATTTATATCTAACGTCTTTACTGTTTTGATTTTAATTTACTTATCTATGTGTGTTTTAAGTAGAAAACAGACGGAGCCACAAGATTAATTTTATATCCTGTAAATAGCCCTGATCATAATTTACTTGTGAGTTATAAGGTCAACTCACTCATGATGGAAATAATATCCCGTAATTCTTCATCAGTAATTTTGTGTTCTTTTTTGTTTATTTTCATATGTAGCTAAATATAACTTAAGAAAATGAATGCCAATAGTAATTGCAATCTGTCAAAAAAGAACAGTGCTACTGCTAGCACAGGAAAATTTGCAGAGTTACCAGATCATTCAGCAAAATATACTATGCATTAATTTTGTCTGATCTAAACAAACTATTGCTAAACAGAATCACAACTTACTATTTGCAGTGAGTCTAGGAGCTTGGTTAGTTGATAAAAACGCTGTGGATTGTGTGTGGTATCCTTCCCCTGAAAGGAAATTACTCTGTCCAGTTCCTGAATGTAGTTCATACGCAGCTCATCAAAGTATTTCTGGTTTTTCAGACCTTCGACTGGAACTGGCAATGAGACAGTGAAGTTTGGTTTACAAAGTTTCACAGACATTACATTTTAGCAGTATTTATCTACATAGAGCTCGAAATTGTGGTCGGAGGCATACCTCTGGAGTACGCCTATGGCCCGCGAAACATTCCCGCACCTACCTCCATGCGTCCAGGTTGTGGAGAGTTCCAGTCTCGGGCCTCCAAGCGGATGTCTGCGTAAAGGCACACGGATCCCAGGGACGCAGGCAGTTCGGAAGAGTCCCTGGAATCACGTAGGTCCAGTCCTCCAATCGCAAAGGAGGATTCCATTGCAGTAATTTACAAAGAGAATCCCCAAATAACTAAAGTTACACAATTCTAATAAATATAAATGTACTGAATTTCAATTTTATTCACAAGTCCCTTCATTACACCAATACAATAAACATTTATTTTTTTGATAAATAATTTTAAACATCTTAATCCAGGCTAATACTTGCATAAACTAATTTAAGTGTATATGCATAATTTTTGATTTTTAAGTTAAGGCTTATATATACCCTTACGCTGATGAAAGCAGGCCCTACGCCTGCTTTTACCAGTCGTAAGAGTTTCGTCGGCAATGGCTGGGTGAATAGCCCAACTCTGCGCCAGCAATACTGATTTTACAGTCAGTTCGGATGAACTGTCAATGCAAGTTCCGGGTTTCACAAGTTGCGGGGCCTTTCAGATGCATTACGACGGCATACGCTGTCACGGAGACTGCAATTTCTGCCCCATTATCTTATTTCAAATGTATCAGACAACTGCCCAGCATATCATACACTTCAGATTTTACAGAACATACAACCATGTGGACAATAATTACAACCTTTCCTACATTACAACAGTGACTACACTTCAAAAAGTACTTTGTAAGGCGCTTTGGGATGTCTGGTGGTCGTGAAAGGTGCTATGAATGCAAGTCTTTCTGTTTTTTTTAAAATTATAAACAAAACCAATAAAATGCATCAGGTAAGATGGTGACCATACGCAATCTATTTTAATGAGTCTGCAACCTGTAATAATCATAGCACCTCCACTGGGCATCATATATTCTGACCTAATGGCTACCCAAAACTGAATATCAACATAATTATTACTCCCCCACCACTCGCACTGTCCCCACCCCCCATAATTATGGTCCATAACAAATTAACCTGGTAGCTGTTCTATGTATATTTAGTCACCTTATTGAAAACTCTAGATTTTCTTATCTACCTAAACCAATCAAAACAAAACACTGCATGATTGGAGTGTTTTGAAACTATGGGTAAAACTTCTGGAAAAGGCGTTCCGAAGTAAGAGCACAGCATAAGATAACATCCGCTCATTTACTGTGTACGGCTGTTTCCACTGTAACTTTATTTTTGCCCTAATCATTACGATTCAGCATGCCTTGGATCACTGTAGTTGTAGTATGCGATCTATCACTTGTTGATATATGTAGATAAAACTGCGATTAGCTTATTAGTTTGTGCACTCTATCATATGGTATAGATTGCCAGTTGTTATTTCATTTTTGCTTCTAAGGGGAGATTCTGCACTCCAAGCGAGGAAGCCATGTTCACATGGTGTCTGGGTGAATTCTCCAACCCGCACTTCCTGTGAACACAGCTGGTCACGGAGGGGAATCATGAATTCCATTCTCAAATTCCATATACTGTGGCTGACTGTAGTATGACAAAAAAATGAGCTCTCAAAGGCAGTCCACTGTGCAGGCACAGCTTGCCACACATGATGTTGATTATTCATAATAGTCCAATTACTTTAAATCACTTGTTTGCACTTTGCACCTTTTAAAGTCTAAGATCTCCTTAAAACGCAACCTCAGTAGGTTGTAAATGCAATAGTGAGCAAAGGGCACCAAAAGTCTTAATCAGAGTTATCCCTCATAACCTACAAATAAAATACAATAAAAGAAATATTCTGAAATTCAAGTCAATAAATATGGTGATTATTCTGGATACAGTCACCTCAGTGTACTATAGGTTAAGCTTAGGCCTGCCCGCCAATCATTCCCAGTACAGATATTGTTGGTCTCTCAAAATTGGGTTTTGTATGTCGGGGGGAAAATGGCAGAAGTGGTAATCAGAGATTTTGAAAGCAAACAAAGTCTCCTTGAGGGGAAAAGGGAAGGAAAATAACCTGTTAAGGGCGAGGGGCCGAGCACGCATCAATAGGACAAAGGCCTCCTCTCTGTAGCAGCTGTAATATTATGAGGAGATTTGAAAATAGGTCCTATTATGGCTTTGTCTATATCTATATATATCCATCTATCTATATATATTATCATAGAAAGTTACAGCACGGAAGGAGGCCATTTCGGCCCATCGTGTCCGTGCCGGCCAACAAAGAGCTATCCAGCCTAATCCCACTTCCCAGCTCTTGGTCCGTAGCCCTGCAGGCTACAGCATCCCAAGTGCACATCCAAGTACTTTTAAAAATGTGGTTAGGGTTTCTGCCTCTACCACCCTTTCAGGCAGAGAGTTCCAGACCCCCACAACCCTCTGGGTGAAGAAATTTCCTCTCAAATCTCCTCTAAACCCTCCCCAAATTACTTTAAATCTGTGCCCCCTGGTTTTTGACCCCTCTGCTAAGGGAAATAGGTCATTTCTATCCACTCTATCTCGGCCCCGCATAATTCTATACACCTCAATAAGGTCTCCCCTCAGCCTCCTCTATTCCAAGGAAAACAGACGCAGCTTATCCAATCTTTCCTCATAGCCAAGATTCTCTACTCCCGGCAACATCCTTGTAAATCTCCTCTGTACCCTCTCTAGTGCAAGCACATCTTTCCTGTAGTGTGGTGACCAGAACTGCATGCAGTACTCTAGCTGAGGCCTAACTAGTGTTTTATACAGTTGAAGCATATTCTACGCCACAGCTAATAAAGGCAAGCATTCCGTATGCCTTCTTAACCACCTTAACTACCTGGCCTGCTACCTCAGAGATCTGTGGACATGCACTCCAAGGTCCCTTTGTTTCTCTACACTACTCAGTGTCCTACCATTTAATGTGTATTCCCTTTCCTTGTTAGCTCTCCTCAAATGCATTACCTCACACTTCTCCAGATTGAATTCCATTTGCCACTGTCCTGCCCACCTGACCAATTTTTAAAATTTTTCCTGCAGTCTACAGCTTCCTTCTTCAGTATCAACCACACAGCCGATTCATGGTGTTGCACATGATAAATAGGAGAATATAGTCACTCTCTTACATGTCTCTGTTTCTCCCCTTCTGCTTTCACCACTCTCTTTCTCTTTCCTGAACTCTTTCTGCCATCTTCTGCTTCTTCCTCTGTCTTTTTCTTCTTTTAGGGTGAGGTATTGTGTAGGTGCTGAATAATTCTAATAGGTCTAAGAGCGTTAAAAAGACAAGCCTGAAGGCTTTGTGTCTTAATGCGAGGAGCATTTGTAATAAGGTGGATGAATTGGCTGCGCAAATAGAGGTAAACGAATATGATTTGGTTGGGATTACGGAAACATGGCTCAAGGATGGCCAAGACTGGGATCTCAACATCCAGGGGTATTCGATATTCAGGAAAGATAGGCAAAAAGGAAAGGGAGGTGGGGTAGCATTACTGGTTAAAGAAGGGATTAATACAATTGTAATGAAGGATATTAGCTCTGATGATGTGGAATCTGTATGGGTAGAATTGAGAAATACTAAGGGGAAAAAAACATTAGTGGGAGTGGTATATAGACCTCCAAACAGTAAGGCAGAGGTTGGGGATGGCATTAAAAGGGAAATTAAAGAAGCGTGCAATAAGGGCACAGCAGTCATCATGGGTGACTTTAATCTACATATAGATTGGGCCAACCAAATTAGTAACAATACTGTGGAGGAGGAATTCCTGGAGTGTTTACGGGATGGTTTCCTGGACCAATATGTCGAGGAACCAACCAGAGATCAGGTCATCTTAGACTGGGTATTATGTAACGAGAAAGGATTAATTAGCAATCTTGTTGTACGAGGCCCCTTGGGTCAGAGCGATCATAATATGATCGAATTCTTCATTAAGATGGAGAATGAAGTAGTTGACTCAGAGACTAGGGTCCTCAATTTAAATAAAGGAAACTACGGTGGTCTGAGGAGCGAGTTGGGTAGGATTGATTGGGGAATGGCACTCAAAGGGTTGACGGTGGATAGGCAATGGCAAACATTCAAAGACCGAATGGATGAGCTACAGAATTTGTTCATCCCAGTTTGGCATAAAAATAAAACAAAAAAGGTGACTCAACCGTGGCTAACAAGGGAAATTAGGGATAGCATAAGATCCAAGGAGAGGACATATAAATTGGCCAGAAAAAGCAATAATCCTGAGGATTGGGAGCAGTTTAGGATTCAACAAAGGAGGACAAAGGGATTAATTAAGAAAGGGAAAATAGAATATGAGAGTAAGCTAGCAAGGAACATAAAAACTGACTGTAAAAGCTTTTGTAGATATGTGAAGAGAAAAAGATTGGTGAAGTCAAGCGTAGGTCCCTTGCAGTCAGAATCAGGGGAATTTATAATGGGAAACAAAGAAATGGCAGACCAACTAAATACATACTTTGGTTCTGTCTTCACAAAGGAGGACACAAATAACCTCCCGAGATGCCGGGGAACATAGGGTCTGATGAAAGGGTGGAACTGAAAGAAATCAGTATTTGTAGGGAAATGGTGTTAGGAAAATTGATGGGACTGAAGGCCGATAAATCCCCAGGGCCTGATAATCTACATCCCAGGGTACTTAAGGAAGTGGCCCTAGAAGTAGCAGATGCATTGCTGGTCATCTTCCAGAACTTGATAGACTCTGGAACAGTACCCATGGATTGGAGAGTAGCTAATGTTACCCCACTATTCAAAAAAGGTGGTAGAGAAAAAGCGGGGAATTATAGACCGGTAAGCCTGACATCGGTAGTGGGGAAAATGCTGGAGTCCATTATAAAAGACGTAATAGCAGAGCACTTGGAAAGCAGTGACAGGATCAGACAAAGTCAAAATGGATTTACAAAAGGTAAATCATGCTTGACTAATCTACTGGAATTTTTTGAGGATGTAAGTGGTAAAATAGATAAGGGAGAACCAGGGAATGTGGTGTATTTGGACTTTCAGAAGGCTTTTGATAAGGTCCCACATAAGAGATTAGCGTGCAAAATTAAGGCACATGGGATTGGGGGCAAGGTATTGACTTGGATAGAGAGCTGGTTGGCGGACAGAAAGCAAAGAGTTGGAATAAACGGGTCGTTTTCCGAGTGGCAGGCAGTGACTAGTGGGGTACCGCAAGGGTCGGTCCTAGGACCCCAGCTGTTCACAATATATATTAATGATCTGGACGAGGGAATTGGATGTAATATCTCCAGATTTGCAGACGACACAAAGCTGGGTGGGAGGGTAAGCTGTGAGGAGGATGTTGTGAAACTCCAGTACGATTTGGACAGGTTGGGTGATTGGGCAGAAACATGGCAAATGCACTTTAATGTGGATAAATGTGAGGTTATCCACTTTGGTGGCAAAAACAGGAAGGCAGATTATTATTTGAATGGCAATAGATTGGGAGAAGGGGAAGTGCAAAGAGACCTGGGTGTTCTTGTGCACCAGTCGCTGAAGGTAAGCATGCAGGTGCAGCAGGCAGTTAAGGCGGCAAATGGTATGTTGGCCTTCGTAGCAAGAGGGTTCGAGTACAGGAACAAGGATGTCTTGCTACAGTTGTACAGGGCCTTGGTGAGACCGCACCTTGAGTATTGTGTGCAGTTTTGGTCGCCTTACCTGAGGAAGGACGTTCTTGCCATGGAAGGAGTGCAGCGAAGATTCACCAGGCTGATACCTGGGATGGCAGGAATGACGTATGAGGAGAGATTGTGTCGATTGGGCTTATACTCACTGGAGTTTAGAAGATTGAGATGGGATCTCATCGAAACCTATAAAATTCTGTCAGGCCTGGACAGACTAGATGCAGGAAGGATGTTTCTGATGGCCGGGGAGTCCAGAACCAGGGGTCATAGTCTAAAGATAAGGGGTAAGCCATTTAGGACTGAAATGAGGAGGAATTTCTTCACCCAGAGAGTGGTAAACCTGTGGAATTCTCTGCCACAGAGGGCGGTGGAGGCCAGTTCATTAAATATATTCAAGAAAGAGTTGGATATATTTCTTAAGGCTAAAGGGATCAAGGGATATGGGGAGAAGGCAGGGACAGGGTACTGAATTTGGATGATCAGCCATGATCTCATTGAATGGCAGAGCCGGCTCGAAGGGCCGAATGGCCTACACCTGCTCCTATCTTCTATGTTTATATGAAAGGAGCCACCAATTGCTATAGGCTGCATTTAGGGTAAATGTTGTAGGGAAAATATGCCCCATAGTAGCTGTCCTATCCATTACTCACGTTTTCTCCCAGCCCCACTCTCATTGTGTCCCCTACCTCTCCTCTTCCTAAGGGCGGACAAATAAGGCAAGGGAATACACAATGAGTGGTAGGACCCTAGGAAGTACAGAGGGTCAGAGGGACCTTGGTGTACATGTACATAGATCCCTGAAGGCAGCGGAACAGGTAGATAAGGTGGTTAAAAAGGCATATGGGATACTTGCCTTCATTAGCCGAGGCATAGAATATAAGAGCAGGGAGGTTATGATGGAGCTGTACAAAACGCTGGTGAGGCCACAGCTGGAGTACTGTGTGCAGTTCTGGTCGCCTCACTATAGGAAGGATGTGATTGCTTTGGAGTGGGTGCAGAGAAGATTCACCAGGATGTTACCTGGGATGGAGCGCCTCAGCTATGAAGAAAGACTAAACAGGCTGGGGTTGTTTTCCTTGGAGCAAAGAAGGCTGAGGGGGGACCTGATTGAGGTGTACAAAATGATGAGGGGCATAGATAGGGTAGATAAAGAGGAACTTTTCCCCTTAGTAGGGGGGTCAAGAACAAGGGGGCATAGATTCAGGGTAAGGGGCAGGGGATTTGAGGAGGAACTTTTTCACCCAGAGGGTGGTTGGAATCTGGAACTCACTGTCTGAAAGGGTGGTAGAGGCAGGAACCCTCACAACATTCAAGAAGCATTTGGATGAGCACTTGAAATGCCATTGCATACAAGGCTATGGACCAAATGCTGGAAAATGGGATTAGACTGGACAGGGATGGATGGGCGGCGCAGACACGATGGGCCGAAGGGCCTCTTTCTGTGCTGTAAAACTCTATGACTCTATGAAAACCCCTCATTTCCCATCACCATCCCTACATTTCCACTTTGAAATATCTGTCCAATCTCTGAATCTTCCCCTCCCTCTCATTCCGCTGTCACTCACTTCACCTTTACCCTCTGTCTACTCCTCCAGGCTCCCCCAACCAATTGCTCCTTCTAGGAAGGGCAATGAAAGGCCAGAAGCCCTCTCACCCTGAACCTGTTTCCCTTCTTCTCTCCCCTATCCAATTCCCTCAAAGCAGCTTTACTTGCTTTCAAATTTCAACTTAATTGTATTTTCAAGAAATCAAATTAGATTGAGGAAAGACCCTGGCTTAGAAATTCAATCGCGTCCAAAAACAGGTGCGGAGGGGCGTACTTCACGCAACTGTTGGTGTTGTCCCAGGCAACACATAATATTCGTGCTGTTTGCTCATTATCATGACTCATATATGCAGACAGTTCTACCCACGCTATTCATTGGCTGCACGCCTGCTTGGAGGGCCGCATTTCGGCGTCTCTAATACCATTTAAAGACAGCCAGCACCTCTTAAAGGAGGTGTACTCTGGCTGCAGACAACAGGGAAAGAGTGCAAGAGAAATAGCTGCAGCAAGCACTGAGAGGCCACCAAGGTTTTCTGATGCTGCTTTGGAGGACTTGGTGCCGGCAGTGGACAGAGGGAGGGAGATCTTCTGCCTGCACCCCCAGGGGGCAGAAAGCCCTCTGGGCAACAGCTGCATTGCCAGTGGGAAGAGGACATAGAGGAGGCCAATGTCAGGAGCTTAGCTCCAAGGACATGGCTGCAATGCCAAAAGAATTTCAATGACCAACACTACTCTCTTCTCACACCTCCAGCCACGCTACTCAAAATACTCCCCTCTCTCACAATTACAGCACCACACTTCATTACACCTCCTCCTTAGACTCACACACTCATGACTACTGCAACCCTCACTTCCTCACACCTCATATCTTCCACACTGCATATTCTATCATCATGGTAGATACATTCTCTAAACACATCACAAGACTGTCACTAACACACTCCTTCTTTCTTGCAGGAGAAGGTCGCACACAACTCCAGGCAGCACGCTGCCAGCGGAGGAGGCCGGGCCCACCAGCTCCCCCCTTGAATAAAGCATGCTAAGCATCATGGACAAGGGGAGAGTCATGGTCATGGTGACTGGCAATGATTGAGGAGATGTTACATAAGAACATAAGACGTAGGAGTAGGTCTTTTAGCCCCTCGAGCCTGCTCCGCCATTCAATAAGATCATGGCTGATCTGATCTTGGCCTCAATGCCACTTCCCTGCCCGCTCCCCATAACCCTGGACTCCCGTATCGTTCAAAAATGTCAATCTCCACCTTAAATATATTCAATGATCCAGCCTCCACAGCTCTCTGGGGAAGAGAATTCCAAAGATTCACGACCCTCTGAGAGAAGAAATTTTGCCTCATTTCAGATTTAAATGGGTGCCCCCTTATTCTGAAATTATGCCCCCTAGTTCTAGATTCCCCCACGAGGGGAAACATCCTCTCTGCATCTACCTTGTCAAGCCCCTTCAGAATCTTATATGTTTCAATAAGATCCCCTCTCATTCTTCTAAACTCCAGAGTATAGGCCCAACCTGCTCAACCTTTCTTCGTAAGACAACCCCTTCATCTCCGGAATCAACCTCGTCAACCTTCTCTGAACTGCCTCCAATGCAAGTATATCCTTCCTTAAGTAAGGAGACCAAAACTGTACGCAGTACTCCAGGTGTGGCTTCACCAACGCCCTGTACAGTTGTGACAGGACTTCCCTACTTTAATACTCCATTCCCTTTGCAATAAAGGCCAACACTCCATTTGCCTTCCTAATTACTTGCTGCACCTACATGCTAACTTTTTGTGATTCATGTACAAGGACCCCCAGATCCCTCTGTACCTCAGCATTTTGTAATCTTTCCCCATTTAAATAATAATTTGCTTTTTTATTTTTCCTACCAAAGTGGATAACTTTACATTTTCCCACATTAAACTCCATCTGCCAGATTTTTGCCCACTCAGCCTATCTACATCCCTTTGGAGATTCTTTGCGTCCTCCACACAATTTGCTTTCCCTCCTATCTTTGTATCATCAGCAAATTTGGCTACATTACACTCGGTCCCTTTATCCAAGTCATTAATATAGATTGTAAATAGTTGAGGCCCCAGCACTGATCCCTGCGGCACCCCACTATTTACAGTTTGCCAACCTGAAAATGACCCATTTATCCCGACTCTCTGTTTTCTGTTAGTTAGCCAATCCTCTATCCATGCTAATATATTACCCCCAACCCCGTGAGCTCTTATCTTGTGTAGTAACCTTTTATGTGGCAGCTTATCAAATGCCTTTTGGAAATCCAAATACACAACATCTACTGGTTCCCCTTTATCCACCCTGCTAGTTACATCCTCAAAGAACTCCAGCAAATTTGTCAAACATGATTTCTCTTTCTGCTTGACTATATTATGATTTTCTAAATGTCCTGCTACCACTTCCTTATTGATGGACTCCAGCATTTTCCCAAATGACAGATGTTAGGCTAACTGGTCGATAGTTGCCTGCTTTCTGTCTCCCTCCTTTCCTAAATAGTGGCGTTACATTTGCGGTTTTCCAGTCTGCTGGGACCTCTCCAGAATCCAGGGAATTTTGGCAGATTATAACCAATGCATCTACTATCTCTGCAGCCACCTCTTTTAAGACTCTAGGATGCAGGCCATCGGGTCCAGGGGACATGCCCACCTTTAGTCCCATTAGTTTGCCTAGTACTTTCTCTCTATAGTGATTGTTTTAAGTTCCCCCCCACCCCAATAGCCCCTTGATTATCCATTATTGGGATGCTTTTAGTGTCTTCTACCGTGAAGACCGATACAAAATATTTGTTCAAGGTCTCCGCCATTTCCCTGTTTCCCATTATTAATTTCCCCAGACTCATCCTCTAAGGGACCAATGTTTACTTTAGCTACTCTCTTCCTTTTTATATACCTGTAGAAGCTCTTATTGTCTGTTTTTATATTTCTTGCTAGCTTACTCTCATAAGCTATCTTCTCCCTATCATTTTTTTAGTCATCCTTTGCTGTTTTTTAAAAAATTTCCCAATCCTCTGGCCTTCCACTATTCTTCGCAACGTTGTATGCTTCTGCTTTCAATTTGATACCAACCTTTACTTCCTTAGTTAGCCACGGATGGTTCATCCTTCTCTTAGAGTCTTTCTTTCTCACTGGAATATATCTTTGCTGAGAGTCATGAAATATCTCCTTAAATGTTTGCCACTGCTTTTCTAGTCTCACCCTGTAATATATTTTCCCAGTCCACTTTAACCAAGTCTGCCTTCATACCTTTGTAATTACCTTTGTTTAAGTTCAGGATACTAGTTTGAGACCTAGCTTTCTCACTTCAAACTGAATTTGAAATTCTACCATGCTATGATCACTCTTCCCAAGAGGATCCTTCACTTCGAGATCATTAATTAATCCAGCCTCATTACACATTACCAGATCTAAAATAATCTTCTCCCTGGTTGGTTCCACAACGTATTGTTCCAAGAAACCATCCCGTAATAATTCTTCCTCAAGTCTACCTTTGCCAAATTGCTTTGTCCAATCAATATGAAGATTAAAATCTCCCATGATTATAGTCGTACCTTTCTTACAAGCCTCTATTATTTCTTGATTTATACGCTGTCCTACAGTGTGGCTACTGTTTGGGGGCCTGTATACCACTCCCACCAGTGACTTCTTACCCTTATTATTTCTTATCTCCACCCAAACTGATTCTACATCTTGATCTTCTAGGCCAATATAATTTCTCATTACTGCACTGATCTCATCCCTTATTAACAGAGCTACACCACCTCCTTTTCCTTTCTGCCTATCCTTACGAAATGGCAAATACCCCTGAATATTCAGTTCCCAGCCTTGGTCACCGTGCAACCGTCTCTGTAATGGCTATCAGATCATACCCATTTATTTCCATTTGTGCTGTCAACTCAGCTATCTTGTTATGAATGCTGCGTGCGTTCAGATAGAGCTTTTAATTTGGTCTTTTTAACATTTTCCTATTCTGACCCCTCTTTCTGATGCACTCGTGTATACGCTCTGTCCCTTCCTGTCACACTCTGGTTATCATTACCCCTATCGTTACCCTGCACTTTTGCCTTATAATTTTTCTTTGACTTTTTAAATTTCCGCTCAGCGAATCCCTCCCCCCACTATTTAGTTTAAAGCCCTATCTACAGCCCTAGTTATTCGATTTGCCAGGACACTGGTCCCAGCCTGGTTCAAATGAAGCCAGTCCCGACGGAACAGCTCCCTCTTATCCCAGTACTGGTGCCAGTGCCCCAGGAATCGAAACCCATTTCTCCCACATCAATCTTTGAGCCACTCATAGAAACATAGAAGATAGGAGCAGGAGTAGGCCATTCGGCCCCTCGAGCCTGTTCCGCCATTTAATGAGATCATGGTTGATCATCCAAATTCAGTACCCTGTCCCTTTCTCCCCATATCCCTTTAGCCTTAAGAAATATATCCAACTCCTTCTTGAATATATTTAATAAGTTGGCCTCAACTGCCTTCTGTGGTAGAGAATTCCACAGGTTCACCACTCTCTGGGTGAAGAAATTCCTCCTCTCAGTCCTAAATGGCTTACCCTTATCCTTAGACTGTGACCCCTGGTTATGGACTCCCCCGCCATCGGGAACATCCTTCCTGCATCTAGTCTGTCTAGTCCTGTTAGAATTTTATAAGTTTTAATGAGATCCCCTCTCATTCTTCTAAACTCAAGCGAATATAAGCCTAATCGACCCAATCTCTCCTCATACGTCATTCCTGCCATCCCAGGTATCAGTCTGGTGAATCTTTGCTGCCCTCCATCCATGGCAAGAACATCCTTCCTCAGATAAGGTGACCAAAACTGCACACAACACTCAAGGTGTGGTCTCACCAAGGCCCTGTACAACTGCAAGACATCCTTGCTCCTGTACTCGAATCCTCTTGCTATGAAGGCCAACATACCATTTGCCTTCTTAACCGCCTGCTGCATCTGCATGCTTACCTTCAGCGACTGGTGCACAAGGACACCCTGGTCTCGTTGCACTTCTCCTTTTCCCAATCTATTGGCGTTCAGATAATAATCTGTCTTCCTGTTTTTGCCACCAAAGTGGTTAACCTCGCATTTATCCACATTATACTGCATCTGCCATATCCCCCAACCTGTCCAAATCATACTGGAGAGTCTCTGCATCCTCCTCACAGCACACACGCCCACCCAGCTTTGTGTCGTCTGCAAACTTGGAGATATTACATCTAGTTCCCTCGTCTAGATCATTAGTATATATTGTGAATAGCTGGGGTCCTAGCACCGATCCCTGCGGTACCCTACTAGTCACTGCCTGCCACTTGGAAAAAGACCTGTTTATTCCAACTCTTTGCTTCCTGTCTGCCAACCAGTTCTCTATCCAAGTAAGTACCTTACCTCCAATCCCATGTGCTTTAACTTTGCACGCCAATCTCTTATGCGGGACCTTATCGAAAGCCTTCTGAAAGTCCAAATACACCACATCCACTGGTTCTCCCTTATCTATTCTACCAGTTACATCCTCAAAAAATTCCATCTCTCTATTGTGTAGAGTTTAAGGCCTGCTTCTGAGAATTGCTGAAAGGGTAAACACTAATTTTCTGACCCGAATTGCAAAATGAGCATCGATTTTCGAGTGACCTCTTTCATTGAGTGGGTGGCTGGCGGAGTGAGCCCATCGCTCGCCTGAAGGACTGAAGCATTTTCATAGTTGGAGCTCATTAAAATAGTATTGGTGAGCTGCCTGTGTGTTTGGAACACTGATAGGCAGCTCGCCAATTGGGGACTGGAATTCAGTGGATCCTGGCACTTTGTCTTTAAAGGGAAGGGCCAGATGACAGCAGGTGGCAGTTTGGAGGAGGAGTAGCGGATGGGAAGATTTTTGTGGGGCCAGAAGGAGCATTCATGCACCTCCTAGCTCCACAAAAATCGTTTAAAAAAAAAACAACGATCTGGAGCATTTTCCTAATGCTTCCAGTAGTTCCTTTAAGGAAACTGGGTTGACTGCTTACGTTGAATTCCAGTGGGCAGGGCTTGTGTAGCATGCTTGCCATGTAATGTGGCATTAAAATTGCATTGGGGTCTTAAGTATGTCACAGGCCTTTGATTTGCATAAATTAATGATGCTACTGCTTGTTTTGGGAGGAATTGCTGAATGCCTTTTTCCCAACCCATTCCAAAATTACCGTGGACCAGGCGTCGGCGGGAATGGGACAGTAAGTGCTGCACAACTTTTGAAAACTAGGGTGGTACAGAGATCTAAATCAGCCCCGACGTAGTCGTGACCCAGTCCACACTAAAAAAAATAAAATAATTTGACATGGAGGCAGATTCTCTTGAATTATTCAAGAAGAAGTTATATAGTCTGATGGGGACTATAGATTTTTAGTGAAGAAGCCTTCTTCATTTCTATTGGCCTGTGATTAACTGGCGCTAATCTAATAATCTGAGCTATACAATATAAAGAAGCAACAAGAATGGCTGAGGTGAGCAATATAAATGTTGAGTTGAGGGGCCACTGCTGGAGCAAAGAATATATTTTACTCTGCATCTAACTTTTGTTGCTATACCTGATGAGGGAGTAAAGTGGAAAAGTACTCCATTTTACAACTGTGATGTCTCCTCACCTTGACAGACACACAAATAAAAAGTACCAAAAATCCTCCTCAGAAGGAGTGAATTATTTAAAAGTTTTGAAACTTATTCAGACTCAATGCTTCAAAGTGTCACAAGTATTAAAGAAAGGCACTCATTTCATGATGATTTCTTCTGATCCGGGGCCAAAAGTTTACAAGCTGCTTTCAATCGGCAAACTTTCCTCAAGAACCACAATTAACCTCTTATTTACCTCTGAATATTGTTATACACCATGTTAAACTTTGTGGCCTTAAAGGGAAAGGCTAGATTAAACTTGATTGCACCGTAGCAGCAGAATAACATATCCACAGGCCTAATAAGGTACGGAACTTTTGGCCATCCCTGCCTAGGCCAATGGCAGAGGAGGGGGTGGGTCCGGGGACTTCCTATTCGGCCCTTATAAGACAAAACTTGCATCTCTTTGGTCTATTGCTTTCAAAAGTTTTTTCGTCCTTTGCATTCCTCTACCCCAAATAAAAAATCTTGTTCCGACCCTATTTTTGTGATGCTCTCTGACAAGGAAGGTTGGACAGTCTGGATGGACTTCTTTCACACGTGTCTTAAAGGTTGGTTGTTGAGTGATACTGACTGGAGTCTTGGTATAGGTCTCCAACCTACTCTTGTTGGGTATGCATGAAAATGGAAGAAAATAACTTGTGAACATAAAGACATAACTTACAGTAAGAAACAAGATTGAGCTAATATGGGGGGGGGGGGGGGGGGGGGGGGGAGTAAATTTTCACCTTTAGCCTTACCAACAATTGTAATTAGGGTACAGGTGTCTTTTCTACATCTTGCTGTGAAGTGAAGTAACCCATACTTACCGATGCTAAAGAGTAGCAACACTTTCATGCAAAGGAACTCATCCTGAGAGAGGTGAAGCCACTGAAACTCCTGGGACAGTCTTTGCATATCCACACAGAGATTATACATAGTTGATTTTTGCATTCGTTGCCTGTAAATGCATGAAAACATATGAACAGCAGCTGGTGGCAAAGAGTATAATACAGTTTTACAATTTCTATGCTTCCTCTGTTGTTAGTACAAAAAAATGTAACAATCACCAATTTTTTATTATTTAAAACAATCAACATCAGGGTAATTCTACCTATTCACTGTGTGCTGATAACTACTGTTAATTAACATTAACATGGATAATTTAGGTACTTACGTATAAATGGTTTAGTAATATTTACAAAGAGAAGTTTTAAGTCTGGAAGAACGTTGCAGGGTATTCATCAGTTTTCAAATGAAAGTATCTTCCACACTCCACCAGGAGTAAGTTCATGGCACCAATGGGGAAGCACAAAATCCTTTTAAGACATTTTTGACATAAGGGTGTTGCTTATATGCTCTCCCTTTCCAATGCTAAATATAAAGTTCAGCTCCCATTGGCATTATCAGTCCTTCTCCCAGGGAAACAAAACTTCATACAGAATATGTAAAATGGTTGTAATTAACTGCAATTAATATGCATCACAGTAACAACACACATTAATGAACTTTTTGAGAAGGAATGGAACTGGTTGAACAGTGGTTTGTGGAAAATGCTTCCATTTAAGGAATGAAGAGGACCCTATAAGGTAGGTAAACTAACTTTATTATCATGGTATCTTTTGCCTTTCGCCACGATTTACTGAGTAATACAGCCGCACAAACTCGGTAAATCTTTAAGGTGAGATTAGACACCTGCATTCAGGGTAGATTAACTAAAAATTCCTTTTATCTGAAAGATTGTAATAAAGTTAGTAAATGATGACTGGTCCAAGTTAATAGCTTTGTATATGTTCTCCAAAGGCAGGTCTGAGAAATGGTTGTAAAGATATTTAATATTTCCTGGATAAAAAGGAAAAAAGGATGGAAATCTGAAATAAACACATATGGCAGAATACACAATAGGACCCATCAGCATATATGGAAAGAGGATTATCATTTTAGGTATAAACCCTTTTGGCTGTTAACATAAATAATCTTGTGCTTGTGTGCACTTCCTCTAAGTGTCATACTTAATTCCAGTAACATTTTGCTGTCACACCTATTTTTATCATGCTATTTTCATGTTATCTATCTATAATGCTTTTTATGTCACACTAAAAGTGATGATTTTTAGCATTGTATTGTTGCAGTGAACTCTGATTGGTAATGTAACCAACTCCCATGTTGGTTTTCCAGGGAGTCTCCTCCAGGTTCCTTTTACTGGAGTTAGTAGAAGTCCTAGCACTGGAGAGTGAGCTGGGAATGTACATTGTAAAATTGGCCCCTAAATGCGTTGAGGTAGAGTCTCTTTTTATTTTATATAAATAAATTAAATAATTTGGCCTGATCCTGTGAGGCTGATGCATAAGAGCTTTCCATCAGCACCCAAACTGGAATTAAATAAATAAAATTCTGTATAAGAGCATCTGCAAAACATATTTATATCCCCACTTCACTTCAAATATGTTGAGTTAATTCTCTTACTGCAAGTTTTTTTTGCATTTTATGAATATGATTTAAGTAATTTTACCTCACCCTGCGAGGCTGCTACTTTAAGGCTTAATATACTCCCATAGGAAAGCCACATTTACAAGAGCATCACGGGCAATTGTGGGCATGCTGCCTGTGATTTCTTTCCATTATAGACTGTGTAGCCAAGAGGCACCTCCTGCAAGTGTGATTCCATTTAAAGTGCGGGGTCATGGAATTGATCCTCACGTCATCATATTATGAAGTTGTGTGTCGATGAGATGTTTTTAACCAGTACAGCTCTTGACAACTCATGCCATAGGATATTCACTAATATATTAAAAGTTTTGCATATAGTACACACTTCCTGTAAATTTAACACATACTTTCTGTAACACTTGTCTATTATGCTTTTTCCATCATGATATTTCCATCACATCCTTCTCATTACTCAAAGACCCTGGGACTCCCTTGTCACATGTCAGGGCCACCTAAATGCTCCCAAACCCTGCAAGCCTTCCTCCCCGGTTCTTCTAGGCCCAAAGATCCCCTTCCTAATACTCTTAAGATCGCAGAAATAGGAGTTTCCTTTTGACTGGCATCTCTGTGGAGTGGGAACCTGGGATTTGGCAGAATTGGGGAGGATGTGGAATATGTGATTTGGCTTATTGTTGGACTTCTGATTGCTATCAGCAATAAGGGGAGACAGAACCCATGGGCCTGACCCCACCGGGTCTGGGCATCCCAGGTCTGGCAACATTGGTGTGTAACCTTCCAGATCATCATTAAATTTGATGCTTTGTGATAGATGATTTTTTTTTTACATGGGCAATGTTTCCAATTATAACTGTTTACATAGTGATTCTTAATATAAAATCTTGACATAAAAATTGTGCCATAAAATTGTGACACTGGAAATGTGTGCCATAATGCAAGAATTTTAATAGAATTTTTAATATATAAATTATCAGACCTGTTCATCACACTTTGAACTTCATACTTTGCCAGACAAGCAAATCTTTCAGTCACACTGTATAAAATGTATAAAAAAAGAGAAAGCTTGTTTTTTCTGGATTTGCCTAAGCGCAATTTGGTGTCTAAATGACAAACTAGTTAGGCACATATGCACCTTAGCAGCAGGGCAACTGATTATGCATTACGTGGTGTAATGGTCTGTCCTTGTAAAATAGCATATCCACTGACTTGCTGTAAGCTATGCAATGGGTGATCTATTAGTATTCTCTCTTTTTAGATGCTGACAGTCCTGCTGTCATATTCTTAACATTTCCTGATGGTTTTCATACCACTAAATGATAGAATACGGAGGAGACATCGTATCTTTGAGCCAGATAAGCGAATGTTCATTACCCATTGAATATTCAGTTCATCTACTTGCCTGGCTAAAACCAAGGCAATCAATAAAATTTGTTTGGTTCTAAAAATTCAAGGTTACAAGAATGTGATAGCTCAAAGTGTAGGTGTGTAAGTTTATGAAGGATCAAATCAAATCAAGCAGGTACCCAAGACAATCTGACTGTATAATTATAAAAGTGTACCAGCATTTACCACACTTTGGCCAGATACATAGCCAAAATTGTTATTTAAACTCTGGTGCAGTATCACCAACACTGAAAGGATGTGGAAAAGTATTCCTTCTGCTTGAGCATGAAATAGACCATTATGTTGTTGTCTGTTTAGAAGGATACAGATTAGGTTCTCACATTACAGAACGGCTAAACAGCCAACATTTCCAGTCAATTTACATCCTATTGAGACGTTGCTCAAATATCCCTTCCTCATCTATAGAAGCATAGAAGTCTACAGCACAGAAGGAAGCCATATGGCCCACTGTGTTGGTGCCAACTCTTTGTTAGAGCAATTCTGATTAAGAAATAAAATGTGAGTTAGAAGCACAAATTCAGCTTAAAGGGTATGATGTAGTAGCCATTACAAAGACCTAGCTACAAAGTGAGCATGATCGGGAGCTAAATATTACATACAATCAAATCGTTAGAAAGGACAGGGAAATCGGGAAAGGAGGGGGAGTAGCAATATTGATAAAAGACATAATTACCACAGTAGAAAAAGGGGATTTCAGTAAGGGCGATCGGGAAGTAGAAACAGTACGGGTAGATTAAGGAACAGCAAAGGATGCAAGACTCTGGTAGAAGACTCTGGTGCAGACCTCCTGATAGTAGCGATGTAGTGGGGGGGGATGTATAAATATGGAGATCAGAGAAGCATGTGGCAAAAAATGTTAGAATGGGAGATTCTAATTTTCACATAGACTGGGAGAAGCAGAACATCTCAAGTAGCAAAGGTAATCAATTTATAGAATGTATTCGGGACAGCATTTTAGAACAATATATTTTCGAACCGACAAGGAAATAAATATGCCATACTGGATTTAATGATCAGTAAACTGGGCGGGACTGTAAATGCGTAAACCTACAAACAGTAGGAAGTATTCAAAGAAATATTTAGTACGATACAAAGCCAGTATACACCCCTAAAAGGCAAAGGCTCCAATTGTGTAGTTAGCAACCGCGGTCTACATAAGATGTTAAGAAATAGCAGCAGGCCATTTGGCCCCTCGAGCCTGCTCCGCCATTAACTAAGATCATGGCTGATCTTCTACCTCGTCTCCACTTTCCTGCACTATCCCCAAAACCCTTGACTGCCTTAATATCCAAAAATCTATTGATCTCTGTCTTGAATATACTCAACGATTGAGCCTCCAAAGCCCTCTTCCAAAGATTCACCACCCTCTGAGTGAAGAAATTTCGCCTCATCTCAGTCCTAAATGGCCGACCCCTTATCCTGAGACCCCTGGTACTAGACTCCCCAGCCAGGGGAAACATCCTCCCTGCATCTACCCTGTCAAGCCCTGTAAGAATTTTGTATGTTTCAAAGAGATCACCTTTCATTCTTCTTAACTCTAGAGAATATAGGCCTAGTCTACTCAATCTCTCCTCATAGGACAATCCCCCCATCCCAGGAATCAGCCTGGTGAACCTTTGATGCACTCCCTCCATGGCAAGTATATTCCTCCTTAGCTAAGGAGACCAAAACTGTACACAATACTCCAGGTGTGGTCTCACCAGGGCCCTATATAATTGCAGTAAGATGTTTTTATTCTTATATTCAAATCCTTTTGTAAAAAAGGCCAACATACCATTTGCTTTCCTAATTGCTTGCTGTACCTGCATGTTAACTTTCAGTGATTCGTGTACAAGGACACCCAGGTCCCTCTGAACACCAACATTTCCCAATCTCTCACCATTTAAAAAAAACTCACATTTCTCTACATTATATTCCATTTGCCATGTTCTTGCCGACTCACTTAGCCTGTCTATAACCCCTTGAAGCCTCCTTGCATCCTCCTCAGAACTTGCATTCCCACCCAGCTTGGATATTTTACATTTAGTCCCCTCATCCAAATCATTGATGTAGATTGTGAATAGCTGAGACCCAAGCACTGATCCTTGCGGTACTCCACTAGTTACAGCCTGCCAACCCAAAAATGACCCATTTATTCCTACTCTCTGTTTTCTGTTCATTAACCAATCCTCAATCCATGCTAGTATATTACCCCCAATCCCATGAGCCCTAATTTTCTTTAATAACCTCTTGTGTGGCACCTTATCGAATGCCTTCTAAAAATCCAAATACACCACATCCACTGGTTCCCCCTTATCTATTCTGTTAAGTTACAACCTCAAAAAACTCTAACAGGTTTGTCAAACACGATTTCCCTTTCATAAATCCGTGTTGACTCTGCCCAATCCTATTATTATTTTCTAAGTGCCCTGTTACCACGTCCTTAATAACAGATTCTAGCATTTTCCCTACTACTGATGTCAGGCTAACTGATCTGTAGTTCCCAGTTTTCTCTCTCCCTCCTTTCTTTAATAGTGGAGTTACATTTGCTACATTCCAATCTGCGGGAACCGTTCTAGAATCTATGGAATTTTGGAAAATGACAACCAATACATCCACTATCTCTATAATCACCTCTTTCCAAACCGTAGGATGTAGGCCATCAGGTCCAGGGTATTTATTGGCTTTCAGTCCCATTAATTTCTCTAGTACTATTTTTTTTACTAATACTAATTTCTTTCAAATGTAAGAAATCACACAACACCAGGTTATAGTCCAACAGCTTTATTTGAAATCACAAGCTTTCAGAGCGCTGCTCCTTCATCAGGTGAAGTGGAGAAATGCATAAAGACACAGCTTATATAGTCAGAGAATCATGTCAGATGTTTACAGGTAATGTTTCCAACTGCCATATATCACACCTCGACAGAGAGATAATCACAGCAATCAAAGGTGTGAATGGTGTCCAAACAGGTCAGTCAGGAAAACATTACATCAAAGAACAATGAGGTGGGGTCACAAGGGGTCAAATATTGCAGATGCTGGGGTCTGTATGAAAAACAAAAACAGACAAAAAACACTTTTTTTGCTGGAAATCACAGCGGGTCCGGCCACATCTGTGTAGAGAGAACAAGCCAATGTCGACTCGAGTCTGGATGATCCTGCGTCAGGTGGGGTTACATGTAGCGTGACATGAACCCAAGATCTCAGTTGAGGCCGTCCTCATGGGTGCGGAACTTGGCTATCAGTTTCTGCTCGACGATTTTGCGTTGCCGTGTGTCTCGAAGGCCGCCTTGGAGAATGCTTACCCGAAGATCGGAGGCTGAATGTCCTTGACTGCTGAAGTGTTCCCCGACTGGGAGGGAACACTCCTGCCTGGTGATTGTTGCGCGGTGTCCCCAGTCGGGGAACACTTCAGCAGTCAAGGACATTCAGCCTCCGATCTTCGGGTAAGCATTCTCCAAGGCGGCCTTCGAGACACACGACAACGCAAAATCGTCGAGCAGAAACTGATAGCCAAGTTCCGCACCCATGAGGACGGCCTCAACCGAGATCTTGGGTTCATGTCACGCTACATGTAACCCCACCTGACGCAGGATCATCCAGACTAGAGTCGACATTGGCTTGTTCTCTCTACACAGACGTGGCCGGACCCGCTGTGATTTCCAGCAAAAAAAGTGTTTTTTGTCTGTTTTTTTTTCATACAGACCCCAGCATCTGCAATATTTGACCCCTTGTGACCCCACCTCATTGTTCTTTGATGTAATGTTTTCCTGACTGACCTGTTTGGACACCATTCACACCTTTGATTGCTGTGATTATCTCTCTGCCGAGGTGTGATATATGGCAGTTGGAAACATTACCTGTAAACATCTGACATGATTCTCTGACTATATAAGCTGTGTCTTTATGCATTTCTCCACTTCACCTGACGAAGGAGCAGCGCTCCGAAAGCTTGTGATTTCAAATAAAGCTGTTGGACTATAACCTGGTGTTGTGTGACTTCTTACATTTGTCCACCCCAGTCCAACTCCGGCATCTCCACACCATAATTTCTTTCAGTTCATCATTTTCGCTAGACCCTTGGTTCCCCACTATTTCTGGGAAGTTTTTGCGTCTTCTTCCGTGCAGACACAAAGGCCACGATTTTATCATCACAGAGGGCGGGTTTGGAGGCGGGTCAAGGGTTAAAATCGTTTTGATTGACAGCGGGCTCCGATCCCGCCTCCAAACAATTTTCCCAAGTGTCGGGTCCCCGATTTGTACATGGACCCGACACCTAGCGGCAGGAAGAGGATTAAAGCCACTTACCTGCCTGTTAACAGGTACTTGATAGTTGTTAACAGGCTCTTTTTCAATTTTGCCACTTCTGCCTCGGGGTTCCCGATGTCCGGACACCACGCCAGGTAAGTGTTGAGAGTCTGCTGTAATGTTTCTGCATTGATTTCAGCTGCAGAAGTGCTGCGAAGGGCCCAATGGTGCACTGGTGAGTTTCAGAGGTAAGAAAGTGTTGGGAAAATCATGTTTAATGCATTTATACTTTTCTGTAGGTAACAAGTTTTGAAATCCATGTCCAATGCCACTTCATTGGAAGAACCTCTCTCACCAGTGACAGGTTGCTTCTGTCACCTCACCTGCAGCTGCCATCTGTTCTAGCCCAAGGAGGGAGTCACTGGTGAGCCTGGGTGCAAGAGCTCACCTTTGTACAGTGATTATCAGTGTTTGTAGCACCTCAATGCTGTCAAACACTGAGAAGTCAGCTGTCAAAAAAAAATTGTGTGTGTGCCCTTCAAGAAAACCGGCAGATGATGCATCATCAAATGACGTCATCTGACCAGCTTCCTCTTAATTGGCCGGCAAGCCCGCAGGGCGGGCTTAACACAGTCAACCAAGGGAAAATCACGTCCGTGGGCCGGATGCAGTTGGGGGTGGGACTGGAAGCCGGAAACCACCTGACCCCGCTCCCAACCCGCATCCAATGACAAAATCACAGCCAAGTATTTATTTAATTTGGCAGCCATTTCCTTATTCCCCATTATAATTTCTCCTGACTCAGCCTGTAAGGGACCCACATTTACTTTTGCTAATCTTTTCCTGTTTACATACCTATAGAAGCTTTTTCAGTCTGCTTTTATGTCTCTTGCTAGTTTACCCTCATTCTATTTTCCCTTTCTTTATCAATTTCTTGGCCCTCCTTTGCTGAATTCTAAAATCCTCGGGCTTACTACTTTTTTTGGCAACATTATAAGCCTCTTTCTTTGATCTAATACTATCTTTAACTTCTCTTGTTAGCCACGGTTGGACCACTTTTCCTGTGGAGCTTTTGTGCCTTAAAGCAATGTATATTTGATGTAAATTATGTATTAATTCTTTAAATGCTAGCCATTGCTTGTCTATCATCATACCTTTTAACGTAGTTTCCCAATCTACCTTAGCCAACTCGCCTCTCATACCTATGTAGTTTGCTTTATTTAGATTTAAGACCCTAAGTTTCAGATTTAACTAAATCACTTTCAAACACAATATAAAATTCTATCATATTATGGTCACTCTTCCCTAAAGGCTACAAGGTTATTAATGAACTCTTTCTCATTGCACAATACTAGATCTAAAACAGCCTGTTCTCTAGTTGGTTCCTCAACATACTGATCAAGAAAACTATCTTGCATACATTCCATGAATTCATCCTCCACACTGTTACTGCAAATTTGGTTTGCCCAGTCTATATGTAGATTAAAGTCCCCCATGATTACTGTATTACCCTTGTTACATGCGCCTACAATTTCCATATTTATACTCTGCCCTACATTACAACTACTGTTTGAGGGCCTATACACAACACCCACCAATGTTTTATGCCCCTTGCTGTTTATTAGTTCCACCCAAACTGATTCTACTTCTTGATTTTCAGAGCCAAGATCCTCTCTCACTACTGTCTTTATCCCATCCTTTATTATCAGGGCTACCCCTCCTCCTTTTCCATTTTGCTTATCTCTTCTAAACGTTAAGTATCCTGGAATATTTAGTTCCCAACCTTGGCCACTTTGCAACCACGTCTCCATTATGGCTATTAGATCAAACGTGTTAATTTCTATCTGAACATATGAGGTAAGAAACAGTATCAAGCTAAAGGAATAGGCTTACACAAAAGAAAGGAAAAGTGGAAATCCAGCAAACTGGGAAAGCTTTAAAAAGCAACAAAGGCAAGAGGTGCAAAATGTCAATAAATATGAAAAAAAACTTGCAAGGGATATCAAAGCTAACAACAAAAGTTTTTAATAAATATATTGAGAAAGAGAGTGGTAAAGAAGAATGTGAGCCCATTAAAGACAAGACTATAATGGATAATAAGGAAATGACAGACTTGTTAAGTAAGTATTTTGCATCCATTTCTACAGTGGAGGAAGAGGACAAAATACCAGTGGTACAAGGGAACCTAAAAATAAGTCAAGAGAAGGAACTTAATGGATTTAATACAAGTTAAAAAGTGGTAATGAGAAAATAATGGGACTTAAGATGAACAAATTTCCAGGAGCTGGTGGATTCCACCCAAGGGATTAAAAGAGGTAAGGCAATTGCAGATGCATTAGTCATAATTTTCCAAAGCTCTCTAGATTCAGCAATTGTGCCTTTGGATTGGAAAATTGCAAATATCACTCCATTATTTACCAGGTAATTACATAACTGTCTGTTTAACATTAATTGTGGGGATGTTACTGGAATTTATCGTCAGAGACAGAGTGACCGAGTATTTGAGCAAATATCAACTGATCAAAGAGTCAGCATGGATTTGTGAAGGGTAGGTCATGTCTGACTAATCTAGCTGATTTATTTTGTGGGCCAGATTGGTGCTATCTGTGATCCCTTGGACTGTGGGGAATCCTGCCATCTGTAAAAAGTTGAACAGCCCTCTCAATTTGTTGCCAGTTGCCCATAGAGAAAATTATGAAACTGTTTACCTTGGTGTGCAATGCGTCAGTCACTTGCTTGTTACATCTGTGAACTACAGATTGACTGATGTAGTTAATGTTCCCTATGGAAGCTTGGAATGGGCCGGGCACATACAAGTTTATTGACAGCCGTTGTGGTGCAGTTTGGCTGGAAATCATATTCTGAGAACTGCCACAACTCCGTCACTGCCTCCCAAGTGAAGTGTAGCCTGCAAAGGCAATTTTACTCAGAAAAGGTACATGTACCGTAGCTTGTAGATACAGATTTGTGGTTAACGGTAGGTATTCTGAAGGACAGGATAAATCTTCATTTAGAAAGACACGGATTAATCAAGGATAGTCAGCACGGATTTGTTAAGGGAAGGTTGTGTCTGACAAACTTGATTGAATTTTTTGAGGAGGTAACAAGGAGGGTAGATGAGGGTAGTGCGTTTGATGCAGTGTATATGGACTTTAGCAAGGTTTTTGATAAGGTTCCACATGGCAGACAGGTCACGAAGTTAAAAGCCCATGGGATCCAGGGCAAAGTGTCAAGTTAGATTCAAAACTGGCTCGGAGACAGATGATACTAAAATCAGCTGTGTGGTTGATACTGAAAAAGGAAGCTGTAGACTGCAGAAAGATATCAATAAATTGGTCAGGTGGGCAGAACAGTGGCAAATTAAATTCAATCTGGAGAAGTGTGAGGTAATGCATTTGGGGAGGGCTAACAAGGAAAGGGAATACACATTAAATGGTAGGACACCGAGTAGTGTAGAGGAACAAAGGGACCTTGGAGTGCATGTTCACAGATCCCTGAAGGTAGCAGGCCAAGTAGATAAGGTGGTTAAGAAGGCATACGGAATGCTTGCCTTTATTAGCCGTGGCACAGAATACAAGAGCGGGGGGGGTTATGCTTCAACTGTATAAAACACTAGTTAGGCCTCAGCTAGAGTACTGCGTGCAGTTCTGGTCACCACATTACAGGAAAGATGTGATTGCACTAGAGAGGGTACAGAGGAGATTTACAAGGATGTTGCCGGGAGTAGAGAATCTTGACACAGCTGTGTCTGTTTTCCTTGGAACAGAGGAGGCTGAAGGGAGACCTTATTGAGGTGTATAAAATTATGAGGGGCATAGATAAAAGTGGATAGAAATTACCTATTTCCCTTAGCAGAGGGGTCAAAAACCAGGGAGCACAGATTTAAAGTAATTGGGGGAAGGTTTAGAGGGGATTTGAGGGGAAATTTCTTCACCCAGAGGGTTGTGGGGGTCTGGAACTCACTGCCTGAAAGGGTGGTAGAGGCAGGAACCCTAACCACATTTAATAAGTACTTGGATGTGCACTTGGGATGCTCTAACCTGCAGGGCTACGGACCAAGAGCTGGGAAGTGGGATTAGACTGGATAGCTCTTTGCTGGCTGGCGCGGACACGATGGACTGAAATAGCCTCCTTCCGTGCTATAACTTTCTATGATTCTAGGTAGGGCAGTCCTCTTCTGGCTCACTCAGACCTGCTTTTCACTCTCTTTCTTTCTCTAAACAATTCAAAAATAGAGGAACACCCATTTTATTGTAACTAAAAATGTAGCACAAAAACTCTTGGGCAAAAACGTCCAAAAATCAACGGACAAAAAATAGCACTGAGCCTAACACCTAGTACAAGTCTAATGATAAAACTGCATTTTTAGATACTTTTCTTCGAAAAAAATGATTCCCCCTTGAAATGTTAATTCCCTGTCAGTTCCGAATGCGCCTGTCTATTTGTGCTAACTCAAAGCGCAATGCATTTCTGGCGAGAAGCATGGGAAATTGCTGTGTGCTCCGAAGCATCTAATTACAATAGATTATATTGTTAAAATAAATCTCTCATCTCTGTTCACTAAGAGCTCCTAAGGTCCAATTGAAAGCAATACAAACTAGGTGGAGATTTGAGGAGATCAATCTATGTTTGCATGATTATCTGCCTTCCACCATGCCAATTCCAGTTTGAGCAGTGGAGGCGATAACCCTGGAATCATTTAAGAAACAATTGAAATGGGTGAGACATTAGGATCCTTCTAGATGGATGCCTTAAGATGAGCTGAATGTCCTTCCTCATCTGTAATTATTCTGTAATCTTGTGATTCCCCGTGATGTTGACATCAGCTTACACCAAGTGATATGTAATGGATGTTATATTGAAAAATACATATTTATTTCAGCTCTACAAAGGCTAATATTTAAGAAAATGTATATTATTAAAATAATTTAACAATTGAATTCAGGGCATTCCTCAATAACCATCAAATTTGTGTTTTTATTCTGCCATGATTGCTTATAACAAGCTGCTGTGTAGCAGGAAGTGTTACTCTTTATGACCATAAGAAAATGTTGCCAGCAAAAGGTGAGAAAAATATCCAGAGAGCATTTTGGAATGCTGCTTAATAGTTTATCCTGTTCCTATTAAACTGTAATTTATTACTGTATTTTGGAATTTGAGTTCTGAAATTTTATACTTATTTCTTACTCAAAATATAATTTGGATAGCACTTTCTACACATATGCAGCTGTACTGTCTACACATATGCAGCTGTATTTAATTAACAGCTTTTAATTATGAAAAAACATTTATGAAAACCAAAACAATATTGAATGACACTTTCAAGATTCTTAAAACACAAGGAAAGTCTACAGGGAGTACATTTTGTTCAATGTACTTTTTAAATAGAAAAAAAACCTTTTTTATATTAGACTCTCCTTACATTCTATTTCTTTTAATTTATTTCAGTGAATTATTCTCAAGCTAACAAAAGATTAGAAAAGGAAAAAAAAAAGAAAGATTTGCATTTGTATAGTGCCTCATCACATCGCTCAGAAACAATCCAAAATGCTTCACAATAAATTACACTTTGAAGTGCATTCACCGTGTTATTTAGGCAGGGAGAGCTCTGTATAAGAAATTTCTCCATTTTAACAGCGGATCAGTATGTTCCTCTAACTGATCCTGGTGCTCTTATGTCCTTTTCTCCAGCAAACTTTCTCAACTGCTATCACTGGCTTTTCACATCAAATTTTTTGTCAACTTGAGAATAACTCAATAAAGATCGGAAAATAAACTGTAAGGAGAGCCAGAGATAAGAAACTCTTAGCTCCTCCTTAACAGTTGATCAGTGTTTCTCTCTTGCTACTTTGTACAGTTGGGCCAACTGGTCTCCCAACTTACTTAAAAAATACTTGCGGATAAGCGAAACACAGATAATGAGCGCATGGATAATTGCGGGTCCTCTGTAGCTGCTTTTTAAATCACTTCACCGCAGTGTTTCAAATTTAAATGTGATCACCTGGATTTTCCTCATCAAAAGTTTCAATTTTGAAATTCTGCACAAGTCCCACCCCGCCAGAGATATGCTGAGTTTATGTTCTGATGTACTCCCAGCAGTGGTAGAAGCGTCCGCCACCAGCCCCCCACCCCGCCAATTTCATTTTATCACGAGTTTGGGGAGGGGTGGGACATTACTTGTGTCATTCAGGATGGCTGATGTCATGTCTTTTGAAATGGGTATCCAGGTTTGTTAAGTGGGGAGAATAATCTTTGAATTATAGTCATCGAAAAGGACACAATAATATAAAGTTATGTGTACTGTAGCGACTTCAAAACTATTTGCTCCATATTTTTCTCCTGTACCTATCGATGTGAATTACTCATTCACTGCTAATTTCCAAATGAGAAATCTCTATGGAAGAAGAGATGGACCTACGAAGGAATGCCCGAGATGTTCTGTGCCTAAATGCTGGTACCTGCATAACTGCATCTAAAACAGAAGTGAAAATACCTTGATTTCACGCACCATGAGTGTTGGTGGAGGCTTCTCTTCCCAAAGGAAGCTGAAACAGCAGACTCAATGGCATCACTTAGGATATGTGAATGTCTGGCTACCCAATGAGGTAAGACAGGATAAGACTGGATCTGGCCCAAATTAACTGGGCAGAAAAATTAGCAAACAGGACAACGGTTCAGCAGTGTGGAATCTTTAAATGAGAGAAAATTAGAGTATTTTCATAGATATATCTCAAAAGGCAAAAAGGGGTGCATCAAAGAATAGCATTCCACAGATAAATAAAGAGGTAAAACTAAACTGAAACTTAAAAGGGAGTCATATGATAAAATTAGAGCTAACGATACTAAAAAAATTGAGGAATATGGAAAGTGAAGTTGGGAGGTGAGAGATTAGAAGGGCTATAATGCAAAATGAAAAAGGCTAACTGATGAAATAAAATGGTATGGATTTTATAAGCATATAGAAATTAGAATGTAACTGTAGAAGAGGATGTGAAACAATTGTTTGAGATAACTGTAAACACCTTAGTTTTGAAAAAATTAGCAAACCTCAAGTAGGTAAGTCACCAAGTCGTGATGACATGCAGCCTTGGCTGTTGAAGGATGTCAGAGAAAAGGTAACGGAGGCTTTGACCACAATTTTTCAATGCTCCTTAGATGCACAAATTGTGGCAGGAGACTGGCGGGCAACCAATGTAACACATTTGTTTAAGAAAGATAAACCAGATATCTATACAAGTTAGTCTTATGTCATTTGGGGGGAACACTTAGGGCTGGATTTTTTTTTAGCCCTGAGGCGGCGGGTATGGCGGTGGGACTGCTGGTTAAAGTTGCAGAATTTGGGGGTGGTTGGCAAGCCCTCGAGGCGAGAAAGGGATTAAATCCTATTAACTGCCTGTTAACTGATCTCGGGGAACCCCGCCAGGGTGTAGGAGACGAGTAGGAGGTCTGCTGGGGTCAGAAAGTTCGATGTAGAGGCGAGTGATGGGTGCAAGTGTGAAGTGGTAAGTATGTAAGGTGAGTGTAAAGTGTTAGAAAATGTTCACTTACCTTTGTTTCTGCCTACAGCCTTCAGCCGCTGTGGAGCCGGAGTCCCAACATCTCCATTGTAGATTTCACAGACTGGCTGTTGGATCCTCCGAACCAACAGCCAGGTGATTTCTGTGAAGTTGAGAGGTTTGATGAGTCCTGAACACAAGGACTCATCTAACTACACAGAATGTCAGTGTTTGACAGCTTCACAGAGCTGTCAAACGCTGACATTTCTTCTTTCAAAAAATCTTGACAGATGGCACGTCATACGTTGACGTGCTCGGTCACTGACTTCCCCCTAATTGGTCTGCTGAGCCTGCTGGTCGGGCTTAACAAGGTCAATCAGGGGAAAATCCCACTGGTTGGCTAGAAGCTGATGGAGGAGGGATTGAAAGCTGGCAAGCAGCAGTCCCGCCTCTAAAAGCTTCCCATTGACAAAATCAAGCCCTTAGAATCCATCATCTGAGATCATATTGGTTAGTTTTTGTAAATGTAAGAAGTCACACAACACCAGGTTATAGTCCAACAGCTTTATTTGAAATCACAAGCTTTCGGAGCGCTGCTCCTTCTTCAGGTGAAGTGGAGAAATGCATAAAGACACAGCTTATATAGTCAGAGAATCATGTCAGATGTTTACAGGTAACCTTTCCAACTGCCATTTATCACACCTCGGCAGAGAGATAATCACAGCAGTCAAAGGTGTGAATGGTGTCCAAACGGGTCAGTCAGGGAAACATTACATCAAAGAACAATGAGGTGGGGTCACAAGGGGTCAAATATTGCAGATGCTGGGGTCTGTATGAAAAACAAAAAAAGGCAAAAAACATTTTTTTTTTGGCTGGAAATCACAGCGGGTCCGGCCGCATCTGTGTAGAGAGAACAAGCCAATGTCGACTCGAGTCTGGATGACCCTGCATCAGGTGGGGTTACATGTAGAAGCTTGGATTAATCAAGAACAGCCAGCACAGATTTATTAAAGGCAAGTCCTGTTAAGGACGGCGTTGCTCTGATTGGAGAGGGGTTGGAACTGCGTTTGCTTTTTTCCCCCCTCTCTTTCTCTCTCTCATATGGACCTGGGCTTAAGGAGTAGGGACTTTTACAAACAGTGAGGAAGACTGTAAAATACATCAGGACATAGACAGGTTAGTGGAATAGTCAGAAAGGTGACAGATACAATTTAATGCAGGAAGTGTAAGGCAATGCATTTTGGGAGGAAAAACAAGAAATGGATTCAACTCAATGGAAAGATGCTGAAGGGTGTGCAGAACAGAGAATCCTACAGGTTCAAATACATAATTTTCTGAAAGTGAGTGTGCTGGTAGACAGTGCTCCCTCTAAGCTGCATGCATGCACGGCCACACATTGATCTGCAAGGTACTGCGCGCAGTCTGCGCACAAGCATTGCCATGCGCAGAAATTAACAAGCCGCGAACAACAAGAAAAATTTAGAGGGAACACTGCTGGTAGATAATAAAGCTATAAAAAAAGGCCAATGGCATGGTAGGTTTTATAAATCTTGGGCAGAGAGTACAAGGGGAAAGAGGTTATGATAAATTTCTGCAAGTGAATGGTTAGGCCACAGGTAGGGTACTGGTTACAAATTTTCTTATAGAAAGAACTGCAAGGTTATACCTATCAGGAAAGGAAGAACAGGCTGGGGGTCTCCTCTTTAAAAGAGCAGGCTGAGAGGTGACCTAATAGCAATCTTTAAAATTTTGATAGAGTAGACACAGAGGTCGGAATATTTACCTGGAGATGCGCTGGGGGGTGCGGTAGCGCGCGGGAAGCCCGGAAGTTGCTGCAGCGTTTCGGTCAGTGGCTTTTTAACCCAGACACTGTATTTGCATCTGACTTCTGGGTTTCTCGACCAATGAATGCGAGTGGGCGTGATGACACGCATGGGTCTATTTCAGCTGAGGTATTTAAAGGAACACTGCAATGGTGACATTTGAAGGATTGTGGAGGTGAGAGAAAGATTGGTTGGTGATAAAAATGGATTGCCAACGTTCCAAAGCTGCCCCTCGCTTTAGTGATGCCTCCCTGGACCTCGGAGGTTTTATTCCCTTCTGATGGGAAGGAGCAGCCAGCCTCAGTTACTAAGAAGGCATGGCTGGAGATAGCAGTGGAGATCAGCAGCAGAAGTGCGGTGGCAAGCTCCTGGATACAGTGCAGGAAGAGATTTAATTACCTCATGAGGGCAGAAAAGGTGAGTACAATGCCACATTCAACTACATCCTGATGTGCGCGCCACCCCAACCCCCTCACTCTGAATTCCCAAGCCTACTCCTGCACATCACTCCTCACACCAACGTACCTTGCAGATGCACCCATCCCTCTGTCTATGCACTTCCTCACAACGCCATCTGACAATCTCCCACTGACACTCACCTTCATCTTAATGATTTTTTTTTTATTCGTTTATGGGATGTGAGCGTCGTTGGCATTTATTGCCCATCCCTAATTGCCCTCGAGAAGGGGGTGGTGAACTGCCTTCTTGAACCGCTGCAGTCCATGTGGTGAAGGTACTCCCAACAGTGCTGTTAGGTAGGGAGTTCCAGGATTTTGACCCAGCAACAATGAAGGATTGGCGATATACTTCTAAGTCAGAATGATGTGTGACTTGGCGGTGGTGGTGTGCCCATGTGCCTGCTGCCATGTCCTCCTAGGTGGAAGAGGTTGCGGGTTTGGGAGTTGCTGCAGTGCATCTATGTCATGCCTCTCCCTCATAGTCACCCTCTACAGATATTGACCATCCATCCGTTCCACTCATTCCATGACTCTCCCTCAAAGGTCACTTGTTTCCCTCCTTGCAGGAGAAGAGAGCACAGAACACCAGAGAGAGGTAGAGAACAGGAGGTGGCCCTCCAGTCACAGCAACGCTCACAGCTGCAGAGGAGACACTTGAAATAAGTGGAGTGTCGGCATGCATGGCAGTGAAAGATGGAGAGACATGGAGCTCCCAGCTTCCTGGTGACAGAATTAATTATCACACAGCCACATGGCATACAACAGTCACTCATGTTGACTTGATATCAGCAGCCAGTGAAATATGATCATGTGTATGTCAACTTAAAACATTCTTACCGCGACGGTTCTAATTCAAGGGGGAAAAATTCGGTTGGTTTGCGCCTCCTGTTAGCGCCTTAAGAGTGCGCTAATGGGGTGCAAAGCAACCAGCGCCCGGGCGCGGTGATGTTTGCGCCGCTCGCGAAACTGACCAGACATATTGCGCCTGCAGATCTTGACGTCAGTTGAGTGTGCAACGCCCCGGACCGGATATTGAGTGGCGCCCCCTGCCTTACCACCTGCTGCTAGCAACGACAGGTTGAGGGGAGCGTTTTGCAGTCGGGAAGGGACTGGGGGAGCACTATTTAAAGGCGACCGCTTCCTGCCTTTTTTTGTCGGCGACATTTTTGCACCACGCATTCTGAGAGAGAGAGACTTCTGGAAATATTCAATGCTGTGTTGAAGAGTTTTGGGTACTGAGCTGCACTTTACAGGTTCATTTTGATTTGATCTACCTTGCATTGATTTAGAAGAGACTATGGGGGGCTGCACTCAGATCTTTCCCTGGGCCTCTCCATTGTTCTTTCCAGCAGATATGATGTACAGGTCTCTCCAGGCCGAGATTCAAGGCTGCAATGAGCAGGGTGTGGATGGAGAGCAAGATCGCCCCTCCCCTTTAAGAACTGGCTGGCGCCAGTGTGTCTGTGTTCCATTGCTGACTGACATCACGAGCTTCGCCAGCGCTCTGAGATAGCACCTCACTCCTTGGCGTTAGCACCTTAAGAGAGGTGTGTAGCGCCTGATTTAGCGCTCCAATCACCTTCAGGGGCGATAGAAGCCAAGTTTGCAGTCGGAGGCGATAAATAGCGTCAGGTGCTAAACTTTGCGCCCGGCCGATAATTGCGCCCCAAACGGGGCGATACCGAATTTCTCCCACCATGTCTTTAATCTCCCACAGGCTCATCAAGTGTCCAACAGGCAGTGGAGCCAGAGGAGGAAGACTCCTCAGAGGAGGCTGCTAACTGTGAGGGTGCACAGTGACAGGACATATGCACACCATGCACTAACTCAGATACACATACATTGGTGGGACCATCAAGGCAGATAGTTGTGTTGTCACCTGGTGTCTCACAAATACGTGAGCAAGAGCAGATGGTGGAGACAGGGACAGCAGTGGAGTCCTAGTCGAGGGCACAGCTGGACGCAGATGCTGAACCTCGGGGGCTGTCGACAAAGAGGATGATTCCGGAGGAGCAGCAATAAATGCGTGAGGCTCTGGTGGGATTTCCAGCTGTGATGTGCACACCTGCAGAGAGAATGGAGGAGTCCATCTCAAACATGACTGGTATGATGTCGCAGGCCTTAGCTATGATGTGTTCATCCATGGAAAGGGTGGCCACTTGCATGGAGCATCAAACGAGGCAGTCAAACGAGTGCATGATTGCCCTCATCAACAGCTTGCACACTCTGAATGCCACATTAACTAGGATGGATCAAAAACTAGCCGTGGCCGTTCACTGCCCCACTGATGTACAGCAAAGTTCTCTCCAGCTCATTGTGAGCAGGGAAGTGCGGGTGGGCCACGAGAGGGATGGCGGCGAAAGGGGGCCTAGAAGTGGGGACTATGCTCAAAACACTTCCACTTCTCACCCGTTGCCCCACGCCTCTCAGTCATTGCCCCACATGCTGCCTCCAGTCCCGATGGCCGTCTGCCCATGCACAGATGCAGGTTGGGCAGTCTTTGTCAGGGCCTTCACAGGCTCCAGAACCTAAAGGATGTCAGCCAAGAGCATCTGAGCAGTCAGAGCAGAGAAGTGAGCAGCCTACCTCTATGTCTGCTGAAGCCACAGGGGATGCATGTCGTAGAAGCGGTAGGAATTGGAAGATGAAAGAAATCTAGATGCACAAGGGTGTGCACATGGCTGGTTTAGACATGTCACAATAATAAGTTACTGTATAAGCTTTGATGCACATATAAAATTATTTCTTTGCACCACTTTCCAGTCTTGCCCATTTTTGCCTGCAGCCCACCAACTGGCCTTTTCAGTTCTGATGAATGGTAAGACAAGACTTAAATCTGAACAATGGGTGTCTGTGGAAGGGATCCTTTGCTGATTGCAAGACTGCTTTGCGCTGGGGGATTGGGATAGTGTTGGTGGTGGGGAGGGGTAAGTGTGTTCAGCATGTAGCTGCCAGGGATGGGTGCAGTGGTGCAACCTAACTAAATGTTGCCATGATGAGTCCATCCTGGGCAGCAATGTGCGCTGCTGCTGGTGCTCATCTTATTCCTCATCTGAGGTCCAAGGTGAAACAGCATAAGCGGCACGCATGCTGATCTGATATATGACAGATTGAAAACAGAGATCAGACGCACAAACCTCCAAAGTAGTGAGAGTGACCTCCAATGTAGTTAAAGTTACTGCCAAAATAGAAATCACCTGCAAAGTTGTAGAAATCACCTGCAAAGTTGTAGAAATCACCTGCAAAGTACTCAGAACAAGTGCTGTGAGCAAAAGCCTTTCACTTAGGCAAGGAAGCAGGTGTGAGGTCTCTCTTTGTCTGTCATTTGTTTAACCCCCTCAATTGCCACTGTGCTCCCGCCTTGCTGTCATTGGCAAGGTCAAGGAAGCTTGAGAAACCGTGGACCCACAGTGAAAGTTGAAAACCCCTGTTAAAAAAACCTGTTAACTACCTCTTAATTGCTTTCAATTGGTAACCCGCCTCTCCCGAGGGAGTTTCTTGCACGCTGCCGAACGCGCTCAAGTGAAATGCAGAAGTCGGCGGGTTGGAGCTGGCTTCCCGATGCGGTCAGTTTCAACGTTTTTACTACCCACCCGCTCCCAAACCCACTCGCAAAAATCCCCGCCCCCCCACCTCAGAGAGAGTGTTTCCAGTTGTGGGCAAGAGCAAAACTAGAGGCTAGAGAGTGGTGAGAATGTGGAACTTGCTACCACAGGGAGTCGTTGAGTCGAATAGTATAGATGCATTTAAGAGGGAGCTAGGTAAGCATATGAGGGAGAAGGGAAGAGAGAGTTATGCTGATAGAGTTAGATGAGGAAGGATGGATGGAGGCTCGCGTGGAGCATAAAATGTTGGCATGGTTGGTCTGAATGGCCTGTTTCTGTGCTGTATATTCTATGTAATTCTATGTAAAGGATATTAAAGTCATGGGGAACATAGAGATAGATTCACCAGGTTGATTGATACCAGGGATGAAAAACAATAGATATGAGCAGAGACTTGACATATTGGGAAGGACTATTTCTACTGGAACTGATATGGCGAAGAGGGGATTCAATTGTGATTTTGTAAATTATGAAGAGTTACGATAGGGTGAATAGGGAAATGCTAATTCCTCTGATTGGGAATCAGTGGAGAGGTCATCAAGTTAAAATTGTCGCCAAGAGAATGAGGAGAGAGATTAGGGGCTGGATTTTACCAGCACTGAGGAGGCGAGACTGCTGGGAAAATGGGAAAAATTGGGAGTGGGTCCCAACCCGCCTCCGAACCATCTTCCCGGGAGGCGGGTCCCCTAATTGCGCAGGGACCCATCTCCTCGAGGCGGGAAGGGGGATTAGAGCCAATTAATTGCCTGTTAACAGGTACTTAACAGGCAGTTAAGAGGCTTTTCACCATTTTACGCCTGCTGATGTGGGCTTCCTAATGTCGGGAAACCCCGCCAGGGTCAGCGAGGCGAGCAGTGGGTCTGCGGGGGTGAGAGGGGTCGAAATGTCAGCTGTAGAGGGGAGTGATGGGTGCAAGTGTGGACAGTTAAGTTTGAGAGGTGAGTGTAAAGTGTTGGAAAAGGTTCCCTTACTTTTGTTTCTTTCTGCAGGCCTTTGAGGATCCGGAGGTGCCTCGTCTCAACGGCAGGGATGACAGAATGGCTGCTGCATTCTCAGATGCAGCAGCCATCTGCTTTCTGCTGAGGAGAGGGGTCTTGGAGAGCCTGTGTGCAAGGTCTCACCTTAGAACAGAGATTGTCAGTGTTTGACAGCTTCACAGAGCTGTCAAACGCTGACATTTCTTCTTTCAGGAAGTCTTGACAGATAGCACATCAGATATTGACGTGCTCTGTCAGTGACTTCCTCCCTAATTGGCCTGCTGAGCCCGCAGGGCGGGCTTAACAAGGTCAATCAGGGGAAAATCCCTCTGATTGGTCAAACGATGGAGGCAGGACATTGGCACGACAAGCAGCAGTCCTGCCTCCAACTCGTCTCCATTGAGAAAATCCAGCCCTGTGTTTTCTGATGATGTCACCGAGGGATAATTTGTAGACAAATAAGAGGGAGTGAAGGATACTTGGGGGGCTCTAGAGGTAATGGTGCAGGGGCAGGAAGAGAAGCAATTGCTGGAGGTGTTCCGGCTACGATCAGGTAAGTAAGACTGGAGAGAAGCAAGTCCCAATGAGCTGGACCACGAAGGAGAGGCATTGAATGAGGATGGCGTTGTCGACCATCTCAGAGAGGTCAAGAACAATGATGAGGGATGGTGCACCATGGTCACAGTCAGAGGATGTCATTTATGATATTTGACTTAGGACCATTTCAGTGCTGTTGCGGGGAGGAAACCTGACTGGAAAGTTTCGTACATGGAGCTGCGGGAAATATAGGCATGAATTTAGGAGATGACAACACAGTCAAGGAGAGGAAAGGAAGGTTTTAGATGAGGTGGTAGCCTGCAAGGACATAAAGGTCAAGGATATGTAGTTTGAGGAGAGGGTGATGACAACGGTTTTGAAAGGGAGGGGAAGAGTACCCGTGGAGAGGGAACCACTTACAAATTGTTACAATATTAACTAGTATGGGGGGGCGGTGCAGGAAGGGAAGCTTGGCAGTTAGCTGTTTAGCGAGAATGGCATGTAGGGAGTGTCATAAATCTCATCATCGAGAAACTACCTATGAAATAACACTGGACGACCAGCTGGTGGCGCCGTCCAAGGAGTATAAATACTCGGGTGTGGGCCCCAGCCCTCCAGGGACATTTTGTAAGACAAGGAACTAGTGAAGTACAACTAGACCTCCATGTTCTGAAACAAGTTGATTAAAGCCTTGCTTTATGCTCAAACCAAGTGCGTGGTGAGTTTTATTACGTCAGGGAGCATGAGGTGGGTCTCATGGACAAGAGGAGTTCGGAGAGGGCTTGAGGGGAGATAGTAGAGAAACTAGTGAAAGACAAGGGTTTAGGGCTAGGATGGGGAAGTTGGCTTAATTGGAAAAGGGAAGGGGGATGCAGAAGAACGGATGATCTCAATCTTAGTGACAAAGAAGTCCATGAGCTCCTCGCACAATTTGTTGGAGGCGAGAGCGGAGGGGGCGGGAATAGGGGTTTAAGGAGATTGTTGGTAGTAAAGGCAAACTAAAAAAAACCTAAAAGGCTCTTTAAGCTAACCAAAACAATTTAGTTTGCTAAGACTCTAAGGCCTAGAAATTCAGTATAGCCACGTTTGGGGCGCTACAGCCGGGCATTCGCTAAATTTAGCACCCCCTTCGCCGATATTCAGTTGCATCGCCCCAAGAGGTTGCTGCTGCGCTAAAGCAGGCGATGCATGACTATCATAAGGCGCTAAGCCGGCGTGCTGAGGCGCTAACACCGAGGGCGGGCGCAGCGCAGGGAGTTTCTGAATGAAGGCAGACACGCTGGCGCCGGTCAGCTCTTAAAGGGGGAGGGTCGACTTGTTTGGCTGCCATGCCCTGCACACTGCAGCCCTGAAGCAAGGCCTGACCATTGCTGGTTCATCAGTTTTACGCCCTGGAGCATGGGGAAGCCCGCTATTCTTCCAAATCCCATTGCACGCTCTTGCTGCTTGTCCAGGGTCATGGGGAAGGAGATGTACTGACGTCTCCTTCTGAAAAGGGCATTGTTCACCTGGCGGATGCAGCAATGAACCGCGAACTGGGAGATGTTGGCAATGTCCCCAGTAGCGGATTGGAAGGAGCCGGTGGCATAGAAGTTGAGAGCCACCGTCACCTTCACTGCCACTGACAGAAACGTCCTGCTCCTCAGATGTGGCTGCAGATCTCTGCGATGCAGGTGGCAGATCTCAGTGACCACCTCCCTTCTGAATCGCAGCCTCCGAACACACTGCTCCTCAGACATGTTCAGATATGAGAACTGCTGGCGGTAGACCCTGGGTGGGGAAGGCCTCCTGTGCAGACGCCTGTTGGCCCTTCTCCGTCTGGCCATGACTGGCACTCTCTCACGGCGTCTCTGATCCCTTTGAATGCAATGCAGAAAGCCAACGTTTCTACCCATTGCAGCCCCCATTAAATCTGGCGACTCAAGGCTATGGCACTGAAAGTGAAATCCAAGTGCAAAGCTCTGGCCTGAAGCCAGAAGTACCTGTGCGAGCGCTGAGTCAAAGCAGAAAGCTCTCTGCCTTTGTCTCTCTCCAAATATCCGTCTCTCACACAGAAGGATTGGAGCAAAATGGCTGCCATTTATACTGCAGGAGGAGTCCCCTTTAATTAGCGCCCCCCTCGCCCTGCAGCAACAGGGAACCGTTCCCCTCTACCAGTCGCTAGGGGCGCCAGGCGCACATTAGGCCGGCGCCACTGAATTTCTGGTTCGGGGCGCACCAAGGGCGTTGCACCATGAAATGACATCAGGATCTGCGCACGCAGCTGAGCGGGCGCTGCGGTTTTGCGCCGGAGCTAAATCTTAACTGAAGTTCGCGAGAGGCGCAGATCGCGCCGCGCCCGGGCGCTAGCCGCTTAGCGTCCCACATCTCGCCCTTTTAAGGCGCTAGCGGCTGGCTCTAACAACTGAATTTCTAGGCCTAAAATAGTTCATAGTATATATTTGTGTAGTATATAATCAGGTTAAGTGTCTCCAAATTTAGTAGTTGCTTCATTTGCATTCATATGAAAGCTTACCTTATGCTTGCAGGTAACAGCCTAGAGATGTGAGCTGGCTGGCACAATCTGTGGCAAGGAATGATCCCTGCGCCAGAACGGGTAGGCCCAAGGCACAGTCAATATTGGGATTTGGGCCTCAATTTCATGATACCGGTGAACTGTAGATAGCTGCTGGGTGTCTCCAAGCAGCTCGTTGGCAGAGAGGATTTCAGTTTCTGGCCGCTGCATCACTGGCAGTGGTCCTCAGGTTGGTCCTGGGAGAGGGGTGGGTGGAGGCAATAGGGAGAGGGGCAATCAAGATAGGGAAGGGAATGATTGGGAGGGGTCCAGGAACGGTCTTCAGCACTGAAGTGGACCCAGGAGGACATTTCTGTGCCTCGCGGCTTCACATTCAGGTTTTTTAAAATGTAATCTTTTCAGTGGCCGTCTCCAGCAGTCTCTTTAAGGGCCGCTGGTTACGCTGCATGTAGACCACGCAAAGGGGGCTTCAAACAGACATTAGGCTGCCTATTTGCATCTTTTTCTGCCTTTACCAGTATGGCAGGCAGTCCACTTCCGGCATGTAATAAGTCAGTGTGCCCACCCGTCATATTGGATACTTACGCGCCTGTTTAGTGCCTGAAAAACACCCGCGGCTCCATTGAACTTTTTGGTCAATGTATTTTGAGAACTTGGTAGCACTTGAGGGTAAACTTTAGGTCTGTAAGGTTGAGATTAGACTGGTTCCGTTTGTGGAACACTTTGTGCTTTCTTTACAGTCAGGGAGTTTTTGCCACATGGCTCATACATCCAACTTGGATGCATGGGTATACATGCCTGTGCCTACAAAAAGCTGCTCACTGATTAGAATCACAGAATCGTTACAGCACTGCAGGAAACCATTGGGCCCGTTGAGCCCGTACTGGTTCTCTGCAAGAGGACTTCAGCTAGTCCCAATCCACCACCCTTTCCCCGTAGCCCTGCAATTTTTTTCCCCTTCAGGTACTTATCCAATTCCCTTTTGAAAGCCACGATTGAATCTGCCTCCACCATCCTTTCAGGCAGTGCATCCCAAATCATAACCAGTCGCTGCGTAAACAAGTTTTTCCTCATGTCACCTTTGGATCTTCTGCCAATCACCTTAAATCTGTGTCCTCTGGTTCTTGACCCTCCGCCAATGGAAACAGTTTCTATCTACTCTTTCTAGACCCCTCATGATTTTGAACACCTCTATCAAATTTCCTCTCAATCTTCTATGCTCTAACGAGAACAGCCTCAGCTTCTCCAGTCTATCCACGTAACTGAAGTCCCTCATCCCTGGAATCATTCTTGTAAATCTTTTCTGCACCCTCTCTAAAGCCTTCACATCCTTCGTAAAGTGTGGTGCCCAGCATTGGACACAATACTCTAGTTGTGGCCGAACCAGTGTTTTATAAAGGTTCATCATAACTTCCTTGCTTTTGTACTCTATGCCTCTATTTATAAAGCCCAGGATCCCGTATGCTTTTTTAATCGCTTTCTCAACCTGCCCTGCCACCTTCAACCATTTGTGCACATATACCCCCAGGTCTTGGTTCATGCACCCCCTTTAGAATTGTACCCTTTAGTTTATAATGGCTCCCTTCACTCTTCCTACTAAAATGTATCACTTCACACTTTTCTGCGTTAAACTTCATGATGGAGAGTGAAGTAGTTGACTCAGAGACTAGGGTCCTGAATTTAAATAAAGGAAACTACGATGGTATGAGGCGCGAGTTATCTAGGATGGATTGGGGAACGTTACTTAAAGGGTTGACGGTGGATAGGCAATGGCAAACATTTAAAGATTGCATGGATGAACTACAGAATTTGTTCATCCCTGTCTGGCATAAAAATAAAACAAAAAAGGTGGCGCAACTGTGGCTAACAAGGGAAATTAGGGATAGCATAAGATCCAAGGAGAGGACATATAAATTGGTCAGAAAAAGCAGCAAACCTGAGGCTTGGGAGCAGTTTAGGATTCAGCAAAGGAGGACAAAAGGATTAATTAAGAGGGGGAAGAGTATGAGAGTAAGCTTGCAGAGAACATAAAAACTGACTGTAAAAGCTTCTATAGATATGTGAAGTCAAGCGTAGGTCCCTTGCAGTCAGAATCAGGGGAAGTTATAATGGGGAACAAAGAAATGGCAGACCAATTAAATACATATTTTGGTTCTGTCTTCACAAAGGAGGACACAAATAACCTCCCAGAGATGTCGGGGAACATACGGTCTAATGAGAGGGAGGAACTGAATGAAATCAGTATTTGTAGGGAAATGGGGTTAGGGAAATTGACGGGATTGAAGGCCGATAAATCCCCAGGGCCTGATAATCTACATCCTAGGGTACTTAATGAAGTGGCCCTAGAAATAGTAGATGCATTGCTGGTCATCTTCCAAAATTCTATAGACTCTGGCACAGTTCCCATGGATTGGAGGGTAGCTAATGTAACCCCACTATTTAAAAAAGGTGGTAGAGAGAAAACGGGGAATTATAGACCGGTAAGCCTGACATCGGTAGTGGGGAAAATGCTAGAGTCCATTATAAAAGATGTAATAGCAGAGCACTTGGAAAACAGTGACAGGATCGGACAAAGTCAACATGGATTTACAAAAAGTAAATTGTGCTTGACTAATGTACTGGAATTTTTTGAGGATGTAACTGGTAGAATAGATAAGGGAGAACCAGTGGATGTGGTGTATTTGGACTTTCAGAAGGCTTTCGATAAGGTCCCGCATAAGAGATTAGCGTGCAAAGTTAAAGCACATGGGATTGGGGGTAAGGTACTGACTTGGATAGAGAACTGGTTGGCAGACAGGAAGCAAAGAGTTGGAATAAACGGGTCTTTTTCCGAGTGGCAGGCAGTGACTAGTGGGGTACCGCAGGGATCGGTGCCAGGACCCCAGCTATTCACAATATATTAATGATCTGGACGAGGGAACTAGATGTAATATCTCCAAGTTTGCAGACGACACAAAGCTGGGTGGGCGTGTGTGCTGTGAGGAGGATACAGAGAAACTCCAGTATGATTTGGACAGGTTGGGTGATTGGGCAGATGCAATATAATGTGGATAAATGCAAGGTTATCCACTTTGGTGGCAAAAACAGGAAGGCAGATTATTATCTGAACGGGAATAGATTGGGAGAAGGAGAAGTGCAACGAGACCTGGGTATCCTTGTGCACCAGTCGCTGAAGGTAAGCATGCAGGTGCAGCAGGCGGTTAAGAAGGCAAATGGTATGTTGGCCTTCATAGCGAGAGGATTCGAGTACAGGAGCAAGGATGTCTTGCTGCAGTTGTACAGGGCCTTGGTGAGACCACACCTTATGTATTGTGTGCAGTTTTGGTCGCCTTATCTGAGGAAGGATGTTTATGCCATGGAGGGAGTGCAGCGAAGATTCACCAGACTGATACCTGGGATGGCAGGAATGACGTATGAGGAGAGATTGGGTCGATTGGGCTTATATTCGCTGGAGTTTAGAAGAATGAGAGGGCTTCTCATTGAAACCTATAAAATTCTAACAGGACTAGACAGACTAGATGCAGGAAGGATGTTCACGATGGTGGGGGAGTCCAGAACCAGGAGTCACAGTCTAAGGATAAGCCATTTAGGACAGCGATGAGGAGGAATTTCTTCACCCAGAGAGTGGTGAACCTGTGGAATTCTCTACCACATAAGGCAGTTGAGGCCAATTCATTAAATATATTCACAAAGGAGTTGGATATATTTCTTAAGGCTAAAGGGATCAAGGGATATGGGGAGAAAGCAGGGACAGGGTACTGAATTTGGATGATCAGCCATGATCTCATTAAATGGTGGAGCAGGCTCAAGGGGCCGAATGGCCTACTCCTGCTCCTATCTTCTATGTTTCATCTGCCACGTGTCTGCCCATTCCACCAGCCTCTCTATGTCCTCTTGAAGTCTATCCCTCTCCTCCCCACTGTTCACTATACTTCCAAGTTTTGTGTCATCTGCAAATTTTGAAATAGTGCCCTGTACACCCAAGTCCAAATCATTAATATATATTAAGAGGAGCAGTGGTCCTATTACTGACCCATTCTCGCATATTGGTGTTTTTTTTTTCCTATTTTCTTTCTATATTTCTCACTCTGGTACTCTAAGCCTGTGTCTCTGTTATTTTATTACTGTGTCTGTCAGTCTTACTCTTTCTTTATGCTTCTCTGTTATTCTCTTCCTGTGTTCATTTTATTTCTGTGTCTGTCTCTTATTCGGTGGTGATCTCTGCCAACTGCATTCTTTTGTTTCAGTGATCTATAATGGTACCCTTTCCCCCCCAGTGATTTCTTTAGTATCACACAAATTACCACAGCTGTGGGAGCTAGGACCAGAGCTGCAGAAGGGTACAAGATGGAGAGTGGGGAGTAGCCTAAGCTGGCACCAGATGGCAGGGGCCTTGTAAGAATGTGCATGTCCTTTGTCTTCTATGCATATTTTCATCATATTGGATTTAAGCTGCCGTCTGTAACACTGGAGGCGGTATCCTAGTTGCAGTTTTTAATTTTGTGTGGGGAGGACACATTGGAATAAGTGGAAGATTGAATGGTGATGTTTTTTCGTGAATTGTCTATATTTTATGTCAAGATTATCTTTAGGGATACACAGGAATGTACATGACAGTAAAAGAACACCGTGGTAAATCTGACTGGTCTCAAATTTTAAAAAATACCACCTAATACTTTATCTTTCACACCCCTGTGGGTAGGAGAGATCTGGGTGGGTGATAAACTGTCATGGCAACTACGTGAGAATTATATTTTTGCTGCAATTTGATTGCGCAGATATTTTTGCGCAGATATTTTTGTGCAGAAGTTTTTGGGGGGGGAGCAAGAAGGGTTTATGCAATATTATTGATCAACCAAAGTGGAAATTAAACAATTGAAAAGTAGAACACAAAGACCTAACCAGAGAGTAAGATGAAATTTGACAGATTGACATTTCAAAGAAAACATTCATGATGGACATTACAGTTATAATGTTCACTAAGGCAACATTTTTCATTAGACAGAATCAATCTCTGGACATGATCTGAACATTCTAAACCTATGCCAACATGAAGAAAATAGCTTGATGCATATTATTGATATAGTTCTATTGTTGGCAGTGGTGAGATAAAAGTTAGTAACCTGTCAGTAGCATCATGTCTGATTGTCAATGCTTTCAGTTAGCTAGCACTATTTTACATTTCATTTGGACTGCACCTAAGAGTGTGTGACACTCAGTACTTAGGGAGGTGCTACATTGTTAGAGGTGTTGTCTTTTGAATTAGACGTTAAACCAGGGCCGCTGCTCAGGTGGATGTAAAAGATTCTGTGGCACTAAAAGGAAAAAAGGGAGCTCTTCTGGTCCTAGCCAAGATTCTTCCTTGAACCAACAGTACCAAAAACAAATCATCACATCATTCATCCATTTGCTGTTTGTGGGACCTTGTGTGCAGATTGGCTGCCATGTTAGCCTACACAATAGCAAATACAACAAACGCAATCCATTGATTGTGTAGTGCTATGGCATGTCTGAAGGCACTATATAAATGCAAGTTCTTTCTTTTATTATCAGTGATGGTGATTGGGCCATTGCATTGTACACAGTGATTACAGCCATTGGTAGAAGTTGGTGCAGGCATTCTGGTCCTGAAACCTTTTGGGACACAATTCCAGCAGTTAAGCCAGGATCACAACCACTGGTGCCCTCTAGTATTGAACCCACGAGAGTTTGTCACATTTCAGTATAGTGGCTTAGCCCCCAGCTCCCTTGGTTTATCTGTGAACTTTGTTTTTCTTTGTTTTATTGCTCTTTGTTAGCTGTTTCTATGACTGCTTTAGAAACACATAACTGACTTGGTGGCAGTGTATTTGAAAGAACACTACATGCTGCTGGGCTTGAAAACAGGCTTTGCAGTTTTGCTTTTTTTGTATCCTAAAAAGAAAGTAACGAGCTCTTTTTTTCCTAAAGAGCTTTAGCTGATGCTAATTGAGCTCCATTATCCGAGTCCTAAAAGAGAAACCTGAAAGATAAAACTATGCTGATGAAAACTGAATAATTATAATTGCGCCAATTGTAGAAACTGTGATGGACCTATTTATCCTAACCTACAAATAGATCTGACTCAGTTCAATATTGAGAAATGCAATAATTGGAAGACAAAATACAATCTTTCAGGGAAAAATCTTTTGGGGAAAACAAACTGATGTAATTGCGCTTGTTCTTGATAAAATATGGCAATAAGAGACCACAATGTAACATCACCCATCTCAAATGTCATGGCTTTGCAGTGTTGCTTTTTATGTATGTGCCCTAATAAAGGAAGCAATTAGTTCTTTTTCTTCTAAAGTGCCTTGGCTGATGCTAATTGGGCTCAAACATCCGAGTCCTAAAAGAGAAACCTGAAAGATAAACTGCACTGCTGAAAACTAGTAATTGTGCCAAGTGTAGAAACCGTGAAGGACTATTTATCCTAACCTACAAACTGTGGTAAGATTGAAGAACTGACCCAATTCAATATTGGGAAATGCAATGCTGGAAGACAAAAGACAATCCTTCAGATGGGGAAAAACAAACTGATGCATTTGCGCTTGTGCTTGCTAAAATGTGAATAGAGACCACATGCAACATCACTCATCTCTTATCATGATGCCATTTTATATGGCTGCTGAAATACATTGTTTTCTTGCAACAAATTAAGCTAAGCTTGCCTCTTATGGTGCACGCAGATTGCTAATTTTTTTTTTTAACATTTCAGCCTGTAGCATGGTTTTTCAGGGGCTTTTGAGCTGGTTTGAAGTTGCAGCCCCTGATATTTGCAAAGCTGCTGCTCTGGGAAGCTCCCCATAATTAACGTCACTGTAATGGCCTAGCAAGGATGGAGTCCTTATTTTTTGCTTAAATAAAATTGATGTTTTTAAAAAAAATAATCAAACAAATCTGGAATGATAGTACGGGGGGGGGGGGGGGGTGGGGGGGAGATTCTGTGATTTGGCGCTTCTGATTAATGAATGGCGAATCATGGACTGCGTACTTGCAGTTTTTCTGATGTGTTTCTTGTAAGCGCCACTCCCCACTGGGAGCACTGGATCATGAATTCCCCCTCCTAGAGCTTCCATTCCCTTTAAGCTAGTTTTGAGCCATACAATCACAAATACACATTAGCATATTTTATAAAAAGTTATGAAGCCATTTTTTGGCACCTCACATCCATAAAATGGACAAAGTAGCTACAGTAACTTGTGTTCAAGCTCACAAATACATGTGGGTACCATTCCAAGGGAAACTAGCAAATTCACATTAAATCACAAAGGAAATACATAAAACCTGCTCAGATATTGATATACTGTAAGTTGATTTAACCAAACAAACTGGAGCAATTTGCGCAGTGGCCTTCCCGAGTAAGTTTCATTCCTCCCACATTTTTTCTTTTGATTCAAAATTGTACAGTGGCTTACATATTGGTGCATTTGTACTTTTTCTTAAACTTATTAAATTGTCATCATTGTTTTGCCCCAAAAGTAACTGTAGATCCTGTTCCCTTGCTGGACTTGTATCCAATGGAGCCACACATCTATTGTCAAATTGAAACGATTAGATGTAATAAAAACAACTTTGCAACAGAAAAGGCTTTATCCTTATGCATGATTTGTCCATATCTCAGCTAAAAATGAGCTATGGATAAACGACGAGGCCAAAAAGGCCCCTTCCCACGCAATATTTCAGAACCTTGAGATGCTTCCAAAATGCTGGGCAGATGAGGGGGAAAAAATAGCTGCAACATTTTATGGGCGTATTCGCAAAGTGTACAACTCAAGAAAGTCAAAAATGGCATTTCATAATTGGCGCATGTTAAACAACAAAAACTACATTTTAAACAGTTTAACATTTTAATGACAAAGATTAACACAAACATAACATAATAGCAGTAATAACACAATTTTTAAATAGAAGTAAAATCCACACAGAATTCCCCATAACAATAGTTAAATTGACACATATTTGCATAATTTGTAGACATTTGACAATTAAGTCGGCAACTGTCTTTTAAACCTCAACTGAGAAAGCAGACTAGTTCAGAGTCCCATGATCAATGGTACCCAATGATAACTGTGGAGGAATTAAATTTCCTATCTTCCCCTCAACCTGTATGAGGAACACATGAAAATCATCTGACTTAGGTACAAGACAGAATCATTCTGCTCCAACAAACTTCTACTTTTGTAGATGTCTGAAGGAAGTACCTAGCAACACTGCCAATTTTGAAGTATTCCGTTTTCTTTAAAAATGCATTTAATCTAACAATGAGTCAATAATATAGAATCAGTAGTATCACAATTTCTTAAGGTATAGTGCATTAAAAACATTTTTTTTTAGCTTGGTCTGTCAAGCCTATCATTTGCCATTAGTTTTAATGTGCCCAACAATATTAAGAGTTGATGTATTCTCAAAAGTAACAAGCAGTTCCCTTAAGGCATGGACAGGATACAAGAGTTTCAGCACTACTGGAAGCCGCAACAAACTTCAGGCTTGAAATTAGAGCAGACCCAGCATCAGTGATAGGTTTGGAGTCAAGCATGTATGAGCCAGGTTCCTTATTCAAGGAGGGGAAGACTACCACAGCCAAAAAGTAATTTTTAGGATTTACTGGTTGAATATTTAACATGAATTGCTTATAAATGATGTAATTTTAACCTGAGTCAGTGCATAGCACACTCCTACCAGAAATATGTTCACTTACTCATTAAATACCAAGTCTGGTGCAAAGTAGAGCATTCTGGAATTCACAATTCTATAGGACCTCCATCCCATTGCGAAGACCATAACTGCCATCCACGAATACTGTATGAGACTCATTTGGTCATCCACATGTAAATTGCGAAAACCTGCAGACAAGGAGTACTTGTACTGAAATAATGTTATATGATAGTATGCATTGATCAGTACACAGTTGTGCAAAGAACAGACCTTCTTAGCAGATAAGCACAAAGAGCAAATTAACAATGGCGCAAATGAATACAAAGATATTTGAAGTTATGTGCACTGATGATGCTGCATATTTTTAACCACCATCGCAGGCTCATGTGGTTAAATTATAGTGCCAGCATTGATTCAGACTGAATTGAAGTCTTTATTTTTTCACTTTATTGTAAGCAGGTAAGTCTTAGCATTACCATCTTAGCTTCGTAAGCCATTTGCAGAGCAACTTCTAACAATCAAACATAGTTACTGATAATTTCTTGAGATGAACATGACCTACTTCAAAACAATTCCCCTTTAGAAAAAAATGATTGCTTAGGCATTGCTGTCAGCAAATATGTGATAGTAGTCAACAATGTTAGGAGTGTGAAATAGCGCTCGCTTGCTGCTGTTTCCAGGTAATTTCCAAATTGCTATAAGTTAAATTTATTGTGCGACAGCTAAAGTGCTCAATTCATGCGGTAGGGCAATTAACCCAAAGATTGGAACTGCCCATATTGCAACAGTAACGCATCGCTTGTTCAATGCATTCATCTCAAATGGAACTGATGCTGCTGCAGAGCTTGCAGTGAGAAAACGGGACACTTTAGTTAAAGACGAGTAACTGCAAATATCTTTTCCACATTCCAAATTTTAATGCATTATGGGGACAGCATTCAATACACCATCAGAGCTTGACCTGGCAGAGCTAGACCAATAACAGCAGTAAAGGATTGCAGAAGAGCTCAGGTGGCATGCAAAATTTATCACCAAGTCCCATTTCTCTGCAACACAGCAAGTCTCCCATATTAGGTACAGCTACCTGGTAATGATAATAGAGATGTGCCTAATGATGGTAAAGTTTAGCAGGGAAGCATTAATAGGATGGTGCCATCTCCTTGAGGAAGATCCCCAGACAACATCTAACATCCATATAGTACTGCCAAAAGCCATCAGTTCAGCCTGATCCTCAATTTTATGCATTGGACTCCGTCCAGGTTAGTATTGGGGATGTCTACAGCTTCAGCAGCTTGCTGTCCACAGATATATTATTGAAATCATTAATGCATTATTCAGCAGGGCCAATGTTTCATCACGCAGGAGCAAAGTGAGAGGGAAACACAATTCTAAAAACCTGTTGGATTCCCAGATATCTTAAGTGCAAAGCATTACCAACTGCACCCATGCTGGCATTTGGGCAATCTGTGAACAATGCTGTGCCCATAATGAACCAAAAAGGTTTATAGTAGCTCACTGTGTGTGTGGTGTGTGCCCACCAGCATAGAATTATGCAGGACAATGCCTACTTACCCAAAAGCTTTCATGATGCCTTCATTTTAAGGCTGTCATCTGTACCACCCTTATTTGAAGGTCAATAAAGAGTGGAATAAAGGTTACCTTATGCAGATTCAGCCCACGACACCGAAGTGCCAAAACTATGGACAGAAGCAGAGTGCAAGTACATCAAAGCTTATGCTGCAACCAGAATGATCAAATTGGTATCTCTAAGCAGTGCTTCACATGTCAGGACTGATCGAAAACAACCTTACAATAAAATTCCACCCCCTGCCAAGAGTTTGACAGTATGATCTGCATGATCCATAACTTCACCTTGAATGTGCAGATCAATGACCAGGATGGCAAAGACATGACAGAGTAAGAGAACAAAAATGGCAATGAGGAATTACCAGCAGTACCAGCAATGCAGCAATGAAGACTGCTGTGCCTTCCAAGAAGCACCATAACTATATCTGCAAAGTAACTGTGCTGAAGCTATCTTCTTCTACACGTTCATGCTCAATTGTTCAAATAGCATCGATTACCATTTTATATTGGGTTCCTGCCTGGCTGTAGTAAATGACAAATAAATACCTGGCACAATGCTCAAATCAAGTGCAGGGCATTTGTTTCCCCTAATATGTAGTGTGAATGTTGGCAGCTTAAACTGATACGGTGCTGTTCTTTGATACTTGTACTTTATTTCAGATGTTTAACACCTAACCCACCATTCCTTCGAAGTGATTTCCTGTGGAAGCAGTAAGTGCGCTGGCAGGGTTTCACTGAATCCTGCTGGGAGGTTAGTGGCTAGACCTCCTTGGGATGTACATTATAAGGGCCCTGGCATGTAAGTTAATGATGTCTAGGACTGTGGTAACTAACTGATGTTGCTAGTATTAAGCCACTTCCTTCCATACATGGCAAACAATGCACTTCTGAAGAGAGAGTGACCATCAGTCTCACAGACTGTGTGCCTCCCCTTCCTGACTCTTTATGGTAAGGTTTGCAGCATCTGGCCTGTAAAACAGGTTTTTCTCAATCTGTAATGCCCAATTTTACAGCAGTTTTGATGAGTAAACATATGTTTTACTTTCCAAGTGTTATTTCAGGTACTTTACTGCCTCCTAATTGTAGTTCACAGCTGATTAGCAGCTCATATTTGAGCTCACGGACTTAAAACAGCAATATTGTTGTATAACCAGCAGGCTTTGTAACTTCAGTAAGCCACAACTAACCCTTCAATAGCATACCAACAGTATGTTCCAGGCTTATTTGTTAACAATACTGTACCTTCTTAGGCATATATGGGTTTATAAATTGGATGTCATATTTAGCAGTGTCTTGAAGGCACGGCTGAAGCGTTTGGAACCACCTTCAGCCAGAAGTGCCGAGTGGATGATCCATCTCGGCCGCCTCCTGAGGTCCCCACCATCACAGAAGCCAGTCTTCAGCTAATTCGATTCACTCCACGCGATATCAAGAAACGGCTGAGCACATTGGATACAGCAAAGGCTATGGGCCCCGACAACATCCCGGCTGTCCTGCTGAAGACTTGTGCTCCAGAACTAGCCGCGCCTCTAGCTAAACTGTTCCAGTACAACTACAACACTGGTATCTAAACGACAATGTGGAAAACTGCCAAGGTATGTCCTGTCCACAAAAAGCAAGACAAATCCAATCCGACCAATTACTGCCCCATCAGTCATCAGCAAAGTGATGGAAGGTGTCGTCGACAGTGCTATCAAGCATCACTTACTCACCAATAACCTGCTCACCGATGCTCAGTTTGGGTTCTGCCAGGACCACTCGACTCCAGACATCATTACACCCTTGGTCCAAACATGGACAAAGGAGCTGAATTCCAGAGGTGAGGTGAGAGTGACTGCCCTAGACATCAAGGCAGCATTCGACCGACTGGGGCATCAAGGAGCCCTAATAAAATTGAAGTAAATGGGAATCATGGGGTGAAACTCTCCATTGGCTGGAGTCATACCTAGCACAAAGGAAGATGGTTGTGGTGGTTGAAGGTCAATCATCACAGCCGCAGGACATCGCTGCAGGAGTTCCTCAGGACAGTGTCCTAGGCCCAACCATCTTCAGCTGCTTCATCAATGACCTTCCCTCCAACATAAGGTCAGAAGTGGAGATGTTCGCTGATGATTGCACAGTGTTCAGTTCCATTCACAACTTCTCAGATGAAGCAGTCCATGCCCGCACGCAGCAAGACCTGGATGACATTCAGGCCTGGGCTGATAAGTGGCAAATAACATTCGCGCCACACAAGTGCCAGACAATGACTATCTTCAACAAGAGAGAACCTAACCACCGCCCCTTGACATTCAACGGCATTACCATCGCCGAATCCCACACCATCAACATTGTGGTGGTCACCATTGACCAGAAGCTTAACTGGACCAGCCACATAAATACTGTGGCTACAAGAGCAGGTCAGAGGCTGGGTATTCTGCGGTGAGTGTCTCAGCTTCTGACACCCCAAAGCCTTTCTACCATCTACAAGGCACAAGTCAGGAGTGTGATAGAATACTCTCCACTTGCCTGGATGAGTGCAGCTCCAACAACACTCAAGAAGCTCAACACCATCCAGGACAAAGCAGCCCGCTTGATTGGTACCCCATCCACCACCTTAAACATTCACTCCCTCCACCACCGGCGTACCGTGGCTGCAGTGTATACCATCTACAAGAGCCACTACAGCAACTCGACAAGGCTTCTTCGGTAGCACCTCCCAAACCCGTGGCCTCTACCACCTAGAAGAACAAGGGCAACAGGTGCATGGGAACACCACCACCCCCAAGTTCCCCTCCAAGTCACACACCATCCTGACTTAGAAATATATCGCCGTTCCTTCATCGTCGCTGGGTCAAAATCCTGGAATTAACAGCACTGTGGTAGTACCTTCATGACACAGACTGCAGTGGTTCAAGGTGGTGGCTCACCAGCAGCTTCTCAAGAGTAATTAGGGATGGACAATAAATGCTGGCCTTGCCAGTGATGCCCACATCCCAGGAACGAATTTAAAAAAAAAGAAATCTTGGCACATGTTGATTAGCTACACCAGCGGTATTGGGGCAACAAAGGTCACATAAAAGCACTACAGGATCGATCTTAAGATTATAGGGTAGGAATTGCCATGCAAAGCAGGACATCTACCCGACATACTGCATGGTCATGCGCACATGAACATCTGTGTTCGGGTCTCATTGTATATCCATTTAGAGCTTCTGCCCATACAGGAGGCTGCCTCTTGGGGCTCACACACTGGAATGCAGGATATTCTGTGCTGGTGCAGCTAGTTAAGGGCTACAGAAGCCACTGAAACTGAAGTGACTATTTGAAGGCCCCCTGCGCAAATGGCAGTAGATGCCAGAAAGCAGGGGCAGAGCTATCTGAAGAGCCAGCACAAGGAAATATAGGGCTACTTTAGTGCTAAACAGCTCCCACTGAGACCCAGCCTGCCATCATACTTACTCTTTCCACTGAGAAGTCACTTGGAAGGAATCCGGATTTAAGATTAAAAAGGCAGATACAAAACACAAGCATTGGACCAAAAACAGTAAGGTGTACACAGAGAAATAAATTGTTTGCACTTTGTGAACTTTTGTCCAGAGTTTTGTTCCAATGGTGCAGGAGAAGGTAGCAGCACAGGATTAGTATGAATGGTAACCGGGATAGTGCAGGGGACAATATTTGGGTCACTTGATGCATTGAAGAGATCCTCAAATAGTTGGTTCAAAAAACTTGTTGAATGTGTATCCTGTGTGACCAGCTGATGCAACTGTCATTTTGGCTGCAAAGGAGTTTCTTTGGCAATATTCATCTGTGTCAATGTCAGGGCCTTGCTCTGGTCTTGGTTGCAGAGTGGCCTCCTTCTATTCCTCCATGGTTCAGTCTCTTTGTATTGCAAAGTCATGCAGCAGATGATGACACACATGGAGACCTGATAGATTATAGGGTACTTTATATTACGTCAGGATATTTAAAGTGCTGTCACGATGCCAATAAGTCCGATAAAGATCCTCAGAGCTACTGTACATGGGTTTTGCTGCATTTGTGCTGTTTCTGGTGTCATTAACCAAGGCTGAAGAGGGTACCTTGGTTTACGAAGGGCAACACTTATTTGAAACCAAAGGCAGCCTTCATCCTTACAGACAGCCTTTGTCCTCAAATGAGAATGTCACAGATGATTGTCTTAAAATTAAAACATTATAGCTGATGTCTGGGAAGTAGGCATTGCCCGCCATGATCTGGATTTTCTTATTAATGCAAAAGTCATTTGTTTAATACATCCATGTACAGCAAATTGCCTGATATTGCAGATGTCACCTGTGCTAGCCTTGAAGAAACCGGAGACATAAAATTGAGCGCACAGGTGACCTTAACTGCCACTGGTAGTGCCGTTCCTGTGGTGCAAATTGTCTGCAAGTATCCTTTTAGCAGATGGTGCAGTGCTGAAATTGCCCATGTGCTGACCTGGAACCTGAAAAGGCAGCTCCTCTTGGTCACTGGCAGGTACTATTGCCACGGCCTGCGGACATGGTAAGTGGCAGGTGCACACCATCTGGTGTGGAGATTGGGTGATTGTTTCTGTTTATTGATGAAATGCCATTCCTGTGTGAATGTATTAAAATTAGGTGATGGCAAACTGTTGGCGTGATGGCATCTGTTATTTTGGCTCAGGCAGCTCCACATTGCAGGCTCCGCGACACTTGTGTGGTCAGGTTGGTGGTCAGAGAGAAAGGAGGCCAGAGAGTCATGTCCATTGTCTATCATGTGTTAAGAAGGAGCCAAGCACATGTGCCACAATGGGCAACCTATACAAATCTGGCCAGGATGAGTGCATCCCTTGCAGGCAGCCATGTGCTCGCATGCTGCCGCTGGTAGATACACCGCCGCTTGGGCCTCCTCCTCATCTGAGGAGGCTATGAACTGAGCCACTTGCTCATCAGGAAGCTGCAAGCCACGACGCTGTGCCATGTTGTGCAGTGCACAGCAGACCACGACCATTCTGGAGACCCTAGCTGCTGAGTACTGCAGGGCTCCACCTGATCTGTCAAGGCATCGGAATCGCATCTTCAGCAAGCCAATGGTTTGCTCGATGATGGACCTGGTCGAAATGTGGCTGGCGTTGTAGCGATCCTCAGCCTCGTTAGCTGGCCTCCTGATCGATGTCATTAGTCATTTCTTCAGGGGGTAGCCCTGGTCACCAAGGAGCCATCCTTTAAGTTGGTTTGGCGGATTGAAGAGCGGAGGAACACTAGAGTTCCGCAGGATGAAAGAGTCATGGCAACTACCACAGAACTTGGCGCAAACGTGCAAAATCTCCTTCTTGTGGTTATACACCAGCTGTACGTTGAGGGAGTGGAAGCCCTTGCAGTTGACAAAGATAGCTGGGTTTTGATGGGGTGCAGTCTATGACACCCTGCACCATTGGCAAGCCTGCCATATTTGCAAAGCCAACCGAATGCGTGGTTACACTTGTTTGATCCCTTGAGAAGTGCTGCGGGACCGAATCGCACCCATCAAACCCACCTCCAGCAAAATTGTGCAGAGGCGGGTTCCGAACCTGCCCTCACTTTTTGCGATTTTGCCAACTGTCCTGCCTCCAAACCCACCTCCTCGGGGCTGGGAAAATCACCCCTGCATATCAATGCTTCATTTAAATATATTGAGCATGCATAGTAAAGCTCTCGCCTATTCTATAAAACCTGTGGGAAATGCAAATCGATAAAGAGCGTGGCACACATTTGTACTGAGAACCCAGAGAGGGCATTACAGAACAACCTGTGCAACAATTTTTTTTAAGTCACGGGCCATTCGCGAGTGATCAGCTTCTTTGAGGGCTCTGTCAATTTTTTTGAAGTTGGTTAGCTTTTGCTGGTTTTTGAGAGTTGGTATGTACAGTGTATGCTAATGAAAAATAAACAAATGGTCAGAACTATGAGAGTAAATCTGGAAAAAAAAAACATGCAGAAATAATGTACAAAGAGGAAGAATGAAAATGCCAGTTCCAACAGAGAAAAATAGTGCAGAAATTCTGTGATTCCACACCTCCTGCATGTGCAGCCAGATTACAGAATTAAAAAAAAACTTCTCTTTTACCATGGGGTATAGTGACATTTTTTTCCCCAGTCTGTCTCTAAGAAACACATACAGCAATCACTCTTGAGCGCACATTTTTTGGAGTGGACTGCATTTAACATTGCAGTAAATACTGTTGGAATTTAAAAGAACATGATTTGAGGAATATCAGTGTCATCACTAACTGTGAGTTTGTTAGTCTGCTGTAAAAGACATTCAGTGAGCAACAGTAAGCATTTTCCTTTAGTACTCGTTTTTGCTTCTGATTACAACTGCAGTTTCCTTTGATGCAGTCCATTTACTGCAGTCACGTTGTTCTCAGTCATTGTGCTCCTCATGTGTTTTCCACCTGCCAAAACAAACAGTCCTTTCTCTGGTGATAGGCATCTATAAACGCAAGTGTCATTTTGATATTTTAACACATAAATGGCTATTAAATCTAATAGTAGCGCTAAAGAGTATTGTTTTATTTCAGTATTCTGGTTATTCATTCACCAGACCGGTTTTTAAAAAAAAAAGTAGAAAGTGAATGTAGAAGAGATAAAAGGAGATGGCTGAGTAGAAACTGCAACGTTCCTGCCAGTGTTAATCTTGCAAATAGGGACCAGAAAGCTCCCACTTTCTCTTTGGCAAGAGATGCTGGCAATGTGGGATGGGGGGGTGGGGAAGAAGAGCAGGAATGGTTTGATCTTGGGGTAGGGACCCTGCGTCGAAAACTCCTGCCGGTGGGGCAGTCTGCACCCTTAGTGTTGACCTTTTTTCTTCGGCCAGGCTCCTGGCCCACCACTGCCTGCTCCGCTTTTGCCAGAACTCTGACAGTTAGCACGTATGCATTAGTGAAACTTAAATGGTCTACCCCATTTGCATCATATCACTGTGTCTCCAAGAGTTTCAAATAATCTGTACATTAAGTGAAAAAATTGCTTGGTAACTTACACATTATATTGACAATTCTGTGTAAGACAGTGCTGTAGTAGTGGATGCGCTGAATGAAGGAAAGTATTGTAAAATAAAAAGCCAACCCGATTGACACACAATTTGCATAGCAAAGCATTCCTCAAACAGACTGGTGTCATCAAACATACTAACACAGGTAATAGTGCCAACAAAAAACATTGCATACCTACCAATCTGAAAAGCCAGTAATTTGATTTGCCATGGGGTAACCTTCGGTGGGGCAGAAAGCTGGCAGTTGTGGCATGGCTACCCTTTGTACACTGCGCTTGATTTACTAACAGATGGCTGGTGTGCAACCACCAGTTTGTGTCCTCACCAAAAGTGAAAATTACCTCCTAATTTGTTCCGTCCATAACATCCACAATAAATGATTTTTTTTTTAATAGAATTACAATTTGTTACACTGGCATGATGTAATGCATTGAATTAATAGAGAAATTAGCTGTTTTTTCACCATCCAAAAGCAACATAAAATTGTATGGTATGCAAGAAACATTTTCCTGGTAACCTTGGTGCATCAATTACATCATTATGCTCTCAAAACCTGTATCTGTGGTAAGTGTACCTTCAGTTTTCTTCCATACTTCAAATTATACGCATGCACCATAAAATATAGAAGTAAAATCCCACTTGATTGATTCTGGGCAAACCATGCGCTCACTATACACATCAAAACATTGTCATGACAGGTAAACATAGAAGATAGGAGCAGGAGTAGGCCATTCGGCCCCTCGAGCCTGCTCCACCATTCAATGAGATCATGGCTGATCATCCAAACTCAGTACCCTGTCCCTGCTTTCTCCCCATATCCCTTGATCCCTTTAGCCTTAAGAAATATATCTAGCTCCTTCTTGAACATATTTAATGAATTGGCCTCTACTGCCTTCTGTGGTAGAAAATTCCACAGGTTCATCACTCTCTGGGTGAAGAAATTCCTCCTCATCTCTGTCCTAAATGGCTTACCCCTTATCCTTAGCCTGTGACCCCTGGTTCTGGACTCCCCCGCCATCGGGAACATCCTTCCTGCATCTAGTCTGTCTAGTCCCGTTAGAATTTTATAAGTTTCAATGAGTGATGCACATGGACTCCGATGGTGATGCACATGGATTCCGACTCACATGTTTAAACATCTTCCATACAACTTTAGGAACTTTACAATTTAGGGAGGGGGGGTGGGGGAGGATGCAAGTTAGGAGGTGAAAGCATCTGCAGGGAAGCCATAACACCAGCTATGAAGATAGAACTGCCGTGGACAATCATTTGCAGCAGCCAAATTTAGACAGTAATGCTTAGTAAACATGTGAGCATTACTCCCTGTGGCAGTTTTGAAAATACCATGATTTGGAACCTGATCACAGTAATGAGTGTGCAATACGAAGAGTAACTTTTTTAGTTTTTGCAAATGGAATTGATACATTGTCGAAAGTCAATGTCGTTTTATATGACAAGAGTAGGAGTTCACCTGCGTCACCACTTATGCACAATGTCATGACGACATTTTGTGATTATGCTAAGCACATAGGGGGTGAATTTTAGCGGCAGTTCTCCTGCTTGTCCACTATAACTTTGGCGGAAGAGCCTCAGAAACCCTGGAAAATGCATAAACGGCATTTAACGTTACTTTTCCAGGATTTCCTTGGCTAAAATTCTGGTGGACAATCAGGAGAACCCTGAAGGAAATTCACTCCCATGATTTACGAAGAACTAATCAAGGTTTGCCTTATTCCCACTAAATGCAGATAATACTTCAATAAAAGAAAGGAAATTCCATACCATGGACCCAATGGATTTAATATTAATTCAATTTCTGTTTATAGCTATCAGTTATCATATTTATCCAATGTATGGAACAAACTAAATAACATAGGTACCTGTGCTATTTGAATTTGTCTATTGGAAAAAAAAAACAATTCTATTAATTCAGTCATTATTCAGATAAGCTATTGAGTGTTAAGGAGAAAGAGTGATTGATGCTGGCATTTCTCCCTCACATTGAACACCTTATTTGAATAATATACATAAGGATCCAATCTGGACGTAGGGTGAAGCTAGGTAAGTGTCCCATCTTTTTCTTTACTAAAGTCCCAACAAACCATTACTGGATTGTTTCTCCCACTCATCTCCCTCCACCACCCACCAATTAAAAAGGTGGAGGACAAGCATACAAGATTTAAAAGGAGGACATTTTACCCTGTTCAGAAAGCACACGGAAGGGACATTTATCCTGAAGCTATGTGGCGAAGAATGGTAAATGAGCGGCTTTTTGTTTTTGGTGACAAAACAAAGAAAAGTACAGACCCATGAGTCTAACTTTCATTCCATGTAAAGGAAAGGAATTGATGAAGAGTAAACTTGAGAATTATCTGTACAACAATAACCTGGTTACTAGCAATCCACATTAATTCAGAAGGGGAAGTTTCCGCCTGACTAATCTCCTCCACTTCTCCGAGGCATGTGACAACCCAAGTAGACTGTGGGAAGCCCTATGGCATGGTGTAGCTTAAGTTCCAAAAGACTTTCCATAAAGTTCCATACAAAAGGCTATGAATGAACTCAAAGCTGTGGGGTGTTGGACATCATGGAGAGCTAAAGGATTAACGGTCGAATTACTTAGTATTGTGGAGTTTCCAATATAAACAGGATGGCTCTGAAGTATCGTGAGAGGAATGTATAACTTGTGATACTGATAGTGAAACCTACACTTACGACGCGCAAATGGATTGAGATGGCTGTGTGATGCTAACATGATTAAGCCTTTAGATAAACCTTAAAAGGGGTCATAAAGTAAACAATTTTCTTTTTTACTTATATAGTGTAAACAGCCTGATATTACATGACTGTCGGTGTATATGAAACAACGTAATGCTGACGTTGAAAAGGGGACATCTACCTTTGGAAATCATGAATGGTGGATAACAGTTTAAAACATAGTTCAGCAACTATGGACCAGAATTTACTGTATAAAATTCATGGAATGTATGCAAGATAGTTTTCTAGATCAGTATGTTGAGGAACCAACTAGGGAACAGGCTGTTTTAGATCTAATATTGTGCAACGAGAAAGGGTTAATTAATAACCTTGTAGTAAAGGGGCCTTTAGGGAAGAGTGACCATAATATGATAGAATTTTATATTGAGTTGGAAAGTGATTTAGTTAAATCCGAAAGTAGGGTCTTAAATCTAAACAAAGCAAACTACGTAGGTATGAAGAGTGAGTTGGCTAAGGTAGATTGGGAAACTACATTAAAAGGTATGATGGTAGAGAAACAATGGCTAGCATTTAAAGAATTAATACATAATTTACAACAAATATACATTCTTTTAAGGCACAAAAACCCCACAGGAAAAGTGGTCTAACTGTGGCTAACACGAGAAGTTAAAGATAGTATCAGATCAAAGGAAGAGGCTTATAATGTTGCCAAAAAGAGAAGTAAGCCTGAGGATTGGGAGGAGTTTAGAATTCAGCAGAGGATGAAGAAATTGATAAAGAAAGGGAAAATAGAATGAGAGTAAACTAGTGAGAGACATAAAAACAGACTGTAAAAGTTTCTATAGGTATGTAAAAAGGAAAAGATTAGGATTACATACATACATAGGATATACGGCACAGAAACAGGCCATTCGACCCAACCAGTCCATGCCGGCGTTTATGCTCCACACGAGCCTCCTCCCGACTTTCCTCATCTAAATCTATCAGCATAACCCTTGTCATAAATCTCATCATCGAGAAACTACCTATGAAATAACACTGGACGGCCAGCTGGTGGCGCCTTCCAAGGAGTATAAATACTCGGATGTGGGCCCAGCTTGCCAGGGACATTTTGTAAAGACAAGGAGCTAGTGAAGTACAACTAGACCTCCATGTTCTGAAACAAGTTGATTAAAGCCTTGCTTTATACTCAAACCAAGTGCGTAGTGAGTTTTATTACGTCAACCCTCTATTCCCTTTTCCTTCATATGCTTGTCTAGCCTCCCCTTAAATGCATCTATACTATTCGCTACAACCACTCCCTGTGCTAGCGACTTCCACATTCTCACCACTCTTTGGGTAAAGAAGTTTCTTCTGAATTCCCTATTGGATTTCTTGGTGACTATCTTATATTGATGGCCTCTAGTTATGCTCTTCCCGACAAGTGGAAACATTCTCTCTGTATCCACTCTATCAACATTTTTCATAATTTTAAAGACCTCTATTAGGTCACCCCTCTCCAGAAAAGAGAAGAGACCCAGCCTGTTCATCCTTTCCTGATATGTATATCCTCGCATTTCTGGTATCATCCTTGTAAATATTCTCTGCACCCTCTCCAGTGCCTCTATATCCTTTTTATAATATGGCGACCAGAACTGTACGCAGTACTCCCTAAGTGTGGTCCAACCAAGGTTTGATACAGGTTTAGCATAACTTCCCTACTTTTCAATTCTATCCCTCTAGAAATAAACCCATGTGTTTGGTTTGCTTTTTTTTTATAGCCTTGCTAGCCTGCGTCGCAGCTTTCAGTGAGTTGTGTATTTGTATTCCGAGATCCCTTTGTTCCTCTACCCCACCAAGACTCTCACTCTCCAAGTGATAAGTGACCTCCCTATTCTTCCTACCAAAATGTAATATGTCACATTTATCGGTGCTGAACTTCATTTGCCAATTATATGCTCATTCTGCAAGTTTATTAATGTCCTCCTGTAACTTGTTGCAGTCCTCCTCAGTATTGATTATCCCCCCCCAATTTGGTGTCATCCGCAGATTTAGAAATTGTGTTTTTGATTCTAAGTCTAAATTGTTAATGTAAATTGTGAACAGCAGTGGTCCCAGCACTGATCCTTGTGGAACACCACTACCCACCTTCTGCCACTGTGAGCTACCCTTTACTCCTACTCTCTGCTTTCTGTCCTGAAGCCAGCCAGCAATTCATTCTGCTACTTATCCCCTGACTCCACATTCTCTGATCTTGTTCGTCAGTCTATTGTGGGGTCAGTCTATTAGTGAAAGTAAATGCAAGTCCCTTACAGGCTGAGACAGGATAAATTATAATGGGGAATAAAGCAATGGCAGAGAAATTAAACAAATACTTTGGCTGCGATTTTATCATTGGTGGCTGGGTGGGTGCGGGTCAGGTGGTCAGCGGGTCCCAGTCCCGGTCCTGCCTCAGCTTTCAGCTGGTAAAAATTTGCAATTTTGCCCTAATTGGGCAATTGAGTCCCTGCGTGTGTGCTCCCCTGGCTAATTACTGTTTTGGGTCTGGAACTCGCCTCTGCTGACGTCTGTGAGCCAGCTGCTTTTAAGGGGCCCATGCAGCCTTGGTTCATTCTCTCATTTTTTGCTTCTGGGTTGTCTACTCTGCTGACTGCTGCTGACATTGCAACCTCAAGGGCGAAGGCCTCACCACGATTTGCTGGTGACTCCCTCCATGCTCTTGTGGAGGGAGTCAGGAGTCAAAAGGAGGTACTCTTCCCATCCTCTGGGAGGAAGAAGCCACCACAGCAGACCAAAGCTGTGTGGCTGCAAATTGCACAGGAGGTCAGCTCGAGATCGATGTGCAGTCGAACCTGGGTGCAGAGCCGAAAAAGGTTCAATGACCTGGTCCGCTCAGGGGAAGTGAGTATAACATTACCATTACCCTCAATCTGCTCCCCATCTCCTCTCATCACCAGCACTCTGCATTGTCAACCTACTCCTCCACATCCCACTTTACCCTTACATCCCTTGAACTCTTAACCATCCCTCTCTCTCTATGTACAGAATCACTTCACTATTCGACTATGCTGCCCTCACACTCGCTATCACTGTTATGCAATGCCAACAACTAACAACGCACAGGGAGGGCCCTTGGCATTGGCACCTCACTCCATCTTTGTCTCCTTCTAAGCATCTATGCTATGGATTCTCTACACTCACTCCTTCATTCTCACTCAAACTCCACTTGTCTCCCTCATTTCAGGAAAAGAGAGCCCACAATAAGAGGGAAAGGGCTAAGACAGGAGGAGGGCCACCCTCAATAGCCCATCTCACTAGCGCTGAGGAGGCGACCCTAGAGATCATTGAGCCGATGAGGATCTGGAAGTGGGGGACGGACAGACGGGCGCATCAGAGCAAGCTGGTAACAGAATAGATTTGCATCTCTCTCATTTACATTGCATGAGTGACTGATATGGCATCTGATGCTCATACAGTTTGACTTATGATGATCTGCACTATTCCATGTGCATGCTACGTTAATATCACATGTGTAACTCATGCCTTTACTCCCCCACAGGACCATTGACAGCCGTCCTCCCTACTGTCCAGGAGGAAGAGCCGGAGCCAGAAGACTACTCAGAAGAACCTGCAACCTCTGAGGGCGCAGCGTCACCAGAATTAAGCGCACCCAGCACCAGCGCAGATATGCACACCTCGGTGGGAACTTCAGGAGATAGAGTAGTGTTGTCACCTGGTGTATCACAGCTCACAAGTGAGCATCAGAAGATGGTGGAGACAGGGACAGCAGTGGAGAGTCCTGGTCAGAGGCCGCAGGGCGCTCCCAGCTCTGCTCAGCTGCATGTGGACCCTGTGCCTCCAGGTCCATCCAGAAAGAGAGCGGTGCTGGAACTCCAGGAACAGGTGCAGAAGTCTCTGGCAGGTTTTGTCTCCAGGGTTACTGCGAGTGTGGAGTGGATAGAGGAGTCCATCTCTAACATGAGCAGTGCCTTTGTGGAGGCAATGGCGCATGAATGCATCACCACGGTAAGGACGGCTACCTCCGTGGTAAGGATGGCTACGGCAGAGGAGAGGATGGCTACGGCCATGGAGGATCTAAGTCGCCAGAGTCTGGAAAACATGGTGAATGTTCAGAATAGACTGACATCTCTGGAGGAGCGATGGGCAGTTACTGAGCAGAGAAACCAGAGTTTCATGGATGTCCTTTTGAGGAGGACTGCCAGTGTAGATATGGGTCCTCATGGCCCCACTGATGTGCAGCAAGGTGCTGTCAAGCCACTTGCTAGCACTGAAGTGGGGCTGACCCATGAAAGGGATTTGGTGTCAGGCAACAAGGAAGTGGGGGCTCCTCTCCAAGCGCTCATACTCCCATGCCACTGAGTAGCCCTCGGTCAGAGCCCCACCAGAATCCTCACCCAACTGAGATGGGCGGCTCAGTCCCTGCACAGACGCAGGAGGAGCAGACTGTAGCCGAGCCCTCACAGGCTCGCAACCCCAGAGGACGCCCGCCAAAGGTATCGAAGCATAAGCAGCACGAAAGTGAGCAAGGTGCCTCCACATCTGTTGAAGCCATAGGGGAAGCATCACGTAGAAGCACGAGTAAGAGGAAGATAAAGCACAATTAGTCACTTGGGTGTTCTGTTCTGTTGTGTGTAATTTTTGACATTGTCATCCTTTTGTGAATGGATTAAACAGAAGTGATGGCAAACAGTTGAAGTTCTGGCCTATGTGATCTGGGAAATGGAAGTTCCACATTGAGGATTCAGGGCGACTTGCATTTGTAATGATGGTGGTCAGAGTGATAGGAACCCACAGGTTCTTGTCCATTGTCTATGGTGTGATAAAAAGGTGCAAGCCCCATGTGTTTGATTCGTCTACCTAAGCGAATCTGGCAAAGATTAGTGCATCTCTTGCATCCCGGGCAGCAATGTGCTCGCGTGCTGCTGCAGCTGGCTCATGCGCCTCCGCAAGGTCTTCCTCCCCCTCCTCCTCCTCATCTGAGGAGGCTATGCACTGAGATCATTGTTCCTCAGGCAGCTGTAAGCCGCGATGTTGTGCAGTGCACAGCAGACCACGACGATTCTGGAGACACTGGCTGCTGAATACTGTAGGACTCCACCTGATCTGTCAAGGCATCTGAATTGCATTTTGAGCAAGCCGATGGTTTGCTCGATGATGGCTCTGATGAAAATATGGCTCCTCAGCTGCGTTTGATAGCCTCAACGGCGTCATCAGCCACTTCATCAATGGACAGCTTTTGTCTCCAAGTAGTCACCTGGAAAGTTGTGTTGGCGGATTGAAGAGCAGAGGTACACTAGATTGCCGCAGGATGAAAGAGTCATGGCAACTGCCAGGGTACTTCGTGCAAACATGCAAAATGTCCTTCCTGTGGTTACACACCAGCTGCACGTTGAGGGAGTGGAAGCCCTTGTGGTTGATAAAAACAGCTGGGTTGTGATGGGGTACCTTAAGGGCCACATGTGTGCAGTCTACGACGCGCTGCACCCTTGGCAAGCCTGCCATATTTGCAAAGCCAACCGCACGCGCGGTTACACTTGCTTGATCCGTCGAGAAGTGTATGTAACTGTGTGCCTTTGCAAAGAGGGCATTGGTAACCTGCGTGATGCAAGTGTGTGCGGCCAACTGGGAGATGCCGCTGATGAGCCCTGGAAGGACCCCGAGGCAAAAAAATTGAGGGCGGTGGTGACTTTCAAAGCCACTGGTAAGGGGTGTCCACCCGCTCCTCTGGGCTCCAGGTGTTGGTGCAGCATTGCGCAGATGTCACCGACTACCTCTTGCGAATGTCTCAGCCTCCTTTGGCACTGCTGCTCAGTCATGTTGAGGAAGATCATCGTCGGCGTGTAAACCCTGTGTTGGGGGTATCTCCTGCGGCGACGTGCATCCCTGCGCTGACACCTTCTGCCCTGTGCACCATCAGGTAGGTGAGCAGGAGGTTGGCGCTCCTGTTGTTCCTGGTTCTGCTGCTGCCGTGGCTGCTCTTCCTCCGAATCCGAGGACCAGGATGAAAGGAAATAAATGGTTCCCATGCTGCTGGTAGATATCTCCGTTGAAGAAGCACTCAGTCAATGTGGGGAGAGGGTTTTCCCAGGAGGTCACAGTGGAGCTGGATCTCAGTTTCACCACTTCCAAGTTCAGTAGAGCCACAAAAAGTTTTCCAAGACCTGAAAAAACAAAGTTCTGCCACCTGCAACTGATCCTTGTTGAGAGCTCCGTTTTTATGCTGAAGCTGTAAAGAAAGCAGCCACTTGTGAACCCGACACAATTAGCTGGCGTGGTTTGGGAACGGCGTGGAACATGCAGAAAAAGTGGTAAAAGGTAAAACGGCTGTCAAAATGGCATTATCCAGGCAGTTAACAAGCAGTTAACTGCCTTAAGTGCCTATTCCGCCGCTTGGTGGCGGGACCGAGCGGGAGTCTGGGAGCCCGCCGTTGGCAAAGTTACACAGAGGCGGGTTGACGGTGGGATTGGAACCTGACGTCACTTTTTGCAATTTTACCGCCTGACCTGCCTCCAAACCCGCTCCAAGTGCCAGCAAAATCGCAGCCTTTATGTCTGTCTTCACAGAAGAAGACGCAAAAAACTTCCCAGAAATAGTGGAGAACTAAGGGTCTAGTGAGAATGAGGAACTGAAAGAAATTAGTATTAGTAAAAAAAAATAGTACTGGAGAAATTAATGGGACTGAAAGCTGACAAATTCCCTCGACCCGATGGCCTACATCCTAGGGTTTTAAAAGAGGTGGCTATAGAGATAGTGGATGCATTGGTTGTTATTTTCCAAAATTCCATAGATTCTAGAACGGTTCCTGCGAATTGGAAGGAAGCAAATGTAACCCCATTATTTAAGAAAGGAGAGAGAAAACGGGGAACTACAGACCAGTTAGCCTGACATCAGTAGTAGGGAAAATGCTAGAAACTATTATTAAGGATGTGGTAACAGGGCACTTAGAAAATAACAATAGGATTGGGCAGTCAACATGGATTTATGAAAGGGAAATCGTGTTTGGCGAATCTGTTGGTTGTAACTAGCAGAATAGATAAGGGGGAACCAGTGGAAGTGGTGTATTTGGATTTTTCAGAAGGCATTCGATAAGGTGCCACACAAGAAGTTATTAAACAAAATTAGGACATGGGATTGGGGGTAATCTACTAGCATGGATTGAGGATTGGTTAACAGACAGAAAACAGAGAGTAGGAATAAACAGGTCATTTTCGGGTTAGCAGGCTGTAACTAGTGTTGCTGTTCAGAGGGACCTAGGTGTCCTTGTACACCGCAAGGGTCAGTGCTTGGGCCTCAGCTATTCACAATCTGTATCCATTATTTGGACGAGGGGACCAAATGTAATATATCCAAAATAAAAACAGAAAATGTTGGAAATACTCAGCCGGTCAGGCAGCATCTGTGGAGAAAGAAACAGAGTTAACGTTTCAGGTCGACGACCCTTCGTCAGAACTGGAAAAAGCTGGAGATGTCACAGATTTTAAGCAAGTGCTGGTGCAGGGAAAGGGGAGAGGGGAGGAAAGAACAAAAGGGAAGATCTGTGATAGGATGGAAGGCAGGAGAGATTAAGAGGTATTAAGAGAGATTAAGAGATGGTGCAAGGCAAAAGGAGATGGTAATGGGACAAGTTAAGAAACAAAAGATGGCTCTAGATGAGGTGTAAATGGCACTGGCAGAATGAAAGACAGCTGCCTCGTGGGAGAGAGAAAAAAAAATGATGGGGCAGAGGTTATGGTCTGAAATTGTTGAACTCGATGTTGAGTCCAGAAGGCTGTAAAGTGCCTAATCGAAAGATGAGGTGCTGTTCCTCGAGCTTACGTTGAGCTTCATTGGAACAGTGTAAGAGGCCAAGGACGGCGAGGTCTGAGTGGGAGTGGGGCGGAGAATTAAAGTGACGGGCGACTGGAAGCTCGGGGTTACCCTTACGGACTGAACAGAGGTGTTCCGCAAAGTGGTCACCCAATCTTGCTTTTGTAATATATCCAAGTTTGCTGATGATACAAAGTTGGGTGGGAATGTAAGTTGTGAGGAGGCTTTAACGGGATATAGACAAGCTAAGTGATTGGGCAAGAACATGGCAAATGGAATATAATGTGGCGAAATGTGAAGTTATCCACTTTGGTAGGAAAAGTAGAAAAGCAGAGTATTTTATAAATGGTGTGAGATTGGGAAATGTTGCTGTTCAGAGGGACCTGGATGTCCTTGTACACAAATCACTGAAAGGTAACATGCAGGTACAGCAAGCATTTAGGAAAGCAAATGGTATGTTGGCCTTTATTACAAGAGGATTTGAGTATAACAGTAAAGATGTCTTACTGCAATTATATAGGGCCCCCTGGTGAGACCACACCTGGAGTATTGTGTACAGCTTTGGTCTCCTTACCTAAGAGGATATACAGGAAACTTTGTTATATCCGGCACCGACGGGACCGAGCTGTTGCCGATCTATCAAAACTGCCGGACATAAAGTTAATGTTGAAGCATACGGAGGTTTTCATCTCCGTATCTGACAACAAACACTGTTGCTTAGCAACAGCTTGTAAACAGTTGGCCCGTACCTTGGAAGTGTCTCTGTAGCTTAGCAACAGCTTCAGAGAGACTTTCCAGAGCCTGACTGTTGAAAACAAAGCCACGAGAAGAAAAAAAACCTAACAAAACGGCTCCTGATTTCTGCCGGTAGATCGAGGTTTCCGGACATACAACCTCCGGATAAACCAAAGTTTCCTGTACTTGCCATACAGCGAGTGCAACAAAGGTTCACCACACTGATTCCTGGGATGGGGGCACTGTCCTATAAGGAGAGATTGAGTAGACTAGGCCTATATTCTCTAGAGTTTAGAAGAATGAGATGTGATCTTATTGAAACATACAAAATTCTTACAGGGCTTGACAGGGTAGATGCAGGGAGGATGTTTCCCCTGGCTGGGGAGGCTAGAACCAGGGATCACAGTTTCAGAATAAGGAGTCAGCCATTTAGGACTGAGATGAGGAGAAATTTCTTCACTCAGAGGGTGGGGAATCTTTGGAATTCTCTACCCCAGGGGGCTGTGGAGGCTCAGTCGTTGAGTATATTCAAGACAGAGATCGATAGATTTTTGGATATTAAGGGAATCAAGGGATATGAGGATAGTGCAGGAAAGTGGAGTTGAGGTAGAAGATCAGCCATGATCTTATTGAATGGCGGAGCAGGCTCGATGGGCCAAATGGCCTACTCCTGCTCCTATTTCTTATATTCTGTTCTGATTATGTACATCACTATATGAGCATGCAATAGAAGAAATAAAAAGTGGTGGATATGTTGGACATCATGGAGAGTTAAAGGATTGACAGTCAAACTTCTTTGTATCGTGGAGCAATAGACTACCCAATGTAAACAGGATGGCTTTGAGGTATCGTGAGAGGAATGCATAACTTGTCTTCTGATATGAGAAGTGCTTGTGTAAGGAGATAAATGATAGTAATGACGTCAGCCATGAAGTTTTAAAAAATTTTTTTTTAATTGGTTCATAGGATGTGGACGTCGCTGACAAGACCAGCATTTATAGCCATTACACCCCTTCCACCCCGACCCCTCTGTTCTTGCTGACTATTACCCAATCACCAACCTTCCATTCCTTGCCAAGGTCCTTGAATGTGTTGTGGCCTTCCAGCTCTGTGCCCAACTCTCTCAGAACTTTGTTTAAATTTCTCCAATCCAGTTTCTGCCCCATCTACAGCTTTGAAACAACCTTAACTAAAGTCATGAAGAACATTCTGTGATTGTGACCATGGTGCACAATCCCTCGTCATTCTCCATGACCTCTCTGCAGCCTTTGAGATGGCTGACCACACCATGTTCTACAAATGTGAGAATCCGAGAACACTGTGTTCCTCCAATTTCAGGCCTCATGCATCCTGGACTTCCTTCGCCCCACCATTGATTCAGCTTTCTAGGCCCTAAGCGCTGGAATTCCCTCCCTAAACCCCTCTCTCCTGCTTTAAAACACTCCCTAAAACCAACCTCTTTGACCAAGCTTTTGGTCACCTGTCCTAACGTCTCCTTCTTTTGCTCTGTGTCAATTTCTTTGCCCGATTATGCTGCTGTGAGGCGCCTTCGGACCTTTTACTACGTTAAAAGCACTATATAAATGCAGGTTGTTGTTGTAATGCCTTCCCTCATTGCCCACCTCCGCAACACTGCCCTTGATTGGCTCCAGTCTTTGCTATCCAGACGTAGCCAGAGTATCTCTACAATTAGTTTATTTTCCTATCCCTGTATCATCATCTTGGGAGATCCCAAGAGTCCATCTTTGTCCTCCTCTTATATGCTCCGTCGCTGCATCATCATCCACAGACATGGCTCAACTTCTACAGGTATGCTGATGAACCCGAGTTCTATCTTTTTGTTCATTTGCTCCTGGGATGTAGGCATTGCTGGCAAGGCCAGCATTTATTGCCCATCCCTAATTGCCCTTGAGAAGGTGGTGGTGAGCCTCCTTCTTGAACCGCTACAGTCCGTGCGGTGAAGGTACTCCCATAGTGCCGTTAGGGAGGGAGTTCCTCATGTCACCTCTGGCTCTTTTGCCAATCACCTTAAATCTGTGTCCTCCAGTTACCGACCCTTCTGCCACTGGAAACAGTTTCTCCTTCTCTCCACCACCACTCTCAATCCATCAATTGCCTCTGCACTGTCACACTGCTTGTATGACATCCAGTCTTGAATGAACCTTAAATTGCTCCAGCTAAACACTGGGAAAGCTCAATCCATCATCTTCAGCCTCCACCACAGACGCTGCTCCCTTGCCACTGACTCCATCAACCTCCCTGGTCACAGTCTCTAGCTGAAGCAGACTGTATGCAACATCGGAGTTCTGTTCGACCCCAAGTTGAGTTTCCATTCCCATATACTTTTCATCACTTCCACCTCCATCATTGCCCAACTTTACATCAGCCTATATTAATGCAAGTTGCTTTGCAGTTGGATAACTGTAGAGGACGTTATGTAAACCATAGCCTGGACCTACTTTTATACCTCTCTAATGTACTTGAGAAGTTGGATTACACTGTGAATGGGGCCTGTAGGGAGAGATTCACTTGTGAATGGCTACTTGACCACCTCACTTTTGTTATCAATCCAGACTCACCTCTTACAACATAAACATAGGCTAGAAATTAATGTTTGTGATATTAGCAGACAGCCATATAAATATTCACTATTTTAACATGGGTGTTAATTTGTTTAAAATAAATGTGTAATGCCTCAAATATAGCAGGCAGAGGAATGCCGTACAAACATATTAAGCACTGGTTGGCTAATATCAGCAACAGTAAGTTCTAGCCTTGTATATTTTTTATTAAAAATAAATATAAAGCTAGATGTGGGAGATTTGTTGTAAGGTTATAATCATAAAACCATAGAATGATACAGCATAGGAGTTCATTCGACCCATCGTGCCTGTGCCAGCTCTTTGGTAGATATTCAATTAATCACACTCCTCTGTTCTTTCCCCATAGCCCTGAAATTTTTTTCCCTTCAAGTATTTATCCAATTCTCTTTTGAATGTTGCTGTATAATCTGCTTCCACCACCCTTTCAGGCAGTCCATTCCAGATCACAACAACTCGTGTAAAAAATTGTTTCCTCGTGTCACCTCTGGTTCTTTTGCCAATCACCCTAAATCTGTGTCCTCTAGTTACCTACTTGTGCCACTGGAAACAGTTTCTCCTTATTTACTCTATCAAAACCATTCATGATTTTGAACAGCTCTATCAAATCTCCCCTTACCCTTCTCTGCTCCAAGGAAAACAACCCAGCTTCTCCAGTCTTTCTACATAACTGAAGTCGCTCATCACTGGTACCATTCTAGTAAATCTCTTCTGTACCCTCTCCAAGGCCTTGACATCCTTCCTAAAGTGTGGTGCCCAGAATTGAATGAAATTCTCCAGCTGAGGACTAACTGGTGTTTTATAAAGGTTTAGCATAACTTCCTTGCTTTTGTACTCTATCAGCTATCCATAAAGCCAAGGATCCCATATGCCTTTTTAACAGCCTTCACAACTTGTCCTGTCACCTTAAAAGATTTGTGCACATACACCCCTAGGTCTCCCTGTTCCTGCACCCCCTTTAAAATTGTACCATTTGTTCATTTTGCTTCTCCTCATTCTTCCTACCAAAATAATTCACTTCACACTTCTCTGTGTTAAATTTCGTCTGGCATGTGTCTGCCCATTTTACCAGTTATTTCCAAGTTTTGTATCGACAAACTTTGAAATGATACCCTGTATACCCAAATCCAAGTCATTAATGTATATCAGAAAGATATCGTGGTCCTAATAATATTGCCGTATTCCCCACTATCAACATTCTGGGGGTCCACCATTGACCAGAAACTTAACTGGACCAGCCACATAAATATTGTGGCTACATGAGCAGGTCAGAAGCTGGCTATTCTGTGGCAAGTGACTCACCTCCAAACTCCCCAAAGCCTTTCCACCATCTACAAGGCACAAGTAAGGAGTGTGATGGAATACTCTCTACTTGCCTGGATGAGTGCAGCTCCAACAATACTCAAGAAGCTCGACACCATCCAGGACAAAGCAGCCTGCTTGATTGGCACCCCATCTACCACCTTAAACATCCACTCCCTCCACCACCGACGCACCGTGTCTGCGGTGTGTACCATCTACAAGATGCACTGCAGCAACTCGCCAAGGCTTCTTCGACAGCACCTCCCAAACCCACGACCTCCACCACCTAGAAGGACAAGGGCAGCAGGTGCATGGGAATATCACCATCACCAAGTTCTCCACCAAGTCACGCACCATCTTGACTTGGAAATATATCACTGTTCCTTCATCGTCACTGGGTCAAAGTCCTGGAACTCCCTCCCTAACAGCACTATGGGAGTACCTTCACCACACGGACTGCAGCGGTTCAAGAAGGCAGCTCACCACCACCTTCTCAAGGGCAATAAATGCTGGCCGTATCAGCAATGTACACATCCCGTGAACAAATAAAAAATTATTAGCCCATACTTTTCCAAATGACAATTAATTCTGTGCCGGATTATTGTCTCCCAAAGTTCCCCCATCACCGATGTTCTGCCGACTGGCCTGTAGTCGCCGGGATTATCCCTTTTTTGAATAGGGTGTAACATTTGCAATCCTCCAGTTCTCTGGCACCACCCCCATATCTAAGGTGGATTGGACAATTGTGGCCAGAACCTCCCAAACTTCCACCTTTACTTTTCTGAGTAACCTAGAATATATCCCATCCGGACCAGATGACTTTTCTATTTTGAGAACTTCTAACCTCTTATTGCTACTACGTGCTCCTTTACTGCTACATTGGTAGCATCCACTTCTCTCATGAAGAAAGATGCAAAGTACACATTTAGTGCCTCAGCCATGCCCTCTGCCTCCACAAGAAGATCTCCTTTTTGGTCCTTAATCGGCCCCACCCTTCCTTTGACTACCCTTTAATTTTTATATGTTTAGAAAAGACTTTTGGGTTCCCTTTTATGTTAGCCACCAATCTATTCTCATACACTCTCTTTGCCCCTCTTATTTCCTTTTTTAGATCGCCTCTGTACTTTCTATATTCAGCTTGGTTCTCTACTGTATTATGAACAGGGGGGGAAGAGGGCGGTGTGGTTAGGGGGGCAGGCCGCCAACCCGCTCCCAGGAGGCGGGTCGCTTATTTAAATATTATAATGAGGCTCCGTGCCTCATGGTGATCCACCATTTCAAACTTAACTCTGGCTGGCCGTGTTTCCCAGGCCTCGGAGAGCACACTAGCTAAAGGGAGGTGAGGACTGCTGGATCCAGGAGGTAGATGCCTTTCCACATACCTGCTGGTTCCAGTGTATCTGCCTTGTGAACCCCTCGAGATCGGACACCTAACCAACCCTTCCGATCTCCCAGAGGCCACCGGTTTGCCCCCGCTGCCTGATCTGGATGTCCTTCCTTTTCCCCCCCACTCATAGGACTTTGTCTACTCAGTACCTGACACATCTCCTCTTTGAAGGCTTCCCGTTGTTTAATTACTGTTTTGCCCACCAATTTTTGACCAATCCACCTGGGCCAGATCCCTTTTCAACTCACTGGAGTTAGTCCTCCTCCAGTTAAGTATTTTTATGCTTGATTGTACCTTGTCCTTTTCCATAACTATTCTAAACCTGGTGATATTATGATCACTGTTACCCAAATACTCTCCTACTGAAATGCACTAATGTGCATAAAAATTGTGAAAAACAAAGTAATGCTGAAATATAATGTTGTCTGCATTATTAATAAAATTGGTTATCTGTGAGTGTCGTCTTCTAGGTAGTTGATTGGTCCTTAGCATGGGATCCTTTTTTAGTGACCCGGTTGTCCTATGGGAACCATATGGCTGTTATATTATATTGATCATGTGATTACCACTGACCAATTCTCACATTCCCAGTCCATTGCTACTGTCCCTACTGGTCTCCCTGCCTCTTTTATAGCCCAATACCAGACTTGCTTCTCACCTCACTCCTTAGTATCCCTGGATTCATCCTTTGACCAGCTCCTCAAGTTGTACCCTGGAACCAACGGCCATGCCCCACCAAAAACTGCACCCACCAAAACCGTCAATATCAAATCAATGACCTAGGTCTTGCCATTGCTGCTTTTATTAGGAAATTAATGGTTTATATTTAATACAGAAACAGGGTCCATTTTTTGAGGCTATTTTTATTCAGTTTATAGTCTGCGGATCAGACCAACACTAGGTAAATTCAGCCAACGCAAGAGTCCTGGGTATCCGCTGCTCAGGAGCACACGCTTATTTATTTTACTAGCAGTTCTCCGGTGAGCCTGAGGATACGTTGTTTTATAATAATATAAGTACTTATGCCATGAGGGAATATCAGGGGCACTGATTTACAGTAAAAAAAAAACTAAATGGTGTTCTGCCATTTTTACTGATGCTTTGGGGATCAAATTACACAAATCTTTCATTTACAATTTTCACAGAATAATGGAATGGCCTATATATATATACACACATACTTTCCAATATTAATACCACTTAAATGGCTCGATAGCTGCTTCAGAAGTGTTGTAGGATTATTGCTGTATACGCATTTTGAATAGCTTCTTTTTTCATGTTATTAATAATGAAATTGTATCCTCCAGAATGGCAAGTTTCAAAAACATGCAATCCTAGGATTTTGCTAGTGCTTCGTCAGCTTAAACAAAAATCGTACATCGTGCCTGTTTAAAAAAAAAAGTAACGCCAGCTACATAGTGACCCTCAGTTTAAAAATATGCAACAGACAGGATTACATATCCTTGGCAAAAACTGAAACAAATGAAAAGTTGTTGCAATGATGTTTAAAATCATATTTCAGATCTTAACTGAACTACGTCTAACTTCCTTTTCATTCTACTCTCACTTTCAATAAATGGAAAATTACAGTAATTTCTGATTAAAAGCAGTAAATTGCATTATTGCCTGCAAGTAAAGGGCAGTTGTTAAGAGTTGCCAGAATCAGATATTGAACTTGAATAAGTGAGGCAAAGGTGGGCTGGCCTATTTGGTACTGAAGGGACTCTCCCTGAGATAACGAATAGGGTGAATGCTGCCAACAATACCCATGAGACCTAATTGTAAATGGAATGAAGATGGCAGAACTGAGCAAGGTGCCAAGCAAAGGCTACCTGACAGTTTCCTAAAGCAAATATCTGAACCAAGTACATATGCCACAAAAAGTTTCTTTGCGAACTGTTACTTTTTTATGCTGCTCCATCCAAAGCACACATATAACCTTAGCGCCCTCTGAATGCTCATCATGCATGACCATACTGCAGCAGGACACAATTACAAGTTGCAACTGAAAATGAAATCTTAAAGGGGCTACACACAGCAAATCTTTCTAACATAACCTAGTTACACAATGTACATTCATTCACTGTCAAATCTGATGGGCTGGAGGAAGGGCCAGAAATGTCACAAACCTGATTGCCATTGGACCTGATTGACTATGAGACCATCAAGGCAGCAGAGAAAGATAAACTCCCTCATGCTTAGTACAATCCTGCTTGTTATATCTTCTCACTCACTCTCACACTCAAACAAAACAATCATTTAAACTATTTTGCAATGCAAGCACTGTTTAAAGGTCTTGTTTGTAGCCAGCATCACAACAATCGGTTTTCTAGCTTGCAATGCTTGTGACCTTGAGCAAGCCAGCACGTTATAGCACCCTCCTTATTTCTTGTGGGACCAATCAATCATGGCACAAATCTAAGTCGTAAACACCTGCCTCATTTGCAAGATATCGTTTCAACCCCTGCAAACAATGAAAGATTGTGAGCAAAAGGGTATGTAAGCTGCATGGCACACTTTTCTTGAAGGTGGAATTGACAGCAAAGGATCAGCAGATACTGAGGCGTCCAACAGCTCCTGTTATTCCTCACTGGGGTTAGCAGCTATGAAGGCAAAGGATAGCCTGAAAGATATAAGAGCTACCTTGCTGTCTTCCCCTCCCCACACTCCAAAATCCTGTCCTGCACTAAGTCCCACTCACTTATCACCCATCCTTGCTTAACTACATTGGCTCCCCATCCTCAAACATTAAATTTAAAATCCTTGTCCCCATCTTTAAATCTCTATATTGTCTCTCCCCAACCTACATCTGCAATCTCCTCCAGTCCTAAATCCCCCTGAACATTCCATTCTTCTGACTTTGGCCTTTTGTGTAAGCCCCGTTCTTCGCCCTACCAGTGGAGGCAAAGCCTTCAGCCGACAGGGTCCTACTTTCTGGAATTCCCTTCCTAAACCACCCTGCCTCCCCACTTCTCCTTTTAAAAACCACACAAAGCCCATTTCATTGAGCGGGTTTTTGGTCTTCCTTCCTAACCTTTCTTCCTGGCTCAGTGTCAATTTTCCTTATGCATATTTGTGAAGCATCTTTACATAAAGGCACTATATAAATGCAAGCTGTATCACTCTTTCCAATTCCGTTTCTCACTGTTTCAACCTCATTGTTTTTGGAAGTCACTCCCTTAGTTTTGACTAAAGATGCATCACCTTCTGGAGTTCATATCTTCTTACACTAACTTGTATGAATGATTTCATTCTCCACTCAGTCACCAGTTCACTCAATTCTTCCCCCATTCTCTTTCTTTTAAATCTCACTAGACAACTGTTATGCTACAACTAACAGGGTGGACAGCTGACCTGCTTCCAGGCCTCTACCAATACAAATCTGCTGCCTTGGTGTAAAACTGGCATTGTGGACTGGCCGCCCCTTATAGAAATTACCTGAACTTCGTTCGCATTGGTTTTACGTGCGGGTGTCAAGTTGAAAATCTACCCCACTGAGATCACAGAAAACATTCTTACAATAATCTTTTGGATTTATATTTTTAATTGGTGCAGAGAGTTCATTTGCATTATTCTGACCCTATTTTTGCATTTCTGATGAATGGTGGGTGAAGTGTAGCAATAGGCCATGATATAATTTGGGACTGGTGCAACAGTTCATTGGGAACATGCTGCAACGATGCTTGTGCTGGAGCTTCCAAGTTTAAGTGAATGGTTGTCTAGTAAATGTTTGTCATCGATGCTGCTGCTCCAGTGGAGCTGGCTACTATTCAGACTTGCCTTATTGTTTCTCTCGTGTTCTTGGCCTTCCTCACCCTCCTCTTGCACCTTCCACATGGTGACTCTGCTCCTGATACTTTTTTGGGGCAGCACAGCAGGACATCCCTGGACTTATCCAGACAGTGGAATCTTTGTTTCACCATGCCTATTGTATGCTCTATTTGTATCCTTGTGGAGGCAGGTGCCTCATTATATTTTTTTCTGCTACAGTTCCTGGATTCTGTATTTGTGTCGTCATCAGCCATGACCCGCAAGTTGCCCAAGACCCATTTGTCTAGGGTGGAAATGCCTTAACATAATGGTGGGACTGTTGACTGGTGTAGAATAAATGAATTGTGACAACTTCCAAGATACCTGGCAACTACCTGCATGATGTGAATTACAACCTGGACACTGTTGAAAACCCTTCCTATTCATAAATGCCATTACATTGGGGAAAGTTGCCTATACGAACGCAGGTTCCATCAATGAGACTCTGCACTTTGGGAAGCCTGCCCGTCAAAAAATGTGAATAGCTCTCCTTCGCTGCTGGTTGTTAGGAATAATGATGAAATCCTTCACCTGACAAACAATGGGGGGTTGGGTTAAAAATCTGAAACACGACCCCAACCCGCCCACTTCCTGTTTTAACTGTTTGCTCGCAGGAGGCGGGTTGGCACTTTAAATATTATAATGAGGCTGTGTCTCTCATGCTGACCCACCATTTTAAATTTAACTGTGGCCGGGCAGGTTTCCCAGGCCTCGGGGAACCCGCCAGTTAAAAGGCGGCGAGGACTGCTGGATCCAGGAGGTAAGTGCCCGCGCGATCGAACACCCCCTCAACCTTTCTGATCTCCCCCCCCCAAGGACTCCGACCGACCAACCGCCCCCCCCCGCTCTATGTAGCCTCCGATCTCCAATCCGCCCGCACCCCCCCTTCCGACCTCTGACCCCCGACCTCCCCTCTGATCCCGAACCATCCCCTCCCCCCCCACCCAGCCTTCCAACCCCCGACCCCCAATCCAGCCTCCGATCCCTCCTCTAGCCTCGGATCTGCAGCCGTCCCTCCTCCCCGATCTCTGATCCCTAGCCCCCTCCCCAGCTTCCGACCCCCGGCCCCCAACCCACGACACCGACCCCCTCTGAAGATCTGCAGTCCCTGACCCCCTCCGAAGGTCCCTGACCTTCCGACGTTCCCCCCCCCCCCCCCCGAAGCCTCCCTCCCTCCTTTCTGCGGTCTGGTGCCGCAGGCCTACCCACCCGACAACCTCTCCATCTGGCTGGCTGCAGGCGGGAAACAGAGATTCAAAATATTAATCAGGCCTGCTGTTAAATTTAGCAAGGCTTGAGGGAAAACAGTTTTCCTGGGTTTCCCGACCGCATTGCAGCACCCGCTTTCCCGCCCCCCTCCAAATTAAAATTCCAGCCAATGTATCAGTACCCTCATGTGAACAACAGTGCACTGCAGATTAACTGATCTGTCAGATGTCCCTTAAGGCAGCTTGAAAAGTGCCAGTGCCATGGAAGTTGAAGCCTTTTGCCATGGAAGTTGAAGCTTTTAATGACTTTCACTACCACAGGCAAAGCCACCCCATACATGAGCAAGGTTTGTTGGTCTAACTGCAGGAGATGTCACAGTTTTGAGAATGTCTCCTTAGTGAACCATAAACAGCAAAGATGGAGCTCATCAGCTCAAATAATTGTGGTGTTATCTGTACATTCACCTTCTTGGGAAGGAGCGAGTCCATTGAGCTTTCCTCCAATATAGGCAATATAACCTTGCCTCCTAGATCCCTAAGGGCAACAAGAGGACAGAGAGAGGTAGACAGAGAGAGAAAGTTTCTATTTGTTCAATATGGAGGGAGACACCTGTAAAGAAACAAGTTCAGAAAGCTTAGGTACAGAATGGCAAGACCCAGAGCTTAGGGAACTCCATATATGCATAGGGTTACTGCTAGAGTTCAACCAGCTAAAACCGTACAGCTTACCAGCACATAGCTTCCCGTTTCTTGTCCCCCTAAGAACATCTCATCTATTATGGCACTGGTTTGAAGAGTTATCTGAATCCTGGAAGAATCTTTATGACAGGTCCTCTCACCCTGTTCCTAGTAAAGAGGCAATTTAGCTGATTAACAATGTACTGGAATATTGCAGGCCTACCTGGCACATGAATCTGATTACCTAGACTGCTGCAAAAAGTTAACTGTTACAATCTACCATTGCCAGGCATGGCATTTTGGTGCCAATTTCACCCTAAAGTGATCCTACTTACCTCCCCCAGAACCCCCGGGAAGATGCTGCCTACTTGTTCATTATAGTGGCAGCTTGCTTCACTCAAGTCAAAACATTGTGGGTTCAAGCCCTAGTCCAGGACTTGAGCACATAATCTAGGCCAACACGTCCGTGCTGTACTGAGGAAGTGCTGCATTGGTGGAAATTGCAACCTTTTGGATTAGATGTTAAACTGAGGCTATGTCTGCCCTTTCAGGTGTACATAAAATATCTCATTTAAATATTCAAAGAAGAACAGGGAGATTTCCTGGTGGACTGACCAACAGCCTTCCTTCAATCAACACTACCAAAACAGATCAACTGGTCATTCATTTAATTCGCCATTCAAGAAACCTAGCTGTTTCCAAATTGGTTCCCATGTTTGCCTCATAACAATGGTGACTGCATTCAAAATAACTTACTGATGTGAAGTACTTTGCCATGTCGTGAGGACACAAGGCACTATATAAATGCATGTTCTTTCCTTATCAGACAACTGACAAACATGGGCTTACTAGGTAGCCAGCAGATACCAGAAGACAATGAGTGAACAATGAAAGTGCAAAGTAATTTTATAAGGGCAAAACTGCTATGTACAGTATACACCAAGGTGAGAGTGGTTTATATATTGTATGGAAAGTGAGCTTGAGCCTTTGCTAGATGAACAGTAGATACCAGAAGATAGTGAAGAATTGCAACACATTTTAATTCTGTAACGGTTAACTGATAAATACAACACACCCCATGGTGAGAGTTGTATATGTATCAAATGGAAATAGTAATTTTACAAGCAATGTACACTGCCATTTCTACAAATACTATCACAACCTAAGATGTCAGTCATTGAATACCCAAAATAAATACCAGCTAGCTGCAAGTGAATTGACAGTTTTTACCCAGTGAGTACGCTAACTGGCTATATGAAGTACAACTTCTAAAAACAAACCAGCTTTTTTTTTCCTTGAATGAGTGCTTGATTTTTTATGTCTCCTGTAAGTGGGAGTGGGTTAAATAATAAAACATGTTAGTAAATTACATTTCTGTTCTTCCTATTTCTACAGGACGTCTACCATAAATTCATGTTTTGCATGATACCAGTAAAACACAGTACTCAAAACAGTTCACATTCTTACCTGGTAAGACCTTTGCCCATTTGACAACACGCACAAGTTGTCTTTCCCCAAGTTCATTGAGGCTTGTTAACAAACTAGCAGATGTATCAGGCTGTGTATTGTCATAGCCTGCATATACCATATCAGGCTCAATGGACTGTAGCACAGCAAGGAATAGGGGTTGACACTGAAATTTCTGCATCCTTGGGACACCAATCCTTGGTACAATAGAGAGAGTGGTGTCCTGTTGCTTTTGTAGAACTGAAGAGTCGGTTTCCTCTGCTGTTTGGAATGGTCTCGTATTCTTTAATTTTCGACCTTAAAACAAATTACAAAATTAATTGGTTAGATAAAATCTGGTTAAATAAAAGCAGCAAGAGAAAAAAAGGGAATTAATCAAAAAGTTAAAACTGCAAACACAAAAAAATAAACATACAAAAGAACATGATAAAACTGTTACGTCACAAATTCAATATTCCTATCATCACATAGCCTCTTAAAATGGTGAAGAATTATTTTGTTAATCATTACCTACAGTGTGTACAGACAATAAACAATTCTCAATGAATACAAGGCATTAATCTGCTCTGAGTCCAGATAACTGATTGAACTGGATTAGAACTGAGGTTGAAAGTCTAGTGCTGGCCCACTCCACTACCCAGTTGTTTCAAGATTAACTTTTTCCCCCTTGTCTCCTCTCCTGATGTCATTAACTTTTGTTGGTACATGAATTCAGTTGCTAGCATCGCTCCAGTATCTCACTCAAGTGTTTTCTTCATGTGGCAGCCTAGACAGTGAGTGTTGGCAAACTGATCAAAGAGAAAATGTAAGGAAAATGTCCTGTAAACTGCCTGAAAATTGCCCAAAATGGAATTTTAGCTTGAAAGCTGCCCACTCAATATTGAGTTCAGTTGTTGAATTGAATGCTGGGACGTGGCTGCAGAACAGGCTAATTCAAACCACCAAGGCTTTTAACTAACAAATTTTCTCAGCTAATCAGGCCAGTTAAATGCACCATGAAGGCATGTTTAGACATTCCTTACTAGTGTTATAAGGCAATTACCCCATGGCTTAGACCTCGATAAGGGCTCTTAGCGAGACAAACATATCACATCTCCTGAAAATCTGGAATGGAATACCTTGATGGTTAAGGTGGGATCGAGATATGAAGTCCCAAAACCCTTGAGAAATGCAAGATCTATAGGTAGAGAAGTCATAAACCGCAGACACAAATTCTGTCAAACTCAGGGGAGGCCATACTACAATGGCTAAATTACATTCGCAGGAACACCACATTTTTCAGATGTGATTGGCAAAAAAGGGGCATACCCTTCTAATATATGTGTCATTTTGATTGGTTAATTTAATGGAACAAGCTTCTCTTTGAAAGTAAGATATAAAAATAGAGGGCTTTACACTCCTCCAGTCTGTAACATAGAGCACGCTGTAGTCAGTGAGTAGAAAAGATAGCTTCTCTTAGTTAGATTCTCTTAAAATATCTTGTTGGATGTAGATTCTCTTTGTAGTTAGATTTTTACCTAGCAGATGTGAAAAGGTACTCATCCAGTGCAAGGTACCTTTGGACAGCCAGAGCAAGAAGTTAGATTGTAAGGCTATACCAGACTGTTATAGGCAGAGTGTCTGAGATCAAGAAAGGTGAGAGGCAAGCCAGCTAGCTCAGATAACGTTGCTCGAGCAAAAGGTTGGTTTAGCTGGAACTGACGTTCCATGTGGAACAAATAACCCTGCTGCCGAAGGGGTTCGTCACCTCGACACTTCAGGAGCCAACGTCTGTATCCCAGGGAAGGAAAGAGATCGACTTAGCCATGTTGCTGATAAGGACAAGGTCGCATAAGCACTGGAACATTGCTAATCACGCACATAAACTCAGATATTTGCTAGACAGGTGTCAGCTATCTAGGGATTTAATGTTAAAATAATCTCACCAATCGTAATAATCACAGACTGATTGCTGCCATAATTAGTACTCAGCATCTGTTAATGCCGATTTACAGCGACACACTGAATTGCCGGCGCAACCTCTGCTACTCATTTTGTTAAGTAACTCTATCCATTAATTGTTGCTATTCAAATTGCTAGGTAACACCGAATACAGCTATTCATATCTATTAAGTGCTCATATATCCAATGTTTAATTTTAAGTTATGACTTTGTAACCAATAAATAGTTGTTAGTGCATGATTTGTTGTATGACTTCTTTGATAATTTGGGCATCCTAATCAAGGGTTGGGAATATAACCTCAAAGTTTTTCCGAACTGGTTAATACAGGAAACTTTCAATTTACCGGCACCTAAATAACCGGAAATCTCAGTTAACCGGCAAAATTCAGGAGTAGGTTCAGGTAAGTTTTACTTCATATTGTACTTGCCTTCCTCGAACTGTTGCTGTGCAAGGGTGTGGCTGTAGCTGTTGCTAAGCTACAGAGACGCTTGGAACTTGTGGCCATTGTTCTGAACCTGTTGCTAAGCAACAGGGTTTGTTGCTTTATACGGAGCTCTCATCTCTCCGTATCTTTTACTATAGCTTTCGGTTATCCGGAATTTTTGATGAACCGGCACCACGTCGGTCCCGGATAAAAAAAAAAGTTTCCTGTATAAGGCAGTTCGGTGAGTTGACTCAGGCATCATTCACTCTTAGACCTAAAACTTGGCAGTAAAACCTCAGACGGTTCCTTAATGAGTTTAGGAGCCGTCTGGCTCCTTGTTGGCATATATTTGTTGGGATACCAAAACCCAGTGTTCTTATACACATTACAGTTAAGCTTCAGTCTGTCCATACCTGACCTCAGAAAATCGCTCTTGGTAGAAGGGTTACTGAATAGCAGTTAGGAGTTTGGACCTGGACTCAGGAATAATGACAGGAATACACACATCCTGCAGTTGTTTCAGGTGAAGTCAGCTGACTCAGCATGGACTGGGGATTGAAACTGGACTAACCCTGGTCTGTTTAGCTCTGAACCACATCAAGCAATGTACTTATCCACTGAACCATCAGAGAAGCCTGAAGCTAGAACACAAGATAAACAGACTATTACATTGAGAAAGCAGATATTGGCCCCGGAGTGGCCTGAATTTAACAACCAGCCCCCATTAATGCTGCTGTGCCATGGCTGGGATTGCTTGCAGCACACCAAGTGCCCCTGTAGTCTACCTTAGAGGGAGGTAATAGAAGTGTGGCACCGTTTTGCCAAGCAGTAGGTGGAGGGACAGGGATAACAAGTGTAGGTATGAAACAAGTTGGTCCAGGAATAGGAGGGCACTGGCTAACTGTGAGACTTCTCTTTTTATTTTAGGTGGTATGGAGCAGGTGTATGGTCAAGGGTGGGGCGACTCCTATTCTGTAGTAGGGAATCAGTTGCAAGTGACTCAGGAGAGGGTCAGATGAATTACTTATCTGCCACCAAGTAAGCCATGTCACAAAAAGGGGTAGGATGGGGATGTTGGTGGGGGGCGGGGGGATGTTGGTGGCACAGTACTTAACACTGCCTCCGTCACTAAGTGCAAAAGACTAACAGTAGTCTGCTACAAGTCCTATAACAGCAAAACTATTTTTTGTTCAAAAAGTTAAAAGTATAAAGACCTATTTTGACAATATCAGCCTGTTCTTTAAGGCTGCTAGTCCATAAACTGCAGCTCAGGAACCAACAGCACCAGGATGATGTATGGGATGAGAGTTTGGAGGTGGGCCAGTAATTTGCAAAGACAGAGGGCTATAAGCTGAGTTTTTTGTTTGGAGGTGGATGAGGGAGAGGGAGGGGGGAATGACGGCAGTTTTGAAAGGGAAGGGGACACTACCTAAGGAGAGGGAACCATTTACAACATCTACTAGCATGGGGAGGGGGGGGGGGGGGGGCGGGGAGATGGGGGCAGGAAGGGAATCTGAGTGGTTAGCGATTTAGTGAAACTAGTGAGCTGCAGGTTCAGAGCAAGGGGAGGGGGCGCTTGGGGGATGTTTGGCTTGGTGAGCAAGAGGAAGCAGCAAAAGCAACTGAACCAATGGTCTCAATCTTAGTGACAAAGAAGTCCATGAGCTCCTTGCACTTGTCAAATTACATAGGGGGGAAAAAATTGGTATCGCCCCATTTGGGGCGCTGTTGTCGGCCGTGCGCAAAGTTCAGCGCCTGGCGCGAATAATCGCTTCGGACAGCAAACTTGGCTTTTATCGCCCCTGGAGGTGATTGGAGCACTAAATCAGGCGCTTCACACCTGAAGGTAAGCATGCAGGTGCAGCAGGCGGTTAAGAAGGCAAATGGTATGTTGGCCTTCGTAGCAAGAGGGTTCGAGTACAGGAACAAGGATGTCTTGCTGCAGTTGTACAGGGCCTTGGTGAGACCGCACCTTGAGTATTGTGTGCAGTTTTGGTCACCTTACCTGAGGAAGGACGTTCTTGCCATGGAAGGAGGGCAGCGAAGATTCACCAGGCTGATACCTGGGATGGCAGGAATGACGTATGAGGAGAGATTGGGCTTATACTCACTGGAGTTTAGAAGACTGAGAGGGGATCTCATCGAAACCTATAAAATTCTGTCAGGCCTGGACAGACTAGATGCAGGAAGGATGTTTCTGATGGCCGGGGAGTCCAGAACCAGGGGTCATAGTTTAAGGATAAGGGGTAAGCCATTTAGGACTGAAATGAGAAGGAATTTCTTCACCCAGAGAGTGGTGAACCTGTGGAATTCTCTGCCACAGAGGGCGGTGGAGGCCAGTTCATTAAATATATTCAAGAAAGAGTTGGATATATTTCTTAAGGCTAAAGGGATCAAGGGATATGGGGAGAAGGCAGGGACAGGGTACTGTATTTGGATGATCAGCCATGATCTCATTGAATGGCGGAGCAGGCTCGAAGGGCCGAATAGCCTACTCCTGCTCCTATCTTCTATGTTTCTATGTCTTAAGGCGCAAACGCCGAGGAGTGAGGCGCTACCTCAGAGTGCTGGCAAAGCAAGGAAGGGTAAATCAAAATAAACCTGCAAAGTGCTGCTCAGTACTCAAAACTCCTTCACACAGCGTCGAATCTCTCCAGAAGTCTCTCTCTCTCTCTGACTGCGTGGTGCAAAAATGTCACTGACAAAAAAAGGGAGGAAGCTGTCGCCTTTAAATAGCGCTCCCCTAGTCCCTTTCTGACAGCATAATGCTCCCCTCAACCTGTCGTTGTTAGTGGCAGGCGGTAAGGCAGGGGGCGCCACTCAATATCCGGTCTGGGTCGCTAACGGGGCGTTGCGCACTCGACTGACGTCACAATCTGCCGGCGCAGGAGATCGTGGCGGAAGTGTTTAGCGCCGCTGCAAAATGTCTAGTTAATTTCGCGAGCAGCACAAACATCGCCGCGCCCGGCCTCTAGTTGCTTTGCGCCCCAATTGGCACCCTCTTAAGGCGCAAACACCTGAATTTTTCCCCCATAGAAACTACAAGATGGGAACAGGCCATTTGGCCCATCAGTCTAAGATGGTGTTTAAGATATATGCAGTACTACAAATCCCATAAACTTGCCCTGTTCGCATATCCCTTATCCCGCTTTTCTACAACCACCTATCTAATCTTTTCTTAAATGCTGACATGGGGGAGTGTATATTGGACACGCAGCGGTTGAATGCAATTGCAATGCCAGCCTGCCCGATGTAGGTAGCGAGAAGCCCATACCATTTTAACGGTCATGCCTCATTAGGATGGAAGTGGCAAGCTGCCAGCGGTAAGCAAGTGCTGACAGGCAGCTCCCTGTTCTGGAGAGTGGGAAATGTGGCAGCCAATCCGTGAAGCCAAGCTAACCGAACTCCATTAAAGGAGAGAGCTAGGCTGATCAAGGGAGTGAGCGGCGGATATGTAATTTAATGTTTAGGTGGATTTAAAAAAAAAAAAAATTTTAAAAGAGAGGTGTAGGAAGGGCAATTATGGTCATCCTGCATCTTAAAAAAATTCTGTACCAAACCATTTGGACTTTTTCAGTGCAATCCCTTTAAGGGACAATGGCTACGGCCACTTTCCACTCAGGCAGTAGGCAGTCCTGCGCTGTGTGCTCCTGAAAGAAAATGCCATTGAGGTCCTATAGGACCCCAATTTGCATTGCTGAATGAGGCTCCTCCCTCTTTTCAGTAGGAGTGCTGGCCGCCTATATTGAAAATGGCTGTAGTGGTTAAGTTTTTCTTTGATGTTCGTCTTGTGACCAACCCGTTCCCATTGAAAAATGGGGTGGTATAGAGACCACACTCACTCCCATGGTCTCTGTTGCAATCACTAACTCTTGTAGTGCATTCCACAGCCTCACAACCCTCTGATTTAATATACAAATTGAGGAATCTAAGTATTAGAGAAACATCTCAGCATTCATCCAATCCAATCCTGTCTAACCCTCAGAATACATCTACACACCCCTAATTTGTTCTCACCTCAATCACTCACTCCTCAATCTGAAATGTGATGTAAAATAGTGAATCGCTGAAAAATGATATCGAAATTGAAATGAGTTGAAATAAAATTGTTTTTATAGGATGTACAGGAAACTTTCGTTTAACCGGAGGTTAAATGTCCGGAAAGCTCTATCTACTGGCAAAATTCAGGAGCCGTTTCCTATAAGTTTTTTTACTTCTCGTTGCTTTTTTTTTCCAGTCAGGCTCTGCAAGGTCTAGCTGAAGCTGTTGCTTAGCTACAGAGACGCTTTTAAGCTGCGGCCGACTGTTTTGAAGCTGTTGCTAAGCAACAGGGTTTGTTGATTCACACGGAGCTCAAAAGCTCCTTATGTTTTAACATTAGCGCTGGTTTCTACGGCAGTTTTGATGGTACGGCACCAGCTCGGTCCCGTCAGTGCCGGATACCAGAAAGTTTCCTGTAATGTACATATTTTTGAGACTGGCCCATGTGTACTTGTGCTTTGAGTGAAGAATGCCAAATTTTGCAAGGCTGACTCATCCTCCTCATTGTACTAGGCTCCCTGCATAGGATGAACAGGTGCAGGGAGCCGTGCCAGCAGTCTCACAGGCTAGGGTGTCACAAAACCCAGTCAGACAATAGTGCTCAACAGGGCTGCTGCTTGCCATTAAAGGGGAAGGTGGAGTTCTTACCATGTTAAAACTGTCGTTCGTTCATAATTAGTGATTGCCATACATTTAACTGCAGAAATATGTGGAAATGTGGTGGGCAAACGCCCCAATTCGCAAAAGATGTTCTGCTGCAGGAGATAGGGACAAACAGATTAGCAGGTTAAATGCGTGGCTCAAAGAGTGGTGTGGGAGGCAGGGGTTTCAATTCATGGGGCACTGGCACCAGTACTGGGGAGAGGAGGAGCTGTTCTGTGGGGACGGGCTCCACTTAAACTGAGCTGGGACCAGTGTCCTGGCGAATCAAATAACTAGGGCAGTAGATAGGGCTTTAAACGAATTAAGGGGGGGTGGGAGGATTCAGGAAGGGGTAAATTCAAAAGCAGTAAGAAAAATGTCAAGGCTGTAAAGCAGAGTAGTGATCTGGGTAAAGGTAAGCAGAGTGGGTCAGGAAGGGGCAGTATGTACGAAGCATTCACAACAAAATAGATGAATTAATAGCACAGATAGAAATAAATGGGTTTGATGTAATAGCCATTAGAGACGTGGTTGCAGAGTGACCAAGGTTTGGAACTAAATATTCCAGGATATTTGACTTTTAGAAGAGACAGGCAGAATGGAAAAGGAGGCGGGGTAGCCCTGATAATAAAGGAGGGAATGAAGACAGTAGAGAGAAAGGATCTTGGCTCAGGAAAATAAAATGTAGAATCAGTTTGGGTGGAGCTAAGAAACAACAAAGGGCAGAAAACACTAGTGGGAGTAGTCTATAGGCCCCTAACAGTGGTTGTAGTGTCAGGCAGAATATAAATCAGGAAATTAGAGATTCAGGTAACAAGGGTAACACAGTAATCATGGGGGACTTTAACTTTCATATAGACTGGGCAAACCAAATTTGCAGAAATAGTGCAGAGGAAGAGTTCATGGAGTGCATTCAAGATAGTTTTCTAGATCAATATGTCAAGGAACCTATGAGGGACTTGTCTAATTTAGATCTAGTACTGTGCAATGAGACAGGGTTAATTAATAACCTTGTAGTAAAGGAGCCTCTGGGGTGCAGTGATCATAATATGATAGAATTTTATGTTGAGCTTGTAAGAATTTTATGTTGAGCTTGTAAGTGATTTCATTAAGTCCAAAACTAGGGTCCTAAACCTGAACAAAACAAATTACGTAGGTATGAGAGGCAAGTTGGCCAAGGTAGGTTGGGAAATTAGATTAAAAGATATGACAGTAGAAAAGCAATGGCAAACATTAAAAAAAATAATTTATAATTCGCAACGAATATACATTCCCTTAAGGAATAAAAACTTCACGGGAAAAATTGTCCAACCGTGGCTAACAAGAGAAATTAAAGATAGTATTAGATTAAAGGAAGAGGCTTATAATGTTGCCAAAAAGAGTAGTAAGCCTGAGGATTGGGAGGATTTTAGAATTCTGCAAAGGAGGACCAAGAAATTGATTAAAAAAAGGGAAAATAGAATGAGAGTAAACTAGCGAGACACATAAAAACAGACTGCAAAAGCTTCTATAGGTGTGTAAAAAGGAAAAGATTAGATAAAGTAAACGTGGGTTCCTTACAGGCTGAGACAGGAGAAATTATAATGGGGAATAAGAAAATGGCAGAGAAATTAAACAAATACTTTGGCTGGAATTTTGCCGGCGCTCAGGGGGTGGGCTTGGAGGTGGGACATCCGGCAAAATCACAAAGATTGACAACGGATTTCAAGCCACCTCCAATCCATCTTCCCAAGTGTCGGGTCCCCAATTTGCACATGGACCCGACACCTAGCGGCGGGAAGAGGATTATAGCCACTTAACTGCTTGTTAACATGTTGTTTCCTCCCGGAAATTGTGGAGAACCAAGGGTCCAGCGAGAATGAGGAACTGAAAGAAATTAGTATTAGTTAAAAAAAAGAGTTCTGGAGAAATTAATGGGACTAAAAGCCGATAAGTCCCCTGGACATGATGGCCTACATTCTAGGGTTTTAAAAGGAGGTGGCTATAGAGATAGTGGATGCATTGGTTGCCATTTTCCAAAATTCCATAGATTCTAGAATGGTTCCTGCGGATTGGAAGGTAGCAAATGTAACCCCACTATTTAAGAAAGGAGGGAAGAAAGAAAACGGGGAACTACAGCCCAGTTAGCCTGACATCAGTAGTAGGGAAAATGCTAAAATCTATTATTAAGGATGTGGTAACAGGACACTTAGAAAATAATAATAGGATTGGGCAGAGTCAACACAGATTTATGAAAGGGAAATCATATTTGACAAATCTGTTAAGAGTTTTTTGAGGTTGTAACGAGCAGAATAGATAAGGGGGAACCGGTGGGGATGTGGTGTATTTGGATTTTCAGAAGGCTTTCGATAAGGTGCGGGTGGCAAAGGTGACAGACGGAGTGCGGGTGACAAAGAGTGCTTCTGCTGAGAGTTTGGTAAGTGAGTGTGTTCGGGTCAAGTGGGGAGTGAGGGGTTGTTTCTGTCTTTCTTCTTAAAACCTTTATAAGTTGGTAAGTTCTTTTAATTAGAGGTGTGATCCTGACCTAGAATAGGGGCAGAGGGTCTTTTAAATAATAATAATAAATTTAATTAATTACATAGAATGGGAGAGCAGGTGATGTGTTACTGCTGCGAAATGTGGGAGCTGGTGGACACCATTGATGCTCACGGTGATTACATTTGCGGTAAGTGTTTGATGCTAGAGGAACGCCGGCTCCGTGCTGATGAGCTTGAGACTGAGCTTTAGACACTGCGACACATCAGGGAGGGGGAGAGTTACCTGGACTCTATGTTTCAGGAGGTAGTCACACCTTTGAGATTAATTAATTCAGATGTAGTCCGTGGTCAGGGACAGGATGGTGTGACTAGGAGTGAGGCAGGTACGGGGATCCAGGGGGTAGTGTTGGAGGTGCCGCAGCCCTTGCTCTTGTCCAACAGGTTTGAGGCTCTTACTCCCTGTGAGGACGGGAACGGGGACTGCAGGGAGGATGAGCAACCTGGCCACAGCACCGTGGAACGGGGGGCCATTCAAGTGGGGGGGAGTTAAAAGAAATGTTGTAGTGGTAGGGGATAGTATCGTTAGGGGGATAGATAGGGTTCTTTGCAGCCGAGAGCGAGAGTCTCGAAGGCTGTGTTGCCTGCCCGGTGCCAGGGTTAAGGACATCTCCTCTGGGCTGGAGAGAAACTTGGAGTGGGAGGGGGAGGATCCAGTTGCCGTGGTCCATGTTGGTACCAACGACATAGATAGGACAAGGAAAGAGGTTCTGCTGAGAGAGTTTGAGCAGCTAGGGGCCAAATTAAAAAGCAGAACCACATGGGTAATAATCTCTGGATTACTACCTGAGCCACGAGCAAATTTGGCTAGGGTAAATAAAATTAGAGAGTTAAATGCGTGGCTCAAAGATTGGTGTGGGAGAAATGGGTTTTGCTTCTTGGGACACTGGCATCAGTACTGGGACAGGAGAGAGCTGTTCCGTTGGGACGGACTTCACTTGGCCAGTGCTGGGACTAGAATCCTGGCGAATCAAATAACTAGGGCTGTAGAGAGGGCTTTAAACTAATTAGTGGGGAGGAGGTATTAAGAGAGCAAAAAATAAAAATGACAGCGGAGAAGGCAATAGAGCAAGGTAGCAGGGGAATTAAAAACCAGAGCGTGTCAGGAAGGAACAGAATGTATAAAGGTAAAGTAGTAAAAGGGGTAAAAGCAGGAATAAATTGTCACAACACATATTTGAAAGTTCTTTATCTGAATGCACGCAGCATTCGTAACAAAATAGACGAGTTGACGGTACAAATAACCACACATGGTTATGACCTGGTGGCCATTACAGAAACATGGCTGCAAGGTGACCATGACTGGGAACTAAACATACAGGGGTATTTGACAATTAGGAAGGACAGACAGGAAGGAAAGGGAGGTGGGGTTGCTATGTTAATCAAGGATGGAATCACTGCAATAGTCAGAAATGATATTGGGTCAAAGGATCAAGATAGTGAAACAGTTTGGGTGGAGATAAGGAATAATAAGGGGAAAAAGTCACTAGTGGGTGTAGTCTATAGGCCTCCTAACAGTTGCAACTCTGTTGGTCGGAGTATAAATCAGGAAATAGTTGGGGCTTATAATAAGGGGACAGCTATAATCATGGGGGATTTTAACTTTCATATTGACTGGACAAATCAAATTGGGCATGGCAGCCTTGAGGAAGAGTTCATAGAGTGCATTAGGGACGGGTTCCTTGAGCAGTATGTAACTGAACCAACCAGGGGCAGGCAATCTTAGATCTGGTCCTGTGTAATGAGACAGGATTAATAAAAAATGTCCTAGTAAAGGATCCCCTTGGAATGAGTGACCATAACATGGTTGAATTCCAAATTCAGTTGGAGGGTGAGAGAGTTGGATCTCAAACCAGCGTACTGAGCTTAAATAAAGGAGACTATGAAGGTATGAGAGTAGAATTGACTAAAGTGGACTGGGAAAATAGATTCAAGTGTAGGACGGTACAAGAGCAGTGGTCTACATTCAAGGAGATATTTCACAACTTTCAAGAAAAATATATTCCACTGAGGAAAAAGAGTAAAAGAAAAGATAGCCATCTGTGGCTTAGTAAAGTAATAAAGGATAGTATCTGACTGAAAACAAGGGCATATAAAGTAGCCAAATCTAGTGGGAGGATAGAAGATTGGGAAGCATTTAAAAGCCAGCAAACAATAACTAAAAGATTAATTAAGAAAGGGAAGATAGATTATGAAAGTAAACTAGCAAAAAATATAAAAACGGATAGCAAAAGTTTCCACAGTTATATAAAAAGAAAAAAGGGTGGCTAAAGTGAATGTTGGTCCCTTAGAGCATGAGACCGGGAAATTAGTGGTGGGGAACGTGGAGATGTCAAAAACGCTGAACCAATATTTTGCATCAGTCTTTACAGTAGAGGACACTAAAAATATCCCAACACTGGACAAACAGGGGGCTATGGGGGGGGTGGGGGGGGGGGGGGGGGAGCTAAACACGATTAAAATCACTAAGGAGGTGGTACTCGATAAAATACTGGGACTTAAGGCAGATAAATCCCCCGGACCTGATGGCTTACATCCTTGGGTCTTGAGAGAAGTAGCGGTAGGGATTGTGGATGCATTGGTGATTATTTTCCAAAACTCCCTGGACTCAGGAAAGGTCCCGGCAGATTGGAAAACTGCTAATGTAGCGCCCTTATTTAAGAAGGGAAGTAGACAAAAGGCTGGAAACTATAGACCAGTTAGCCTAACATCTGTGGTTGGTAAAATGTTGGAGTCCATTATTAAAGGAAACAGTAACAGGGCATTTGGATAAACATAATTTAATAGGACAGAGTCAGCATGGTTTTATGAAGGAGAAGTCATGTTTGACAAATTTGCTCGAATTTTTTGAGGACGTAACATACAGGGTGGATAGGGGGGAACCAGTGGATGTGGTGTATTTGGACTTCCAAAAGGCATTTGACAAGGTGCCACACAAAAGATTACTGATCAAGATCAAAAATCACAGGAATGGGGGTAATATACTGGCATGGGTGGAAGATTGGCTATCTAACAGAAAACAAAGAGTTGGGATAGATGGTTCGTTCTCGGGCTGGCAATCAGTAACTAGTGGTGTTCCGCAGGGGTCAGTGCTGGGCCCCCAACTCTTTACAATCTATATAAACGATTTGGAGGAAGGGACCGAGTGCAACATATCCAAGTGTGCCGACGATACAAAGATGGGAGGGAAAGCAGTGAGTGAGGAGGACATAAAAAACCTGCAAAAGGACATAGACAGGCTAAGTGAGTGGGCAGAGACTTGGCAGATGAAATATAATACTGGAAAGTGTGAGGTTATGCACTTTGGCAGAAAAAAATCAAAGAGCAAGTTACAGGAAACTTTGGTTTATCCGGAGGTTGTATGTCCGGGATACTCGATCTAACGGCAAAAATCAGGAGCCGTTTTCTGTAAGTTTTTTTTAGATCTCGTTTTTTTTCCCCCCAGTCAGCCACTGCAAGGTCTGTAGCTATAGCAACAGCTTCAGCTAGAGACACTTGCAGCTGCAGACGACTCTTTAGAAGCTGTTGCTAAGCAACAGTGTTTGTTGTCAGATACGGAGATGAAAACCTCCGTAAGCTTCAACATTAACTTTGTATGTCTGGCAGTTTTGATAGATTGGCAACACGCCGGTCCCGTCGGTGCCGGATATCACAAAGTTTCTTGTAGTATCTAAATGGAGAAAAACTGCAAAGTGCTACAGTACAAAGGGATCTGGGGGTCCTGGTGCATGAAACACAAAAAGTTAGTATGCAGGTGCAGCAGGTAATCAGGAAGGCCAATGGAATCTTGGCTTTTATTGCAAGGGGGATGGAGTATAAAAACAGGGAAGTCTTGCTGCAGTTATACAGGGTATTGGCGAGGCCACACCTGGAATACTGCGTGCAGTTTTGGTTTTCATATTTAAGAAAAGATATACTTGCTCTCGAGGCAGTTCAGAGAAGGTTCACTCGGTTGATTCCGGAGATGAGGGGGTTGACGTATGAGGAAAGGTTAGGTAGGTTGGGCCTCTACTCATTGGAGTTCAGAAGAATGAGAGGCGATCTTATCGAAACATATAAGATTGTGAGGGGGCTTGATCGGGTGGATTCGGTGAGGATGTTTCCACTGATGGGTGAGACTAGAACTAGGGGGCATAATCTTAGAATAAGGGGCTGCTGTTTCAAAACTGAGATGAGGAGAAACTTCTTCACTCAGAGGGTAGTAAATCTATGGAATTTGCTATCCCAGAGAGCTGTGGAAGCTGCAACATTAAATAAATTTAAAACAGAGATAGACAGTTCCCTAGCAGATAAGGGAATTAGGGGTTACAGGGAGAGGGCAGGGAAGTGGACGCGAGTCTAGGTTCGGATCAGCCATGATCCTATTGAATGGCGGAGCAGGCCCGAGGGGCCGTATGGCCTACTCCTGCTCCTACTTCTTATGTTCTTATATGCCACACAAGAGGTTATTAAACAAAATTAGTGTTCATGGGATTGGGGGTAATATATTAACATGGACTGAGGATTGGTTAACAGACAGAAAACAGAGTAGGAATAAATGGGTCATTTTCAGGTTGGCAGGCTGTAACTAGTGGGGTACCGCAAGGATCAGTGCTTGAGCCTCAGCTTTTTACAATCTGTATCAATGATTTGGATGAGGGGACCAAATGTAATATATCTAAGTTTGCTGATGATACAAAGCTGGGTGGGAGTATAAGTTGTGAGGAGGATGCAAAGAAGCTTCAAGGGGATATAGACAGGCTAAGTAAGTGGGCAAGAACATGGCAAATGGAATATAATATGGAGAAATGTGAAGTTATCCACTTTGGTAAGAAAAATAGAAAAGCAGAGTATTTTTTAAATGGTGAGAGATTGGGAAATGTTGGTGTTCAGAGGGACCTGGGTGTCCTTGTACACAAATCACTGAAAGCTAACATGCAAGTACAGCAAGCAATTAGGAAAGCAAATGGTATGTTGGCCTTTATTACAAAGGACTTGAGTATAAGAGTAAAGACATTTTACTGCAATTATATAGGGCCCTGGTGAGACCGCACCTGGAGTATTGTGTACAGTTTTGGTCTCCTTACCTAAGGAAGGATATACTTGCCATGGAGGGAGTGCAACAAAGGTTCACCAGACTGATTCCTGGGATGGGGGGGATTGTCCTATGAGGAGAGATTGAGTAGACTAGGCCTATATTCTCTAGGGTTTAGAAGAATGAGAGGTGATCTCATTGAAACATACAAAATTCTTACAGGGCTCGACTGGGGTGTCTAAAACCAAGGGTCACAGTCTCAGAATAAGGTGTCAGCCATTTAGGACTGAAATGAGGAGAAATTTCTTCACTCAGAGGGTGGTGAATCTTTGGAATTCTCTACCCCAGAGAGCTGTGGAGGCTCAGTCGTTGAGTATATTCAAGATAGAGATCGACAGATTTTTGGATATTAAGGGAATCAAGAGATATGGGGATAGGGCGGGAACGTGGAGATGAGGTAGATCATCAGCCATGATCTTACTGAATGGCAGAGCAGGCTCGAAGGGCCAAATAGCCTACTCCTGCTCCTATTTCTTATGGACAAGGGAACAGCTCAGTGGCAGAGAGGTTCCACCTGGCCAAGGGGCATCTCAGAGAGTCAATGTTGTCACCCATGTCCATTTCTCTTTTTATGGTCAAATTGTGCAGCATGTTGAAAACAGTAATGATTTTGCACACAGTACCTGGACTGTAAAGTAATATTCTGCCCAAGTAGTTTAAGTATTCAATTGTTACTTGAACATCCTAAATGGGGTCATGAGCTACTGATGCAAAGGCAGCTCTTGCTTCATTCTCTCAGCATGTTCAAACATTGCAGGCAGAGTGAACTGCTGCAGAATAAAAGCATTATCAATGCTCCCTGGATAACAGGAACTTACATGCAGGATAACACTTTTATGGTCATAAACCATAATACTGTACATTAATGGAGAGCTTTTCTCCCAGTTCATGTATGCATTGGCGTTGTCGTAAAGAGCCCTGATGGCCACATGGGTTCCATTCCATTATTAACAATCTTCACTCTTGGGAAGGCTACTAGGCACTCTCTACTTGGTATATCTGTTTCACAGGGACAATAATAAAGGTGCTTTCCTGCCAATCATGGCATGTCACTTGCGTTCAGCAAGAATGAACTATAAATTGACTATTTTGGAAGATACCCTGTGCAGTAGCCAGGAAGAATCCTGTTACACTGACACATAATTCAATTGTGAACTTGACAGCAACAGGAAGACCAGTTTCAGTCCTTGAAGTCATCTGCAAGTCAAACTTTGTTAGCGCATATGCAGTGAAGGCAATGGAGACCAGTCTCTTTAGACATGCTCAGGTAAGAGTGGCACTGTCTTTAAACACAGGTACCAGAGTAGCGACCGGAGCGTACATAGTGCCTGAGATATCTTTGCACCTATAGATGGTCTCCCATTATGAAGTGGTCCTCCTTATCCAAATGATGTAACAGAATGTGAACTGACACAGTGGCCTAGATTTTCAATGTGCCGTGAGGCGGGCTTTTAGGCGGGCGGGGGGCAAAAATCCCGAAATCGGGGGTCCTGACACCATCCCGCCCAAAACCTGCCTCCACGTAAGTTTCAGAGGAGGTGGGTGCCCGCCCCACACTGAGACCCGCCGCGGGAAGGGATTAGTGCCAATTAACAGGTAGTTAACAGGCAGTGTTTAGCCTAATCCCCATTTTGAGGGGTGTCGTGTGGGATTCCCGACGGCTCCAAACCACGCCAGGTTAGAGCAGGCGGGCCGTCGGGTTGAAGGACTTGGAGGGGTCGCAATGTCGGTGTTCAGGTGAGTGATGGGCGCATGAGTGCAAAGGTAAGTGTGTTTGGTGTGTCTAAAGTGTGTAAAGAAGTTTAAATTACCTGTACTTACCTTAACAGCCTTTCTTCCTGTAGGCGTCGGGAGTCCATCACTCAGTTGGCATTGAAAGCTGAATGGCTGCGATCTGTCAAAAGTGACAGCCTTCAGCTTTTAGTGTCGGTGAGAGTTCTAACTGAGTCTGTGTAGAAGGACTCAGGTTAGAAGTCAGACTGTCAGTGTTTGACAGCTTCAAACATCTGTGAAACACTGATATTTCATCTGTCAAGACCTCTTGACAGATGAAATTTCAGTCTGTGACGTCACCGGTTGCCGGGTGGCCCTTAATTGGCCTGCTTAGCCCGCTGGGTGGGCTCAACAAGGTCAATCAAGGGAAAATCGCGTGGATTGGCCGGACGTCGATGTAGGCGGGACTAAAACCCGAAAATTGTAGTCCCGCCTCCTTCCCGACAGCTTAATGAAAATCGACCCGTGAGTCGCATCCTTCCAACTTTATGTGCTACAAGTTTGCTGGAGGAATCTGGCAATGTAAATGCAAGTTTAAAACAGCTTTTATTAAGTTTAATAAAAATGGCACCAGGGAATCAAAACATTTTTCTCCTCTCTTGAGTTAGAAGGTTGTGGGTTCAAGTCCCACTCCAGAGATTTAAGCACAAAAATCTAGCCTGACACTCCAGTGCAGTACTGTCGGATGTGCTGTTCCTCAGATGAGATGTTCTCTCCCTCCAGTTCAGCCCCAGTGCACTTTTCTTTGTAGGTCTTAGTCTTGGTATTTCCAAGGCCCACCAAGCCCCCGAATGCCTTCTCAGATGGACATAAAAGATCCCATGGCACTATTTTGAAGAAGAGCAGGGGAGTTATCCCCAATGTCCTAGCCAATATTTATCCCTCAACCAACATCATGAAACAGATTAACTGGTCATTATCACATTGCTGTTTGTGGAGACCTGGCTGTGTGCAAATTGGCTGCCTCGTTTCCTACATTACAATAGTGACTACAGTTGAAAAAAGTACTTAATTGGCTGTAAAATGTTTTGGGATGTCCGGAGGTCATGAAAGGCACTATATAAATACAAGACCTTTTTCTTTCAAAAAAAATCTGCAAAATATTTAATGCAGACGCTGAAGTGCAGTAAACAGTGAGGAAGATAGTAATAGACTTCAAGAAGACAGAGACAGGCTGGTGGAATGGGTGGACACATGGCAGATGAAATTCAACACAGAGAAGTGTGAGGTGACATATTTTGGTAGGAAGAATGAAGAGAGACCATACACACTAAATGGTACAATTTTAAAGGGGTTCCAAGAACAGAGAGACCTGGGGGTGCTTGTGCACAAATCTTTGAACGTGGCAGTACAGGTTAACAAAGCAGTTAATAAAGCATATGGGATCCTGGGCTTTATAAATAGAGGCATAGAGTACATAAGCCAGGAAGTCATGCTGAACCAATATAAAACACTAGTTCAGCTCCAGCTGGAGTACTGTGTCCAATTCTAGGCGCCACTCTTTAGGAAGGACGTGAAGGCTTTGGAGAGGGTACAGAAGAGAGTTACCAGAATGGACCCAGGGATGAGGGAATACAGTTACGTGGATAGACTAGAGATAGGTTGTTCTCCTTGGAGCAGAGAAGGCTAAGAGGAGATTTGATAGGTGTTTAAAATCATGAAGGATTTAGATAGAGTAAATAAAGAGAAACTGTTTCCAATGGCTGAAGGGTCGATAATGAGAGGGTACAGATTTAAGGTGATTTGCAAAAGACTGAAAGGCGACATGACAGTGACTATGAAGCAACGGCGATATATTTCTAAGTCAGGATAGTGTGTGACTTGGAGGGGAACTTGAAGGTGAAGGTGTTCCCATGTACCTGCTGCCACGGTGGAGGGAGTGAATATTTAGGGTGCTGGATGGGGTGCCAATCAAGTGGGCTGCTTTGTCCTAGATGCAGTCGAGCTTCTTGAGTGTTGTTGGAGCTGCACTCATCCAGGCAAGTGGAGAGTATTCCATCACACTCCTAACTTGTGCCTTGTAGATGGTGGAAAGGCTTTGGTGAGTCAGGAGGTGAGACACTCGCCACAGAATACCCAGCCTCTAACCTGCTCTTGTAGCCACAGTATTTATGTGGCTGGTCCAGTTAAGTTTCTGGTCAATGGTGGCCCCCAGGATGTTGATGGTGGGGGATTCGGTGATGGTAATGCCATTGAATGTCAAGGGGCGGTGGTTAGAGTCTCTCTTGTTGGAGATGGTCATTGCCTGGCACTTGTGTGGCGCGAATGTTACTTGCCACTTATCAGCCAAAGCCTGATTGTCATCCAGGTCTTGCTGCATGCGGGCGTGGACTGCTTCATTATCTGAGGAGTTGCAAATGGAACTGAACAATGTGCAATCGGCAGCGAACATCCCCACTTCTGACCTTATGATGGAGGGATAGTCATTGATGAAGCAGCTGAAGATGGCTGGGCCTAGGACACTGCCCTGAGGAACTCCTGCAGCGATGTCCTAGTATGGTAGCATAGTGGTTATGTTACTAGACTAGTAATCTAGTGGCCTGGACTAATAATCCAAAGACGTGAGTTCAAATACCACCATTTAAATTCAGTTAATTAAATAAATCTGGAATAAAAAGCTAGTATCAGTTATGTTGACCATGAAACTACTGGATTGCCATAAAACCTATCTGCTTCACGAATGTCCTTTAGGGAAGGAAATCTGCCGTCCTTACCTGGTCTGGTCTGGCCTATGTGTGACTCCAGACCCACAGCAATGTGGCTGACTCTTAACTGCCCTTTGAAATGGCCTAGCAAGCCACTCAGTTGTAACAAACCGCTACAAGAAATAAGAAGAATAAAACCGGACGGACCACCTGGCATCGACCTCGGCACCGGCTTTGAACACGACAAAGGCACACCCAGCCCAGTTGACCCTGAAAAGTCCTCCTCACTAACACCTGGGGACTTGTACCAAAATTGGGAGAGCTGTCCCACAGACTAGTCAAGCAACAGCCTGACAAAGTCACACCTTTCAGCCAATGTCCCAGACTCCTCCATCACCATCCCTGGGTGTGTCCTGTCCCACGGCAGGACAGACTTACCAGAGGTGGCGACACAGTGGTATACAGTCGGGAGGGAGTGGACCCGAGTCCTCAACATTGGCTCCGGACCCCATGAAGTCTCATGGCATCAGGTCAAACATGGACAAGGAAACCTCTTGCTGATCAGCATCTACTGCCCTCCCTCAGGTAATGAATCAGTACTCCTCCGTCTTGAACATCACTTGGAAGAAGCACCGAGAGTAACAAGGGCAAAGAATGGACTTTCGGTGGGGAACTTTAATGTCCATCACCAAGAGTGGCTCGGTAGCACCACGACTGACCGAGCTGGCTGGGTCCAGAAGGAAATAGGTGCCAGGCTGGGCCTGCAGCAGGTGGTGAGAGAACTACCACGAGGGAGAAACCTACCTGATCTCGTCCTCACCAATCTACCTGTCGCAGGTGCATCTGTCCATGACAGCAGTGGTAGCAGTGACCATCGCACAATCCTTGGGGAGATGAAGTCCCGTCTTCACACTGATGACACTCTCCATTGTGGTGTGTGGCACTAGTACCGTGCTAAATGGGATAGATTCAGAACAGATCTAGCAACTCAAAACTGGGCATCCATGAGGCGCTGTGGGCCACCAGCAGCAGCAGCAGGATTGTATTTCACCACAATCTGTAATCTCATGGCCTGACATATCCCTCACTCTATCATTACCATCAATCCTGGTTCAATGACGATTGTAGAAGAGCATGCCAGGAGCAGCACCAGGCATATGTAAAAATGAGGTGCCAACCTGGGGAAGCTGCAACACAGGGCTACATATATGCTAAACAACAGAAGCAGCATGCTATAGACAGAACTAAGCAATCCCACAATCAACAGATTAGATCAAAGCTCTGCAGTCCTGCCATATTCAGTCGTAAATGGTGGTGGACAATTAAACAACTAACAGGAGGAGGTGGCTCCATGAATATCCCCATTCTCAATGATGGCGGAGCCCAGCACCTGAGTGCAAAAGACAAGGCTGAAGCGTTTGCAACCATCTTCAGCCAGAAGTGCTGAGTGGATGATCCATTTCGGCCTTCTCCTGAGGTCCCCACCATCACAGAAGCCAGTCTTCAGCCAATTCTATTCACTCCACGTGCCATCAAGAAACAGCTGAGCGCACTGGATACATCAAAGGCTATGAGCACTGACAATATCCCGGATGTCATGCTGAAGACTTGTGCTCTAGAACTAGCCTCACCTCTAGCCAAGCTGTTCCAGTACAGCTAAAACACTGGCATCTACCCGACAATGTGGAAAACTGCCCAGGTGTGTCCTGTCCACAAATAGCAGGACATATCCAATCTGGCCAATTACCACCCCATCAGTCTACTCTCAATTATCAGCAAAATGATGGAAGGTGTCGTTGACAGTACTATCAAGCGGCGCTTACTTACTAATAACCTACTCACTGATGCTCAGTTTGGGTTCCGCCAGGACCACTTGGCTCCAGACCTCATTATAGCCTTGGTCCAAACATGGACAAAAGAGCTGAATTCCAGAGGTGAGGGGAGAGTGACTGCCCTTGACATCAAGGCAGCACTTGACCAAGTGTAGCATTAAGGAACCCTAGTAAAACTGAAGTCAATTGAAAAGCAACCGAAACAACAGGAAACAATCTTTAAGCAGTACTAAACAGCCCTGACCTGCTCATCATTCATGGGCCTAGTTTTTAATGGGTGAGTGCAATGCTGTGGGCAAAGCCTCACCTGAGCTCATGAAATTCAGTGAGGAAACTTGTTTCTTTTAGCCATTTAATTGAGAACCAATTATGGCAGGGACCTGACCTCTTCTCTCCCTTCCCCCAAATCCCAACCCACCATCCAAAATCGTCCATTGGCACAATGAGAATCGGGCATGTGACCGTAAAACTTAAGTGGCATTCCGAGGTTTTGGCACTAAAGATTGAGACGGGGCAGCAGAATTGCTTCCCACTCTCTTTCGTGGTACTTGGGTGTCCTCAGTGGTAGTGTGTTTCAGCCATGTACAAACAGATCAATGCAGTTTCCCTGTGGGGAGAATTACCATTAACTGTTGGCTGGTGCTTTCTCCGTGTTTTTCTATGTGTGTGATGAAAACTGGCACCACAGGCTGTAAAGTGTATTTGGATGTCATTAAAATTCATTTTCATTTTAAAATTTAATTGACTAAAACTGGACTGTTCCTAATGTTTCTGCAAGAGGCACCTACTTTTATACTGATAGGGATCTGTAGTCCCTCCTGATAATCCATTTGGCAAGCATCAGCAATGTTTAGAGCAGTCTGACTTTATTCTTAGGCCATATCAGTGTGCTGGTCATGACCCCTTGTAGCACAAGGGTCATGTCATTCGAAACCACCAATCTATAATTTCTGGCACGAGCCTTGCATGCCGTCTAGATGTCTCTTATAGATAAGAAATACATTTCTACCATACCATTATCTATTCTGTAACATACTCCACATCCCAAAATTATTCCAAATTAAGATTCCTGGGATTGGATTCTCCTCTAAGGTGGAGTAGTGATTTTTGTCCGCCTGTCCCACTTTGCCCTGGCCCATTTTTCGGGGGTAATTTTGCATGCACGGCAGACTCCTGTCAGGGTACTGCAACAAGGGAAGCCTGCCAATGCCAAAGAATGAAATGAAGTGGCAACAGATCTTAAATGGGGCAGAATAGCCCCAAAGTGACTTAAGCTTGGTGGGCCTTGGAAAGACCAAGACCTACAAAGAAAAGTGCACTGGAGCTGAAGTGGAGGTAGAGAAGATCTCTACTAGGACCTTTCCCTCAATTTGTGGCCTTACCACTACTACCCCAGGCCTACTGCCACCTTTCATCAGGTGGTCTTGGAGAATGACGGAAAGATGGGAGCAAAATTAGGAGAGAAATTGGTGTTTCTACCATCATGTTTTTATAAATTTTGGACACTAGTTTATAGGGGTAATACCCGATGTCACTTTCCTCCTCCTGTTCATCCTCTTCCTGTGGGTCACCTCATTTCCTCATGCTCCTTGTTGGATGGTAAAATTGTGCAATATTTAGCAGATGATGACGATTTTAGAGACCTTGACAGTACTATCAAGCAACACCCCAGCTGAGCTGCCCAAATATGGAAACTACGATGGTATGAGGCGCGAGTTGGGTAGGATTGATTGGGGAATGTCACTCAAAGGGTTGACGGTGGATAGGCAATGGCAAACATTCAAAGACTGCATGGATGAACTACAGAATTTGTTCATTCCAGTTTGGCATAAAAATAAAACAAAAAAGGTGACTCAACCGTGGCTAACAAGGGAAATTAGGGATAACAACGGAAAATGCTGGAAAAACTCAGCAGGCCAGGCAACATCCGTGGAGAGAAATTAGAGTCGACGTTTCGGGTCTAACCCTTTTTCAAAACTGGAAAGGAAATGAAATAGATCGAAAGGCAGGGCTGCGATAGAACAAAAGAAGTAAAGAGACATTAAGAGGTATTCAAAACCAGACGAGATGGTGATAGGACTAGTGGAGACAAAAGACGGCTCAGATTAGGTGTGAAGTGTACTGGCAGGATGAGAGACAGCTGCCATGTGGGAGAGAGAAAAAAAAAGGAAAAGGGGGGTGAAGGTAAAACCCAAAACAAAGGGGTGGAAAAAAAATATAAGTAAAAATGTAATAGGGGCCGAGGTTATGATCTGAGGTTATGATTTCCTTTCCAGTTTTGAAAAAGGGTTCACCCGAAACGTCGACTCTAATTTCTCTCCACGGATGTTGCCTGGCCTGCTGAGTTTTTCCAGCATTTTCTGTTGTTATTTCGGATTTCCAGCATATGCAGTATTTTGCTATCGTACAAGGGAAATTAGGGATAGCATAAGATCCAAGGAGAGGACATATAAATTGGCCAGAAAAAGCAGTAAACCTGAGGATTGGGAGCAGTTTAGGATTCAACAAAGGAGGACAAAAGGATTTATTAAGAAGGGGAAAATAGAGTATGAGAGTAAGCTTGCAGGGAACATAAAAACTGACTGTAAAAGCTTTTATAGATATGTGAAGAGAAAAAGATTGGTGAAGTCAAGCGTAGGTCCCTTGCAGTCAGAATCAGGGGAATTTATAATGGGGAACAAAGAAATGGCAGACCAATTAAATACATATTTTGGTTCTGTCTTCACAAAGGAGGGCACAAGTAAACTCCCAGAGATGTCAGGAAACATAGGGTCTGATGAAAGGGAGGAACTGAAAGAAATCAGTATTTGTAGGGAAATGGTGTTAGGGAAATTGACGGCATTGAAGGCCGATAAATCCCCAGGGCCTGATAATCTACATCCTAGGGTACTTAAGGAAGTGGCACTAGAAATAGTAGATGCATCGCTGGTCATCTTCCAAAATTCGATAGACTCGAACAGTACCCATGGATTGGAGGGTAGCTAATGTTACCCCACTATTCAAAAAAGGTGGTAGAGCGAAAACGGGGAATTACAAACCGGTAAGCCTGACATCGGTAGTGGGGAAAATGCTAGAGTCCATTATAAAAGATGTAATAGCAGAGCACTTGGAAAACAGTGACAGGATCGGACAAAGTCAACATGGATTTACAAAGGGTAAATCGTGCTTGACTAATCTACTGGAATTTTTTGAGGATGTAACAGGTAAAATAGATAAGGGAGAACCAGTGGATGTGGTGTATTTGGACGTTCAAAAGGTGTTCGATAAGGTCCCGCATAAGAGATTAGCGTGTAAAGTTAAAGCACATGGGATTGGGGGCAAGGTATTGACTTGGATAGAGAACTGGTTGGCAGACAGAAAGCAAAGAGTTGGAATAAACGGGTCTTTTTCCAAGTGGCAGGCAGTGACTAGTAGGGTACTGCAGGGATCGGTCCTTGGATTCCAGCTAGTCACAATATATATTAATGATCTAGACAAGGGAACTAGATGTAATATCTCCAAGTTTGCAGGCAACACAAAGCTGGGTGGGCGTGTGTGCTGTGAGGAGGATGCCGAGAAGCTCCAGTATGATTTGGACAGGTTGGGTGATTGGGCAGAAGCATGGCAGATGCAATATAACGTGGATAAATGCGAGGTTATCCACTTTGGTGTCAAAAACCAGGAGGCAGATTATTATCTGAATGGCAATAGATTGGGAGAAGGGGAAGTGCAACGAGACCTGGGTGTCCTTGTACACCAGTCGCTGAAGGTAAGCATGCAGGTGCAGCAGGTGGTTAAGAAGGCAAATGGTATGTTGGCCTTCGTAGCGAGAGGGTTTGAGTACAGGAACAAGGATGTCTTGCTGCAGTTGTACAGGGCCTTGGTGAGACCACATCTTGAGTATTGTGTGCAGTTTTGGTCGCCTTATCTGAGGAAGGATGTTCTTGCCATGGAGGGAGTGCAGCGAAGATTCACCAGACTGATACCTGGGATGGCAGGAATGACGTATGAGGAGAGATTGGGTCGATTGGGCTTATACTCATTGGAGTTTAGAAGAATGAGAGGAGATCTCATTGAAACTTATAAAATTCTAAAAGGACTGGAGAGACTAGATGCAGGAAGGATGTTCCCGATGGTCAGGGAGTCCAGAACCAGGGGTCACAGTCTAAGGATAAGGGGTAAGCCATTTAGGACAGAGATGAGGAGGAATTTCTTCACCCAGAGAGTGGTGAACCTATGGAATTCTCTACCACAGAAGGCAGCAGAGGCCAATTCATTAAATATATTCAAGAAGGAGTTAGATATATTTCTCAAGGCTAAAGGGATCAAGAGATATGGGGAGAAAGCAGGGACAGGGTACTGAATTTGGATGATCAGCCATGATCTCACTGAATGGCGGAGCAGGCTCAAGGCGTCGAATGGTTTACTCCTGCTCCTATCTTCTATGTTTCTAAATAGTCAGCACAGATTCAGACTGGGAAGATTCTGCCTGATCAACCTCCTAGCATTCTTTGAGGAAGTGAGAACTCTTGGTTTTCTCGTATTTCTGGGAGGTTTTTTGTGTCTTCCTAGGACTAACATGGCAAGGGAATACACAATGAATGGTAGGACCCTAGGAAGGACAGAGGATCAGAGGGACCTTGGTGTGCATGTACATAGATACCTGAAGGTAGCAGGACAGGTAGATAAGGTGGTTAAAAAGGCATATGGTATATACTTATATTCTATGCCTTGGCTAATGAAGGCAAGAGCAGGGAGGTTATGATGGAGCTGTACAAAACGCTAGTTAGACCACAGCTGGAATGCTGTGTGCAGTTCTGGTCGCCACACTATAGGAAGGATGTGATTGCATTGGAGAGGGTGCAGAGGAGATTCACCAGGATGTTACCTGGGCTGGAGCGCTTCAGCTATGAAGACAGACTGGACAGGCTGGGGTTGTTTTCCTTAGAGCAGAGAAGGCTGAGGGGGGACCTGATTGAGGTGTACAAAATGGTGAGGGGCATAGATAGGGTAGATAGAAAGGAACTTTTCCCCTTAGTAGAGGGGTCAATAACCAGGGGGCATAGTTTCAAGGTAAGGGGCAGGAGGTTTAGAGGGAATTTGAGGAAAAACTTTTTCACCCAGAGGGTGGTTGGAATCTGGAACTCACTGCCTGAAAGGGTGGTAGAGGCAGGAACCCTCACAACATTCAAGAAGCATTTGGATGAGCACTTGAAGCACCATAGCATACAAGGCTACGGACCAAGTGCTGGAAAATGGGATTAGAATAGACAGGGCTTGATGGCCGGCGTGGACACAATGGGCCGAAGGGCCTCTTTCTGTGCTGTATAACTCTATGACTCAATGCCTGCACTATTCCAATGGCCACCTCTTTCAAAGCCCTAGGATGTAGGTCATCCGGTCCTTGGGGTTTGTCGACTTTTAGTCCCATTATTTTTGCTAGTACTGTTTTTTTACTATTAATAATTTCTTTAAGTTCCTCATTCTCGTCACACCCTTGGTATTTCTGGGAGGTTTTGTGTGTCTTCCTCCGTGAAGGCAGAAACAAAGTGTTTATTTAATTTCTCTGCCATTTCCTCATTCCCCATTATAAATTTCCCCGTCTCTGACTGTAAAGGACCTACATTTACCTTCGCCAGTCTTTTCCTTTTCACATACCTATAGAAGCTTTTACAATCCGGTTTTATATTTTTCGCTAGTTTGTGCTCATATTCCATTTTCTCTTTATTTATCAATTTCTTGGTCCCACTTTGCTGATTTCTAAAACGATCCCAATCCTCAGGCTGACTGCTTTTTCTGGCAACTGTATAAGCTTCCTCCTTTGACTTAATACTAGCTTTAATTTCTTTGATTAGCCATGGTTGGATCATTTTGCCTTTTGGGTTTTTATGCCCTAGAGGAATATATGTTTGTTGCAAATTATGCATTATTTCCTTGAATGTTAGCCATTGTATGGCCACCTTCATACCTTTTAGTGCAATCTACCATGGCCAACTTGTCCCTCATACCCTTGTAGTTTCCTCTGTTTAGATTGAAGACTTTAGTTTCAGATTGGACTACATCACTCTCAAACTTAATGTAAAATTCAATCATATTATGGTCATTTGTCCCTAAAGGCCCCTTTACCACAAGATTATTGATTAGCCCTTTCTCATTACACAGTACCAGATCCAGAATAGCCTGTTCCTTGGTTGGTTCCTCCACATACTGATCCAGGAAACCATCTCGCATGCATTCCAAGAATTCGTCCTCCACACCATTAGTGGTCATTTGATTTGCCAGTCAATATGTAGATTAAAGTCCCCCATGATTACCGTATTGCCCTTGTTACATGCACTTCTAATCTCTTGATTGATACTGTGCCCTACATTACCACTACTGTTTGGTGGTCTATACACAACTCCCACCAATGTTTTCCGCCCTTTGCTGTTTCTTAGCTCCACCCAAACTGATTCCAGTTCTACATCACGATCTGCCGAGCCAAGATCTTTTATCGCTACTGTACCGATCTCATCCCTTATTAACAGCGCTACACCACCTCCTTTTCCTTTTTGTCTGTCCTTCCTAAACGTTGAGTACCCTGGAACATTCAGTTCCCAGCTTTGGTTACCCTGCAACCATGTCTCTGTAATGGCAATTACATCATACCCATTTACTTCTATTTGTGCCATTAATTCATCCACCTTGTTGCAAATGCTACGTGCATTTAGATAAAGTTCCTTCAACTTTGCCTGTTTAATATTTTTCTGCACTTTGATCCACTTTACTATTGGCCTTTGTTTCTGCTCCCTGCTAGTTTTGCTGACTACTTTCCTAACTTGCACTTCCAGCTTTGTTTCTCTCCGATCTGGGCCCACACTTAGGTTCCCAGCACCCTGACAAACTAGTTTAAATCCTTCCCAACAGCACTAGCAAACTTTACAGCCAATTAATTACTTTTGAAGTGTAGTCCCTGTTATAATGTAGGAAACGCGGCAGGCAATTTGTGCACAGCAAGCTCCCACAAACTGCAAAGAGATAATAACAAGATAATATTTTAATGATGTTGGTTGAGGGATAAATATTGGCTAGGCCACTGGCGAATACTTCCCTGCTCTTCTTCGAAATAGTGCATGGGATCTTTTACGTCCACCTGAGAGAGCATCTCATCTCATCAGTGCAGCACTCCCCGTGTCAGCCGAGATTTAGTGCGCAAGTCTCGAGTGGGACTTGAACCCACAATCTTTCGACTTGGGAGGCGTGAGCGAACTGAGCCACGGCCAACACCACACAAGTGCAAACATAGAAACATAGAAGATAGGAGCAAGAGTAGGCCATTTGGCCCCTCGAGCCTGTTCCGCCATTTAATGAGATCATGGCTGATCATCCAAATCCAGTACCCTGTCCCTGCTTTCTCCCCATATCCCTTGATCCCTTTAGCCTTAAGAGATACTGTGAACACTGTGAAAACCTGAACTTCATCACAATAGAATACTAGAAAATCCACGTTTTAACACACGGGCTTTCACAGGACCCATCAACAACAATTTGCATTTATGTAGTTACACAGAAAAACATCCCAAGGTACTTCACAGATGCTTAAGGACAAAAATGGACATCAAGCCAAAGAAACAGATATTAGAAGTGACCAAAAACTTTTTCAAAAATAAGGGTCTTAAAGGAGGAAAGTAAAGGAAGACTTGCATTTATATAGCGCCTTTCACGATCACCGGACGTCCCAAAGCGCTTTACAGCTAATGAAGTACTTTTTGAAGTGTAGTCACTGTTGTAATGTAGGAAACATGGCAGGCAATTTGCACACAGCATGTTCTTACAAACAGCAATGTGATAATGGCCAGACAATCTGCTATTTTGAGGTGTTGGTTGAGGGATAAATATTGGCCAGGACACCGGGGATAACTCCCCTGTTCTTCTTCGAAATAGTGTCATGGGGTCTTTTACGTCCACTTGAGGGGGCAGACGGGGCCTCGGTTTAACGTCCCATCCAAAAGACGGCAAGGGGACAAGCAGAGGGATTTACTAACGGAGATCATTCCAGAACATGGGGCCTAGGTGACCATCAATGGTTTGTGGGGGGGGGAGGAGTCAGGGGAACCGCAAGAGGTTAGAGGTATGGAGAGTTTGGGGGACATTTGTAGCACGGGAGGAGGTTACAGATATAGTGACGGGCAAGGCCACAAAAGGATTTAAAGTTGAGGATAAGAATTTTAAATTTGAGGATTTAAGTGACCAGGAGCCATTGTAGGTTTGCAAGGATAAAGGTGATGGGCATGTGGGACTTAGTGAAAGATGGGATATGGGCAACAACGCTTGGAGGATGAGAGGCCAGCCAGCAGAGCATTGGAATAGTCGAGTCTAAAGGTGACAGACATGGATGAGGGTTTCTGTGACAAATGGACAGGTAGTAATGGAAACAGGCAATTTTTAATGGTCTTGTTTTGGAACTGGAAGTAGGTAGTCTTTATGATGGAGAGGATATAGGGTCAGAAGCTCAGCTAAAGGTAAAATGGCACACCAAGGTTGCGAACAGAGCCTAGTTCAGATGGAGACGGTGGCTGGGAAATGTGATCGAGTCAGTGGCAAGGGTACGGATTTTGTAACGGGAGTTGAAGACTATGGCTTTGGTCTTCCCAATGTTTAGCTGGAGGAAATTGTGGCTCATCCAAAACCGAAATTCGGACAAGCAGTCTGACATCAAAAATGCAGTGGAGGAAACAAAAGAGGTGATGGAGAGGTTGTGTTTTGTGTTATCAGCATACATGTAGAATGTGAACTCATGTCTGTGGATGATGTCCCCAGGGGCAGTGCAAGAATGAGAAAAGAGAAGCCATTGACAGTGAACCTCTGTTATGACAAATAATACTGAAGTTCTTCACTCCACAATCATAATGTCAATTTAACATATCAGAGGCAATTCTACACAAAATAGGTTTCCAGCCTACTCCAATTATTAATGTAGAAGCATACAACTTAGTAACAAGTAACTGAGGCGTACAGATGTCTCCTTTTATAATATCTAAAATTATGTAAGAATTCAGTCGAATCTGTATCCTCTTTAATCAACAATCTAAACCACATAATTTAAAACTGTGGGAACTAGTCTTACCTCCAAGTGTCATTCCAGCTGCAAAGCACTTTCTCAGACGACATGATGGACAGTTTTTTCTCCTTACTTTATCAATAGTGCAATCATTTCTGCTGGCACACAGAAACTTGTGTTTTCCTAGGAGAGAAAGAACCAAATAAAAGTTATAATATAATACAAAATTCTGGGATCTACAGTACTGATTAAAATAAATGTAGACACGAGCAAACTGAGCAGCAAAACTAGTAGCAAGTGGTGAGCAAGACCATAAAGAATTGCATTTGTCTGTTATTACTAATAGTGTCTTGCTCCAATCATAAAATAGGAGAAAGAAGACGAGTAATAAAAACATTTTTGTGAAGGCATTGTTAAAGGCCCCTCCCTGAAAAGCCCCTGTAGAATTGTACAGCGAGTGGGGTGAGGATATACATGAAAAGTGAGTCCTGGACAAAGGAGGATTTCAAAGTATCAGCACAAGTATTACTTGTTTAATAATATATAACAATGCAATAGGCAATTCATGATTTTTATACAAAAGAAAACATCTGAAATAATCTAATCTCACTTAAAAAGGCAAAAGTGAGCGCACGAAACAACATCCTGAATAAGCTCACTAACACAAGATGGGGAGCAAGCCCGAAAACATTGCGAACCAGTGCACTTGCTCTTTGCTATTCCACTGCCGAATACGCCTGCCCTGCATGGGAAAGGTCTACTCATGCCAAGAAAATGGATGCCATTCGGAATGCAAGCTGCCGATTTATCACAGGTTGCTTAAAACCAACAAACACCAACAGCCTATATATCCTGGCGGGTATCGCTCCCCCTGATATAAGAACGGTAGCCAGCAAGAAAGAGCGACTCCGTCAAACATCAGATGAGAGGCACCCTCTGCATTGTCATACACCTACACCCAGCTGCCTAAAGTCAAGGAAGAGCTTCATGAACAGTGTTGTTCCATTACAATCAACCTCATCTGAAGCCCGCATCGCCTTGTGGAAAGACCGGCTCGCCAGTCTTGAACAACCCCCAGCGATGGAAATTTTACCTGATGAAACCTTCCCCCAGGAGCTAATTGCAACTGGGCAATCTGGAAGTGCCTTAACAAACTTAGGACCGGTGTAGGTTGCTCAAAGGTGTCACTAAGCAAATGGGGATATTCAATCAGCCCGACAACTTGTGAACGTGGAACTGAGGCACAGACTATGCAACATCTCCTGCAATGCCCATCGTTAGAGGAACCCTGCACTGTTGCAGATCTTGCCGAATCCAACAACAAGGTGCAAAAACGTGTCCAGTTCTGGCTGGGCTATGTATAGACTGTCCGTGGACACGATAAGAAGACGACTTAAAAAGGTTTTAAGTGCCCAAATTAAGGACCTACCTAAATATATACTGTATGTTGAAAATATTATATTATGACAACTAGTATTAATGCTTTGCTCCAATGAAGTTCTGCACACCTCATTCATGTCACTAACAGAAGTTCACAATGCCACATCAGGACAATTCAATTATAGTTAGTTTGAAGAAAATATATGGAGCAATCAATCGCACCAATGTATCACACACATAGTAAAATGTAATGATCATGCTTTAATAATGGATTGATTGCACCAAATATGATAGAACATGTAACATTTCAACACCATTATGTATTCTACAATATGAATTGGCATCCTGTCCAAATCTGAAGTAATTAGCTACCATCTATCTTAATGGCTTCAAAGGAAAATGCAAACTCATAAGAGTGATTAAGCAATTACATTAAAATATATATATGGATTTTATGTGACACTTATGCTATAAATAGTGCATTTTAAAGATTATTTATAACTAAAGCAGTACAAGGTTGACTGAAATCCCCACCATCTGTTTCTAAACTAACTCTTACAATAAAACAGAAAATAAACCTGGGCATTAATCTGGAGGAACATAATACCCGATTGTTGTAGAATTCACCCTATTTTAATTCCACTGAAATTGAAAATTATTCCCATAATCTTTTTGGTTGCCAGAAAAAGCAGTCAGCCTGAGCAAAAAATAACAAAAAGATTGATTAAGAAAGGGAAGATAGATTATGAAAGTAAATTAGCAAAAAATATAAAAACAGATAGTAAGAGTTTTTATAGTTATATAAAAAGAAAAAGGGTGGCTAAAGTAAATGTTGGTCCCTTAGAGGATGAGACCGGGAAATTAATGGTGGGAAATATGGAGATGGCAAAAACACTGAATGAATATTTTATATCAGTCTTTACAGTAGAAGACACTAAGACTATCCCAACACTGGACAAACAGGGAGCTAAAGGGGGGCAGGAGCTAAACACGATCAAAATCACGAAGGAAGTGGTACTCGGTAAAATAATGGGACTCAATGCGGATAAATCACCTGGACCTGATGGCTTACATCCTAGAGTCTTGAGGGAAGTGGCGGTAGGGATTGTGGATGCATTGGTAATAATTTTCCAAAACTCCCTGGACTCGGCAAAGGTCCCGGCAGACTGGAAAACTGCTAATGTAACACCCTTATTTAAAAAGGGCAGTAGACAGAAGGCTGGAAACTATAGACCGGTTAGCCTAACATCTGTGGTAGGTAAAATTTTGGAGTCCATTATTAAGGAGACAGTAACAGGACATTTGGATAATCATAATTTAATAGGACAAAGTCAGCATGGTTTTATGAAGGGGAAGTCATGTTTGACAAATTTGCTGGAGTTCTTTGAGGAAGTAACATATAGGGTGGATAAAGGGGAACCAGTGGACGTAGTGTATTTAGACTTCCAAAAGGCATTTGACAAGGTGCCACACAAAAGATTATTGCTTAAGATAAAAAATCACGGGCTTGGGGGTAATATTCTGGCATGGATAGAGGATTGGCTATCTAACAGAAGGCAGAGAGTTGGGATAAATGGTTTATTCTCAGACTCGCAATCAGTAACTAGTGGTGTTCCGCAGGGGTCAGTGCTGGGTCCCCAACTCTTTACAATCTATATTAACGATTTGGAGGAGGGGACCGAGTGTAACATATCAAAGTTTGCAGATGATACTAAGATGGGAGGGAAAGTAGTGAGTGAGGAGGACATAAAAAACCTGCAAGGGGACATCGACAGGCTAAGTAATTGGGCAGAGATTTGGCAGATGGAATACAATACTGGAAAGTGTGAGGTTATGCACTTTGGCAGGAAAAATCGTAGAGCAAGTTATTATCTTAATGGCAAGAAACTGGAAAGTACTGAAGTACAAAGGGATCTGGGGGTCCTGGTGCACGAAACTCAAAAGGTTAGTATGCAGGTGCAGCAAGTGATTAAGAAGGCCAATGGAATGTTGGCTTTCATTGCTAGGGGGATAGAATATAAAAATAGGGAGGTATTGCTTCAGTTGTACAAGGTATTGGTGAGACCGCACCTGGAATACTGCATATAGTTTTGGTGTCCATACTTAAGAAAAGACATACTTGCTCTCGAGTCAGTACAAAGAAGGTTCACTCAGTTAATCCCGGGGATGAGGGGATGGACATATGAGGAGAGGTTGAGTAGATTGGGACTCTACTCACTGGAGTTCAGAAGAATGAGAGGCGATCTTATTGAAACATATAAGATTGTGAAGGGGTTGGATCGGGTGGATGCGGGGAGGATGTTCCCGATGATGGGTGAAACTAGAACTAGGGGGCATAGTCTTAGAATAAGGGGCTGCTCTTTCAAAACTGAGATGAGGAGGAACTACTTCACTCAGAGGGTGGTAGGTCCATGGAATATGCTGCCCCAAAAAGCTGTAGAAGCTACATTACATAAATTTAAAATAGAAATAGACAGTTTCCTAGAAGTAAAGGGAATTAAGGGTTACGGGGAGCGGGCAGGAATTTGGACAGGAGTCTAGGCTCGGATCGGACATGGCCCTGTGGGTCGCGGAGCGGGCCCAGGGGCCGTGTAGCCTGATCCTGCTCCTATTTCGTGTGTCTAATTCTGTTAGATTCAGGAGATGGTTCTGTGATAGTAGATTGGCTGTTAGAATCAGATCAGCCATGATCTTATTGAATGGCGGAGCAGGCTTGAGGGGCCGATTGGCCTACTCCTGCTCCTATTTCTTATGTTATGATTGGGATCTTTTTAGAAATCAGCAAAGGGGGACCAAGAAATTGATAAAGGGAAAATGGAATATGAGCACAAACTAGCAAAAAATATAAAAACAAAGTGTAAAAGCTTCTATAGGTATGTGAAAAGGAAAAGACTGGCGAAGATAAATGTAGGTCTTATACAGTCAGAGGCGGGAGAATTTATAATGGGGAATGAGGAAATGGCAGAGAAATTAAATAAATACTTTTTTTCTGTCTTCACGGAGGAAGACACAAAACACCTCCCAGAAATACAAGAAAACCAAAGGGTGTGATGAGAATGAGGAACTTAAAGAAATTAATAAGTAAAAAAAAGTACTAGCAAAATTAATGGGACTAAAAGTCGATACATCCCAAGGACCGGATGATCTACATCCTAGGGTTTTAAGGAGGTGGCCATTGCAATAGTGGACGCATTGGTTGTCATCTTCCAAAATTCTATAGATTCTGGAACGGTTCCTGCAGATTGGAGGATAGCAAATGTAACCCCGCTATTTAAGAAAGGAGGGAGAGAGAAAATGGGAAACTACAGACCTGTTAGTCTCACATCAGTAGTTGGGAAAATGCTGGAATCTATTATAAAGGATGCAATAACTGGGCACTTAGAAACTAATAGTAAGATTGGGCAGAGTCAACATGGATTTATGAAAGGGAAATCCTGTTTGACAAACCTATTGGAGTTTTTTGAGGATGTAACTAGTGGAGTAGACAAAGGGGAACCCGTAGATGTGGTGTATCTGGATTTTCAGAAGGCCTTCGATAAGGCCCCACACAAGAGGTTGGTGAACAAAATTAGGGCACATGGAATGAGGGGGTAATATACTAGCAGGGATTGAGCATTGGTTAACGGACAGAAAACAGAGAGTAGGAGTAAACGGGTCATTTTCGAGTTGGCAGTTCTGACGAAGGGTCATCGAACTGAAACGTTAACTCGGTTTCTCTCTCTACAGATGCTGCCTGACCACCTGAGTATTTCCAGCATTTTCTGTTTTTATTTCAGATTTCCAGTATCCGCGGTATTTTGCTTTTGAATTTATTTTTGATAGTGTTGGCTGAGGGAATGTTGGCCAGGACACTGGTTGAATTACCTGCTCTTTCTCAAAAAGTGACATGGGGCTGGATGTTAGCGAAGGGGATATTTTGAGGTTGGGAAACCCAGAAGTACGGGTTTCCTGACCGTCCTGCAGTGAAAAACAGTTTGACTTAATTGGCTGCAGGAGTACCAGAAAAGATATTATAATGGCCCAGAACTTCGGGTCTCCACGGGTGAGTACACACGGGGTACTCACCCGTAGGCCCAATGGAAGTGCCGGTTTCCTGTATGCACTGCGCATGTGTGGGAAACCGGCACTTCCGTTCCCCTAAAGGAAGGGGTTCAGAGTTCAAACAAGTGCGCGGGAGAGGCTGTGCGTGCGCATCGAACTTACATTTTTTTTGCAGGTTTTCCCGGGAAGGTAAGTCTCCAGGAGTTACACATTTAAAAAGCAGTCGTAAGGCCTGTTTTTTACAAGGTAAGTGGTGAATTAATTAAAATTAAAACATTTTTTCCACAGGTTTATTATTTTTAAATACTTTAAAGGTAAGTTTATTTTTAGCCCCGTTAGAAAATAAAATTATTTTTTTCACAAATTTAAATTATTGTTTGAAATAGTTATTTCATGTAATTTATAGTTTATTTAAAAAATGATTTTTTAAAAAATTATTTGAAGATTTAGTGATGTTTTGGGGCTTGTAGTATTTATAGTTTTGACAGCTCTTCCTGTCAATTTTATGAATGGGCATTTCCCTGCTCCAATTGGCTCCTCATGGCCCACGTGATCCCAGGGGACGCATCGAACTAACTGCGCCCCTGGGATACGCAAGCACTGCGCGCCGGCAGTTGGAGCAGGCCCAGGATCGCAATTCCACGCGGGCCCACAGCTCAACGGCCGGCGCGCAAGGTAAGTGCAGATCGGGGCCTTACACCCGCGGGAAGCCCCCGACCCGAATTTCTGGGCTAAGAATATTGATGAGTACCAAGCACGGCAGCAAAGACCTGTGGAGGTTCAAACAAGACAGTGAAGGAAGCATTACAGCAAGCATGTCTTCCGGAACAGGATATCGCATCTCAACATGACAAGAGGAGCAGTGTGTGAGGAGGTTGCGTTTCAGCAGGAAGGAAGTCACTGACCTGTTATCTGTTACAACAGGAACTGGATTCAAACACCAGAGCACAACCTGTTGCTGTAAAGATAACAGTGGTTCTCAACTTCTATACCACAAGCTCATTCCATGCTGCAACAGGTGACATCAGTAACATCAGTTAGTTTATTGTCCATATATGGCCATCAAGCAGGTGATGGATTGCAAGGCAAGAGCAATACATCACCTTCTCAATGCAGGCTGCTGATCAAGAGGAGAGATGTTCACATGGTGTGTGACCACAGGCAGCGAATAATGCAGGTCTGTGCCTTTTATCTGCCATTATGGCAGTAGTCATAATGCCTTCATACTGCACCAATCCTCAACCACCACCACCCCTCCCCAACCCCTCATCTTCGACCCAGACCAGCGAATGTCAGGCTGGCTCCTCGCTACACCTAGCTCGTGATTCCTGTCAGGAACCCAGGCACAGACGCAGGCCACCGATACAACAAGAGGCACACTCAAACCATAGCGGCCTCAAGCAAAGGTTCCAGTGCCTGGACCGATCCGGTGGAATCCTGCAGTATAGCTCTGATCGAGTCTCCAGATTTGTAGTGATTTGCTGCATGCTACACAACTATGCCATTCAGTGGAGCCAAGCTTTGCAACCACCACAGGAGGAAGAGGAGCAGGAGCAAGATGAAGATGGGAATGGGGAAGAGGAGGATGATGAGGAAAATCAAGGCTGAGCAGTGCTACAAGCTGTCATAGAGTTGTAAGACAACAAATTACTGAGGAGTGATTCTCCCAAGCAAACCTGCCCCCAGCACACCAATGGTCTCACCATATGACCCACTCCTTCCACCCAACTTTTGACTGCCCTCCAACACGACTAACTCATTGAGCTTACTCTTCAATAACAAAGTATGAAGACCAACAGAAGAGCCAAGCACATTGTGCACTGTGTATGTTACAACTATTTCCTCCTCTTTATATTGACATTAAATCACCGTAGTGTAATCCCTTTGTGCCTATCCTCTGTGCTGATTGACCTATTCTAGTGCTCCTCCGAGAGGTTTCCCTGCTGCAGGAGTCTGGGATTTGGGTGGCTGATGATCATCCTCAGAGCACTTGAGATGGTCGTGGTGGGTGAACTCTAGCAGCTCTGGGGCTTGAGAGCCCAACTGCAGACTGCTGTATCTCGGCGTCGGCCAGGGCATTCTGGGCCAGCTGGCTGTATGGGGCCAATAAAGGCGTTGGGTCAGAGGCTGGTAGGGGAGCAAGTGCGTTGACTGAGAAAGGACAGCATGAGCCTCTCAAATTGGGCCAATGCCACCATCGTTGGGCTGCATCTCTACACTCCCTCTGCTCTGCGTGAGAAGAGAACGAAGGAATGTAGTGATGCTCTGGAAGATCTTACCCATGGTCTCCGCACGCCTATCGAAGCTCTCCTTCATGGATTGAAAGGCTGAGGGGATGTTAGACACCAGAGTCATGGTAGCAGCAGTGAGCTCCCAGCGAAGCTGTCTGAGCTCTCACCAGAGGCTCCATCAGTGAGAGCCCCACTGCAGTGTTAATAGAGCAGGCCACTCATTCCTGGTTGACTGTATGGAATAAATGCCTTGCTGGATGACCCCACACAAGCCAGAGCTGGTCTCCTACGTGCTCTGTGGCATTGTGTGCAATCTCTCGAACAGGCTGCCCAATACACTTACAAGGTCCTTGTGCATAGGTCTTTGAATGTAGGCTGTGTCCTCGAGATCATCTATCCCCTCGAGATCTTCATCTGTGCCTTTGGCAGCAGGGGTAGGATACGAGCTCCCCCACTGGTAGCTGCTTCCTGGCACATCCCATACCCTTACCCACTCTCGTATGCACTGGCTCTCAGTGAGTCTCCTAGTACAGACCCCTCTAGCTCATCTTCTAACGTATGCGTAGTGCCAGTCTCTGAGCTAGTGGCTGATAAAGTAAGGATAAGTGACGCAGTGTCATCTCAGTTGATGCTTTCTGTTAGTTCCTCATCCTTCGGGCACTCTACATTTTGTTAACCTGAAAGGGATGAGAAGTACAAGGATTTGCTTTTCGTGACAAATAAGCAGAGATGAGTGGCTGCTAGAAGCAGCTGCACTTTGTTATGCACAGTGTATGACAGCGAGATTTCAGTGAGAAGGGACAGAGTGAAAGAGAGCCAAGCACCCTGCAGGGTGCGAACTCTAGCCTGGCGGCTCGCGACCCCCTGGACACAACCCATCCCCATGATCTGCATTACTTCCTCAAGTGGGGAGAGGACCCGAATAGATGCTCCCTATCCTCATCTTCTCATTATTAGTCACCTGTTTTGCCTGTAAGAAAGAAGGGAGAGTGTTAGAGCCTTGTGAGATGATTGAAGGATGTGCACGTTCAGGTTGAATAGTGATGCTGATGTGTGGTAGAGCTGTGAGGAAATGAAGACAGCACTCGTGAGGAAAGTAAGAGGTGCAGAGTGTGGCATTAGGAGCAGAAGGAGATGGAGTGAGGTGTGCTGGAATGAATGGAGGAGAGTGCTGATAATTGGGGGAGGCAAAGGTGATTGAGTGCTGGGATTTCAGGTAGTGCAGGGTAATGCAATGAGTGATGTGAGGTTGGAGTTAGTGGTCTTACTTTAGCAACACTGTCAGGCCATTAAACTTCAATCCACATTGGAGCCAGGTCCGTGGGGCGATGCTCTTGACACTGTCACCCTTGCCCATTTGTGCCTACTGCTGCCATATTTTCCTGTTACTTGCTGGGAAGAGGACAGCCATTCCTCCACTGCAATATCTGAAAAGCGAGGAACCCTTGAAGCATTTGCTTCTGCTGCCATCTCCTGTGCTGCCTTCAGGTTGCCTGCAGCCAAAGTGCATCTTCAGAGCTGCAAGCTCCCTTTAAATAATGCAGGATCACCGGAAATTGAAGGCCCCGATTAGGCGAGTGCCTGCCTAGTTAATTATAATGAGAGCTCCTGATGAACAAATCAGTATTGTCCCATGAGACGAGGTGGCGCTGCCAGCATCGCACTGATTCTCAGACCAGAAACTGGCCAAACAAATTTCTTTCTCCAATTTTCCCATAACTGACACCTTGAGGTAGATCTGTCTTCACAAAGGAGGACACAAATAACCTCCCAGAGATGTCGGGGAACATAGGGTCTGATGAAAGGGAGGAACTGAATGAAATCAGTATTTGCAGAGAAATGGTGTTAGGGAAATTGATGGGATTAAAGGCTGATAATCTACATCCTAGGGTACTTAAGGAAGTGGCCCTAGAAATAGTAGATGCATTGCTGGTCATCTTCCAAAATTCGACAGACTCTGGAACAGTACCCATGGATTGGAGGGTAGCTAATGTTACCCGACTATTCAAAAAAGGTGGTAGAGAGAAAACGGGGAATTACAGACCGGTAAGCCTGACATCGGTAGTGGGGAAAATACTAGAGTCCATTATAAAAGATGTAATAGCAGAGCACTTGGAAAACAGTGACCAGATCGGACAAAGTCAACGTGGCTTTACAAAGGGTAAATCGTGCTTGACTAATCTACTGGAATTTTTTGAGGAAGTAACTGGTAAAATAGATAAGGGAGAACCAGTGGATGTGGTGTATTTGGACTTTCAAAAGGCTTTTGATAAGGTCCTGCATAAGAGATTAGCATGTAAAGTTAAGGCACATGGGATTGGGGGCAAGGTACTGACTTGGATAGAGAACTGGTTGGCAGACAGAAAGCAAAGAGTTGGAATAAACAGGTCTTTTTCCGAGTGGCAGGCAGTGACTAGTGGGGTACCGCAAGGATCGGTCCTTGGACCCCAGCTATTCACAATATATATTAATGATCTTGACGCGGGAACTAGATGTAATATCTCCAAGTTTGCAGAAGACACAAAGCTGGGTGGGCGTGTGTGCTGTGAGGAGGATGTTGAGAAACTCCAGTATGATTTGGACAGGTTGGGTGATTGGGCAGAAGCATGGCAGATGCAATATAACGTGGGTAAATGCAAGGTTATCCACTTTGGTGTCAAAAACAGGAAGGCAGATTATCTGAATGGCAATAGATTGGGAGAAGGGGAAGTGCAACAAGACCTGGGTGTCCTTGTGTACCAGTTGCTGAAGGTAAGCATGCAGGTGCAGCAGGCGGTTAAGGCGGCAAATGGTATGTTGGCCTTCGTAGCGAGAGGGTTTAGGTACAGGAACAAGGATGTCTTGCTGCAGTTGTACAGGGCCTTGGTGAGACCACATCTTGAGTATTGTGTGCAGTTTTGGTCACCTTATCTGAGGAAGGATGTTCTTGTCATGGAGGGAGTGCAGCGAAGATTCACCAGGCTGATACCTGGGATGGCAGGAATGACGTATGAGGAGAGATTGGGTCGATTGGGCTTATACTCGCTGGAGTTTAGAAGAATGAGAGGGGATCTCATTGAAACTTATAAAATTCTAAAAGGACTAGACAGACTATGTGCAGGAAGGATGTTCCCGATGGTTGGGGAGTCCCGAATCAGGGGTCACAGTCTAAGGGTAAGGGGTAAGCCATTTAGGACAAAGATGAGGAGGAATTTCTTCACCCAGAGAGTAGTGAACCTGTGGAATTCTCTACCACAGAAGGTAGTAGAGGCCAATTCATTAAATATATTGAAGAAGGAGTTAAATATATTTCTTAAGGCTAAAGGGATCAAGGGATATGGAGAGAAGGCAGGGACAGGGTACTGAATTTGGATGATCAGCCATGATCTCATTGAATGGTGGAGCAGGCTCGAGGGGCCAAATGGCCTACTCCTGCTCCTATCTTCTATGTTTATATTTCTATGTTTCTGACCCATTTTATACTATCTAACAAAGTCAAAACCTGTAGCTTATGCGTGTTGTGAATGAGAAATTGTACCACAGGACTAAAAATTACCCTTTACTTACAGCATAATGAAACGGAAATTGCACGGGGTGCCCAACACATTCTGCTGTCAACTCCAAAAGGTGGTAAATATCACAATCAGACAGTTATGTTTGGGTTAAAATAATGAGATTTATTCACAAATACAATACTTGCAGGAAGTGGAAAAACACAAGGAGGTACTTATGGTACAAATACTGAGAAAAACAATGAAAAACGCAATCAGGCCACAATAAAAGCTGAGCCAGACCCCACAAACAGTTGCAATAACCTCTTCAAAATTTATTTCTTAAAAAGTCCAATAATGTTCCAGACTTTTGAATGCAATAGACTTTGGAGGAAATAGACTTCCTGATCCAATGTTTATACAAGGGTGATCTGATATTCTTATTTACTGCAGAGGCCAGCTATCAATTGAGACACCACCGACACTTTGAAAGCCACAATTGAATCTGCCTCCACCACCCTATCAGGCAGTGCATTCCAGATCCTAACCACTCGCTGCGTAAAAAGGTTTTTCCTCATGTCGCCTTTGGTTCTTTTGCCAATCACCTTGAATCTGTGTCCTCTGGTTCGCAACCCTTCCACCAATGGGAACAGTTTCTCTCTATCTGCTCTGTCTAGACCCCTCATGGTTTTGAATATCTCTATCAAATCTCCTCTCAACCTTCTCTGCTCCAAGGAGAACAACCCCAGCTTCTGTAGTCTATCCACGTAACTGAAGTCCCTTATCCCTGGAATCATTCTCATAAATCTTTTCTGCACCCTCTCTAAGGCCTTCACATCCTTCCTAAAGTGCGATGCCCAGAATTGGACACAATACTCCAGTTGAGGCCGAGCCAGTGTTTTATAAAGGTTCATCATAACCTCCTTGCTTTTGTAATCTATGCCTCTATTTATGAAGTCCAGTATCCTGTATGCTTTTTTAACTGGTTTCTCAACCTGCCCTGCCATCTTCAGCGATTTGTGCACATAAGACTAGAACCTTTCCACCATCTACAAGGCACAAGTAAGGAGTGTGATGGAATACGCTCAACTTGCCTGGATGAGTCCAGCTCCAGCAACACTCAAGAAGCTCAACACCATCCAGGACAAAGCAGCCCGCTTGATTGGCACCTCATCCACCACCTTAAACATTCACTCCCTCCACCACTGGTGTATCGTGGCTACAGTGTGTACCATCTACAAGATGCACTGCAACAACTCGCCAAGGCTTCTTCGGCAGCACAAAGCCAAACCCACAACCTCTTCCACCTAGAAGGACAAGGGCAGTAGGCGCATGGGAACACCACTACCTCCAGGTTCCCCTCCAAGTCACACACCATCCTGACTTAGAAGTATATTGCCGATCCTTCATCGTTGCTGGGTCAAAATCCTGGAACTCCCTACCTAACAGTACTGTGGGAGTACCATCACCACATGAACTGCAGCAGTTCAAGAAGGCAGCTCACCACCACCTTCTCAAGAGCAATTAGGGATGGGCAATAAATGCTGGGCTTGCCAGTGACGCGCAGATCCCATAAACTAATAAAAAAAAAGACACGCCTGTTTGAAAGTCTGGTTTACCATAATTTGAACTTGTTTGGAGGTGCTCAATCAGACACCTGGGGGGCTAAGTTTGATAGCTCCCCAAAAACGGGAGCGGGGATCGCAATGTGCAATCGGCCCACGCCCGTTGAAAAGAATGCAAGGAGCATGCGACCTAATTACACGGATTGCACTATTCAGTCCTGCGCTGAATGCGCTTCCGAGTGATTGAATGCTGAGCAGGAGGCCCAAGTTCGTGCGATGCTAGCTCCAATTAAAGCTAGCTTCCACTTCTTAAAGGCAGTCTGCACTTCTAAAGGGGGAGGTGCACTCTGCCTGCAGCACCTCATGCAACTGGTTGTGGAGGCAAGGGTCAGAAAGGAGATGAGTGAATAATGGCTGAACATGCCAGAGAAAGGGCTCCAAGGTTTTTGGACGCAGCACTAGAAGACTTAGTGCAGGGGGTGGAAAGGAAGAGGCAGGTCCTCCATCTGCAGTGGGCCAGGAGGCCCCCTAGACACACACAGCGAAGGCAGTGGGAACAGATAGCCAACTAGGTCAATGCCAACAGTCATACCCCTAGGACATTGATACAGTGCCGAAAGATGTTCAATGACCTCAAGCGTGTGGTCACGGTCAGTGAATTCATCTTCAAATACCGTCTCCCACCAAATGCACCTCAAGCCTCACACACTGCTCAATGCACCACACCCCCATCACTCACCTACCAACGCTCTCTATCAATCACGACCTATACCTCACATTCATAGCTTCATCTCACGCTCACACACTTACCACTGCTGCAAGCCTCACACTCCTGTCTCACACCTTGGACACACTTGTCAGCTATTCCACCATGACAGGCACATCACTCAAACACATTGCACTACATTAACTAACACACTTCCCTCTTTCTTGCCGGGCAAGGTGGCTCATAACCGCAGGCAACAGCAGCTAACCGGCAGAGGATGGGCAAGCCTGCATATCCTGACCCAGCGAGGAGACGGTGCTTAACATTATTGGAGGGCCCGTCACCGAGGCCGTGGCGAGCAGCGAGGCTGAAACCATTGAAGACGATAGTATGCTCAAACCTAATCCTCCTTCTCACATCCCACTTCCTCCTCATCCCACAATCTCTTCTCACTTACAAGCTGCTGATGGTGTAAGCATGCACACCTTGCTTCCCACCCCCGCCTCACCACAACCCTACCCTTGTGCCTTTACTCTTTCAGATACCCAAGAACTTTAACCTAGCTCACCAGTACAGGAAGAGCAAGAGGAGAGTGATGGAGAAGAGACACTGTCACTCGATCTCACACTCACAGGCACCAGCTCAGATACTGGCATTGCGCGTACTTTAGTGGGCAGTAGAGGTGGGATTTGCACTCGGTGAGTCACCGGGCACGAGTGGCCTGCAGCCATGGCAGGGGGAAAGGTGCCAGCTCCCTGGAGGGCAAGGTCGCACAAGAGTTCTGCTGCAGAGGACTCAGATGAAGACTTCGATGAGGAGGCCTACAGAAGAAGGGTGATGGGGCATGCACAGAAATGCTTGGTTCATTGGCAGGTCACGGTCAAGGAGCATGGAGGAGTATGGCACCAACTTTGTACAGGGCTTTGTGCAGAGCTTGGAGCCCATGATTTCCAGGATGGAAGTCATGGGCAACTCCATTACTGAAGTTGTGAACCCAACCGTGATGCAGGGTCTGATGGCCATCGTCTCAGCTTCCATTGCAGCAGAAGCTGAAGTGAACCAATGTCTGTGTGCTGCAGTGGAAGCTCAGGTTCGCCATACAGACTCAGCTTGCTGCCACATAAACTGAAGACTGCTGCCATCGTGGCTGTGTTCATCAGTGTTGAAAGGGGCTTGCAGGGTGTCACAGCACTCCTACAATCTGTCCTCCAGCAGATTACAAGGATTGCTGAGGCGCCGCCCCAGGACAGGGCAAAGCAGCAAGACATCACTGCAGGAATTCCTCAGGGCTGTGTCCTAGGTCCAACCATCTTCAGCTGCTTCACCAATGACCTTCCCTCCAACACAAGGTCAGAAATGGGGATGTTCGCTGATGACTGCAGTGTTCAGCGCCATTCACAACTCCTCAGATAATGAAGCAGTCCGTGCCCGCATGCAACAAGACCTGGACGACGTTCAGGCTTGGGCTGATAAGTGGCAGGTAATATTCGCACCACAGAAGTGCCAGGCAATGACTATCTCCAAAAAGCAAGAGTCTAACCACCGCCCCTTGACATTCAATGGCATTACCATCGCCGAATCTCCCACCATTAACATCCTGGGGGTCACCATTGACCAGAAACTTAACTGGACCAGCCACATAAATACTGTGGCAACAAGAGCAGGTCACAGGCTAGGTATTCTGCGGCGAGTGTTTCACCTTCTGACTCCCCATAGCCTTTCAACCACCTACAAGACACAAGTAAAGAGTGTGATGGAATACGCTCAACTTGCCTGGATGAGTACAGCTCCAGCAACACTCAAGAAGCTCAACACCATCCAGGACAAAGCAGCTCGCTTGATTGGCACCCCATCCACCACCGGCGTACCGTGGCTGTAGTGTGTACCATCTGCAAGATGCGCTGCCAAGGCTTCGTCGGCAGCACCTCCCAAACCCGCGACCTCTTCCACCGAGAAGCACAAGGGCAAATCCTAGAACTCCCCACCTAACAGCACTGTGGAAGTACCTTTACCATACGGACTGCAGTGGTTCAAGGTGGCAGCTCACCAGCACCTTCTCAAGGGCAATTAGGGATGGGTAATAAATGCTGGCCTTGCCAGTGATGCCCAGAGCCCATAAACGAATAAAAAAAAAATTAGGAGAGAGTGGGGGAAGAAGCATGTGCTTAGGTAGGTGGGGATGGACATGCGGAAGGTGGAGAGAGAGAGAGAGCGAGAGCGTGGTGAAAGAAAATCCTCTCCTCCTTCCCTCTCTCTGAAAATTTATAAATCTAAAGGGCTTTCCATTGCTGTACTGGAACTTTGTTTTATTTAAATAACACTGGGGGGAAAATTTGGTTGATTAGTGCCTCCCGTTAGCCCTAAGAGGGCGCTAACGGGGCACAAATCAACTAGCGCCTGGGCATAGCGCCGCTAATGCCTCCCGCAAAATTCAGCGAGAGGTTAGCACGGCGGTAACCGTTAGCCCGGCTGAGATCTTTGGTAGTGCCCCCTGACTTACCGCTATGTCCGACAGGGTCAGGGGGGCCTACCTGCGGCTGGGGCGGCACAGATTAAAGGGAAGGTGCCGGGCGGCCATATTTGTTGCTGGCCGCCTGCCAGCACCTGCCCGCTTTGCAGTCCCCGGCCTACTGTGCAGGCCACCTCCCCCCCTCTCCGTGGAGTGCCAGCTGCGCTCTGTGAGCCCGGCACTACTCTTGAGTGCTGGGCTCTTTTGCCGGCACTCCGATCCCTGGTGACCCAGCTGGGCCCCAGGTTGCGCTACGCTAGGCCCCTCCCCTTTAATAAGGGGAGGAAGGCCTGCAGTGCCGCGGCACGAGGCGCTGCGGCACATAGGGCGCTGTGAGTGAATATCACCGCGCTAAGAGGGAGGCGGGGCGCTTCCAGTAGCGCCCCACCTCCCTCTTGGGGCACTATCAGTGAATTTTGGCCACGGGGGTGTAGTGTATGTAACCGTTCTACCTTTAAGAGAACTATTGTATGTAACCGTCCACCTTTAAGAGAACTATTTTAGGTGTTGCACTACTTTATCTTGGCTGCTGTATACTGTAATACTGGTGGTGACCACACCGGTATATAAGTGCTGTGTAATGAGTTATTGGGCAGATCCGCCCTGACCTTCGAATAGTAAAGTCCTGTTAAAGTTTACTCTTGTGGTCTGTGTAGTCATTCGCTATATAACACACAGACTTTACAGGGGGCACTAACTTTTTCGGGGCTCTAGCACCCCAAAGGGGGCGCAACCCAATTTTTCCCCACTGTCTTTTAAATAATGATGGATTCCACCATAGCCTGGGGAATCTCTTCCCATGCGCTAAGAAAAGCCTGGTTCCTGCTGTGAGCAGACAAAAGTTTTAAGCTTGTTAAGCACTGAATATTTTTTAAGACTTCATGGTTTTTAAAAAGCAAATGAAATGCTTAATAAACCAAAAGCCATTTCCTTCTCACAGCTGGAACCTTGCACAGGGCTCAGGCAGTTCGAGTATCACACTGGGGATCAGCTAAAGGCTAGGACTATTGGCAGGAGAGCAGGAAATGCCAGAGAGAAGACCGAGAGAGAGGCCAAGGAGACGCTAGCTGGGAGAGAAGAGAAGCTCAGGAAATAGATGGGCTTCAGTGGCAGTTGGACGCATGGTCTGGTAGCAAAGACTAAAGCAAGAAACAGAGGAGATTGAGGGCCAGCAGAGAGAGCTCCAGGAAGAGGCAACTAAATTTTCAAAAAGTTCTAATTATTTTTAAAACTTTTAAACTTTACTTACTGAAAGCAAGGAGCGAGCAGCTGGAGGACAGATTTCAGAGATGCAGTTGGAAGGACCACCCTGAAAGTCAGTCACATGGCAGCCAGGAATCAGCCAATCAGAAGCGGGGAATTATAGACCGGTAAGCCTGACATCGGCAGTGGGGAAAATGCTAGAGTCCATTATAAAAGGTGTAACAGCAGAGCACTTGGAAAACAGTGACAGGATCGGACAAAGTCAACATGGATTTACAAAAGGTAAATCATGCTTGACTAATCTACTGGAATTTTTTGAGGAATCTCATCGAAACCTATAAAATTCTGTCAGGCCTGGACAGACTAGATGCAGGAAGGATGTTTCTGATGGCCGGGGAGTCCAGAACCAGGGGTCATAGTCTAAGGATAAGGGGTAAGCCATTTAGGACTGAAATGAGGAGGAATTTCTTCACCCAGAGAGTGGTGAACCTGTGGAATTCTCTGCCACAGAGGGCAGTGGAGGCCAGTTCATTAAATATATTCAAAAAAGAGTTGGATATATTTCTTAAGGCTAAAGGGATCAAGGGATATGGGGAGAAGGCAGGGACAGGGTACTGAATTTGGATGATCAGCCACGATCTCATTGAATGGCAGAGCAGGCTCGAAGGGCCGAATGGCCTACTCCTGCTCCTATCTTCTATGTTTCTATGTAAGTATAATCACTGGAGCAGCACTACGGAGCTTGGACACCAAGCATGGAGGACTCGGTTGAATAAGTAATCAATAGCAGTACATAAGCATGACAGGAAAGCATGTTGGAAATAGAGTGATATGAAAATAGTCTGAATAGTTTAATTTTTAAAGATTTCTTATGTTAGTTATGTTGATCTTACAGGTAAATTTTCAGGGAGGTGAAAATTCAAGATGGCAGCTCAAACTTCACAAAATTATTTTAGCAATTTGATTGTTGCTTCCTGCTACTTGCTTATTCAGGAATGGTAGCTTTCAAAAAATGGGTAATTCAATTTGTAATGTATATACCTTTAAGGGGGGGGGAACTACTTTTTACAGCTCATGTATACTGCAGTACCGGTAGTGACCACACCTGTATATAGCACTGAGCAGTAATCGGTACAGTCAGTTCCAGAGTGAGCCACGTTGAGTGAACACCTGTTGTACTGTTCTCCTGCAGTCTGTGTCTTACTACTGACGGACACAACATTGGCGACGAGGCAAATTCGATCCTACCTGCAACTCTGCATCACCTCCCAGGGATTTGTTCCTGGAGACCAGTAGATTGGAGGTCAAGGCCAGAGACACAGGCGTCGACCACGGGCAACCGCCCAGTCATCCAGCAGAGACTCGAGAATTGCGGGGGAGGCTGTTGAGAGCCAGGCTTGGCTTTCCAGTCGCGGTGGTCCAGCGAAACGGGCTGGCAACAGGTAGTGCGCAGACCCTTCCTGGACAGCGGCGGGCTAGAGCCCGACCAAGCAGCACAGCAAAGGGCCGAGCAGCGTCGACGGGAGAGAAAGAGAGAGAGGGCAGCGCGCACAGGGCGTAGCCGGTGTTCAGGGGCCGAGCAGCGTCGAGGAGAGGGAGAGAGACGCGCAGAAACCCGCGAGGCGCCGCCATTGCCACGAGGACCGCCGAGAGCGGCGTTGGCAGCAGCGGGGGAGGAAGGAAAGTGCGGGAGACGCCATTTTAAACCACACCCAAAATGCCGAAGAGTGGCAGTATCACTGCATTTGACAATGAAGTCGAAGATTGGACTACATATGTCGAACGAATAGAGGTATACTGCAAGGCAAATGAGGTGTCAGATGACAAGAAAGCGCCGGTATTGTTAAATTTAATGGCTTATTACGAAATCTAGTAACCCTAGCGAAGCCAGTGGAAGAGAGTTTTGGAGACATAGTGACGATACTACAGGAACATTTAAACACCACATCGCTGCTGAGAGCAGAAAGATTGAAGTTTCACAAACGGAACCAGCATAAGGATGAAAGCAATGCTGAATATTTAACAGAACTGCGCAAACTATCGAAACACTGCCAGTTTGGAACGGGACTGGCAGATACCTTAAGGGACAAGTTTGTGTGTGGGCTTCAAAGTGAAGAAACCCAGAAACGGCTTTTATCTGAAAAGGACCTTACGCTGGACAAGGCTTTCAGCATTGCGGTATCATATGAAGCAGCAGCACGGGGCGCTGCAGAGATACAACAGAGGCCGCAAGAATATGGCACAAACGAAATGTCATACAGAACAGAGAAGTGCTATCGCTGCGGCAGAACAATACACGACCAGAATGACTGCTGGTTCAAAGACAAAGTGCGCAGACAGTGTGGAAAAGTAGGACACATAGCACGAGTTTGCAGGTCGGGAAAGAAAACCAGCAATAAGAAATCTCCAAAAGAAAAGTACAAGAAGGTACATAAGGTGACGGAGAATAGTTCAGACGAACAAAAGAGTGATACCGACTCCGAAAACAGGGAGCTGAGTTGTCTGAAACTACATAATGTGATCAAAACGGAGGATCACCAAACCATTTGGGTCACTCTCAAGATAGCAGGAGTCCAGGTAAAAATGGAATTGGACACAGGATCAGCCCTAACAGTCATAAACCGACGGGACTACGAGCGGCTATTCTCACACATACCCTTGAGACACAAAAATTATTTTGAAGACATACACGGGGCAAAAAGTCTACCCCAAAGGAAAAATAAGGGTGACCGTTATATATAATGGTAAGGAAACACCAAAACTAGACCTGTATGTATTGCAAGATGGAGGACCACCATTACTGGGACGTGAATGGATCCAGAAAATACAACTGGATTGGCATTCCATACAGGCACTGACTGTGGCTGACAAAAAGGATGACGACGTCACACCTGGGCGACTGTCAAAGATCCTAACCGACGCGCAAGAAGTGTTCCAGCAAGGACTCGGAACACTAAAAGGCATGACAGCAACAATTAAAATCGAAGAAAACGCAAGCCCAAAATTTTTAAGGCCAGACCGGTACCTTATGCGATCCGCCCAGCCGTCGAAGCAGAGCTGGAGAGTTTGGAACGTTCAGGAGTACTGTCCAAGGTAGACTGGAGCGAGTGGGCTACACCCATCGTCACTGTGATGAAAAAGTCGTTGAGCAGCACGCCTGGGGAACCAAGGAAGGTTCGCATCTGTGGGGACTTTAAGGTAACAGTGAACCCAGTCCTTCACACCGTGCAATATCCACTTCCGCGGATTGAAGATATTTTCGCCTCGCTATCTGGAGGGAAACGCTTCACTAAGATTGATCTGGCCCAGGCGTCTCTGCAAATGGAGGTAGAAGCAGCATCAAAAAAATACCTCACAATCAACACCCATAAAGGTCTCTACCAATACAACCGGCTGGTATTCGGGGTAGCATCAGCTCCGGCTATTTGGCAGAGGGCAATGGAACAAGTCCTGCAAGGGATCCCAGGGACCCAGTGTTATTTGGACGACATCCTGGTCACGGGCGAAAATGACAGTGATCACCTCGCCAACCTGGAGCAGGTGCTCACTAGATTGAAGGAATATGGGCTCCGAGCTAATCGCCCCAAATGCGAGTTTTTTAAAAAACAGATCTCGTATTGTGGCCACGTTATCGATAAAGAGGGGTTACATAAGTCCCCAGAGAAGATTGAGGCAGTAGTCAAGGCTCCAGCACCGGAAAACGTGTCACAACTGAGGTCATTCCTCGGGCTGGTAAACTACTACCATAAGTTCTTGCCAAATTTGTCTACAATACTACACCCACTGAACACCCTACTGCAAACTGGAGTGCCATGGAAGTGGAGTGACGAATGTAAACGAGCTTTCCAGAAGAGCAAAACACTAATCACATCGAAAGAGGTATTGGCCCATTTCAATCCAGCATTACCAATTCGGTTGGCGTGTGATGCGTCACCCTACGGCATTGGAGCGGTGCTGTTGCACAAATTCTCGGACGGCTCAGAGAGGCCAATAGCCTTTGCGTCACGATCACTAACCTCAGCCGAGCGTAACTACGCCCAGATTGACAGGGAGGCCCTCAGCCTAGTGTGGGGAGTGAAAAAGTTCAATCACTATCTGCACGGGCAGAAATTCACCTTGCTGACTGACCACCAGCCTCTTGTCTCCATTTTTAATCCGAAGAAGGGCGTTCCGGTGATGACTGCGCAACGACTACAAAGATGGTCACTCTTTCTAGGGGCGCACCATGAGATTGAATATAAGGGCACAAAACAGCATGGAAATGCTGATGGGCTATCACGCCTGCCACTGCCTACTGCGGAGGAAGCACCAGCAGTGGATCCTGTCGAAATATTTCATTCGACTATAGTTGAATACCTACCGGTAACTAACGCTCGTATAGAAAAGGAGACCCGAAATGACCCAACACTGTCTCGGGTATATGATTTGACGGTGAAGGGATGGCCAGCACATGGCGACTCACTGTTGCCAGCATTCTCGACAAGAAGAGAACAGCTGTCAGTGTGCCGGGGGACCTTGATGTGTGGATCCCGAGTGGTAATTCCACCCAAGTTAAGGGATAGAGTGCTCAATGAGCTTCATGAGGGTCATCTGGGAGGGGTAAAAATGAAAAGCCTTGCCAGGGCTTATGTGTGGTGGCCGGGAATCGATAAACAAATCGAGGACCTGACCAAGAGCTGCTCAGGATGCCAGAAAGTCCAAAATGCACCACCACATGCCCCTCTGCACCCATGGGGGTGGCCCTCATCTCCATGGCAATGGGTGCATATTGATTTTGCTGGTCCATTCATGGACTCAATGTTTTTAATAGCCGTGGATGCGCACTCGAAATGGCCTGAGGTCATCAAAATGTCCTCCACCACCACGGAGAAAACTATTGCAGTCCTACGGACCATTTTTGCCAGGAACGGCTTGCCAGAACAGATTTGCTCCGATAACGGATCACAGTTTGTGTCCGAAGAGTTCCGGCGGTTTATGCAGAAGAATGGGGTACGGCATTACACATCCGCCCCGTATCATCCAGCCACAAATGGATTGGCTGAGAGGTTCGTACAAACCTTTAAGAAGGCAATAAAGGCTATGTAGAATGACAACATTCCGCTGCAGCATAAGGTGGACAATTTCCTGTTCGCCTACCGGAATGCGACACATGCAGTCACCAACCAGACCCGGCCATGATGTTCTTTAACCGAAGGTTAAGATCTCGCCTGGATTTGCTCAGACCAAACGTACGAAGAGATGTTGAGAGTAAGCAATTCCAGCACATCCATGAGAAGCCAACAAGGAGCTTCAATGTAGGGCAACCAGTCTTGGCCCGCGACTACCGAACAGAAAAATGGCAGCCAGGAACAATATGCACACGGCAGGGCCCACTAATGTACACAGTGGACGTTGGGGAGAACATCGTGAGACGCCATGCTGACCAGATCCTAGAGTCACAGGAACAAGTCAACCCCATGCCTCGCCCATACGTACCTGGTGAGGAACCCGACGTACAGGTCGCATCTACCCCAGAAACAGTAGCATCGGAAGCTGTCGCATCTACCCCAGAAACAGTAGCATCGGAAGCTGATGACCCAACCGACGACAGGGTGCCAGAATCGCCTCCGCACCAAGAGCGAGACACTCGGGAAAGGCGCTATCCAGAAAGGATCAGGAAGCCTCCCCAAAGACTGAATATATAAATGGACTATTTTCAGCTAACGTTGTATGTTAAGAGTGTTAATTGTAATTAGTTTGATATTTAATTGTTAAATGAGTGTTATGGTACTGTTAATCTAAAAGGGGAGGAATTGTAATGTATATACCTTTAAGGGGGGAACTACTTTTTACAGCTCATGTATACTGTAGTACCGGCAGTGACCACACCTGTATATAGCACTGAGTAGTAATCTGTATAGTCAGTTCCAGAGTGAGCCACGTTGAGTAAACACCTGTTGTACCGTTCTCCTGCAGTCTGTGTCTTACTACTGACGGACACAACACAATTGTTCAGTGTTATTTACACATTCCTCATTGGTAGTTACTGACTGATTCAAATTGTTTTTGAAACATTTGACTGGTGACTGATACGCCAATCATTTAACTTTGCCTTATAGAGGTGTAAAGACCCAGAGGCATGATAGGCAGGCTACAATGATACACTAAATGCACAGCTTTTCATTGTAAAGGGAGGGTAGACAGAAACTAGATAGACCTCTGCAGCAACTTCCTTGTCCACTGCTATTCAGTGTTGATGGAAAATGATTCAGGGGGTTAGAAATCAAACCATAATGCAAAATGATTTAAATGTCACAATATTATTCTTCTCATGTGAAAGTAAATGAAAAATAATCACAATTTTAGTGTATATTTAGCATAAATATCTGCTTGTTTATGAATTAAGAAAAATTGTGGGTTTCTAAAGAAAATTGAAGACAGAGGCCCAGAAATTCACTATGGCCCCGCCAGCTGGCTAGCGCCCAAAAGTTAGCGCTGGGCGCGGAGCCAGTTGCGACCGTCAGATATTCAGTTTTTGCGCCCCAAGTCGGAACCGGGCGCGATTCCAGGGTGTGCCCGCCCCCGCTTGGGGCGCTGAAACTGAATTTCAGCGCTCTAGGCACCGCTGCGCCACCCGCTGCGGAGCGGCAGGCTGCGGTACTGCAGGCCTCCTCCTTCTCTTAAGGGGGAGGTGCCTGCCACGGGGAGATCGCCGCTGGATTGTGCCGGCAAATGAGCCCGGCACCACGGAGAAGTGCCGGGTTCGCGGAAAGCAGCCGGCAATGCCGCGGGGGGGGGGGGGCGGTGGGTGGAGGAGGCCGGGGAAGGAGGTGCGGGCAGGCGGCCGCCGAAAAAGCGGCCGGCCGCACCTCCACCTTAAAGCGCCCCACTAAGGCTACAGTACGGCCCCGTTTTCTGGTCGCTGTTTGCGGCCGCTGCGGAAGAGGCGGCCGCAACTCAATATGGGGATCGGGCCGGTATCGGGGCGGAACCGGGGCACTGCGCACACCGATGACATCATCGGTGCCGGCGCAGCGCTAACGACTACCGCCGCCATTACCGCTGCGCTGAATATCAGCGCAAACTCCTGTATCGGCGCAGAAGCCCTCTTTAGGCGGTAACTGGCCGCAAAGCTGCCGGCGCCTTAATGAATTTCTAGGCCAGAGAATCAAGCACAACTTTGAAATTACATCCTTTGAACACCATCATTGAATGTGAATAACCTCAGCCTGATCTTTACAAGGAATATCACTTCATCATGTGTACAGCTGAATGTAAGAATGTGATTTCATGTTATAGGAATTTAAAATTTTATTTATCAGAACTTTTTCTTTTTAAGTATTATGAACAGATTCCATGTCGTTTACAATGAGTCACAGTTCTATAACAGGACAGTTATATCAAGTAACCACTGTATAACAGTTACCTGGTTTCAAACAGAGTGTTATAAAATATCATTGATCTTCTGTACCATATGTCATGGATTTTAAAAATTTCCTCTCCCTTGGAAGCATAATGCATTCCAGTGCAGTATTTAGGCATGGCTACATTGTCAGATGTGCTGCCCTTTAAATATGTTAAACCAAGGTACATTCTGCTCCTTTCAAGTCACAATTGCTTTCATTCAAATTATCTGCTAAATTAACTTTAACAACACTAAATTCCCATGTTGCAGCGATACTTATGTTGAAAATTAGCAGGATTAGATTGTAGCTGTTGAAAATCACATGGCAATATTTGAAGAGCAATTAATTCTTTCAGTGTCCTCTTTCAACTAATACCATCACCAAGAAAAAACAATTGGTCATTAATTTCACTGCTGTTTATAGGATGTTGCTGGTCGAGTGTTTGCCACTTTTGCCTACATAACATGTACTGAAATTCATTGGTTGTGAAGCGCGTTTATACATTTGAACCCAGTAGGCCGGTGTAAAAATTTAAGTCTTTCTTTGCATAAATTTTTATTTTCTCTGCTTCCTTCCCATTCGATAATTCTTCGTATCACTCTTTCTACCTATTCCACATTTCCCTCTGGATGGCTGTCACACGGTTTTTCGTTATACAGAAAACTCTCTCAACCGGCAAAATTCAGGAGTAGGTTCAGCTGAGTTTTACGATATATTAGTGGCTGTGTAACCGGAGTTCCTGCACCTGTGGCCGTGCAACAGGGACTCCTGGATCTGTGGCCGTGTAACCGGAGTTCCTGCACCTGTGGCCGTGCAACAGGGACTCCTGGATCTGTGGCCGTGTAACCGGAGTTCCTGCACCTGTGGCCGTGCAACAGGGACTCCTGGATCTGTGGCCGTGTAACCGGAGTTCCTGCACCTGTGGCCGTGCAACAGGGACTCCTGGATCTGTGGCCGTGTAACCGGAGTTCCTGCACCTGTGGCCGTGCAACAGGGACTTCTGGATCTGTGGCCGTGCAACCGGGACTCCTGGATCTGTGGCCGTGTAACCGGAGTTCCTGCACCTGTGGCCGTGCAACAGGGACTTCTGGATCTGTGGCCGTGCAACCGGGACTCCTGGATCTGTGGCCGTGTAACCGGGACTCCTGGATCTGTGGCCGTGTAACCGGGACTCCTGGATCTGTGGCCGTGTAACCGGGACTCCTGCACCTGTGGCCGTGCAACAGGGACTCCTGGATCTGTGGCCGTGTAACCGGGACTCCTGGATCTGTGGCCGTGTAACCGGGACTCCTGCACCTGTGGCCGTGCAACAGGGACTCCTGGATCTGTGGCCGTGTAACCGGGACTCCTGGATCTGTGGCCGTGTAACCGGGACTCCTGGATCTGTGGCCGTGTAACCGGAGTTCCTGCACCTGTGGCCGTGCAACAGGGACTCCTGGATCTGTGGCCGTGTAACCGGAGTTCCTGCACCTGTGGCCGTGCAACAGGGACTTCTGGATCTGTGGCCGTGCAACCGGGACTCCTGGATCTGTGGCCGTGTAACCGGAGTTCCTGCACCTGTGGCCGTGCAACAGGGACTTCTGGATCTGTGGCCGTGCAACCGGGACTCCTGGATCTGTGGCCGTGTAACCGGGACTCCTGGATCTGTGGCCGTGTAACCGGGACTCCTGGATCTGTGGCCGTGTAACCGGGACTCCTGCACCTGTGGCCGTGTAACCGGAGTTCCTGCACCTGTGGCCGTGCAACAGGGACTCCTGGATCTGTGGCCGTGTAACCGGAGTTCCTGCACCTGTGGCCGTGCAACAGGGACTTCTGGATCTGTGGCCGTGCAACCGGGACTCCTGGATCTGTGGCCGTGTAACCGGAGTTCCTGCACCTGTGGCCGTGCAACAGGGACTTCTGGATCTGTGGCCGTGCAACCGGGACTCCTGGATCTGTGGCCGTGTAACCGGGACTCCTGGATCTGTGGCCGTGTAACCGGGACTCCTGGATCTGTGGCCGTGTAACCGGGACTCCTGCACCTGTGGCCGTGCAACAGGGACTCCTGGATCTGTGGCCGTGTAACCGGGACTCCTGGATCTGTGGCCGTGTAACCGGGACTCCTGCACCTGTGGCCGTGCAACAGGGACTCCTGGATCTGTGGCCGTGTAACCGGGACTCCTGGATCTGTGGCCGTGTAACCGGGACTCCTGGATCTGTGGCCGTGTAACCGGAGTTCCTGCACCTGTGGCCGTGCAACAGGGACTCCTGGATCTGTGGCCGTGTAACCGGAGTTCCTGCACCTGTGGCCGTGCAACAGGGACTTCTGGATCTGTGGCCGTGCAACCGGGACTCCTGGATCTGTGGCCGTGTAACCGGAGTTCCTGCACCTGTGGCCGTGCAACAGGGACTTCTGGAATAACAACAGAAAATGCTGGAAAAACTCAGCAAGTCAGGCAACATCCGTGGAGAGAAATTTGAGTTGACGTTTCGGGTTTGACCCTTCTTCAAAACTGGAGAGAAAAGGAACTAGATCGAAGGCAGGGCTGCGATCGGACAAAAGAATAAAAGAACCAAAAGAAGTAAAAGAGATTAGAAGCTAGACGAGATGGTAATCGGCTGTGATTAGGTGTAAAGTGTACTGGCAGGGCAAAAGATAGCTGCCAGGTGTGAGAGAGAAACAAAAGGAAAGGGGGGGGGGCGGAAAGGAAAGGAGTGGAAAAATATAAGTGAAAATGAAATAGGGGCCGAGGTTATGAGCTGAAATTGTTGAACTCGATATTGAGACCGGAAGGCTGCAGAGTGCCTAATCGGAAGATGAGGTGCTGTTCCTCGAGTTTACGTTGAGCTTCCGTGGAACAGTACAAGAGGCCAAGGACGGTGAGGTCCGAGTGGGAATGGAGTGGTGAATTGAAATGACAGGCGACCGGAAGCTCGGGGTCACCCTTATGGACTGAACGGAGGTGTTCCGCAAAGCGGTCACCCAATCTGCGTTTGGTCTCCCCAATGTAGAGGAGACCGCATCGTGAGCAGCGAATACAGTATACTAGATTGCGAGAAGTACAAGTAAATCGCTGTTTCACCTGGAAGGGGTGTTTGGGGCCCTGGACAGTGGGGAGGGGGGAGGTATAGGGGCAGGTGTTACATCTCCTCCGCTTGCACGGGAAGGTGCCAGGCGAAGGGGAAGGGCTGTTTGGGGTGATAGAGGAGTGGACTAGGGTGTCTCGGAGAGAGCGGTCCCTGCGGAATGCTGAAAGGGGAGGGGAGGGGAAGATACGTTTGGTGGTGGGATCACTTTGGAGGTAGCGGAAATGCCGGAGGATGATCCGTTGAATGTGGAGGCTGGTGGGGTGAAAGGTGAGGACAAGGGGAACCCTATCGTGGTTCCGGGAGGGAGGGGCAGGGGTGAGGGCAGAGGTGCGGGAGATAGAACTGACACGGTCGAGGGCAGTGTCAACCACGGTAGAGGGGAATCCTCGGTTGCGGAAAAAGGAAGACATGCCTGAAGCACTGGTGTGGAAGGTGGCATCGTCGGAGCAGATACGGCGGAGGCGGAGAAACTGGGAGAATGGAATAGAGTCCTTACAGGAAGCGGGGTGGGAGGAAGTGTAGTCCAGGTAGCTGTGGGAGTCAGTGGGCTTGTAACCGGGGTTCCTGGATGTGTGGCCGTGTAACCGGGACTCCTGGATCTGTGGCCGTGTAACTGGGACTCCTGGATCTGTGGCCGTGTAACCGGTAACCGGGACTCCTGGATCTGTGGCCGTGTAACCGGGACTCCTGCACCTGTGGCCGTGCAACAGGGACTCCTGGATCTGTGGCCGTGCAACAGGGACTCCTGGATCTGTGGCCGTGTAACCGGGACTCCTGCACCTGTGGCCGTGCAACAGGGACTCCTGGATCTGTGGCCGTGTAACCGGGACTCCTGGATCTGTGGCCGTGTAACCGGGACTCCTGGATCTGTGGCCGTGTAACCGGAGTTCCTGCACCTGTGGCCGTGCAACAGGGACTTCTGGATCTGTGGCCGTGCAACCGGGACTCCTGGATCTGTGGCCGTGTAACCGGGACTCCTGGATCTGTGGCCGTGTAACCGGGGTTCCTGGATCTGTGGCCGTGTAACCGGGACTCCTGGATCTGTGGCCGTGTAACCGGGACTCCTGGATCTGTGGCCGTGTAACCGGGACTCCTGGATCTGTGGCCGTGTAACCGGGACTCCTGGATCTGTGGCCGTGTAACCGGGACTCCTGGATCTGTGGCCGTGTAACCGGGACTCCTGGATCTGTGGCCGTGTAACCGGGACTCCTGGATCTGTGGCCGTGTAACCGGGGTTCCTGGATGTGTGGCCGTGTAACCGGGACTCCTGGATCTGTGGCCGTGTAACTGGGACTCCTGGATCTGTGGCCGTGTAACCGGAGTTCCTGGATCTGTGGCCGTGTAACCGGGGTTCCTGGATCTGTGGCCGTGTAACCGGGGCTCCTGCACCTGTGGCCGTGTACGGGACTCTCGTACTTTGGTAAGTATACCTCTCTGTAATCCGGACTTTTTGATCAACCGGCACCACGCTGGTCCTGTCGGTGCCGGATAAAAAAAAGTTTCCTGTAGTGTCTGTATTTCTGTGACCATTAGCAGCTTTCAGGGGCTGAAAACACAAACTCTAATTGAGGTGGAGTACGCTTAGAGTCAGCAAAATATCAATAGAAAATGCAGTTAAGCAGTTCAAATCTGGAAATGGATTCAGGGTCATCAGATTTGGAAACACAGCAATAGAATCTTGTGGGAAGTAAGATGGGTAGGCTAGATGGGCCAATAGTATTAAAATGTTATTTTAAATTCCAACTCCAGTTACAGATCTCAAACAAAGGAATGGGCTTTGTCGAGGAAAGTTATTGCAGTTTGCACACTGACTGATGTCACAATCTGCCTACACTACATACTTCTGGTGCATGCTCCCAGCGCCAACGCCCTCAACCAAGATGCCTTCCGGCCTGACCCACATCAGAAGTGTGCGCATGTGGCTCGGACGCCATTTTCGGCCTAAAACTACATCTGTAGTGCCCAAACAATGGGTACTACGCAATCAAATCTTTAACCCCATAACTATAGCAACAACAACTTGCATTTATATAGCGCCTTTAACATAGTAAAATGTCTCAAGGCGCGTCACAGGTGTATTATATGACAAAAAATTTGACATGAGCCACATAAGGAGAAATTAGGGCAGTTGAAAGAGGTAGGTTTTAAGGAGCGTCTTAAAGGAGGAAAGAGAGGTAGAGAGGCGGAGAGGTTTAGGGAGTGAATTCCACAGCTTAGGGCCCAGGCAACAGAAGGCATGACCACCAATTGTTAAGCGATTATAATCAGGGATGCTCAACAGTGTGAAACAGTTTGAAATCAATGGAATGAAAATCAGGTGGGTTCCATAAAGGGTGGGCACAGGGCTCTGCCAGATTACCATCCAACTAGTGAAAATGTAAGTGGCAGCCAACATGGGGGGTGATTTTGCCAATGGGGAGCTTTTGGAGGCGGGATTGCCACTTGTCGGGTTTCGGTCCCGCCTCCATCAACTTCTAGCCAGCCCACGATATTTTCCCTTGATTGACCTCGTTAAGCCCGCCCAGCGCTCTTAGCAGGCCAATTAAGGGAAAGCCGATTGCAGAGAACGTCAACGTAGGACGTTTCATCTGTCAAAAAGTTGACAGATGAATAGTCATCATTTGACAGCTCTGTGACGCTGTCAAACAGTGACATTCTCTGTAGTTTGATGAGTCCTTGATTTCAAGACTCATCAAACCTTTCTTTTGCAGAAATTAGATGGTTGTTGCATTGCAGAATGCAACGGCCATCTGTCATCTCTACTGCGGAGGTGCGAGACTCTCCGCATACCCACCAACTGAAGAATGCTGGAAGAAAAAAAGTTAAGTACACTTTTTCTAACACTTTGCACTTGCCTCAGATACTCATCTCTCCACACATGCACCCATCATTCACCTCCACAGCACACTTTTGGACCCCTCCGACCCACTACTCGCCTCGCTGACCTGGCGGGTTTCGGCGCCTTCGGGAAGCCCGCACTTGTGAGGGCAGAAAGGGGATAATCCTATTTTCTGCCTGTTAAGTACAAATTATCGGGTTAACAAGTAGTTATCACGGCGCTGTAAAAATAGCTGACGTGTCCCTACGGGGAGTAAGCATTCCATTGTACTGGTACATATGGCAAGTAAAATTGAATTGAATTGAATCTAATTCCCTTTTGAAAGCCACAATTGAATCTGCCTCCACCACCCTTTCAGACAGTGCATTCCAGATCATAACCACTCGCTGCGTAAAAAAGTTTTTCCTCAAGTCAACTTTGGTTCTTTTGCCAACCACCTTAAATCTGTGTCCTCTGGCTCTCAGCCCTTCCGCTAGTGGGAATAGTTTCTCTCTATCTACTTTGTCTAGACCCATGATTTTCAACACATTTATCAAATCTCCTCTCAACCTCTCTGCTCTAAGGAGAACATCCCCAGCTTCTCCAGTCTATCCACATAACTGAAATCCCTCATCCCTGGAACCATTCTTGCAAATATATTCTGCACCCTCTCTAAGGCCTTCACATCCTTCCTAAAGTGCGGTGCCCAGAATTGGACACAATACTCCAGTTGAGGTCGGGCCAGTGTTTTATAAAGGTTCATCATAACTTCCTTGCTTTTGTACTCTATGCCTCTATTTATGAAGCCCATGATCCCGTATGCTTTTTTAACCACTTTCTCAACCTGCCCGGCCACCTTCAACAGTTTGTGCACATATACCCCCAGGTCTCTCTGTTCCTGCACCCCCTTTAGTTTATATTGCCTCTCTTCATTCTTCCTACCAAAATGTATCACTTCGCACTTTTCTGCGTTAAATTTCATCTGCCACGTGTCCGCCCATTCCACCAGCCTGTCTATGTCCTCTTGAAGTCTATCATCCTCCTCACTGTTCACTATACTTCCAAGTTTTGTGTCATCCACAAATTTTGAAATTGTGACCTGCACACCCATGTCCAAGTCATTTATATCAAGAAAAGCAGTGGTCCTAGTACCGACCCCGGGGAAAACCACTGTATACCTTCTTCCAGTCTGAAAAACAACCGTTCACCACTACTCTCTGTTTTCTGTCACTTAGCCAATTTCATATCCATGCTGCCACTGTCCCTTTTATTCCATGGGCTTCAACTTTGCTGGCAAGCCGATTGTGTGGCACTTCCTCAAACGCCTTTTGGAAATCCATATACACATCAACCACATTGCCCTCATCAAAAACTCAATCAAGTTAGATTTGCCCTTTAACAAATCCATGCTGGCTTTCCTTTATTAATTCACACTTGTCCAAGTGACTGTTAATTTTGTCCAAAGTCGGGGGGCAGTCATGCTGGGGCTGTACAGTGCTCTGGTCAAAAGCATACTGAATACTGCCTTCCGTTCTGATGACCAAGGCACAAGAAAAATGCACAAACCCTGGAAGCAGTACAGAGAAGGAATACATGGCTGATCCCAGAGCAATGAGTTAGGCGTGAAGCTTAAGTTACAAGGAAAGCTTAAAAAAAACCACTTGCACTCTTCAGAGTGGACGGGAAGAGATGAGAGAGGACCTTATCGAGGTAGATACCATACTAAGTGGGACAGAAAAGCTTAATCCTGAAAACTATTTGAAGTTAAACCATCACTGCTAGATAAGAGGATACAGGACCAAACTGGCAAAGGGCAAGTTCAAGACTAGTATCAGGAAGCACCTCCCACAATGAGTAATGATCTTTTGGGTAGGGCTGTGGAGGCAAAAGCTCTGGAGTTATTGAAGAAGTAGTTAGATACTGTGATTGAGGTGGGTGAGGGAAATGGGATGTTTCATATAAGGTGAACTAGATGGGCTGAATCATCTGTATTTATTTTTATGGTCTTTGTGACTGCCGCATGAGGCATGCTTCAGAAGAAACACTTTAGAACTATAAATTCAATATATATTGGAGCACAATTATGCAGTGTTTTGACAAATGCTAGCGCATGTTGATATTAATATGACATTGTTAATTTAGGAGCTGAATAGGCTACGAAAATGAGATACAGTACTTTTCAAGGTCTATGAAAAAATAATCTTTGCAGACAAAGCATACCGGCTGACATGCCAAATATTTTCAAAAGACTGAATCCAAGCTTTGTTGCCTGCCAATTCAGATGAATCATCAAGTACTCCCCATCATACAACTCTACCACATTGGATTTAAACAAGGAAATAAGGAATCATACAATTTGCTTTCAGTTATTTGTTTTATGTTTCTTCTCATTTAAAAAATATTTTTATGTTTTCCTTGAATATATTTGAAGACAATGGGGTATAAATTGGATTTTGTTGCGCCCATTTTAAGAGCATAAAACGGGTGGAATGAAGCCCAATTTTAGGGACCAACAGCACAAGGATGCTTGAAAATCTTCTGACCCAACATTGGGTCATCCCATTTTTCAGGCACCCCGGCGGCTACCTAAAACAGGCATGAGATTCCTTACATATTTAAATGAGGGGCCTAGTGCCTGTTTAGGGTCCCCTCAAAGACACTGAGTTGCAATGTGCTGAGCAGGTGTTTGGCTCAGGATTAGTCAGCGGCCTCTGTGGCCTAAGCAGTTGCAGTCAACTAACGGATGTCTATATAAAAAAAAATCTAAAAACTTTCCTGTGGAACCAGAAGTGCTCCTCCCATCTCCACAGCATCCCCGACAGCTGCTGCCGGCCATGATTTGTGCCTCACCGGGAGTAAGTTCAGTGCTATCGCTCTCCCAGCGTTGAGTTGCACTCGAGGGGTGCACAGTTCAGAGAATGACGGCTACATGATGGTAATATAAAAACAAAATTCACCAATCTAAAAGAATGGAACTGCGGCGCCATTCGTCGTGGTGGTGGTGGGTCTGTGTGGGGGTGGGGGTGGTTGTGTGTGTGTGTGTGTGTGTGTGTGTGTGTGTGTGTGTGTGTGTGTGTGTGTGTGTGTGTGTGTGTGTGTGTTCTATAAGTATATACATGTATAAGAACATAAGAAATAGGAGCAGGAGTCAGCGATTTGGCCCCTCGAGCCTGCTCCGCCATTCAATAAGATCATGGCTGATCATCTACCTCATCTCCACTTTCCTGCACTATCCCCATATCCCTTGATTCCCTTAATATCCAAAAATCTATCGATCTCTGTCTTGAATATACTCAACGACTGAGCCTCCACAGCCCCCTGGGGTAGAAAATTCCAAAGATTCACCACCCTCTGAGTGAAAAAATTTCTCATCTCAGTCCTAAATGGCCAACCCCTTATTCTGAGACTGTGACCCCTGGTTCTAGACTCCCCAGCCAGGGGAAACCTCCTCCCTGCATCTACCCTATCGAGCCCTGTAAGAATTTTGCATGTTTCAATCAGATCACCTCTCATTCTTCTAAACTCTAGAGAATATAGGCCTAGTCTACTCAATCCCCCCCATCCCAGGAATCAGTCTGGTGAACCTTCGTTGCACTCCCTCTATGGCAAGTATATCCTTCCTTAGGTAAGGAGACCAAAACTGTACACAATACTCCAGGTGTGGTCTCACCAGGGCCCTATATAATTGCAGTATGACGTCTTTACTCTTGTACACAAATCCTCTTGTAATAAAGGCCAACATACCATTTGCTTTCCTAATTGCTTGCTGCACCTGCATGTCAACTTTCAGTGATTTGTGTACAAGGACACCCAGGTCCCTCTGAACAGCAACATTTTCCAATCTCTCAGCATTTAAAAAATATTATGCTTTTCTATTTTTCCTACCAAAGTGGATAACTTCACATTTCTCCACATTATATTCCATTTGCCATGTTCTTGCCCACTCAGCCTGTCTATATCCCCTTGAAGCTTCCTTGCATCCTCCTCACAACTTAGAAACATAGAAAAATAGGAGTAGGCCATTCGGCCCTTTGAGCCTGTTCCGCCATTCACTATGATCATGGCTGATCCTCTATCTCAATACCATATTCCCGCTCTCTCCCCATACCTCTTGATGCCTTTTGTGTCTAGAAATCTATTTATCTTACATTCCCTCCCAGCTTTGTATCAGCAGCAAACTTGGATATACTACATTTGGTCCCCTCATCCAAATCACTGATGTAGATTGTGAATAGCTGAGGCCCAAGCATGGATCCTTGCGGTACCCCACTAGTTACAGCCTGCCAACCAAAAATGACCCGTTGATTCCTACTCTGTTTTCTGTCCGTTAACCAATCCTTAATCCGTGCTAATATATTACCCCCAATCCCATGAGCCCTAATTTTGTTTAATAACCTCATGTGGCACCTTATCAAATGCCTTCTGAAAGTCCAAATACACCACATCCACTGGTTCCCCCTTATCTATTCTGCTAGTTACAACCTCAAAAAACTCCAACAGATTTGTCAAACATGATTTCCCTTTCATAAATCCGTGTCGACTCTGCCCAATCCTATTACTATTTTCTAAGTGCCCCGTTACCATGTCCTTAACAATAGATTCTAGCATTTTCCCTACTACTGATGTCAGGCTAACTGGTCTGTAGTACCCTGTTTTCTCTCTCCCTCCTTTCTTAAATAGTGGGGTTACATTTGCTACCTTCCAATCCACGGTAACTGTTCTGGAATCTATGAAGTTTTGGAAAATGATAACCAATGAATCCACTATCTCTATAGCCACCTCTTTCAAAACCCGAGGATGTAGACCATCAGGTCCAGGGGATTTATCAGCTTTCAGTCCCATTAATTTGTGATAAGAAGTCCAACTAGTTTCCAACCGCACTTATTTGCAGTAGCTAGCCCAATAGCTAGCTACATGAAACGCCAACTTTAGTTTATTTGTTAAACAAATTATAACTCCATAAAAAGGTTTATAGGGTTAATTCTGCAGTGGTATGCTTGGAGACCATCTGCATGAAGACCCTAGTGCACTTGATATTGAATACCTGATTCTGTGGGAGAAAAACTATTGAAAGGCTTTGGAGACCGCACTTTGTATGTGCGCTGGCCTCTTTGCACACTACAAAATTATACTAATATAGTGTAAATTGGATTTCCTGTTTATTTTTGCAGCACAGCTCTTGATTCAGAAGGCCTGCAAGCTGTTGGTTAAAGAACGCAACCATTTAAAGCTTGGTTGCTATATTATTGAGACTTGCATCTTGACTGCTTTTTTTGACTTTGTGCATTAGAACTAGTCATTGTTTTTCTGCTCTGGCTGATGGTTTCCTTCAATTAAGCACAACTTTCATGCACACCTCCTACAGCTGCATTGCAGCTGCCACCAGTTCACCCGTGCCATTTCATTTCAGTGAGCTCGGACATTTCAGTGAGCTCGGACATTTCACTGAGCTCGGACATTTCAGTGAGCTGGGACATTTCAGTGAGCTGGGACATTTCACTGTGGACATTTCAGTGAGCTTGGACATTTCAGTGAGCTTGGACGTTTCAGTGAGCTGGGACATTTCAGTGTGGACATTTCAGTGAGCTTGGACATTTCGGTGAGCTTGGACATTTCGGTGAGCTGGGACATTTCGGTGAGCTCGGACATTTCGGTGAGCTCGGACATTTCGGTGAGCTCGGACATTTCGGTGAGCTCGGACATTTCGGTGAGCTCGGACATTTCAGTGTGGACATTTCGGTGAGCTCGGACATTTCAGTGAATGTGGACATTTCGGTGAGCTCGGACATTTCGGTGAGCTCGGACATTTCAGTGTGGACATTTCAGTGAGCTCGGACATTTCGGTGAATGTGGACATTTCGGTGAGCTGGGACATTTCGGTGAGCTGGGACATTTCGGTGAGTTGGGACATTTCGGTGAGCTCGGACATTTCGGTGAGTTCGGACATTTCGGTGAGCTGGGACATTTCGGTGAGCTGGGACATTTCGGTGAGCTGGGACATTTCGGTGAGCTGGGACATTTCGGTGAGCTTGGACATTTCAGTGAGCTCGGACATTTCAGTGAGCTCGCACATTTCACTGAGCTCGGACATTTCAGTGAGCTGGGACATTTCAGTGTGGACATTTCAGTGAGCTCGGACATTTCAGTGAGCTCGGACATTTCAGTGAGCTCGGACATTTCAGTGAGCTGGGACATTTCACTGAGCTGGGACATTTCACTGAGCTGGGACATTTCACTGAGCTTGGACATTTCACTGAGCTTGGACATTTCAGTGAGTGGACATTTCGGTGAGCTCGGACATTTCGGTGAGCTCGGACATTTCGGTGAGCTCGGACATTTCGCTGAGCTCGGACATTTCGCTGAGCTCGGACATTTCAGTGAGCTCGGACATTTCAGTGAGCTCGGACATTTCAGTGAGCTCGGACATTTCAGTGAGCTGGGACATTTCACTGAGCTGGGACATTTCACTGAGCTGGGACATTTCACTGAGCTTGGACATTTCACTGAGCTTGGACATTTCAGTGAGTGGACATTTCGGTGAGCTCGGACATTTCGGTGAGCTCGGACATTTCGGTGAGCTCGGACATTTCGCTGAGCTCGGACATTTCGCTGAGCTCGGACATTTCGCTGAGCTCGGACATTTCACTGAGCTGGGACATTTCACTGAGCTTGGACATTTCACTGAGCTTGGACATTTCACTGAGCTTGGACATTTCAGTGAGTGGACATTTCAGTGAGCTCGGACATTTCGGTGAGCTGGGACATTTCGGTGAGCTGGGACATTTCGGTGAGCTCGGACATTTCGCTGAGCTCGGACATTTCGCTGAGCTCGGACATTTCACTGAGCTCGGACATTTCACTGAGCTCGGACATTTCAGTGAGCTCGGACATTTCAGTGAGCTGGGACATTTCACTGAGCTGGGACATTTCACTGAGCTGGGACATTTCACTGAGCTTGGACATTTCACTGAGCTTGGACATTTCAGTGAGTGGACATTTCGGTGAGCTCGGACATTTCGGTGAGCTGGGACATTTCGGTGAGCTGGGACATTTCGGTGAGCTGGGACATTTCGGTGAGCTGGGACATTTCGGTGAGCTGGGACATTTCGGTGAGCTGGGACATTTCGGTGAGCTGGGACATTTCGGTGAGCTGGGACATTTCGGTGAGCTGGGACATTTCGGTGAGCTGGGACATTTCGGTGAGTTGGGACATTTCGGTGAGCTCGGACATTTCGGTGAGTTCGGACATTTCGGTGAGCTGGGACATTTCGGTGAGCTGGGACATTTCGGTGAGCTGGGACATTTCGGTGAGCTGGGACATTTCGGTGAGCTTGGACATTTCAGTGAGCTCGGACATTTCAGTGAGCTCGCACATTTCACTGAGCTCGGACATTTCAGTGAGCTGGGACATTTCAGTGTGGACATTTCAGTGAGCTCGGACATTTCAGTGAGCTCGGACATTTCAGTGAGCTGGGACATTTCACTGAGCTGGGACATTTCACTGAGCTGGGACATTTCACTGAGCTTGGACATTTCACTGAGCTTGGACATTTCAGTGAGTTGACATTTCAGTGAGCTCGGACATTTCGGTGAGCTCGGACATTTCGGTGAGCTCGGACATTTCGCTGAGCTCGGACATTTCGCTGAGCTCGGACATTTCGCTGAGCTCGGACATTTCGCTGAGCTCGGACATTTCACTGAGCTCGGACATTTCAGTGAGCTCGGACATTTCAGTGAGCTGGGACATTTCACTGAGCTGGGACATTTCACTGAGCTGGGACATTTCACTGAGCTTGGACATTTCACTGAGCTTGGACATTTCACTGAGCTTGGACATTTCAGTGAGTGGACATTTCAGTGAGCTCGGACATTTCGGTGAGCTGGGACATTTCGGTGAGCTGGGACATTTCGGTGAGCTGGGACATTTCGGTGAGCTGGGACATTTCGGTGAGCTGGGACATTTCGCTGAGCTCGGACATTTCGCTGAGCTCGGACATTTCGCTGAGCTCGGACATTTCACTGAGCTCGGACATTTCACTGAGCTCGGACATTTCGGTGAGCTCGGACATTTCGGTGAGCTGGGACATTTCGGTGAGCTGGGACATTTCAGTGAGCTCGGACATTTCAGTGAGCTCGCACATTTCACTGAGCTCGGACATTTCAGTGAGCTCGGACATTTCAGTGAGCTGGGACATTTCAGTGAGCTGGGACATTTCAGTGAGCTGGGACATTTCAGTGAGCTCGGACATTTCAGTGAGCTCGGACATTTCAGTGAGCTCGGACATTTCAGTGAGCTGGGACATTTCACTGAGCTGGGACATTTCACTGAGCTGGGACATTTCACTGAGCTTGGACATTTCACTGAGCTTGGACATTTCAGTGAGTGGACATTTCAGTGAGCTCGGACATTTCGGTGAGCTCGGACATTTCGGTGAGCTCGGACATTTCGGTGAGCTCGGACATTTCGCTGAGCTCGGACATTTCACTGAGCTCGGACATTTCAGTGAGCTCGGACATTTCAGTGAGCTGGGACATTTCACTGAGCTGGGACATTTCACTGAGCTTGGACATTTCACTGAGCTTGGACATTTCAGTGAGTGGACATTTCAGTGAGCTCGGACATTTCGGTGAGCTCGGACATTTCGCTGAGCTCGGACATTTCGCTGAGCTCGGACATTTCGCTGAGCTCGGACATTTCGCTGAGCTCGGACATTTCACTGAGCTCGGACATTTCAGTGAGCTCGGACATTTCACTGAGCTCGGACATTTCAGTGAGCTCGGACATTTCACTGAGCTCGGACATTTCACTGAGCTCGGACATTTCACTGAGCTCGGACATTTCACTGAGCTCGGACATTTCACTGAGCTCGGACATTTCACTGAGCTCGGACATTTCACTGAGCTCGGACATTTCACTGAGCTCGGACATTTCACTGAGCTCGGACATTTCACTGAGCTCGGACATTTCACTGAGCTCGGACATTTCACTGAGCTCGGACATTTCACTGAGCTCGGACATTTCACTGAGCTCGGACATTTCACTGAGCTCGGACATTTCACTGAGCTCGGACATTTCAGTGAGTTTGGACATTTCAGTGAGTTTGGACATTTCAGTGAGTGGACATTTCGGTGAGCTCGGACATTTCGGTGAGCTCGGACATTTCGGTGAGCTCGGACACTTCGGTGAGCTCGGACACTTCGGTGAGCTCGGACATTTCGGTGAGCTCGGACATTTCACTGAGCTCGGACATTTCGGTGAGCTCGGACATTTCACTGAGCTCGGACATTTCACTGAGCTCGGACATTTCACTGAGCTCGGACATTTCACCGAGCTCGGACATTTCACCGAGCTCGGACATTTCAGTGAGTTTGGACATTTCAGTGAGTGGACATTTCAGTGAGCTCGGACATTTCACTGAGCTCGGCCATTTCAGTGAGCTCGGACATTTCAGTGAGTTTGTACATTTCAGTGAGCTTGCCAATGTCTGTGTAGGTTTTGGAGTAGGAAGAGAAATTACTGAGGAGGAAGGATAAGCACGTTTGTTGACACAGCATACATCCATATGACATGACCCAGGCACAACTACAGGAAACTCTCGTTTAAACGGCACCTAAATATCCGGAATTCTCTATTAACCAGCAAAATTCTCACTCCGAAAACAACACCTCAATAACCGGCAGTGTTGTCGAGTCAGAGTCTCCCGCGGTGGCCGAGTTAGTCAGTGGGGGTAGTTCTCCAAACTGCCACTACTCAGCTTCTTGGCGCTGTCGGAAGTCGGAACACCTCAATACTCCTGTAACAGGAGTCTGACTCTCCCGCGCTGCCGGTAGTCTCTTCTGATCCGCCATTTTACAGGGGTAGTGTGTGTCTCCCATGCTGCTGGTCGTCATTGCATTGCATTATGGAAATCCCAAAAGTTGGTCCAAGCAAAAGGAAGAGAGTGGTGTTAACTTTAAAACAGAAAATCAACATATGCCAACGACTAGAAAAGGGGAGAGAAGCGTATCAACATTATGAATGAATGCAAAATCGGTTCGTCAACAATCTATGACATCAAATCACAGAAGGATAAGCTGCTCAAGTTTTATTCAAGCTCGGAGACATCTAAGGGTGTAGAGAAATGGCGTACGCTTCGTAAGCCTAAGCTTGAAGAGCTGGATACCGTGCTTTATGAGTGGTTTTCTCTTAAGCGTTCAGAGGGTGTTCCGATTTCCAGACCCATGCTAATCAAAAAAGCGAAGGATTTCTACGCAAAGATGGAGCTCACTGACAAGTGTGCTTTCTCCGAGTGATGGCTAACGTGCTTCAAGGTACGGCACGGGATACGGCGACTCGATATTTCCGGGGAGAAGAAATCAGCTGATCATGACACCGCAGAACAATACTGCAATTATTTCAATCGGATTGTGCAGCAACATGATTTGTCGCCAGCACAGCTATACAATGCCGATGAAACTGGCTTATTTTGGAGGTTTTTGCCAGAATCATTGCTTGCTGGGGTTAGTGAGGCTAATGCTTCAGGTTACAAGAAAAATAACCGTGCTAACTGTTAAGTTTGTGTGTTCCAGTTGTATTAAGATTAATTACTGACGCAGACTACAAGAATAAAGTTCAACAGGTCTTTACTAGTTGGAGGTCAGGACTATACTAAATACAGTATCACTACACAGTACTTATATACCGGTGGTCACCACCAGTATTACGTATACAGCAGCCAGAGAAAGTAGTACATCTCTTAAGGTGGAACAGGCTTAAGTTCTCTTAAGGTGGAACAGGTTACATACACCACAATCCTCCCTTTTTAGCTTAACAGTCATATCCCCATTTAACATAACATAATAACATATATAACTTCAGGTATAAACAGTTCAAAGGTTCAGTCTCTCAGGAGGCCTTCGGATTCGGTTTGGATAACGCCTTTCAGTGGTCTCTGATTCTTGTTGCTGAGGTGACTCTTCTTGTTGGTTTCCTATGTATTGGACGTCATCATCAGGTACAGTCCCTGCCGAGGTAGATGCTTCAGGTTCATTAACGTCTTCCACAGTTGTCTCTGTCGCAACCATGGGTTCGACCCTTGCTCTCGATTCTACCAGTTGATCCGCATGACGCCTTATCACATTGTTACCAATATCTACTGTGTACATCAGAGGTCCTTGTCTAGCCCGAATTGTTCCGGACTGCCATTTTTCGTTTCCATAGCCCCTTGCCAACACTGGTTGTCCTACGTCGAAACTTCGAGTGGACTTGTTATTAATATGCCGGAACTGTTTGTTTTCCACTTCCCTCCGCACATTTGGTTTTAACAAGTCCAACCTGGACCGCAACCTCCTGTTATAAAACATCATGGCAGGACTTTGGTTAGTCACTGCATGAGCGGCGTTTCGATATGCCATTAGGAAATTGTCCACCTTGTGTTGTAACGGAATCTGATCATCGTTCATGGCCTTTATTGCCTTTTTGAATGTTTGGACAAATCTCTCGGCCAACCCGTTTGTCGCCGGATGATATGGGGCAGAGGTATAATGTTTCACCCCATTCTTCTTTAAGAATTTTTGGAATTCTTCCGACATGAACTGTGGTCCGTTGTCCGAACATCTCTCTTCTGGCAATCCGTTCCTTGCGAATATTGTTCTTAACACCGCAATTGTCTTTTCTGAAGTAGTGGTATTCATCTTGATCACTTCTGGCCATTTGGAATGTGCGTCCACCGCAATTAGGAACATGGAGTCCATGAATGGACCAGCAAAGTCAATATGTACGCGTTGCCATGGGGCTGAAGGCCATTCCCATGGGTGTAGCGGTGCGATCGGAGGTGCATTTTGCACTTTTTGGCACCCAGCGCAGCTTTTTGTCAACTCCTCTATCTGTTGGTCAATGCCCGGCCACCATACATAAGCCCTAGCAAGACTTTTCATCTTAACTCCCCCCAGATGACCTTCATGCAGTTCCTTTAGAACTCTTTCCCGTAACTTGGGAGGAATAATCACTCTTGTCCCGTACATCAAAGGACCATGGCAGACGGACAGCTGGTCTCGCCTTGCCGAGAATGCCGGTAACAGAGGATCACCATGTGTTGGCCATCCCTTCACTGTCACCTCGTAAACTCGGGACAGTGTCGGGTCGTTCCTGGTTTCTCTTTCAATACTTGCATTGGTGACTGGTAAACACTCGATGATGGTCGAATGAAATAACTCAACAGGGTCAACTTTCGTCGTCTCTTCTGCTTCAGGTAGTGGCAGGCGCGACAGCCCATCAGCATTGCCATGCTGCTTCGTACCTTTGAATTCTATTTGATATTGATGTGCCCCTAGGAAAAGGGACCATCTCTGGAGTCGCTGTGCTGTCATCACCGAAACACCCTTCTTAGGGTTAAAAATGGATACCAACGGCTGATGGTCTGTCAGAAGTGTGAATTTTTGGCCCTGCAGGTAATGATTAAACTTCTTCACTCCCCATACAAGGCTGAGAGCCTCCCTATCGATCTGCGCATAGTTGCGCTCAGCGGAGGTCAATGATCTGGATGCAAACGCGACTGGCCTTTCCGTGCCATTTGGCAACTTGTGTGAGAGTACTGCCCCAATACCATATGGAGAAGCATCACAAGCCAACCGAATAGGCAGTGTCGGGTTGAAGTGAGCCAACACTTCCTCTGAGGTGATCAATTCTTTGCTTTTGCGAAATGCCTTCTTACAGTTTTCGCTCCATTCCCATGGTACCCCCTTCTGTAAAAGAGTGTTCAGCGGGTGCAGTACCGTGGATAGATTCGGTAGAAACTTATGGTAATAGTTAATCAATCCCAGAAACGACCTCAACTGAGAGACATTATCCGGAGCGGGAGCCTTTACAACTGCCTCTATCTTGTCAGGAGACTTATGAAGCCCCTCCCGGTCAATGACATGACCACAGTACGAGATCCGCTTCTGAAAAAACTCACATTTCTGCCGATTAACTCTAAGTCCATACTCTTTCAGTCTGTTGAGCACCAGTTCCAAGTTTGCGAGGTGTTCTTCATCACCATCTCCTGTAATCAGAATATCGTCCAGGTAACATTGTGTGCCTGGAATTCCCTGTAATACCTGCTCCATGGCCCTCTGCCAAATTGCCGGAGCCGATGCCACTCCAAAAACCAGCCTATTATACCAGTACAAACCTCTATGCGTGTTGATCGTGAGGTACTGGCGTGACTCTTCATCAACCTCCATCTGCAAGTACGCCTGCGCCAGGTCTATCTTGGTGAAGTGTTTCCCGCCAGACAACGAAGCAAAAATATCCTCAATCCGCGGAAGCGGATATTGCACCGTGTGAAGCACCGGATTAACGGTGATCTTGAAATTTCCACAGATGCGAACCTTCCCTGGTTCTCCTGGCTTGTTGCTCGAAGGACGTTTCATAACGGGAACAATGGGCGTAGCCCACTCACTCCAATCTACCTTAGACAGTACACCTGAACATTCTAGCGCTTCCAGTTCCGCTTCTACAGTAGGTCGTATTGCATAGGGTACCGGTCTGGCTTTGAAAAATTTTGTTTGTGCATGTTCATCAATCTTGATGTTTGCCGTAATTCCTTTGTGTTCCCAGTCCTTGCTGGAACACCTCTTTAGCATCATCCAATATTTTGGACAATCGTTTAGGTTTGACATCTGTTTCCCCGGAATCTACCGTTAGTGCTTTTAAGGAGTGCAAGTCCATATTCATTTTCCTAATCCACTCCCGTCCCAGTAGTGGTGGACCTCCTTCAGGTAGCACATATAAGTCCATTACTTGGCTTTCTTCACCCTTGTGGACCACTTTTACCTCTATCTTTCCGATGGGGTACACTCTTTGCCCCGTGTATGTTTTCAATATAATCTCCGTATCCCGTAGGGGAATATGTTGGAATAACCTTTTGTAATCTTTCTTATTCATGACCGTCAATGCCGATCCAGTGTCCAATTCCATCTTTACTTGGACTCCTGCTATCTGAAGAGTGACCCAAATTGTCTGGAGATCTGCATCCATACCAATGTTGCGTACTCTTAAGCTACCCAGTTCATTACTGCTAGCGTCTGAATCTGACTTCTGTTCGTTCGAACTGGTCTTTGTCACCTTGTGCACCTTTATGTATTTTCCTTGCGGTGACTTTTTGTTGCTGGTCTTCTTTCCTGACCGGCATACTTTAGCTATGTGGCCAAGCCTGCCACATGTTCTGCATTCTTGGTTTTTAAACCAACACTGGTTCTGATCGTGTGTTGTCTTTCCACAACGATAACATTTTACAGTACTCAAACCCAATTTATTTGTACTGTGTTCCGGTGACCGTAGCTGCATTACTGCCGTGCCTCTCGCTGCGGCTTCGTGTGCTGCTGCCATAGTGACCGCTTTCTCAAGCGTCAGCTCATTCTCCTCGAGCAGTCGCTTTTGTGTATCTTCTTTTAATAATCCACACAAATTTATCTCTTAGCGCGTCTGTCAGTCCCGTTCCAAACTGACAGTACTTTGCCAGCTTACGCAATTCCATTAAATATTCAGCATTGCTTTCATCCTTCAGCTGCCTTCTGCTGTAAAATTTAAATCGTTCCGCTAGCATCAGCGGCGTGGGGTTTAGATGATTTTTCAGGACAGTAACAATCTCCTCGAACGTCTTATCCGCCGGTTCATCTGGTGATAAAAGGTGTTTCAATTGCCCGTATGTCTTTGCACCCATTAAGTTCAATAACGTTAGTGCTTTCTCTGCATCTGGGATTTTATTTGCTTTACAATAATTTTGTATGCGTTCTACATACATGGCCCAATCTTCGATGTCGCCATCAAAGGTATCAATGTTCCCATGTTTAGGCATCATTGCAATTTATTTTATCCCAAGATGGCGGCTTCCCGCTCTTGTCTTCGTCCTCCGCCTACAAAATGGCGGTTTTCCCGCGCTTGGCGGTCTTCACCCACTGGCTGCAATGGCGTTTGGCGTGCCGCTGCTGCTCCCCTTTCCCAGCGGTTACTAACTCCCCCGACGCTGTCTCCGCTTCACCGCGGCTCCCTCGGGCATTCGCGCTTCCCCGATGTCGCGCCTCGCAGCCCTTCTTGCAGCCCGGTTATTAGCACCGGCTGCATTCGCCTTCACCGCGGCTCTCGCGCCTTCAGTCGCCCCAGGCGCTGCGCCTTTTTGGCCTGAAAGCGGCCCGGCCCTTATCACCAGCCGCGATCGATGTCCCCGCGCTGCGCCTTTCGGCCCGAATGCGGCCCGGCCCTTATCTCCGGTCGCGATCGATCTCACCGCCCTTATTCCTCCGTCTTCCTCCCCCCCGTCTGTACAGCCAACGCAGCCGACTTTCTGCTCGCGTCGCTGACCGGCTTACCCACCACCGAGGTCGAAAGAAGATAGCTGACTGCCGCTGATGGAGGCTTCGAGTTCAGGATGTCTTCTGCACTCCGGGTTCTCGATGCCTGCCGCGCGACGTGTCTTCCAGCAGGGTGATGAGGGTGGATGCCTCTCTTCGACGCCCGTTCTGTGGACGAAGCCGCCGTGGATATAAACTGCCGCAGGGTAAGAATCGGACTCGTCGCCACTGTTAAGTCTGTGTGTTCCAGTTATATTAAGATTAATTACTGACACAGACTACAAGAATAAAGTTCAACAGGTCTTCACTAGTTGGAGGTCAGGACTATACTAAATACATATCACTACACAGTACTTATATACCGGTGGTCACCACCGGTATTACGTATACAGCAGCCAGAGAAAGTGGTACATCTCTTAAGGTGGAACAGGCTTAAGTTCTCTTAAGGTGGAACAGGTTACATACACCACACTAACGCTGCTGGATCACACCGGGTTAAACTTCTTGTCATTGGGAAGTATAAAAATCCCCGTGCATTTAAAAATGTGAGGCACTCACCTATTGAGTACAAAGTTCAAAGAAATGCTTGGATGGATCAGGAAATCTTTTCGAATTGGTTCCATCTGTGAGGGAACATTTCCGTAGAATAGGGAAACCTGAAGATAGCAAATGCATTTTATTGCTTGATAATTATAGAGCCCATCCACATGAATCCGAGATGGTTTCGGGAAATATTTTCACCATTTATTTGCCACCAAATGTAACTTCTCTCATACAACCCATGGACCAGGGCGTTATCCAAAATCTCAAGTGTCATTACAAGAAAGACTTCCTACGTAAACTGATAAGCCAAGATGACAATATTCACGCATTTCAGAAGGAATACAATCTTAAAGATGCCATCTTTAATGCTGCATGTTCCTGGAACTTGGTGAAAGGTCATACTTTGAGACAAGCCTGGCGCAAATTGTGGCCTTCTGTAATGTTTGCTGAAAGTTCTTCTTCAGGGGAGGAATTTCATGGGTTCAATCTTCGTCCAAGGAGGACTACAGTAATGGAAATGGCTGGCATGGTGAAAAATGTAGGCCCAGGAAACCCTCTATGTCACCTCAGTGAACGTGATATTGAGCAGTGGGTTGATGCAGATAGAGAAGTTGCTGTTGTGTATATGCTAAGTGATGATGAAATAATGGAAAATGTTTTGAATCCAAAGAAAGAAAAGGAAAGTGAGATGGAAAGTGAACAGGATGAGATTTCTGAAGAGATGATGATTTCTTGGGCTAAAGCTGCAGAAGGATTTGCTTTATTCCTCAAATTTGCTGAAAGGCATCCTTGCTACTCTGCCCAAGAAGTTATGCACCACCATATTCTGCATTCCACCTTTCTACAAAGAAGGCAAGAGTCCACTAAGCAAGCAGACATCCGGGACAGGTTTAGGAAAGCTTCCAAAAGAGTTGAAGCAGTGGAAGTGCCTGAAGAATCTGTTGAAGTGCCTGATCCTGATGACCCAGCTGGCATGGATATTCCATGGATATTCCTGATGAACCAGTTGACTTGGAATAAGTGTACAGTCAACCACCTTACAGTACTTTATACTGTACTGTACAGTCACTTATAAGTTTTGCTTTACTGTTAAGTAATTAAAGAGTTATGGATTACCCTCAACTGGCAGTACTGTACTTAATCAAGCATCTTCCACCATCCATTTAACACAACATCTGTAGTTTAGTACCCAATTACTGTATACTGCACATTTCTTGATTTTTAAATTTTTCTTTGTTAAAAATAGCCTCGGTAGATAACCCTCTCAGTCATCCGGAAATTTTGATAAACCGGCAACACGCCGGTCCCAGATAAGAAAGAGTTTCCTGTACTTAGGCATGTCAGAAGAACCTGCCTTCACTGTCCATAATTCAGCAGGGAGGCAGTCACCAAGTTATGCTGCATGTTAGAGTGGAACCTTTAGACCTGAACAAGCCTGCCACACAGCGCTCTGCCGCTCCAGCGCAGCAGGCTAACCGGCTCTTAAATAGGAAAAACCACACATGCGTGGTATTTAGAATTTGCTGTGCAACCCCTTAAAGGGGCAGCACACCTAAAAAAAAATTCAAGGAACATTGCTTGACAGCAGCCATGATGCTTTTATCTTGCAACAGTTGACGATTTCACAACTGTTTAAAGTAGCCAGAAGAATGGACAGATGGCTGCTAAGGGAACAGAGGGCCAATTTCAGCTGCCTGCTGACACCAGGGTAGTTGAGGAGTTAAAAAGCACTTTGCATCACATACTGCTGCGTTACAACTTTACGCTATATTTACTGGGGCTTTCTGCTGGGTGAATCAGGCAGAAGCCTCATTACTGTATGCAAATCGAGGCCCTATGACATACATAGAATCCAGATGTAATTTAGAGGGACAACTGGGCGGAGCTCCCTCAGGGCTCCCTGTAGAACTCCCTACAGTTGCCACTTCCTCCATGGTGCTCTGCAGGCTCACAAAATCTTGCCTGCCTATACATGTTCTCCAACATTCTATGCAGGGAGCGCTGAAGATTCTCAACGAACTGTTGCTGATTAATGACTGGAGCTCAGCACACAGCCTCTGTAAGGTAAAAATCCGTGATCCTGCAGCAGCTGCCCATGTGACCCTAACCCTTACTTCTTCCTGATGCTGCTTGTCTGCTGCTACCTCCACTTGCTCCTCCTCCCTGGTACTGGATGCTTCCTCCAGTACTGCCTGCTGACTCCCCCTATCTAATTTCCCTGAAATGGATGTAACTAGGCTGGTGCTTGCGGGATCTGGAATGCTTGAGTGATGGGACTGCTTCCCTTTAGCTTCCTCATCTTGGGAGACCCCCTTCACAAAGAGAAAGGAAGCACGTGTTAACATAGGGTATGCAGCCAATGGCTGTGCATACAATAGCAAGGCCAACACAGTGACTTGCAGCAGAGAGGCTGTTCGTCACTTGAAGCAAACCTTTACCTTGTTGGGCTGGCATGAAGCCGCCAAGCTCTCCTTCATCCACTCCCTTAATGGCCTCCACGTAATTATTTGGAGAGCCTGTACCTTGTCACAGGATTGCTGGTCTGCCACCAGTATCTCTGGCTCCCAGTTAAGCAGCACCTCGATTTCAAAACTCTCATTTTTGTTTTCAGATCCCTCCATGGCTTCACCCCTCCCTATCTCTGTAATCTCCTTCAGCCCTACAACTCCCCCACCTCTTTTGCCTGCCTCGGTTCTCACTCGTGCTCTGACCCTCTTTCACTGCCATGTTTGTTTTGTCATTCAAGCTTGCAGCAGTTACACGATTGTTGCTGATGCTTCAGTGTGGATCAAAACGTGTACCAACATTGGCTCCCGGTTAAGCAACGCCTCGATTTCAAAATTCTCATCCTTGTTTTTAAATCCTCCATGGCCTCGCCCCTCCCTATCTCTGTAATCTCCACTAGCCCCACAACCACCCCCCCCACCACCCGAGATATCTGCGTTCCTCTAATTCTGCCCTCTTGAGCATCCCTGATTATAATCGCTCAACCTTTGGTGGCCGTGTCTTCTGTTGCCTAGGCCCTAAGCTCTGGAATTCCCGGCCTAAACCTGTCCGCCTCGCTACCTCTCTTTCCTCCTTTAAGACGCTCCTTAAAACCTACCTCTTTGACCAAACTTTTGGTCACCTGCCCTTATTTCTCCTTATGTGGCTCAGTGTCAAAACTTTTGTCTTACAATACTCCTGTGAAGCACCTTGGGACGTTTACTATGTTAAAGGCGCTATATAAATACAAGTTGTTGTTGATGATGATTATGTGCAGCCTTCTCCTCTGAAAAAAGAGACATGTTGACCATTAGGAGGTAACAGAAGAGGCACCCCAACAGGGAGCCCACATTGCACCTCATATGAAAGGCTAAGAGTGTGAAATTAGTGCTAGGAGCCATATAGTGAGCTGATGAGAAAACATGGCAGAACTGCGTGAGTCAAAGAAAGCCTATCCTTTCGCAGTTACTAGATTAGAGGTGCAGCTTCAGATATTTCAGAGGCTGAGGAGGTGAGAAGCTGGGCCAATGCTTTGCTGACTACAGGGCAGATGTGACAGCATGCTGAGAGTTGAATGTTTGGTGCATGCATAGTCAAGCCATCCCCTTCCTTTGAGTGAGCACCCATTAGCCCTCCCCAACTTGGGACTCTTTCCTACTTCTTCTTCTTAGGCAGTCCCTCGGAACCGAGGATGACTTGCTTCCACATTAAAAATGAGTTTTCGGGTGACTGGTGAGTCCAATGCGGGACCTACAGTCTCTGTCACAGGTGGGGCAGACGGTGGTTGAAGGGGCGGGTGGGTGGGGTGCTTGGGTTGACGTGCGTTCCTTCCGTTGTTTGCGCTTGGCTTCCGCTTGCTCCTGGCGAAGAGACTCGAGGTGTTCGGCGCCTTCCCGGATGCTTCTCCTCCACTTTGTGCGGTCTTGGGCCAGGGATTCCCAGGTGTCGGTGGGGATGTTACACTTTTTCAAGGAGGCTTTGAGGGTGTCCTTGAAGCGTTTCCTCTGCCCACCTGGGGCTCTCTTGCCATGCCGGAGCTCCGAGTAGAGCGCTTGTTTTGGGAGTCTCGTATCGGGCATGCGGACAATGTGACCCATCCATCGGAGCTGATTGAGCGTGGTCAGAGCTTCGATGCTGGAGATGTTGGCCTGAGCAAGAACACTGATGTTGGTGCGCCTACATTACAACAGTGACTACACTTCAAAAGTACTTCATTGGCTGTAAAGCGCTTTGGGACATCCTGAGGTCGTGAAAGACGCTATGTAAATGCAAATCTTTCTTTCTTTCTCTTCCTCAGCCTTTAGAACTTCTCAGTCCATTACTCAGGAGCAAAAGAAGACAGTGTTCATACAATTGGCCAACTTGTGCCATGCATGCTGCACACTGGCTCTACTTGGAGGATTTCCCTCTGCCCAAATATTGCCACTTTCTCAGGGCCACCTTTAATAAAATCTCCAGACTCTTTTTGCTGCAGAGGGCAGTTCTGGGAGCTCTTGCAGCCACATTGGCCAATAACTTATCCTCCAAACAGAGGTGATAGTTCCCTTTAAGAACTTCTGCACTCTCAATTCCACGTACCCCACAATGCAGCAATGCCCCTGCATGAGAAAAATATGAAAGGAGCATACTTAAATTATTTAAACGAATTAACCATATGGAATCCAGCAGATTGAACCTTCCACTCAACTGGTACAGATGTGCCCAGAGTCATGGGCCATTTTTTGACTCGACAATGGGATCAGCCCTTATATTTTATTCTGTTTATATGTTTTCATTTGATATATTGTCAATTAATATCAAAATATTTGTCTGCAAAGCTCAGATGTCAATAGCAACAGTTCGTATTTATATAGCGTTTTTAATGTCGAAAAACATCCCAAAGCACTAAATCTCAAGTTTCTTGACATCTCCTTAGACAGAGTTCCTAGCACAAACAAAAACTGACAATTCATTTTCTGATTAGTTTTCATTAAAAACAAAAGAAAAATCTTATGGGTTTAAATTGGATAACCCCTGAAAACGGGCGTGGGGATCGAGGTACGTGATTAACCCACACCCGCTCACTGCGATGCAGGCAGCACGTTAAATTAGTGCTGCCTGCTGTTCTAAATGATTGCTGCGTTCAGCCAGTGCTACCCACGCTGTTCATTAGCTGCACGCATCAACAGGGGACCCAATTTAGCAGCGGAGGAGGCCAATGCCAGGAGTGCAGTGCAGGAAGAAGTTTAATGATCTGACATGAGTTGTCAAGATGAATGAATTCAATCTTCAAATGGCATATCCTACCAACTGCACCACTAGCCTCTTCCACTGCCCAATTCACTACACCCCCATCACCCACCTACCAATAATCTCTATCAATCAATAATCAACCCTTCAATTCATATGCTTTACCTCATCCTCACACACTTAGCACTGTTGCCCTCACACCCACAACTCACACACAATGGCAGCTATTCAACCATGACAGCCACATCACCCAAACATATTGCAGAACACTCTGACACATTTCCGTCTTTCTTGCAGGAGAAGGTGGCGCACAATAGGAGGCAGCAGGAAAGAACTGGAGGAGGACAAGTATGTGTGTATGTTTTAACCCCAATGGAGAAGACACTGCTTGCCATCATGGGAAGAGGCATTGCTGAGGCCGGGGCCACTGGCAGAGCTGGAGAGATCAATGATGAGGGTATCTGCTTACCTAATCTTCCCACTTCTTCCTCATCCCACAATCTCTTCTAATTCACAAGCTGCAGATAGACAGACCGAGTAATTACAGGCCAGTCAGCCTAACCTCGGTGGTGGGCAAATTGTTGGAAAAAATTCTGAGGGACAGTATTAATCGTCATTTAGAAAGGCACGGATTAATCAAGGACAGTCAGCATGGATTAGCTAAGGGAAGGTCATGTCTGACTAACTTGATTGAATTTTTTGAGCAGGTAATAAGGAAGGTTGATGATGGTAGTGCGTTTGATGTAGTCTACATGGATTTTAGCAAGGCTTTTGACAAGGTCCTACATGGCAGACTGGTCAGAAAAATAAATGCCCATGGGATCTAAGGGAAAGTGACAAGTTGGATCCAAAATTGGTTCAGTGGCAGGAAGCAAAGGGTAATGGTTGACGGATGCTCTTGTGACTGGAAAGCTGTTTACAATGGGGTTCCACAGGGCTCAGTACTAGGTCCCTTGCTTTTTGTGGTATATGTCAATGATTTAGATTTCAATGCAGGGGGCATGATTAGAAAGTTTGCAAATGATACAAAAATTGGTCATGTGGTTGACAGTGAGGAAGAAAGCTGTAGACTGCAGGAAGATATCAATGGACTGGTCAGGTCATAGAGTCATAACGGCACAGAAGGAGGCCATTCGGCCCATCAAGTCCGTGCCAGCTCTCTGTAGAGCAATCCAGTCAGTCCTATTCCCCCGCTCTATCCACATAGCCCTGTAAATTTATTTCCCTCAAGAGCCTATCCAGTCTTCCCTTGAAAACATTTGAGTGTCTCCACTTCCATCGGCAGCGAGTTCCAGGTCATCACCACTCGCTGCGGAAAAAGGTTTTTCCTCACATCCCCCCTGTATCTCTTGCCCAAAACCTTAAATCTGTGTCCCCTAGTCCTTGTGGGAACAGCCTTTCCCCGTCTAGCCTATCCAAACCCGTCATAATCTTGTACACCTCTATCAAATCACCCCGCAACCTCCTTTGCTCTAATGAAAACAAATCCAGCTTCTCCAACCTGTCCTTGTAGCTAAGATTCCCCATCCCCGGAACCATTCTGGTAAATCGCCTCTGCACCCTCTCAAGTGCCTTCACATCCTTCCTAAAGTGTGGTGACCAGAACTGGACGCAATACTCCAGTTGTGGCCTAACCAGCGCTTTATAAAGGTTCAGCATAACTTCTCTGCTTTTGTACTCAATACTTCTATTTATGAAGCCCAAGATCCCATATGTTTTGCTAACCACTCTCTCAATATGTCCTGCCACCTTCAGGGACCTACGCACATTAACTCTCAGGTCCCTCTGTCCCTGCACACTCTTTAAAACGGTGCCATTAAGTGTATTTTGCCTCTCCCTGTTCCTTCTGCCAAAATGCATCACCTCACACTTCTCTGTATTAAATTCTATCTGCCACTTGTTTGCCCATTCTGCTAGCCTTTCTATGTCCTGTTGCAGTCGATTGGTATCATCCTCACTGTATGCCACAATCCAAGTTTGGTATCATCGGCAAATTTAGAAATTCTACTCTGTATTCCAATATCCAGGTCATATCAAAAAAAGCAGTGGCCCCAGCACTGACCCTTGGGAAACACCACTGTCTACCATCCTCCAGTCTGAAAATGCGCCATTTACCACAACTTGATGTTTTCTGTCTTTAAGTCAATTCCTTATCCAAGCTGCCACTGACCCTAACCCATTCCATGAGCCTCAATTTTGTTAACCAGCCTTCTATGTGGTACTTTGTCAAACGCTTTCTGAAAATCCATGTAGACAACATCCATTGCATTCCCTTCATCAATCCTCCCTGTTACTGCATCAGAAAATTCAATTAGATTAGTCAAACACAATCTGCCTTTTACAAATCTGTGTTGGCTCTCCTTAATTAGCTTAAACCTCTCCAAGTGCCCGTTAATTTTTTCCTTGATTATTGTTTCTAAAACTTTACCCACCACTGATGTTAAACTGACCGGCCTGTAGTTACTAGGATTGTCCTTATACCCTTTCTTGAACAATGGTGTCACATTTGCCACTTTCTAATCCTCAGGCACCTCCCCCACATCAAGGGAAGATTGGAAAATTATGGCAAGCCCTTCCACTATCTCCTCCCCCAATTCCCTTAGCAACCTGGGATGCAAGCCATCTGGACCAGGCGACTTGTCCACTCATACCCAGCTTTTCTAGTACATCCTGTCCATCAATTTTCACCCCTTCAATTGCTTCTACCTTTTCCACTTCCACCTTCTTAGTAAACACTGATACAAAGTACTCTGAGTATTCTAGCCTTGCCCTTCACCTCTAACCATATACCATCTTCTTTGTCCCCAATAGGTCCCACCCGGCTCTTACTACCCACTTACTGTTTACATGCTGGTAGAAGATTTTTGGGTTCCCTTTTATGTTAATTGCCATTCTACTCTCATATTCTCTCTTTGCCAATCTTATTTTCACCTTCACTTCCCCTCTCAAGTTATTGTATTTGGTCTGGTTCTCCCTTGAAGAAGTCACCTGACAATCATTATACATCCTCTTTTTTTGTTTCATCATCTTCTCTATCTCCCTCGTCAGCCAAAGAGCCCTTGCTTTCGTTCCTTTACCCTTCCCTCTTGTTGGAATGCAGGTGAGCAGAAAAGTCGCAAATGGAATTCAATCAAGGGAATGGTAGCATAGTGGTATTGTCACTGGGCTAGTAATCCAAAGGCCTGGACTAATGATCCAGGCACGTGAGTTCAAATCCCACCACTGGGGAATTTAAATTCAGTTAATTCAGGGAAGGAAATCTGCCATCCTTATCTGGTCTGGCCTATATGTGACTCCAGACCCACAGCAATATGGTTGATTCTTAACTGCCCTCTGAAATGGCCTAGTAAGCCACGCAGTTGTAACGAAACACAGTAATAAGAATGAAACCGAATGGACCACCCGGCATCGACCTCGGCAACAGCACGCCCAGCCCAGTCGACCCTGCAAAGTCCTCCTCACCAGCATCTAGGGACTTGTGCCAAAATTGGGAGAGCTGTCCCACAGACAAGTCAAACAACAGCCTGCCATAGTCATACTCATACAGTCAGGAAGGAGTGGCCCTGGGAGGCTTCAACATAGATTCTGGACCCCATGAAGTCTCATGGGCAAGAAAACTTCCTGCTGATTACTACCGACTGCCCTCCCTCAGCTGATGAATCAGTACTCCTCCATTTTGAACACCACTTGGAAGAAGCACTGAGAGTAGTAAGTGCACAAAATGTACTCTGGGTGAAGGACTTCAATGTCAATGCACCACTACTGACTGAACTGGCTGAGTCCTGAAGGACATAACTGCCAGTCTGGGCCTGCGACAGGTGGCGAGTGAACCAACTTGAGAGAAAAAACCTACTTGACCTCATCCTCAACTATCAAGTGCCGACTGGATGATTCATATCGGCCTACTCTTCAGCCAATTCGATTCCACGTGATATCAAACAGCCCCCAAACGGCTAAGTGTACTGGATACAGCAAAGGCTATGGGCCCCGACAACATCCCGGCTATCGTGCTGAAGACTTGTGCTCCAGAACTAGCCGCGCCTCAAGCTGTTCCAGTACAGCTACAACAATGGCATCCACCCGACATCTATCCAAAAACTGCCCAGGTATGTCCTGTCCACAATAAGCAGGACAAATCCAAACTGGCCAATTACCGCCCCATCAGTCTACTCTCAATCATCAGCAAAATGATGGAAGGTGTCATCAACAGTGTTATCAAGCAGTACTTACTCACCAATAACCTGCTCACTGATGTCCAGGTGAGTGACTGCCCTTGACATCAAAGCAGCATTTGACCGAGTATGGCATCAAGGAGCCCTATTAAAACTGAAGTCAATGGGAATCGGGGGAAAAATTCTCCACTGGCTGGAGTCATACCTAGCACAAAGGAAGATGGTTGTGGTGGTTGAAGGTCAATCATCACAGCCCCAGGACATCGTGGCAGGAGTTCCTCAGGGCAGTATCCTAGGCCCATCCATCTTCAGCTGCTTCATCAATGACCTTCCCGCCAACATAAGGTCAGAAATGGGAATGTTCGCTGATGACTGCAGTGTGTTCAGTGCAATTCACAACTCCTCAGATAATGAAGCAGCCCGTGCCCGCATGCAACAAGACCTGGACGACGTTCAGGCTTGGGCTGATAAGTGGCTGGTAACATTCACGCCACAGTAGTGGAGGCAATGACTATCTCCAACAAGCAAGAGTCTAACCACCGCCCCTTGACATTCAACGGCATTGCCATCGCCGAATCCACCACCAGCAACATCCTGGGGGTCAACATTGACCAGAAACTTAACTGGACCAGCCACATAAATACTGTGGCAACAAGAGCAGGTCAGAGGCTAGGTATTCTGCAGTGTGTGTCTCATCTCCTGACTCCTCAAAGCCTTTCCATCATCTACAAGGCACAAGTAAGGAATGTGATGGAATACTCTCCACTTACCTGGATGAGTGCAGCTCCAACGACACTGAAGAAGCTCGACACCATCCAGGACAAAGCAGCCCGCTTGATTGGCACCCCATCCACCACCTTCAACATTCACTCCCTCCACCACCGGCGTACCGTGGCTGCAGTGTGTACCATCTACAAGATGCACTGCAGGAACTCGCCAAAACTTTTTCGGCAGCACCTCCCGAACCCGCGACCTCTTCCACCTAGAAGGACAAGAGCATCAGGCGCATGGGAACAGCACCACCTCCAAGTCACACACCGTCCTGACTTAGAAGTATATCGCCGATCCTTCATCGTCGCTGGGTCAAAATCCTGGAACTCCCTACCTAACAGCACTGTGGGAGTACCTTCACCACGCGGACTGCAGCGGTTCAAGGCAGCGGCTCACCGCCACCTTCCCAAGGGCAATTAGGGATAGGCAATAAATGCTGGCCTTGCCAGCGATGCCCACATCCCATAAACAAATAAAAAAAGTGTGGTAATGCATTTGGGGAGGTCTAACAAGGCAAGGGAATGCACAATAAATGGTAAGATACTGAGAAGTGTAGAGGAACAGAGGGACCTTGGAGTGCATGTCCACAGATCCCTGAAGGTAGCAAGACAGGTAGATAAGGTGGTTAAGAAGGCATAGAAACATAGAAGATAGGAGCAGGAGTAGGCCATTCGGCCCCTCGAGCCTGATCCGCCATTTAATGAGATCATGGCTGATCATCCAAATTCAGTACCCTGTCCCTGCCTTCTCCCCATATCCCTTGATCCTTAAGAAATATATCTAACTCCTTCTTGAATATATTTAATAAGTTGGCCTCAACTGCCTTCTGTGGTAGAGAATTCCACAGGTTCACCACTCTCTGGGTGAAGAAATTCCTCCTCATCTCTGTCCTAAATGGCCTACCCCTTATCTTTAGACTGTGACCCCTGGTTCTGGACTCCCCTGCCATTGGGAACATCCTTCCAGCATCTAGTCTGTCTAGTCCTGTTAGAATTTTATAAGTTTCAATGAGATCCCCTCTCATTCTTCTAAACTCCAGTGAATATAAGCCTAATCGACCCAATCTCTCTTCATACATCATTCCCGCCATCCCAGGTATCAGTCTGGTGAATCTTCGCTGCACTCCCTCCATGGCAAGAACATCCTTCCTCAGATAAGGCGACCAAAACTGCACACAATACTCAGATGTGGTCTCACCGAGGCCCTGTACAACTGCAGCAAGACATCCTTGCTCCTGTACTCGAATCCTCTCGCTATGAAGGCCAACATACCATTTGCCTTCTTAACCGCCTGCTGCACCTGCATGCTTACCTTCAGTGACTGGTGGACACCCAGGTCTCGTTGCACTTCCCCTTTTCCCAATCTATTGCCATTCAGATAATAATCTGTCTTCCTGTTTTTGCCACCAAAGTGGATAACCTCGCACTTATCCACATTATACTGCACCTGCCATGCATCTGCCCAATCACCCAACCTGTCCAAATCATACTGGAGTTTTTCTGCATCCTCCTCACAGCACACACGCCCACGTATACGAGATATATTCTATGCCACAGCTAATAAAGGAAAGTAAGAGCAGGGAGGTTATGCTTGAACTGTATAAAACACTAATACACTTCCTCCCACCCCGCTTCCTGTAAGGACTCTATTCCATTCTCCCAGTTTCTCCGTCTCTGCCACATCTGCTCTGACGATGCCACCTCCCATAATAGTGCTTCCGACATGTCTTCCTTTTTCCTCAACCGAGGATTCCCCTCTACCGTGGTGGACACGGCCCTTGACTGTGTCCATTCTATTTCCCGCACTTCTGCTCTCACCCCTTCCCCTCCCTCCCGGAATCGCGATAGGGTTCCCCTTGTCCTCACCTTTCACCCCACCAGCCTCCACATTCACGGATCATCCTCCGCCATTTCCGCTACCTCCGTCGTGATCCCACCACCAAACACATTTTCCCCTCCTCTCCCCTTTCAGCATTCCGAAGGGACTGCTCCCTCTGCGGCACCCTGGTCCACTCCTCTATCACCCCCAACACCCCTCCCCTTCACCCGGCACCTTATCGTGCAAGCGCAGGAGATGCAACACCTGCCCTTTTACCTCCTCCCTTCCCACTGTCCAGGGCCCCAAACACTCCTTCCAGGTGAAACAGCAATTTACATGCACTTCTTGCAATTTAGTATACTGTATTCGCTGCTCACGATGCGGTTTACTCTACATTGGGGAGACCAAACGCAGATTGGGAGATCGCTTTGCGGAACACCGCCTTTCAGTCCATAAGGGTGACCCCGAGCTTCCAGTCACCTGTCACTTTAATTCTCCGCTCCACTCCCACTCTGACCGCTCCGTCCTCGGCCTCTTACACTGTTCCAATGAAGCTCAACGTAAGCTCGAGGAACAGCACCTCATCTTTCGCTTAGGCACTTTACAGCCTTCTGGACTTAACATCGAGTTCAACAATTTCAGACCATAACCTCTGCCCCTATCATTTTTATTCTCTCTCTCACATGGCAGCTGTCGATCATTCTGCCATTTACACTTCATCTAGAGTTATCTTTTGTCTCTTAACTTGTCCCATTGCCATCTCCTTTTGCCCTGCACCATCATCCCTTTTGTCTCTTAATCTCTCCTGCCTTCCATCCTATCACAGACCTTCCCTTTTGTTCTTTCCTCCCCCTGCCCCTACACTTGCTTAAAAACCTGTTACATCTCCAAACTTTTTCCAATTTTCACGATGGGTCATCGACCTGAAACGTTAACTCTGTTTCTCTCTTTACAGATGCTGCCTGACTTGCTGAGTATTTCCAGCATTTTCTGTTTTTATTATTGTAGAAAATACTACTTAGGCCACAGCTAGAATAGAGTCAACGAGTCAAAATGGCATAGAAGGAGACCATACAGCCCATCGAGTCCGTGCCGGCTCTCTGTGCAGCAATCCAGTCAGTCCCATTCCCCGTTCTATCCCCGTAGCCCTGCAAGTTTATTTCCCTCAAGAGCCTATCCAATTTTCTTTTGAAATCATTGATCGTCTCCGCTTCCACCACCCTCGTCGGCAGCAAGTTCCAGGACACTACCATTCGCTGTGTAAAGAAGTTCTTCCTCACATCCCCCCCTTATCTCTTGCCCAAAACCTTAAATCTGTGTCCCCTAGTCCTTGTACCATCAGCTAATGGGAACAGCCTTTCTCGGTCTACCTTATCCAAACCCATCATAATCTTGTACACCTCTATCAAATCTCCTCTCAAGTTCCTTTACTCCAAGGAGAACAACCCCAGCTTCTCCAACCTAACCTTGTAGCTAAAATCCCTCATCCCTGGAACCATTCTGGTAAATCTCCTCTGCACCCTCTCAAGGACCTTCACATTCTTCCTGAAGTGTGGTGACCAGAACTGGACGCAATACTCTAGTTGTGGCCTAACCAGAGCTTTATAAAGATTCATCATAACTTTCAGTACCTCTATTATGAAGCCCAAGATCCCATATGCTTTGCGAACTACTCTCTTAATATGTCCTGCCACCTTCAAAGATCTATGCACATGAACCCCTGGTCCCTTTGTCCCTGCTCACACTTTAGAACTGCGCCATTAAGTCTATATTGCCTCTCCCTATCCCTTCTGCTAAAATGCATCACTTCCACTTCTCTGTATTAAATTCCATCTGCCACTTGTCTGCCCATTCTGCCAGCCTTTCTATGTCCCGTTGCAGTCGATTCGTATCCTCCTCACAGTTTGCCACACCCCCAAGTTTGTTATCATCCCAAATTTTGAAATTTTACTCTGTATTCCAATATCCAAGTCATTTATATATCAAAAAAAGCAATGGTCCTAGCACTGACCCTTGGGAAGCACAACTGTCTACCATCCTCCAGTCTGAAAAACTACCATTTACCACGACTCGCTGTTTTATGTCCTTAAGCCAATTTCTTATCCAAGCTGACACTGACCCTCCTATTCCATGAGTCTCAATTTTGTTAACCGGCCTTCTATGTGGTACTTTGTCAAACGCTTTCTTAAAATTCATATAAACAACATCCACTGCATTCCCTTCATCAACCTTCTCTGTTACTTCATCAAAAAATTCAATTAAATTAGTCAAACACGATCTGCCTTTTACAAATCCGTGCTGGGTCTCCTTAATTAACTTAAATCTCTCCAAGTGCCCGTTAATTTTTTCCCTGATTATTGTTTCTAAAACCTTAAACCTTTAACACTGATGTTAAACTGCCTGGTCTGTAGTTGCTAGGATTGGCCTTGCACCCTTTCTTGAACAAGGGTGTCACATTTGCCACTCTCCAATCCTCTGGCACCTCCCCCGTATCTAGGGAAGATTGAAAGATTATGGCAAGCCCTTCCGCTATCTCCACCCCCACTTCCCTTAGCAACATGGGATGCAAACCATCCGGACCAGGCGATTTATCCACTCTAAGCATATCCAGCCTTTCCAGTACATCCTGCCCATCAATTTTCACCCCATCCATTACCTCTATCATCTCCGCTTCTACCGCTATTTTGTCAGCATCCTCTTCCTTAGTAAACACCGATACAAAATACTCTTGAGTATTCTAACCTTGCCCTGCACCTCTAAGCATATAACACCTTCTTTGTCCCTAATAGGCCCCACCCTGCCTCTTACTACCAGCTTACTATTTACATGCCGGTAGAAGATTTTTGGGTTCCCCTTTATGTTAATTGCCATTCTACAGTATTCTCATATTCTCTCTCAGCCAGTCGTATTTCCCTCTTCACTTCCCCTCTCAACTTATTGTATTTGGCCTGGTTCTCACTTGAAGAATTCACCTGACATGTATCATACACACTCTTTTTTGTTTCATCATATTTTCTATCTCCCTTGTCATCCAAGGAGCCCTGGCTTTGGTTCCCCTACCTTTCCCTCTTGTTGGAATGTACCTAGCCTGTACCTGAAACATCTCCTCCTTAAAGATCACCCATTGTTCCGTTAAGTTTTTCCCATCAATCTTTGGTTCCATTTTACCCTGGCGAGATCCCCTCTCATCTCATTGAAGTTAGCCCTCTTCCAATTTAGAAGTTCTACTTTAGATTGTTCCTTGCTCTTCTCCATTACTAACCTAAAACTTGTGATACAATGATCACTCTTGCCCAAGTGTTCTCCCACAGACACTTGGTCCACCTCATTTCCCCAGCACCAGATCCAGCAATGCCTCCTTCCTGGTTGGGCTGAGAACATACTGGTCAAGGAAGTTCTCCTGAACACATTTCAGAAATTCCTCCCCCTCCTTTCCCTTTACCCTAGCATTATCCCAATCGATATTTGGGGAATTAAAGTCCCCCAATATCACCACTCTATAGTTCTTGCACATCTCCCTGATTTCCCTACAGATTTGCTCCTCTATCTCTCTCTCACTATTTGGAGGCCTATAGAATACCCCCAATAGCGTAATCATACCCTTTTTGCTTCTTAACTCTAACCAAATGAATTCTGTCCTTGCCCGCTCAAGGACATCCTCTCCTTCCAACACTACAATGTCTTCCCTAACAGTACTGCCACCCCACCTCCCTTTTTTCCTTCCCTATCTTTTCTGAACACCTTGGGCTGGATTTTACCTGCCGAGACGAGTTAGGGGCAGGACTGCTGCCTTCCGGGTTCCAGTCCTGCCCCTAGCGACGTCCGACGCTCAGACGCTATTTTCCCGATTGGCCTAGTTAAGCCCGCCTTGCGGGCATGCCGGCCAATTAAGGGAAAGCCGGTGTTAGATGACGTCAGTTGATGACGTTTCATCTGCCGATTTTCTTAAAGGGACATGTAGCATTTATTTTTGACAGATGATGTGTCAGTGTTTGACAGCATTGAGGTGCTGTCAAACACTGATAATCACTGTACAAAGATGAGCCCTTGCACCCAGACTCTCCAATGACTCTCTCCTTAGGATAAAGCAAATGGCAGCTGCAGGTGAGGTTACAGAAGCGATCTGTCACTTCTCCCAATGAGGTGAGGCCACACAAACACTTCAAAGCTTGTTACCTACAGAAAAATCTAAACACATTAAAAATGACTTTCCCAACATTTCCTTACCTCTGATATTCACCAGTGTCCCATTGGATCCTTCACACCACTTCTGCAGCTGTCATCTATGCACCAGCATAACAACAGACCCACAGCACGTCTCAGTTACCCTGGCGGGGTTCCCCGCCGTCAGGAAGCCCGCAGAAGTCTCAAAATGGGAAAAAGCCGCTTAACTGCCTGTTACAGGAAACTTTGGTTTATCCGGAGGTTGTATGTCCGGAAACCTCGATCTACCGGCAGAAATCAGGAGCCGTTTTGTTAGGTTTTTTTTCTTCTCGTGGCTTTGTTTTCAACAGTCGGGCTCTGGAAAGTCTCTCTGAAGCTGTTGCTAAGCTACAGAGACGCTTCCAAGGTATGGGCTGACTGTTTACAAGCTGTTGCTAAGCAACAGTGTTTGTTGTCAGATACGGAGATGAAAACCTCCGTATGCTTCAACATTAACTTTGTATGTTTGGCAGTTTTGATAGATCGGCAACAGCTCGGTCCCGTCGGTGCCGGATATAACAACGTTTCCTGTAACTGGCTATAATCCTCTTCCCGCCGCTAAGAGTCCCTGACTCCTGGGATGATTGTTTGGAGGTGAGTTGGGGGCAGGTTCGGGACCCACTCCCATTCTTTTTGATTTTGCCAACAGTCCCGCCTCCAAACCCGCCTCCTCGGGGCTGGTAAAATCCAGCCCCTTGTATCCATGAATATTCAGCACCCAGTCCTCACTATTTTTAAGCCACGTTTCCGTTATTTCCACTACATCATATTCCCACGGCAAATTGTGCTTGTAGCTCACCAACCTTATTCACCACACTTTGTGTATTTACATACATGCATTCCCAACCTGTCCTTCTTAGACTGCTATCTAATATAGTACTACTTCCTTCTCTAGTACTATCCAACACCCTCCCCTCATTTATGCACCTTATTCCTCTTTTCTACTGCTATATGCTGGTGCCCACCCCCGTGCCAATTTAGTTTAAACCCTCCCCAACCACACTATTGAACCTCCCCGCGAGGATATTGGTCCCAGTCCTGTTGAGGTGTACCCGTCCCTTTTGAATAGGTGCCTCCTACCCCAGAACTGGTCCCAATGCCCCAAGAATCTGAAGCCCTCCCTCCTGCACCATGCCTCAAGCCACGCATTGATCCTCATCTTCCTATTTCTACTCTCGCTGGCACGTGGCACTGGGAGTAATCCAAAGATTACTACCTTTGAGGTCCTACTTTTTAACTTCCTCCCTAGCTCCTGAAAGTCTAACTGTAGGACCTCAATACCTGCCCCCTCTGTGTCGTTGTACCACAACCTCTGGCTCACTCCCTTCCCCCTACAGAATATTCTGCATCCTCTCTGTGATGTCCTTTACCCTGGCAACAGGGAGGCAATACACCATGCAGGACTCACAGTGATGGTTACAGAAACGCCTGTCTGTCCCCCTAATTATGGAATCTCCTATAACGACTGCATTTCTACGCTTTGCTATTCCCCCTTGTGCAGTCCCCTGCCCATTGGTGCCATGGTCTGGACTGCACTCCTTCAAGATGTCGTCACTCCCAGCAGTCTCCAATGCTGCATACTGCTTCGAGTGTGCCACACACCCCGAAGACTCCTGCACTTCCGGTCTCTTCCGGATGGCCATCCATTTACTATCCTGAACTCTCTCTGCCTGTGGGGTGGCCACCTCCTGGAAAGTACGGTCCAGGAAACTCTCAGCCTTCCCGATGCTCAGCAGTGACTCCAGCTGCCCCTCAAGCTCGGAAACCCTGAGCTCAAGCTCAAGCAGCTGGAAACACTTCCTACACACATGGTCCCCCAAGTGTCCTGAAGTTCCCACATGGCATAGGAATTGCAAGCAACAGGTATCAGCTGCCCATTCATGATCTAAAAAATGTCTATTCCCTCTTTCAGAAGCTAATTAGCATCTTGTTTAAACTATTAAGTATAATTAATGTCTCTAGACCTCAGCTCTCAGGTATTGCTGTCTCAGGCTCCCTCTCTTGGACTGCTCCTTGTTTTTTTTAAAATACCAAAAAAGCAGCCCTTCCCTCAACACACCGAATTCCCTCACTCACCAAATTCCAAGTTTAATACTCTATAGAAGCAGTACTCCGTCGAACTGGACTCCGTGCTACTTATGTAATGATATATCTTAAGATTTTTTAATTGTGCAACACTAATAGAAATGGTATGCGGTTTTACTAAGCGGAATTCGGGATGTTCTATCAGAACAAGGACAGCCCCTGGTTTCAATAAAAGAACTGGAAGGGTTAGGGCAGGTTAGGGATAGAGTTAATACAACAACTTGCATTTATACAGCGCCTTTAATGTGGTAAAACATCCTAAGGCGCTTATCAGGAGCGTTATCAAACAAAATTTGACACCGAACCACATAAGGAGATATTAGGGCAGGGTTTGGTCAAAGAGGTAGGTTTTAAGGAGCGTCTTAAAGGAGCGAGGGAGAGGCAGAGAAGTTTTATGGCGGGAGGTCCAGAGCTTGGGGCCTAGGCGGCTGAAGGCACGGCCGCCAATGCTGGGGTGAAGGGAGTGGGGGACGCACGAGGTCAGAATTGGAGGAGCACAGAGATCTCGGTCAGTTGTGGGGGGCTGGAGGAGGTTACAAAGAAAGAGCGAGGCCATGGAGGGATTTGAAAACAAGGATGAGAATTTTGAAGTATAATAATCAATTCACAACAACAAAGACTGTAAGGAAGAACTGATCTCAAAGGGAATCACTTTCAGGATTTATAGAGGGTATGTGCTGAATCAGGGTCATGAAGAGTTGAATGATAGAGCAAACAATTGGATCCCAAATGTTATATTAGACAAGCAAATTAAAATAAAGGTGGGAATATAGATTGGTGTAAGGAACTCTTAAATATTACTCCAGGAAGCCTTGAAAGCAGAGTGACATTTTGGGACTGATCCCTGTGGAAGTGGCAATACCATTGATGCAAAACCGATGGAAATATTTATAGTGGAGGCCATAAGCTAGCTGGATGCCGATATACAGCTGTATAGGGGTCAGCTGTGGCTCGGTGGGCAGCAATCCCATCTCGGAGTTCAAAGGCTATGGGTCCAAGTCCCTCTCCAGAGACCCGAGCCCAGGCCGACACCCCAGTGCAGCACCAAGGGAGTGCTGCACTGTCGGAAGTTAAAAGGCCCCGTCCGTCATCTCAGCCGGACACAAAAGATCCCACGGCCACTACTTCGAAGAGGAGCAGGGAAGCTCTCCCCGGTGTCCTAGCCAACACCCAATACTGCGTACAGTTCTGGTCACCGCATTACAGGAACGATGTGATCGCAATAGAGAGGATACGGAGGAGATTTACGAGGATGTTGCCAGGACTGGAGAATTTTAGCTATGAGGAAAAATTGGATAGGCTGGAGTTGTTTTCTTTGGAACAGAGAAAGCTGAGGGGAGACTTGATTGAGGTGTATAAAATTATATGGGGGATAGAGTGGATAGGAAGGACCTATTTCCCCTAGCAGAGAGCTCAATAACCAGGGAGCAGAGATTTAAAGTAATTGATAGGATTAGAGGGGAGCTGAGGAGAACTTTTTTCACCCAGAGGGTGGTGGGGGGTCTGGAACTCATAGATACATAGATACATACATAGAAGATAGGAGCAGGAGTAGGCCATTCGGCCCTTCGTGCCTGCTCCGCCATTCGATGAGATCATGGCTGATCCTTTAATTCAGTATCCCGTCCCCGCCTTCTCTCCGTAACCCTTAACCCCTTTTGCCCGTAGAAATATATCTAATTCCCTCTTAAATATATTTAATGAGCTGGCATACACTGCCCTCTGTGGCAATGAGTTCCACAGGTTCACCACTCTCTGAGTGAAGAAATTCCCCCTCATCTCTGTCCTAAATGGTTTAGCCCTTATCCTTAAATTATGTCCTCTAGTTCTGTTCTCACCCGCCAAGGGAAACATTCCTTCTGCATCCAGTCTGTCTAGACCTGTCAGAATTTTATACACTTCTATGAGGTCCCCTCTCAATCTTCTAAACTCCAGTGTGTACATCCCTAAACTACATAGTCTCTCCTCATAGGTCATTCCCGCCATTCCTGGTATCAGCCTGGTGAATCGCCGCTGCACCCCCTCCATGGCAAGAACATCCTTCCTCAGATGAGGCGACCAAAACTGTACACAGTACTCGAGGTGTGGTCTCACCAGTGCCCTGTACAGCTGCAGCAAGGTATCCCTGTTCCTGTATTCTAACCCTTTTGCTATGAAGGCCAGCATACCGTTTGCCTTCTTGACCGCCTGTTGCACCTGCATGCTCGCCTTCAGTGACTGGTGTACAAGAACACCCAGGTCTCTCTGTACTTCCCCCTCTCCCAATCTATTGCCATTTAAATAATAATTTGCCCTCCCGTTCCTGCACCCAAGGTGGATAACTTCGCACTTGTCCACATTATAGTGCATCTGCCATTTATCCGCCCAATCGCCCAGTCTGTCCAAATCGCTCTGGAGCTTCCTGGTCTCTTCCTCTGAGCCCACCCCCCCTCCTAGTTTAGTGTCGTCTGCAAATTTGGAAATGCTGCATCCGACTCCCTGATCCAGGTCATTAATGTAAATTGTGAACAGCTGGGGGCCCAGGACAGATCCCTGTGGTACCCCACTTGTTACTGCCTGCCATTCAGAAAATGAGCCGTTTATTCCAACTCTCTGTTTTCTATCTGACAGCCAGTTCCCTATCCACGCCAAAACTTTCCCCTTTATCCCATGAGCCTCAATTTTCCATGCTAATCTTTTATGTGGGACCTTATCGAAGGCCTTTTGGAAGTCCAGGTACACCACATCTACTGGCTCTCCCCCATCTATTCTACCAGTTACTCCCTCAAAAAATTCCAATAGATTAGTCAAGCACGATTTACCCTTTGTAAATCCATGTTGACTCTGTCCTATCCTGTCCCCATTTGCTAAGTGCTCCGCTATTTCATCCTTAATGATGGACTCCAGCATTTTGCCCACAACTGATGTAAGGCTTACAGGTCTGTAATTACCTGCTTTTTCCCTACCCCCCTTTTTGAATAGTGGGGTAACGTTAGCTACCCTCCAATCCATCGGCACTGTTCCCGAGTCTAATGAATTCTGAAAAATCATCCTTAGTGCATCCGCTATCTCTAGGGCCACCTCCTTCAGTACCCTAGGATGCATGTTATCAGGCCCTGGGGATTTGTCCACCTTCAATCCCTTTAGCTTCCTTAACACCATATCCTTAGAGATATTGATTTGCGTCAGTTCCTCCTTTGCCAATGTCCCTATTTTTCCCGATATCCCAGGGAGGTTTTTTGTGTCTTCCTTCGTAAAGACTGACCCAAAGTATGCATTTAGTTGATCTGCCATTTCCTTATTTCCCATTATATATTCCCCCGTATCTGACTGCAATGGACCAACTTTGGTTTTCACCAGTCTTTTCCTTTTGATATATTTATAAAAGCTTTTGGAGTTAGTTTTTATATTTTCCGCCAGCTTGTTTTCGTAAGCTATTTTGCCCCTCTTGATCATGCCCTTTGCCCTCCTTTGCTCTATCTTAAACTGTTCCCAATCTTCCGCTCTGGCGCTTTTTTTGGCTATTTTATACGCCCTATCTTTGGATTTTATGCTGTCTCTAATTTCCCCTGTTATCCACGGTTGAGTCACCTTTTTAGATTTCCTTTTATGCCAGATTGGTATAAACAATTTTTGCAATTTTGTCATTCTATCTTTAAATGTTTGCCATTGTTTATCTACCTCCAGTCCTCCCAGGAACGTTGTCCAATCAGACCTACTCAGTTCCCGTCTCATGGCATCATAATTCCCCTTGTTTAAATTCAGGACCTTAGTCTCTGAGTCAATTTCTTCGCTCTCCATTTCGAGTGAGAAATCGATCATGTTATGATCGCTCTGACCCAAGGGTCCCCGTACAACAAGATTACTGATTAGTCCCTTCTCATTGCACAGTACCCAGTCCAATATAGCCTGTTCCCGAGTTGGTTCCTCGACATATTGATCCAGATAACCATCCCTTAAACACTCAAGGAATTCCTCCTCCTCATTATTTTTACTGATTAGGCTAGTCCAATCTATATGTAAGTTAAAGTCACCTATGATGACAGCTGTGCTCTTATTGCACGCTTCTCTAATTTCCCTCGTGATGCCCTCCCTAACCTCTATTTTACTATTTGGAGGCCTATATACCACTCCTATTAATGTTTTTCGCCCCTCGCTATTTCTTAGCTCCACCCATATAGATTCTGTATTAACTGAGTTAATATCCTTCTTTTCAATTGCATTTATCCCCTCTTTTACTAGCAATGCTACCCCTCCTCCCTTTCTTTTTTGTCGATCCTTCCTAAATACTGAATACCCCTGTATGTTAAGCTCCCAGCCCTGCTCACCCTGCAACCATGTTTCCGTAATCCCAATTAGATCATAATTATTAACCTCTATTTCCACAGCTAATTCATCTACCTTGTTCCTGATGCTTCTCGCATTAAGGTATAAAACCCTCAGGCTTTTTTTATGCTCACATTTTTTATGAATTAGTTTGGCCCTTTGTTTTTTGTTCCTCACCCTTTTACCATTTATTTCTGTCTGCCTTTCACTTTCCTCTATTTCACTACATAGGTTTCTAGCCCCCTGCCATACTAGTTTAAATGCTCCCGAACTCACTGCCTGAAAGGGTGGTAGAGGCAGAAACGCTCATCACATTTAAAAAGTACTTGGATATGCACTTGAAGTGCCGTAATCTACAAGGCTATGGCTGTCACAGACAAGATGGGTCAAATGGCTTCCTTCTGTGCTGTAAATTTCTATGATTCTATAAAAGGGAAGAGATTAGCGAAAGTAAACATGGATCCCTCAGAGGCAAAGACAGGAGAAATTATAATGAGGAAAAAGGAAATGGCAGGCACGTTAAACAAATATTTGTATTTGTCTGCACAGTAGCAGACACAAAAACATACTGGAAAGGGAAGGGCACAAAGGGTCTAATGAGCGTGAGTAATTATTAGTAAAGAAAAAGTACTGGAGTAGTTAATGTGACTAAAAACCGACAAATTCCCTGGACCTGATGGTCTACATCCTAGGGTTTTAAAAGAGATGACTGCAGAGATAACAGATGCATTGGTTTTGATCTTCCAGAATTCCCAAGATTCTAGAATGGTCCCCATGGATTGGAAGGTAGCAAATGTGTATCCCCGCTATTCAAGAAAGGAGGGAGAGAGAAAACAGGAAACTATAGGCCAGTAATAGGGAAAATGTTAGAATCTATCATTAGGGATGTGGTAACGGCACTTCGAAATTCCTAATATGTTTAGGCAGAGTCATCACGGTTTTATGAAAGGGAAATAGTGTTTGATTAATCTATTAGAGCTTTTGAAGGTGTAATTGGTAGATAAGGGGGAACCAGTGGATGTAGTATATTTGGATTTTCAAAAGCTACACAAGAGGTTCTTACACAAGACTAGGGCTCATGGGATTGGTGGTAATATATTAGCATGGATGGATTGAGGATTGGTTAACAGACAGAAAACAGAGTTATTTTCAGGTTGGCAGGTTATAGCTAGTGGGGTGCTGCAAGGATCAGTGCTTGGGTCTCAGCTATTTACAATCTATATCAATTTCTTAGATGAGGGGACCATTGTGTAATGTATCCAAGTTTGCTGACGATACAAAGCTAGGTGGGAGAGTAAGCTGTAAAGAGGGTGCAAAGAGACTGCAAAGGGATACAGACAGGTTAAGTGAGTGGGCAAGAAGATAGCAGATGAAGTATAATTGGAAATTATCCAATTTGGTAGGAAGAATAGAAAAGCAGAATATTTTTATTTTTTTTAAAAAAGGTGAGACTAGTAAATTTGGAGGTCTTTGTACAGGAATCACAGAAAGTTAACGTGCAGGAACAGCAAGCAATTAGGATAGCAAATGGTATGTTAGCCTTTATTGTAAGGGGGTTGGAGTATAAGAGTAAGGAGGTCTTGCTGCAATTACATAGGGCTTTGGTGAGACCACACCTGGAATACTGTGTACAGTTTTGGTCTCCTTACCTAAGGAAGGATATACTTGCCTTAGAGGGGTACATCAAAGGTTCATTAAATTGATTCCTGGGATGAGAGGGTTGTCCTATGAGGAGAGATTGAGTAGAATGGGCCTATATTCTCTAGAGTTTAGAATAATGAGAGGTGATCTCATTGAAATGTATAAAACTTTGAGAGTTTGACAGGGTAGATGCTGAGAGGCTGTTTTCCCTTGTTGGAGAGTCTAGAACTAGGGGTCATAGTCTCAGGATAAAGCATTGGCTATTTAGGACTGAGATGAGGAGAAATTTCTTCACTCAGAGGGTTGTGAATCTTTCCCCCAGGGCGGGGGGAAAGATAGCATAGGTGCCAGCTCGCCAGAGGGCGAGGTCGCACATTCATTCTGCTGCAGAGGAGTCAGATGAGGACTTTGATGAGCTGAGCTACAGAAGGCGGCAGATAGGTGTACACAACCAAATGGTTGGTGCATTGGAATGCATGCCAGAAAACCTGTGCACAGTGTCAAGGAGCATGGAGGTGTCCAGCACCAACTTGGCACAGGGTTAGAGTTTGGAGTCTATCCTTTCCAACATTGAACAGGTGATCACCTCCCATCTGCAGACCTGTGGAACCCACCATGATGCAGCGTCTGATAGCGGATATCACAGCTTCCATTGCAGCACAAAGAGCTTCCATCAAAGATCTGAGTGCTGCAGTGGAAACTCAGACTGCTGGCATTGTGGCTCTGTTCAAAGGGGCTTCCAGAGCATCACAGCAGTCCATCAATCTTTTCGCCAACAGATCAGTAGGATTGCCGAGGCACCACCCCGGGGGAGTGGCAGTGGCTCCATGGAACATGAACCTGTTGTCCTCTCTCAGGTTGACAGTATTCCTGCTCCAACCCCTGCCACTCTGCCAGTGCCCTTGCTGTTGTCCGTCAGCCAGACTGCTGCAGCCCAGGCCGAGATGGTGCAGGCTGAACCAGAGACGCTCGAGGTCATCCTCTAACCTAGAGGCCATCTGCAGTCTCCTCAATTGGAGGTCAGCAGCCATGCTGCAGCCACTGGGGAAGCATCTCATAGGTGCACTAGGATAGACAAAGGCACACGCAAGACAGGCACTACGTGAATGCACATTGGTGATTAATTTAATTTGGTATATTTATAAAATTGGATTGGAATGTATATTTTCTGGTGGTTTTTATTTGTGTGTTGTCGGAAAGAGGATGATGTGATGATCAGTGTTAGAGGAAAGGTAAGGAGTGTGGGACTGTTGGTGAATGGGGAGGTGTGGTTGAGGTTACTGGTATCACTCACGAATAATCTGATCATGTAGAGCTCGGGCAGAAAGCGGCTGCCTACGTGGTTACCTCCATTCTTCTTCCTGTTCCTCCACAACCTATTGCACTTTCTCCTCCTCCTCATTCTCCTTCTCCTCAGCTTCTCACCTGATAGGTGGTGGCAAGGGCTGGTCCCTCAATGGCCAGGTTGTGTAGCAAGCAGCATACTACCACAAATTTTGATACCTGCTTAGCTGAGTACTGCAGGTCTCCTCCAGGCAGTGGAAGCATTGCTTGAGGACACAGATGGTGTGCTCTATAATGCTCTTTGCGGCAGCATGACTCATGTGCATGGGTTACGGACCGGAGTTATGAGTCACCTCTGAGGGGATAACCCTCGTCGCCCAGTAGCCAGCCTTTGACTTGCCGTGGTGGTTCAAATATAGGTGGAACAGAGGACTGCCGCAAAATGAAGGAATCGTGACTACTGCCAAGATAATGGCCATTCATCTACATGATACACTGTCTGTGGTCGCACACCAGCTGCACATTGAGGGAGTGAAATCCCTTTTGGTTCATGAAAATGGCAGAGTTCAGATGAGGCGCACACAAGGCAATGTGTGTGCAGTCAATTGCACCCTGCACCATGGGGAAGCCAGCAATCCGTGGAAAATCTCGTGCTCGCTCCACCAGCTTGTCTCTGGCAAGAGGGAATGAGATCCAAGTCTTTCGCTGTGTATAGAGCGCCTCACTTATACAGCAGTGCATTGCAAACTGCGATTTGTTGCTTATATCTCCAGCAGCAACCTGGAAGGAGCCAAACGCATAAAAGTAAAGAGCCACGGTCACCTTGACAATCAAAGGCAATACTGTCCTTGCCCTGCTTTGAGACTGCAGTTGTGGCTGCAACAGTTGGCAAATTACAGTCACGACCTCTTTTGTGAAGTGAAGGTGTCTCATGCATTGGTCCTTGCTGGTGTTTGAGTTAAGAGAATTTTTCTCTGAAGACCCTCGACAAATATGGCCTCTTGCTGAGTGCCCTTCTCCCCCTCTTCACTCTTCTGGTAGCTTCTCCTGCTCTGCGTGGCCTCTCTTCATTCTCCCAGTCATGTTCAATTCCCAGAGGAACCCCCACCAGGTCACCCATGTCGTGAAGCAACTTGTTTCAGCACAAGGTTTTAAATGACAAAAAAACTACTTCAAGACTAGCCAGACCACTCTCTGTAGAGTACTCAAACTTTAGCCAAGTATAGAAAATCTCCCAAAACATGTACAATGGAACCAGCAGCCAGAAGAAAGAAACCAGCAATTAACCTGTAAATAGTTCATGATCCACTTAAATAGCGCTGGTGGGGTTTCTTTATTCTGTTTAACATCATATTCAGGTTAAGACAGGGCGTGGGCTGGAGTGCAGAGTTCAAAAATGGCACTGCTGGCGTCAAATCAGCAGTGCACACTGATTTCCATCACCATCTCGCTGCTCTACAGGTTGCTGGCAGTTATTCGGCGCATGCGTGCAAACCTCTTTACCAAGATGGCGTCCGGCACACGTCCCCTCGGAAGTGCGCACGCATATCTCTAACTCAATTTTCTATGCTTATGTGGCTGCGTAGTGCCTAAATAATGGGTGCTACACGGCCCAATTTATCCCCCCCCTTGTATTTATATAGGCCTAGAAATTCGGTGGGCTGCGCCGCCAGTTAGCGCCTAAAGAGGACACTCAGTGGCTTTAGCGCCACTGGCCACGCCTCCCGCGATATTTAGCTGGGGCGCTAATGGCGGCGTTAGCCTGTTGCGCTGCGCTGCCACCGATGACGTCATCGGTGTGCGCAGCGCCCCGCTACCGCCCCAATCTCGATATTCGGTAGCGCCCGCCTCTGTAGCGCCGTTCGCAAATCGCGCCCGGTTCACGGGGCCTTCCTGTGGCGGCAGTGGCACAAATTAAGGTGGCGGTGCGGGGCGGCTGTTTTTTTCGGCGGCCGCCTGCCAGCACCTCCGTCCCCGGCCTCCTGATCTCCCCCCGCGGCAGTGCCGGCTGTTTTCCGAGAGCCCGGCACTTCTCCTCGGTGCCGGGCTCTTTTGCCGGCACTCGCGATCTCTGATCGCGCTGGTGCAGGCCCCTCCCCCTTAAGAATGGGAGGCAGGCCTGCAGTACCGCAGCGCGCCGTGCCGCAGCGTGTGGCACTGCGGCACGTTGCGCTGCGATATTCAGTTTCAGCGCCCTAAGAGGGACGCGGAGCGCCTCGAGCCTCGCCCCGTGTCCCTCGAGGGGCATTCAAGCTGAATTTCTGGCGGTCGCAACTGCTCCGATCGCTGCGCTAATTCCGGCGCCCAGGCGAGCTTGGCGCCTCGTTTGCGACCCACCGAATTTCTCCCCCATAGTGTTTTATTATGTTGCCTTACCAAAGTGCTTTTGAAATGCAATCAAATGTTATGTCGGCAAACACAGCATCCATCCCACAAACGGCAATTTAAAATGAAGGACCTAAAAATCTGTTTTTGGTGGTGTTGGTGAGGGAGGGATATTGGCTAGGACTCGCTGCTGTTTTGAATAGGGCTTTGAGATCTGTCTGAGCTTACTCAATGTTTGCAGCAAATCCAATTATCTGCACAACTCCGTGTTTGAGCTTGAACTCGCAACCTTCTGATTCAGGCGAGGGCCCATCAACTGAGCAAAGCTGACATTGTGATTTGTTGATAACATGTAAACACTGTATTTGAAAGCAAAAAAAAAAATCTTCCAGATAACCACCTTCTGCCACTATTTTAAAACAAGAAAATTAGCATAATAGTCAGCAGAAAATGTGTCACTGCACAACTTCATTTAGATAGAGGTAGAACAAAAAGTATAGAATTGAAGAAACATATGTAAAAATAACCTTCAAGCTTGACCTCCTATTCTAGCAATGTAATGTCACCCTATATTTATGTATACAACTTGAATGCGCCACTCAAATTGAAATAACATTTGCATTTATAGTAGGGTAACCATATTTTCTAATCCAAATCCGGGGACACACAGAGAGCACAGCAAAGTAGCCAGGACAGAAAATGTAGGTTGCAAGAACATTTTTTTTAGCAGCCTATATTTTAAACAGTTGCACATATACACTACAAATGTAATGCAAATGTGCATGTAATTACCGCAGATGTGACGTCACACTATTAAAGCGCGTTCAGACACCGTTTATAAATAATACAGTAACACTGTTTGGTTACGTCAGATTTTCATATTCACTGTCTATATGGCCTATGAAGAAAATCTTTCTTCATATCACTGCCCATCACGGTTTCCCCTAAGCTGCGGGGCCGCCAAGTTCCCTCAGGTTGCCGTGCACCAGGTGTTGCAGGCTGTGCAGTCTGCTGGTGGGAGACACACACACATGGGGGCGGGGGAAAGAGAGAGAGAAAGAGAGCGCGAGGGAGACGGGGCGGAGAGCGCGAGCGACGGGGCGGAGAGCGCGAGCGACGGGGCGGAGAGCGCGAGCGACGGGGCGGAGAGCGCGAGCGACGGGGCGGAGAGGGCGAGCGACGGGGCGGAGAGGGCGAGCGACGGGGCGGAGAGGGCGAGCGACGGGGCGGAGAGGGCGAGCGACGGGGCGGAGAGGGCGAGCGACGGGGCGGAGAGGGCGAGCGACGGGGCGGAGAGGGCGAGCGACGGGGCGGAGAGGGCGAGCGACGGGGCGGAGAGGGCGAGCGACGGGGCGGAGAGCGCGAGCGGCGGGGCGGAGAGCGCGAGCGACGGGGCGGAGAGAGCGAGCGAGCGAGCGACGGGGCGGAGAGAGCGAGCGACGGGGCGGAGAGAGCGAGCGAGCGACGGGGCGGAGAGAGCGAGCGAGCGAGCGACGGGGCGGAGAGAGCGAGCGACGGGGCGGAGAGAGCGAGAGCGCGAGCGACGGGGCGGAGAGAGCGAGCGACCGGGCGGAGAGAGCGAGCGACCGAGCGACGGGGCGGAGAGCGCGAGAGAGAGACGGGGCGGAGAGCGCGAGAGAGAGACGGGGCGGAGAGCGCGAGAGAGAGACGGGGCGGAGAGCGCGAGAGAGAGACGGGGCGGAGAGAGCGAGAGAGAGACGGGGCGGAGAGAGCGAGAGAGAGACGGGGCGGAGAGAGCGAGAGAGAGACGGGGCGGAGAGAGCGAGAGAGAGACGGGGCGGAGAGAGCGAGAGAGAGACGGGGCGGAGAGAGCGAGAGCGAGACGGGGCGGAGAGAGCGAGACGGGGCGGAGAGAGCGAGAGCGAGACGGGGCGGAGAGAGCGAGAGCGAGACGGGGCGGAGAGAGCGAGAGACGGGGCGGAGAGAGAGAGAGACGGGGCGGAGAGAGAGAGAGAGACGGGGCGGAGAGAGAGAGAGACGGGGCGGAGAGAGAGAGAGACGGGGCGGAGAGAGAGAGAGACGGGGCGGAGAGAGAGAGAGACGGGGCGGAGAGAGAGAGAGACGGGGCGGAGAGAGAGAGAGACGGGGCGGAGAGAGAGAGAGACGGGGCGGAGAGAGAGAGAGACGGGGCGGAGAGAGAGAGAGACGGGGCGGAGAGAGAGAGAGACGGGGCGGAGAGAGAGAGAGACGGGGCGGAGAGAGAGAGAGACGGGGCGGAGAGAGAGAGAGACGGGGCGGAGAGAGAGAGAGACGGGGCGGAGAGAGAGAGAGACGGGGCGGAGAGAGAGAGAGACGGGGCGGAGAGAGAGAGAGACGGGGCGGAGAGAGAGAGAGACGGGGCGGAGAGAGAGAGAGACGGGGCGGAGAGAGAGAGAGACGGGGCGGAGAGAGAGAGAGACGGGGCGGAGAGAGAGAGAGACGGGGCGGAGAGAGAGAGAGAGACGGGGCGGAGAGAGAGAGAGAGACGGGGCGGAGAGAGAGAGAGACGGGGCGGAGAGAGAGACGGGGCGGAGAGAGAGACGGGGCGGAGAGAGAGACGGGGCGGAGAGAGAGACGGGGCGGAGAGAGAGACGGGGCGGAGAGAGAGACGGGGCGGAGAGAGAGACGGGGCGGAGAGAGAGACGGGGCGGAGAGAGAGACGGGGCGGAGAGAGAGACGGGGCGGAGAGAGAGACGGGGCGGAGAGAGAGACGGGGCGGAGAGAGAGACGGGGCGGAGAGAGAGACGGGGCGGAGAGAGAGACGGGGCGGAGAGAGAGAGAGACGGGGCGGAGAGAGAGAGAGACGGGGCGGAGAGAGAGAGAGACGGGGCGGAGAGAGAGAGAGACGGGGCGGAGAGAGAGAGAGACGGGGCGGAGAGAGAGAGAGACGGGGCGGAGAGAGAGAGAGACGGGGCGGAGAGAGAGAGAGACGGGGCGGAGAGAGAGAGAGACGGGGCGGAGAGAGAGAGAGACGGGGCGGAGAGAGAGAGAGACGGGGCGGAGAGAGAGAGAGACGGGGCGGAGAGAGAGAGAGACGGGGCGGAGAGAGAGAGAGACGGGGCGGAGAGAGAGAGAGACGGGGCGGAGAGAGAGAGAGACGGGGCGGAGAGAGAGAGAGACGGGGCGGAGAGAGAGAGAGACGGGGCGGAGAGAGAGAGAGACGGGGCGGAGAGAGAGAGAGACGGGGCGGAGAGAGAGACGGGGCGGAGAGAGAGACGGGGCGGAGAGAGAGACGGGGCGGAGAGAGAGACGGGGCGGAGAGAGAGACGGGGCGGAGAGAGAGACGGGGCGGAGAGAGAGACGGGGCGGAGAGAGAGAGAGACGGGGCGGAGAGAGAGAGAGACGGGGCGGAGAGAGAGAGAGACGGGGCGGAGAGAGAGAGAGACGGGGCGGAGAGAGAGAGAGACGGGGCGGAGAGAGAGAGAGACGGGGCGGAGAGAGAGAGAGACGGGGCGGAGAGAGAGAGAGACGGGGCGGAGAGAGAGAGAGACGGGGCGGAGAGAGAGACGGGGCGGAGAGAGAGAGAGACGGGGCGGAGAGAGAGAGAGACGGGGCGGAGAGAGAGACGGGGCGGAGAGAGAGACGGGGCGGAGAGAGAGAGAGACGGGGCGGAGAGAGAGAGAGACGGGGCGGAGAGAGAGAGAGACGGGGCGGAGAGAGAGAGAGACGGGGCGGAGAGAGAGAGAGACGGGGCGGAGAGAGAGAGAGACGGGGCGGAGAGAGAGAGAGACGGGGCGGAGAGAGAGAGAGACGGGGCGGAGAGAGAGAGAGACGGGGCGGAGAGAGAGAGAGACGGGGCGGAGAGAGAGAGAGACGGGGCGGAGAGAGAGAGAGACGGGGCGGAGAGAGAGAGAGACGGGGCGGAGAGAGAGAGAGACGGGGCGGAGAGAGAGAGAGACGGGGCGGAGAGAGAGAGAGACGGGGCGGAGAGAGAGAGAGACGGGGCGGAGAGAGACGGGGCGGAGAGAGAGAGAGAGACGGGGCGGAGAGAGAGAGAGACGGGGCGGAGAGAGAGAGAGACGGGGCGGAGAGAGAGAGAGACGGGGCGGAGAGAGAGAGAGACGGGGCGGAGAGAGAGAGAGACGGGGCGGAGAGAGAGAGAGACGGGGCGGAGAGAGAGAGACGGGGCGGAGAGAGAGAGAGACGGGGCGGAGAGAGAGAGAGACGGGGCGGAGAGAGAGAGAGACGGGGCGGAGAGAGAGAGAGACGGGGCGGAGAGAGAGAGAGACGGGGCGGAGAGAGAGAGAGACGGGGCGGAGAGAGAGAGAGACGGGGCGGAGAGAGAGAGAGACGGGGCGGAGAGAGAGAGAGACGGGGCGGAGAGAGAGAGAGACGGGGCGGAGAGAGAGAGAGACGGGGCGGAGAGAGAGAGAGACGGGGCGGAGAGAGAGAGAGACGGGGCGGAGAGAGAGAGAGACGGGGCGGAGAGAGAGAGAGACGGGGCGGAGAGAGAGAGAGACGGGGCGGAGAGAGAGAGAGACGGGGCGGAGAGAGAGAGAGACGGGGCGGAGAGAGAGAGAGACGGGGCGGAGAGAGAGAGAGACGGGGCGGAGAGAGAGAGAGACGGGGCGGAGAGAGAGAGAGAGACGGGGCGGAGAGAGAGAGAGAGACGGGGCGGAGAGAGAGAGAGAGACGGGGCGGAGAGAGAGAGAGAGACGGGGCGGAGAGAGAGAGAGACGGGGCGGAGAGAGAGAGAGACGGGGCGGAGAGAGAGAGAGACGGGGCGGAGAGAGAGAGAGACGGGGCGGAGAGAGAGAGAGACGGGGCGGAGAGAGAGAGAGACGGGGCGGAGAGAGAGAGAGACGGGGCGGAGAGAGAGAGACGGGGCGGAGAGAGAGAGAGACGGGGCGGAGAGAGAGAGAGAGACGGGGCGGAGAGAGAGAGAGACGGGGCGGAGAGAGAGAGAGACGGGGCGGAGAGAGAGAGAGACGGGGCGGAGAGAGAGAGAGACGGGGCGGAGAGAGAGAGAGACGGGGCGGAGAGAGAGAGAGACGGGGCGGAGAGAGAGAGAGACGGGGCGGAGAGAGAGAGAGACGGGGCGGAGAGAGAGAGAGACGGGGCGGAGAGAGAGAGAGACGGGGCGGAGAGAGAGAGAGACGGGGCGGAGAGAGAGAGAGACGGGGCGGAGAGAGAGAGAGACGGGGCGGAGAGAGAGAGAGACGGGGCGGAGAGAGAGAGAGACGGGGCGGAGAGAGAGAGAGACGGGGCGGAGAGAGAGAGAGAGAGAGACGGGGCGGAGAGAGAGAGAGAGACGGGGCGGGGAGAGAGAGAGACGGGGCGGGGAGAGAGAGAGAGAGAGAGACACGCGGCGGAGAGAGAGAGAGACACGGGGCGGAGAGAGAGACGGGGCGGAGAGAGAGAGAGAGAGAGAGAGAGAGAGAGAGAGACGGGGCAGAGAGAGAGAGACGGGGCGGGGAGAGAGAGAGATGGGGCGGGGAGAGAGAGAGAGAGAGACACGCGGCGGAGAGAGAGAGAGACACGGGGCGGAGAGAGAGAGAGACGGGGCGGAGAGAGAGAGAGAGAGAGAGAGAGAGAGAGACGGGGCAGAGAGAGAGAGACGTGGCGGGGAGAGAGAGAGACGGGGCGGGGAGAGAGAGAGAGACACGCGGCGGAGAGAGAGAGAGAGACGGGGCGGAGAGAGAGAGAGACGGGGCGGAGAGAGAGAGAGACGGGGCGGAGAGAGAGAGAGACGGGGCGGAGAGAGAGAGAGACGGGGCGGAGAGAGAGAGAGACGGGGCGGAGAGAGAGAGAGACGGGGCGGAGAGAGAGAGAGAGAGAGACGGGGCGGAGAGAGTGAGAGAGAGAGACGGGGCGGAGAGAGAGAGAGAGAGAGAGAGAGACGGGGCGGAGAGAGAGAGAGAGAGAGAGAGAGAGACGGGGCGGAGAGAGAGAGAGAGACACGGGGCGGAGAGAGAGACGGGGCGGAGAGAGAGAGAGAGAGAGTTCAAAGCAAAACAGCGGCCGGGGGATCGGAGCCAGAACAGCGCAGGAAAACCCGGGAACAGAGAGAGAGAAACCGGGAACAGAGAGAGAGAACTCCAAAACAGGGAGAGAGAGAGAGCAGAGCCCGAGCAGCAACCGGAGCACGGAGCCTGAAGCCGGAGAAAGGCCCGAGGAACCGGGCCGAGCGAGGCACCGGAGAGAAGGAGAGCGAGCAGCAACAGGAGTCGACCCAGACCGGGAGGAACGGCCCGAGCCAGTCAAAGAGGCGAGTGGAGAGGTAGGGGTGCCGGATCGGGTCGGGACTGTCGGGCCTGGAGAGCGAGCAAGCCCAGGGCCTGAAACCCGAGAAACTCCGGGGTCGGAGAGACTCGGCCGGGCCGGGACTGCACAGCCGAGCCGAGGGGCTGGGACCAGGGCAGAGGCCCGGAGAGCGAGCAAGCCCGGGGCCTGAAAACCGAGAAACTCCGGGATCGGAGAAACTCGGACAAACACCGGGCCGGGCGGGGACCAGGGCAGAAGCCCGGAGAGAGAGCAAGCCCGGGGCCCGAAACCCGAGAAACTCCGGGGTCGGAGAAACTCGGACAAACACCGGGCCGGGACGGGACTGCACAGCCGAGCCGAGAGGCTGGGACCAGAGCAGAAACAGCCTGAGACCGACGCGAGGAGAGAGAGGAAAAATCCGGGTCCGGAGGAAAAAAGCTATACCTAGATCTACCTAAATTTAGTTAACCTAGAAAAAGAACAACAAACCCGAAGAAAAAAAAAGAAAAAAAGAAAAAAAAAAAAAGAAAGAAAAAAAAAAAAGGAATAGAAACCAGAGAGAAACGATAAACAACCCGAACCAGGAACCTGTGAGAGAGAGAGAGAGAAACTTTTAAGAGCAGCTATATCAAAGATGAACCCCTGAAAAACTCTCAATTTTGGACCTAAAAGTGGGATAAGGTGGAACACGACACAAAAAAGAGAAAAAAAGTTATCTACCTGAGACAAAACAAACGACTACAATGAGCAGGGAAATGAAATATCCTGAGCAATGCACAAAAAATAAAGCAAAGGAAAAACACAAGGACATAACACTAAAAAGTAACCCAGAGGTCCTCTACGTTGACTATACCACACACAAAGGGATTAAGACGAAGAACAACCTCATATTCTACACCGACTCCATTCCCTCATGGAAGGAGACTTTACAAAAATACTACGCATACGTCTCCAGCGAAGGTATTGGCAGTGGAGGCAGACTGAAAATATGTAAAGATGGAAATCTAGATAAAGATGACCCCCTGCTAACCATAAGCTACTACAACAAAAAAGGAAAGATCATGATACAGGGGAATGTAGAAAGTCTGGACTCCTTCGAAAAGGAATTCCCCCAGCTGAAAACTAAGGCAGACACAAATAGGACCAATGGACAGGAGGCAAAAGAGAATCGAACAGAGGATGATGAGAGCCAAGCGGAGGAAGAAGAAGAGAGTCCAGCAGAGACACACACCTCCCTGACCATCTCCACCCCCCCCACACCTCTCAACGCAAACAAACTGCTGAAAGAGAGTCTGTCCAAACTAGAACTCGAATTCAACGAATACAGAGAAACACAGACCAAGAACTGGACGGAGGAACTCAAACAGCTGAAAATGGAAAACGATTCCACCATCCACAATCTGAGAAAGACCGTAGAGGAACAAATAAATAAGATCCAAGAACTCCATACCCAACTAAACAAAATGACGGAGGCCGTAGAAAGGCTCAGCAGGCAACACAAACCTCTTAAGGTCCAAAAAACAACACACACAAGGACACAGAACCCGTCGGATGCCACCCCACACGAGGACACACCGAAAGCCACAAACCCCGCTCCTGCCACACAGCTCACCACAGAAACCCAGCCAACAACCAGCCCTCAGTCGAGTCCTGCCCAGACTACCGCTACCCAGTCCTCACACACAGGGACGCAGAACCCGTCAGATGCCCCCCCACACGAGGACACACCGAAAGCCTCAAACCCCGCTCCTGCCACACAACATATCCCAGAAACCCAGCCAACAACCAGCCATCAGTCGAGTCCTGCCCAGACTACTGCTACCCAGTCTGAAAAACCAGCCCCTCAGGCAGTCCTGCTGACCGACTCCAACGGAAAGTTTCTGGACCCCCAGAGGCTGTTCCCAGGTCATCAAGTCCTGAAAAAATGGTGCAGCAACACAGAACATGCAATGAAGATCCTGAACAAAGAATCCCTTGGAAGCCCCAAATGGCTTGTGATCCACACAGGCACAAACGACCTACGCACCCTACGGGAAGGCACTGCTAGGGCGGTGAGCAGGATGGCGGAAAAGGCCAGCAAGGAATTCCCCGAGGCGCGGATCGTGATCTCCACACTACTGCCCAGAAAGGACACCCCAGCCTATATAATCCACAACACCAACAGGGAGATCGACACGAGATGTTCTGTCTTCCCCAACGTCTACCTGGCCCATCATCCAAACATCAACACAAGGGACCTCTATGACGAAATACATCTACTCAAACAGCGGATGTGGGTCTTTGCAAAAAACCTCATAAACACTGCCAAAAGACGCAGCCCTCCCACCCCCTCTACCATTGGGAGCCGTAACCCAAACAGGACCACCAATGTCCCCCACCCCCCTTTACAAAACCAACAACAGAACCCAAGACCCCCCTCTAGACCACAGACTGTAGACCAAGAACTGAGAAAGATCATGACGATGCTGAACAGCCTGATAGAAAGCCGGAGAAATTATTAATATTGTTATTTATCATTATCATTATTGTTATCTTATCAGTATTATTACTACTATTAGATAGATATATGTGCATGCCTCATGAAATTTATACTAAATCATCATTTAGCATTATAGAAAATAGTGTTTCCACACTCATCCCACAAAATAGGTCCATTTTATTTCGTTTTATTGAACTATATAAATGCGTTCTTTCCACATAAGCTGCTGGAATATCCAGGGCCTCCGCTCCTCAACTTTTGGGATGAAGAGTACAGACCCTGAATTCCTAAAAGCTATAAAAGACATTGATATAATTGTGTTAACAGAAACATGGTGCCAAAAGGACATGCCGACCCACTGTCCCCCAATGTACCATGAAATTATTGTGCCTTCAGTAAAGAACATTAAGACACGCAAGGGCAGAACCTCCGGGGGAATCCTGGTGTGGTATAAAGGAGAACTGAACAAACACATCTCACCGATAAAACAGGGAAAATCACACGTATGGCTAAAATTAGATAAAAATATAGGAATAGAAAAAAACGATGTTTACTTATGTGCGATCTACATACCTCCAATAGAATCGCCATATTTTGAAGAGGAGATATTTGACACTCTCCACATGGAAATCAGCCATTTCCAGGCCCAAGGAAAGGTGCTACTATGTGGGGACCTAAATGCAAGGACAGGATGTGAACCTGACTTCATAGACCCACAGGGCAACAACCATGTGTTTGGCCAGACCCCTCTATATGTCACACCAGCCATCGCAAACCGAAACAACCTCGATTGTGAAATAAATAAAAGCGGCAGGGAGGTAGTGCAACTCTGCCGAGCCTTAGGCCTGTACATAGTTAACGGTAGGTTCAGAGGGGACTCCTTAGGGAGACTCACATATTCCTCAACTCTTGGGTCTAGTGTGGTGGATTATACAATCACTGACCTGGACCCCTGCGATATCAACGCATTCACTGTCAGGCAGCAATCCCCCCTCTCAGACCATAACCAAATAAATGTGTACCTTAAACTTTCTGCCCAAACTACAGACACAAAAAAGGAACCCAGTAAGCTACATAAAATAAACCAGACATACAGATGGGCCCCAGACAGTGGAGATAAATTCATCACAGCACTAAATTCACCTGATCTCACAAGTAAAATTTCAAAATTTAAAGAAAATCTATATGAGATCACCAGAGATGGGGTAAACATGGCCATAGAGGATATAAATATGATCTTTCATGAGGCAGCTGTAAAAGCCGACCTCGTGAAACAGAAGAGGAAGAGTCACAAAAGACAAAATAAAAATAAGAAATGGTTTGACCACGAATGCAAAAATGCCAGAAAAGACCTGAGAAAAATATCAAACCAAAAGCATCGCCAACCAAACAATCCGGACCTACGTACTAGATACAATGAAACCCTCAAAAGATATAAACACACCATTAGGAACAAAACACAAAACTATACCCACAAAATACTAGAAGAAATTGAAAACTCCACCAACCCAAAACAATTCTGGGAAATGTGGAATAACCTGAGTACAACACAATTGCAAGCATTACCAATCCAAGATGGCGACATCTGGAGAACACATTTTGAAAACCTCTACAAAGACATCCCAATAAACGAAACAAACCCAAGTCAACATCAGGTCACAGAAAAACTCCACACATTAGAAGCAACAATCAAAGACAACCAAAACCCTCTAGACTCCCCAATCACATGGAAAGAAATGGCCACAAAAACAAAATCTCTCCACCTAAAGAAAGCCTGTGGCCCAGACAACATCAAAAATGAAATGCTCAAGTTCAGCAATATGGAGATGCAGGGTGCGGTACTCAAATTATTCAACATCATATTACGTTCAGGCTGTTTTCCCGATATCTGGTGCCAAGGACTAATCTCCCCCATATATAAAAGCGGAAACAAATCAGACCCAAATAACTACCGCGGCATCTGTGTCAACAGTTGTCTAGGGAAGTTATTCTGCAGTATTCTAAATAGTAGATTACTTGATTTTCTTAACAAACATAATATCCTCAGAAAAAACCAAATAGGCTTTCTTCCAAAACACCGCACCGCCGACCATATCTATACCCTTCACACCCTCATTGAAAAACATATACACCAAACAAAAAATGGGAAAATATTCGCCTGTTTCATCGACTTCAAGAAAGCCTTTGACTCTATATGGCACGAAGGGCTCTATTATAAACTTCTTCAATGTGGAATAGGGGGCAAAGTCTATGACCTTATTAAATCAATGTATCTGAAAAACAAATGCGGGGTCAAAATTGGAGACAAACGCACCGATTTCTTCACCCAGAGAAGAGGCGTCCGGCAGGGCTGCAATTTGAGCCCGACCCTGTTCAACATATACATAAATGAATTAGCAGACATGCTGGAGCAAAGCGAGTCACCAGGTCTCCGTCTCCTAGATGGAGAAGTGAAATCCCTGTTCTATGCGGACGACCTGGTTCTGCTGTCTCCCACAGAACAGGGATTACAGCAACAACTAGACCTACTCGACAAATACTGCCAAAATTGGGCTCTAACAGTAAATCTAAAGAAAACCAACATCATGATTTTTCAAAAAAGGCCCAGATGTCAGGAAAACAAATACCAGTTTACCCTCAGTGATATCACTATAGGACACACTATGAGCTACACCTACCTTGGTCTAACTATTACAGCATCAGGGAGCTTCAGCATAGCAGTGAATGCACTAAAAGAAAAAGCCCGAAGAGCCCTATATGCAATAAAAAGAAAATTCTACAACATCCAAATCCCAATCAAAATCTGGCTCAAAATATTTGACAGCATAATCCTGCCCATTGCACTGTACGGTAGTGAAGTATGGGGCCCGCTAAATCACCAAAGCTACACTAAATGGGAAAAACATACAATAGAAGCCCTACATGCAGAATTCTGCCGAAGCATCCTTCGCACCCAAAGGAAAACGCCAACAAATGCATGCAGAGCCGAACTAGGCAGATACCCACTGATAATAAACATCCAAAAACGAGCACTAAACTTCCTAAATCACCTCAAATCTAGCTCCCCAGACACCCTTCATTTCAAAGCCTTTCAGACCCAAGAGCTAAACCCAGAAAAGAGTCCCCTGAGTCAGCTGCTACGGAAACTAAGTACTCAGCCGGACCCTGACCAGCCCCAGACCAACACAGCCGCCCAAACACCAATCCGAGTGAACCAAATCATTAAAAAATGCAAAGAAACCTACCTGGAACATTGGAACAAAATAACCGAAAGCCAAAGCAGATTAGAATGTTACCGGGCCCTAAAAAGAGAATATAAACTGGCAGACTACCTCACGACCATCAGAGACACAAAACAGAGACAGACCCTCACCAGGTACAGACTAAGCGACCACCAACTGGAAATTGAAAAAGGCAGATACAAGAAATCCTGGCAGCCTAGAGAGAATAGAATATGCGATCAATGTCTGGCTGGCGAGGTTGAAACAGAAATGCATTTCCTCCTAAAATGCGAAAAATTCAACACATCAAGAAACATATTATTCAACAAGCTAAGCCAAACAACCCCAGATTTCAAGGAATTGGATGATCTGTCAAAATTGAGATTAGTCCTAGGAGAAGGAGACAGACCATACCTTGGGGCCAAATATGTAACAACATGTCACAACCTGAGGACTGTTTAAAATTAAGACTGTTTAAAATTAATATTGAACGTACCAAATGAAGTACAAAGACTGTTTAAAATTAATATTGTTTAAAAGTAATATTGTATGTACCCAACAAATGTCAAATCGATTGACACCTACAGAATGTTGGAAAACTGTACCTTTTTGCTATGTAAGCTTTGGCAATATGGTTCTCTGTAAACTTTCATGCCAATAAAGCATTTTAATTGGAAATTGGAATTGGAATTGGAGAGAGAGAGAGAGAGAGAGAGAGACGGGGCAGAGAGAGAGAGACGGGGCGGGGAGAGAGAGAGATGGGGCGGGGAGAGAGAGAGAGAGAGACACGCGGCGGAGAGAGAGAGAGACACGGGGCGGAGAGAGAGAGAGACGGGGCGGAGAGAGAGAGAGAGAGAGAGAGAGACGGGGCAGAGAGAGAGAGACGGGGCGGGGAGAGAGAGAGACGGGGCGGGGAGAGAGAGAGACGGGGCGGGGAGAGAGAGAGAGACACGCGGCGGAGAGAGAGAGAGACACGGGGCGGAGAGAGAGAGAGACGGGGCGGAGAGAGAGAGAGACGGGGCGGAGAGAGAGAGAGACGGGGCGGAGAGAGAGAGAGACGGGGCGGAGAGAGAGAGAGACGGGGCGGAGAGAGAGAGAGACGGGGCGGAGAGAGAGAGAGACGGGGCGGAGAGAGAGAGAGACGGGGCGGAGAGAGAGAGAGAGAGAGACGGGGCGGAGAGAGTGAGAGAGAGAGACGGGGCGGAGAGAGAGAGAGAGAGAGAGAGAGACGGGGCGGAGAGAGAGAGAGAGAGAGAGAGACGGGGCGGAGAGAGAGAGAGAGAGACGGGGCGGAGAGAGAGAGAGAGAGACGGGGCGGAGAGAGAGAGAGAGACGGGGCGGAGAGAGAGAGAGAGAGAGAGAGAGAGACGCGGCGGAGAGAGAGAGAGACGGGGCGGAGAGAGAGAGAGAGAGAGAGAGAGAGAGAGAGAGAGAGAGAGACGGACGGGGCGGAGAGAGAGAGAGAGAGAGAGACGGGGCGGAGAGAGAGAGAGAGAGACGGGGCGGAGAGAGAGAGAGAGAGACGGGGCGGAGAGAGAGAGAGAGAGAGAGAGAGAGGGAGAGAGAGAGAGGGAGAGAGAGGGAGAGAGAGAGAGGGAGAGAGAGGGAGAGAGAGAGAGGGAGAGAGAGAGAGGGAGAGAGAGAGAGGGAGAGAGAGAGAGGGAGAGAGAGAGACGGGGCGGAGACAGAGAGACAGGGACGGGGAGCAAGGGAGACGGGGACGGGGAGCGAGGGCGAGGGACAGGGGGAGCGAGGGAGAGGGGGAGCGAGGGAGAGGGGGAGCGAGGGAGAGGGGGAGCGAGGGAGAGGGGGAGCGAGGGAGAGGGGGAGCGAGGGAGAGGGGGAGCGAGGGAGAGGGGGAGCGAGGGAGAGGGGGAGCGAGGGAGAGGGGGAGCGAGGGAGAGGGGGAGCGGGGGGGTGGACAGGGACAGAGAGAGAGAGAGACAGGGACAGAGAGAGCAAGACAGGGACAGAGAGAGGCAGAGAGAAGGGCGAGGTTCCAGGCGGGCGCGTGTAGTCCATTCCCGGGGATTGAGTGGCGGCCGCACTTTGGAACAACACATATGGAGGCACAGCACATGTACAATGGCCGCTGGAAGGAGGTTAAAGCAAACAATTTTTAGGCCCGCAGTGAAACTTTTTTTTTTTTTTTTAAATTCAGAAATTTGTTTAAAGCCGGAAAAAAATATGGACATGTAATGTTGAATGTTGCTGGTTCAAGAAGACAATGGGGGAAAAATTCTGTATCGCCCATTTGGGGTGCTAATATCGGCCGGGTGCAAAAAATCTACATGTGCTAGAAATTTGAAACAAAAACAAACTGCTGGATCAGCATCTATGAAAATAAATACATTTTTTGGGGCCAGAGTTCTTTAGAACTAGGGGTTGAATAAAGCACCTCAGTTAGTAAAAACACAAGATATCCAAATACTTAAGAGATACTGGTTAAATAAACTTACTTTCTTAAATTTGGTACGCTGTCTTTGCTCCACTCTCTCACAAATACACCACCTACTAGCCCTCCATCTTTCATCGGCTAATCCCGCCTCTGCCTGCACTTCATTCGTCTAATTATTTACAATGTAGATGTAGCTCAATTTCCCCATGCTTTGATTGGTCAATTCCGCCAATCATCAGTCACCCCAGTTTGACGACATGGTGGGCGGCGCCTCCAGCACGTCACGACCAAGGTTGTTGAAACATCAGTCGCACCTGCGCTAACTAATTATAATATACTGTTTTTGGATGCAACTAATGGGGGTGAAATTTTAAATTTCTTTTCCTAAATCTGTAGGTCAGAGTTCTTGTTTATTGCCTGAAGCTATTTTACATTTAAGCACTAAACATTTTATTCGGGGACTGGTTTCCAGAACCGGGAGGTGATAAGAGAGCTTTGTACACTGCTGGAGAATAAGTTTATGCAACAATCAATGGCAAAACTTGTAGTGTCCCTGTGTTGATAAAGACACTGAAGACAGGAGTTGGTTCATAGGTATTTACTAAGCAAAGTCTGGGGCGGGGGGTTCTAACGGATATACACAATATACAGGCTTATATAGCCCGAGTGGCAATTACCGGCATTACAGCACACCTGGGGCTCTTAAAGGCACATACACTACAATTCCTCCCCTTTTATCTAACCAGTACATCATATTTTAAGTAATTATTAATTACATGTTATAAGCAAAATAATATACATTGCTGTAGTTAATTAATTATAAGTCAGTCTCTCAGGAGGCTTCCTGACTCGGTCCGGATAACGCCTCGGGGGTGTAGTAGTTTCTGGTGGTGTAGTAGGTTCTTCTGGCAAGGCTGATTCGGCTTGAATGCCAGTGTCGGGTTCATCGGGTTCCAGTATCACCGGATCGGAGGTAGATATGGGTATCTCTACTTCATCGTTAGATGTATAGTTGTGGTGTAGGTTGTCCCTTTTCGGATGACTTTATGATTTGGTCAGCATGGCGCCTTATTATGCTTTCTCCAATGTCCACGGTATACATCAGTGGTCCTAGTCGTGTGCAGATAGTTCCAGGCTGCCATTTCTCGGTACGGTAGTCCCGGGCTAAAACTTGTTGACCTATCTGGAAGGTTCTAGTTGGCCTTTCATTCATGCCTTGAAACTGCCGGTTCTCCACGTCCCTTCTGATGTTGGGCTTGACCAAATCCAGCCGGCATCTTAGGTTTCTACTGAAGAACATCATGGCGGGAGTTTGGTTGGTAACCATATGTGTTGCATTCCTGTATGCGAATAAGAAGTTATCCACCTTGTGCTGAAGTTTTATGTCTTCATTACCCATGGCCTTTATGGCCTTCTTGAAGGTCTGGACAAACCTTTCAGCCAATCCATTGGTGGCGGGATGTTATGGGGCGGACGTGTAGTGCTTAACCCCATTGTTTTTTAAGAACTTTCTGATTTCTTCGGACACCAATTGCGGTCCATTATCAGAACATATCTGTTCCGGCAGCCCATTCCTGGCAAATATGGTCCTTAATACTGTGATGGTTTTTTCCGTGGTGGTGGAGGACATTTTTATTACCTCCGGCCACTTGGAGTGTGCATCAACCGCGATTAAGAACATCGAGTCCATAAATGGACCAGCAAAGTCGATGTGCACCCTTTGCCAGGGAGATGAGGGCCACTCCCATGGATGTAGAGAGGCTTGTGGTGGAGCATTTTGGACCTTCTGGCATCCTAGGCAGCTCTTGGTAATTTCTTCGATGTCTCCATCGATACCTGGCCACCATACAAACGCCCTAGCTAGGTTCTTCATTTTCACTCCACCCAGATGCCCCTCGTGAAGCTCCTTTAGCACTTTATCCTGGAGTTTGGGTGGAATTACCACTCTGGATCCACACATCAAGGTTCCTCGGCACACTGACAGCTGTTCTCTTCTTTGCGAGAATGCTGGCAACAGTGGTTTGCCATGTGCTGGCCATCCCTTCACTGTTAAATCGTAGACCCGAGAGAGAGTCAGGTCATTTCTCGTCTCCCTTTCAATGGCAGAATTTGTTACTGGTAGACATTCCACTATGGTAGAGTGGAACATCTCTACTGGGTCTACTGTAGGTGCCTCTTCTACCGTTGGCAACGGTAGGCGCGATAAACCGTCAGCATTCCCATGCTGTTTTGATCCTTTGTATTCTATGTTGTATTGGTGTGCCCCTAGAAAAAGGGACCACCTCTATAGCCTTTGCGCTGTCATAATGGGAACACCTTTTTTAGGGTTGAATATGGAGATGAGGGGTTGATGGTCAGTCAACAAGGTAAATTTTTGTCCGTGTAGGTAATGGTTGAATTTCTTCACTCCCCATACCAGGCTGAGTGCTTCCCTGTCGATTTGGGCATAGTTACGCTCAGCTGAGTTTAATGAGCGTGACGCAAAAGCTATCGGCCGTTCTGAGCCATCAGGGAATTTATGGGATAATACTGCTCCTATGCCGTAAGGGGATGCCTCGCACGCCAGTCTGATTGGCAGTGATGGGTTGTAATGAGCCAAAACTTCTTCGGATGTGATTAAGTCTTTGCATTTATGGAAGGCACGTTTACAGTCTTCGTTCCATTTCCAAATCACTCCTGTTTGTAGAAGTTCATTAAGAGGGTGTAGAAGAGTTGATAAGTTCGGTAAAAATTTATGATAGTAATTTATTAATCCCAGGAACGACCTTAATTGTGAAACATTTTCAGGTGCTGGGGCTTTTATGACCGCTTCAATTTTTTCAGGTGACTTATGCAACCCTTCATTATTAATTATGTGGCCACAATATATCTGATTTTGGAAAAATTCGCACTTGGGGCGATTCGCTCGTAGGTCCCGTTCTTTCAGCCTAGTGAGCACCTGCTCCAAATTGGCAAGGTGCTCGTTGTCGTTTTCTCCTGTTACAAGGATGTCGTCTAGGTAGCATTGAGTCCCCGGAATCCCTTGCAGGACTTGCTCCATAGCTCTTTGCCAGATAGCTGGAGCTGATGCTACTCCAAAAACCAGTCGATTGTACTGGTACAGGCCTTTGTGTGTGTTGATCGTGAGATACTTTTTAGAGGCCTCCTCAACCTCCATCTGTAGATATGCCTGTGCCAAGTCAATTTTGGTAAAACGTTTCCCTCCGGATAGTGAGGCGAAAATATCTTCTATCCTCAGAAGAGGATACTGTACTGTGTGAAGGACCGGATTTACAGTCACCTTGAAGTCTCCACAGATGCGAATTTTTCTCTGTTCTTCAGATTTATCGTTATTCAATGCTTTTTTCATGACTGGAACGATGGGTGTTGCCCACTCGCTCCAATCTATTTTGGATAATACGCCTGCTTTTTCCAAATTCTCCAGCTCTGCCTCGACTGCTGGACGTATTGCGTATGGCACCGGTCTTGCCTTAAAAAATTTGGGAATTGCTGCATCTTCCACTTTTATTGAAGCGGTGATGCCTTTCAAGGTTCCTAGTTTCTCTTGAAACACTTCTTTGGCGTTGGCCAAGATGTCTTTTAATCGTTCAGGTATGATGTCATCATTGTTTTTTTTCTTACTGGTCACCGTCAGTGCCTGAATGGAGTGCCAGTCTAAACGTATCTTTCTGATCCATTCACGTCCCAACAACGGTGGACCATCATCTTGTAGAATGTATAAATACAACTTTTGTATTTCCTTGCCGTTGTATACAACAGGCACCTTTATTTTTCCTTTGGGGTATACTTTCTGCCCCGTATATGTTTTTAAAATAATGGATGTGTCTTTTAGAGGTATATGCGAAAATAGCCTCTCGTAATCCCGTCGATTTATTACGGTTAGAGCTGATCCTGTATCTCGCTCCATTTTAACTGGGGACCCTGCTATCGTGAGGGTAACCCAAATGGTTTGGTAATCCTCTTTGGCAAGTACATTATGTAATTTGAGACAGCTTAGTCTCTTGTTTTTGAAGTCGCTATCGCTCTTCTGGTCTTCGGAGCTACTGTCCGTCATCATTTGTACCTTCCTGTATTTTTCTTTATTGATTTTTTTTTTTCTGTCTGTGGATTTATTTTGTCCAGATCGGCATACCTGTGCAATGTGTCCAATCTTTCCGCATTGCCTGCATGCTTTGTCCTTGAACCAGCAGTCCCTCTGGTTATGGGTGGATCTGACGCAGCGATAACATCTTTCGAAACCCTGTGTCATTTCATGGGTGCCGAAGTCCTGTGTCTTTTGTTGTATCTCTGCAGCTCCTCTTGCTGCTGCTTCGTATGATACAGCCATACTGAAAGCTTTGTCCACTGTTAAATCTTTTTCAGAAAGCAGCCTTTTTTGTGTTCCTTCACTTAAGAGACCGCAAACGAATTTGTCTCGAAGATAATCTGATAGTCCTGCCCCGAATTGGCAGTACTTTGATAGATTTCTTAATTCGGTTAGGTAATCAGCGTTACTTTCATTCTTGTGTTGATTTCTCTTGAAGAACTTGAATCGTTCCGCTATCAGCAGCGGTGTTGGGTTTAAGTGCTCCTGCAGGGTATCAACAATTTCTTTAAAATTCTTGTCCTTTGGTTTGGCTGGAGTGATTAAATTTCGTAACAGCCCGTATGCCTTTGCGCCCATTAAGTTCAGAAGTACTGAAGCTTTTTTTCATCTTCTATTCCATTTGCAGTGCAATATACCTCTACTCTTTCCACGTATGTGATCCAATCCTCTATTTCGCTATCAAAAGCATCAATATTGCCAGATTTAGGCATTTCAGAAAAGATATGGCGCTTCCCGCGCTTTTTTTCTTTTCTGCAGCAAAGATATGGCACTTCCCGCGCTTTTCCCGCCGCTGCTGCCGATGACAACGCTGTTTACTGCGGTTTCCGTTATTTTTTTATTTACTGTTGGAGACTCGTTCCCGCCGGAGTTTCTCTTCAGGTCTGAACGCTGACCTGCTTGCCGCGCCGGCCGTCTCCCGAGTGCTCCCTCCCAGTCCGTTATTGCTTGCCTCCGATTTCGCTGCCTGTCTCAGCTGTAGAGCCAGCCGCTGGAGCCCCAGCCTGACGCCCAGGAAGGATTAGCGCAGTACCTGCCACCAGCTTGGCCAGCTGGTGAAACCACAGCTTCTCTCACTTCCTTGAGTCTTCTGGACGCCCGAGGAATCGATGTCCTTGAGGTGCTGCCGAATTGCAGGTAAGTCCGTTTCCACTTCGTCGCCACTGTAGTGTCCGTGTGTTGATAAAGACACTGAAGACAGGAGTTGGTTCATAGGTATTTACTAAGCAAAGTCTGGGGGGGGGGGGGGGGGGTTCTAACGGATATACACACAATATACAGGCTTATATAGCCCGAGTGGCAATTACCGGCATTACAGCACACCTGGGGCTCTTAAAGGCACATACACTACAAAACTGACCCTCCCTGAAGCAATAAATGTCACCACTGCTTGGAATAACCCAATGCAAAGTAGTTCAAAGCTGACACAGGTAATGTTCAAACTTGCAGTGCATACATTTCCTGCAGTGCAACAGTGACTACACTTCAAATCATTGACTGTAAAGCGCTTTGGGATGTCCTGAGGACATGAAAGGAGCTATATAAATGCAAGTCTGCCTCCTTTGAGATCAAGGGTACTTCTGGCACTCAGCTCTGTCTTTTTCTCACCTTTGCCCCCTCCCCAACATAATTGGCTTCGAAATACATTAAAAATCGTACATCTGCACACACTTCCCATCAACTTTTTCCATTAAAAATGTCTATGTTTGCATTTATAATGGGCGGTCTATGGAAACTTGTCACGCTGTAGTTACATCCTTCTACCAATGTAATTAAATCGGCATAGCCTGGTCCAATAATCCCACGGCCTCCAAGACCGCTTCATCTGAAAACTAAACTTGCTCTTGTCTCCCCCTCTGCAACATCACAGGTGGTCAACTAGTGTAGCTAATAGCCTTGAAATTTGTGGGGCCCATCCTGTCAGAACAAATATGGCAGAGTGGAACCCCTATCTGCACTAGCATGAAGACATCGACTTGATCCCAAATCCTGGCGTCTTTTGCATGACTGGGGCAGGTTCATTCTGCCTGTAAAGATGCTTCAGTGGTGCCAACCTCAATAACGCCTGCCAGAAGGCAGATCGACCCAGGGCCACTCCACCTCCACTCCTCAAGCCTTTCCGGCCAAAGAAAAAAATACCCAATCTTTGCTCCCAGCAGAGCCTTTGCCCCTGCCACCTAAGGTTATCAATCCACTCTGTGATTAAATATCCTACTCTAATAAAGACATGGGACCTTTCTAAAGGCCTCAGCGGAGCTCTCTAGGAACACTGGGATATATACCCTTACAATAAAAATACCAGACAAATTCTTAACCCTTCACCTTAACTCTTCGTCTAGGTTTATCACCAAGTTTATGCCTAGGAGTGTATGATGCGCAAATTGGGCTCGCCATACTGTCTTACATCAACCAGTTTAGATTATAGCAGCATTTACACTACCAACCTCCCGTCCGATACACACAAGCAACTGAGTGAATTAATTAATCCTTTTGCCAAATCGAAGACGTAGTCTGACACGTTATACATTAGCAAATATTTATTACCCTCAGAAACATAATTAGCAGTAATTACCCTTAAACACGGAGTATGAAAATAAGGAGTACATCAGAGTTTTTTAAATTCATACTCAGGACTGCAGGCAAGACTGCATTATTGCCCCTCCCTAGTTGCCCTGAAATGGTGCTCATGAACCTTCTCATTGAAAGCAGTTTTGATATGGCTTGCTAGGCCATTTCAAAGAACAGACTCCAGTGGGACTGGAGTCACACATCGGCCAGACCGGGTAAGGACAGCAGGTTTACATTCCTAAAAACATTCGTGAATCAGCTGGGATTTTACAACAATCCAACAGCTTCATGGTCACCTTTGCTGAATGCCTTCAGAAAATCTGTTACATTGGGGGAATTTTAACCCCAAAAAATGAGCGGGTTTGGGTCGGCCAGAAAACAAAGAAAATTTTATTTGAATCAGGTTCTGAAGGAAACCCGTTCTTCCGGGTTTCCCGACTTCAATCCAGCCCTCCTACTCCCTCCCCGCCTCCGAGTAAAAAATCCAGCTCATTATGTCCACTGGGTCTGTTTAATTACTAACTACTGTGGGAGTACCTTCACCACACGGACTGCAGCGGTTCAAGGCAGCAGCTCACCACCACATTCTCAAGGGCAACTAGGGATGGGCAATAAATGCTGGCCTTGCCAGCGACGCCCACATCCCATGAAGGAATAAAAACATTTTTCAAAAAAATTCTGTTCTCCACTCCAAGAATTCCGATAGATTTCTGATGCATGAAAAAATATGCTGACTTTCCCTACACTTTTTAGATGAAGATTAAATACTGTAGAGATTTTCTCCACTGTAGATCTCCTGTGGGAGATCTGATTTATATTATTGCACTATTACTATATACATGAAAAATCAATATCTCAGAGTGCTTAGAAGGCAGTACATTAAAAAAAAAATGATAAACCATTAGTGAAGACTACAGCCTTGATACTATTTCAGGGAATCCACCATATTTCAAAATACCACTAAATGTCGAGTGACGTTGCTCACAATAAGATGATGCACTGCTTTGCAAGGTCAGAAATATTCTATGATATGGAATACATATCCTAAAATGTGGTTTTGAGCCCCTTTAAGGCTACAAAGTGTAACTGATAAGTTAATTCTGGCTTGAGCACACTCCATGTTAATTGTTGGAGATCAGTACCCTGGTACGTTTATGGCAAGATCAATTAAGCAGATATAGACATTTTGGCTCCAGTATGTTGTATTCCTGCAGCGTTCCTCTGTAGATTCCAAATGCATCCTTTATTTTTATATTTATTTTTCAGTGCGACAACAATTTGCAATAGACAATGTGTGATTGACAGGAAGTGCACACATGCATAAAGTTTTTTTAAAGCACAGGAAACTCTTGTTTAAACGGCACCTAAATATCCGGAATTCTCTATTAACCGGCAAAATGCTCACTCCGAAAACAACACCTCAATAACCGGCAATGTTGCTGAGTCCGAGTCTCCCGCGGTGGCCGAGTTAGTCAGTGGGGGTAGTTCTCCAAACTGCCACTACTCGGCTTCTTGGCGCTGTCGGAAGTCGGAACACCTCAATACCCCTGTAACAGGAGTCTGACTCTCCCGCGCTGCCGGTAGTCTCTTCTGATCTGCCATTTTACAGGGGTACTGTGTGTCTCCCACGCTGCTGGTAGTCATTGCATTGCATTACCCTCAACTGGCAGTACTGTACTTAATCAAGCATCTTCCACCATCCATTTAACACATTATGTAGGTGAGTACCCAATTACTGTATACTGCACATTTCTTGATTTTTTTAAATTTTTCTTTGTTAAAAATAGCCTCGGTAGATAACCCTCTCCGTCATCCGGAATTTTTGATCAACCGGCAACATCCCGGTCCCGTATACCAAAGAGTTTCCTGTATAAAGACATCTATTATAAAGTTCACTGGCAGCTTTGCTTAATACAAAAGAATAACGGCTATCATCAGTGCAGGTATCAAAAACCTGTGATTTCCATGTGGTTGATACGTGATGAAATCCAGAAGATAGATTTTAAATTGTGAAATAATGACAAAGTTATAGTGAAATAATTTGCATTTGAGTAACAGAAAATAAAATGGACAAGACTCTAGGGACAGTTTCAATCTCAGTTACATATACACAAACTTTTGACATAAATCATCTTCTATGCTAAATAGTTAACTCAGATAAAAACTATGCGTGCGCACACAAAAAATCAGGGAGTCACGGAGCTATGAAATTTAATATCAAATCAGCAGTAGCCATTCTACTCAGTGAACACCAATCTGGATAATCTGACTTGCCACTATCAAATAAGTATATAAATAATTTGGTGTCTGTACCTTCAGCTGCTCTCTTGAAGAACACTTTGCAACTGCCACAGGTGAGTGCTCCATAATGACATCCTGATGCCTCATCTCCACAAATGAGACAGGTTTTCTGAGGTTGAAAAAAGTAGTCCATCTGGAGACCAAGATTCCTTGTATTATCCAATCTTAAATGAAAACAAAGAACATGTAAGTCTAAGAATGTCTACTTTGCAGATTTATATTATCAGAATAAGTCAGAATGATCAGAAACATTGCTTTACATTAACTGAATTGTGAAGTTCAATTTTAGATTGTTTCTGGGATTTTTAAAAAAAATCAGTGCTTTGGTGTTTGCATTCTGTAATTTTATCTTTTTCATTAAAATATCAAACCAGGGCCTGGAGAATTGCACTGTTTTATTCATTTACCATAAGACATCTAATCAGCTAAAGTATGTATGAGGAATTGGAAAGAAAGAGTCGGTGCTGTGTTTTGAATTTTCAAACATTTTTCTACACATGATTTATATTGAAGTGCTGCTTAAGTGAAAGTGATTCAAACGTGAATTTGACGAATGGTCATCGACCGGAAATGTTAACTTTGTTTCTCTCCCCACAGATGCTGCCTGACCTGGTGAGTATTTCCAGCATTTTCTGTTTTTATTTCAGATTTCCAGCATCCGCAGTATTTTCTTTTTGAATTTTTGAATTTATAAAGGTTCAGCCTTATAAATCCCATTCTGAAGTTGCTGGGACACAGAGTGTATTGGTATGTTAATGATCTCATCTGCGAGGTAATGAGAAACCAATTAAACTGCCCACCCATGACGATCTGGGACAATAAGAGGTTTGTTATTTCGTTTCTGATGCTCCAGCAGGCATTTACACTTGAGATTCGGGGAAACTGAAGTCATGCATGCACAGCATGAGGAAGTCTGCTCGAGCTTCCACCTGCCGGGGTGGTAGTCGGTTTAACTTGCAGGTCGACTGACCAACTGGTCTACTGAGCACCCCCCATCTCCAGTGAGTGCTGCAAACAAAAGCAGAATGCAACAACAACAACAACGTGTACCTATACAGCACCTTTAATGTAGTAAAACGTCTCAAGTCACTTCACAGGAGCAATTATCAAGCAAAATTTGACATCGAGTCACAGAAAGAGATATTAGAACAGCTTGGTCAAAGAGGTAGGTTTTAAGGAGCATCCCAAAGGAGAGTGAGGTAGGAGAGGCGGAGAGGTTTAGGGAGGGAATTCCAGAGCTTAGGGCCTAGGCAGCTGATGGCACAGCCACCAATTGAGGGATGAAGGAAATTGGGGATGTGCAAGAGGCCAGAATTGGAGGAGCACAGTGAACTCTGAGGGCTGGCTACAGAGATAGAGTGGGGTGAACCCATGGAGGGATTTGAAAACAAGGATGAGAATTTTAAAATCAAGGCGTTTCCAGACCAGGAGCCAAGGTAGATCAGCGAGCACAGGGGTAATGGGTGAACGGGACATAGTGTGAGTTAGGACACGGGAAGCAGGGTTTTGGATGATTTTACGAAGGGTGCAAGGTGGGAGGCCAGCCAAGACACCATTGGAATAGTCAAGTCTAGAGGTAATAAAGGCGTGCATGAGGATTTCAGCAGCAGATAAACTGATGCGGTTGATGTTACGGAGGTGGAAGCAGGCGATCTTGGTAACGGAGACAATATGGGGGCAGAAGCTCAGCTCAGGGTCAAATCGGACGCCAAGGTTGCGAACAGTCTGGTTTAATCTCGGAGAGGGATCGAGTCCCTAGGGACCAGGGTTTGTGGCGGTTAACTGGAGGAAATTTCTGCTCATTCAATACTGATAAGCAGTATGACAAATCAGAGGCAGTGGAGGGGGGCAAGAGAGGTCGTGGTGAAGTAGAGATGGGTGTCGAGATATTTAGGTGTCCTCGTACAGGAAACACAGAAAGTTAGCATGCAGGTACAGCAAGCAATTAGGAAGGCAAATGCCATGTTGGCCTTTATTGCAAGGGGGTTGGAGTACAAGACTAAGGAAGTCTTACTGCAATTGTACAGGGCTTTGGTGAGACCATACCTGGAGTACTGTGCACAATTTTGGTCTCCTTATCGGAGAAAGGACATACATGTCTTAGAGGCGGTGCAACGAAGGTTCACTAGATTGATCCCTGGGATGAGAGGGTTGTCCTATGAGGAGAGATTGAGTAAATTGGGCCTAAACTCTCTCGAGTTTAGAAGAATGAGAGGTGATCGCATTGAAACATATAAGATTCTGAGGGGGATTGACAGGGTAGATGTTGAGAGGTTGTTTCCCCTGTTTGGAGAGTCTAGAACTAGGGGGCACAGTCTCAGGATAAGGATTCGGCCATTTAAGACTGAGATGTCGGATGATGTCGCCGAGGGACGGCATTTAAATGAGAAATAGGAGGGGGCTAAGGATAGGTAGTTGGGGGACTCCAGAGGTAATGGTAAGGGAGCAGGAAGAGAAGCCATTGCAGGTGATCCTCTGGCCACCACTGGATAGATAGGAATGGAACCAGGTGAGGGCAGTCCGACCCAGCTAGACAACGGAGGAGAGGTGTTGGAGGAGGATGGTGTGGTCAACTGTGTCAAAGGCTGCAAACAGGTCAAGAAGGATGAAGAGGGATAGTTTACCACGGTCACAGTCACATAGGATGTCATTTGTGACTTTGATTAGGGCTGTTTCAGTGCTGTGGCAGGGTCGGAAACCTGATTGAAGGCATTTAAACATGGAGTTGTGGGGAAGATGGGCACAGACTTGGGATGTGACAATACATTCAAGGAATTTGGAGAGGAAAGGGATGTTGGAGACAAGGTGGTAATTTGCAAGGACAGGGGGTGAAGGGTGGGTTTTTTGAGGAAGGGGATGATGATGGCAGATTTCAAGGGGAGGGGACAGTAACTGAGGAGAGGGAACCATTAACAGTATCAGCTAACATGGGGTCCAAAAAGGGAAGTTGGATGGTCAGCGGTTTGGTGGGAATAGGGTCGAAGGAGCAGGAGGCAGGTCTAATGGACAAGATGAGTTCGGAGAAGGCATAACAGGAGATAGGGGAGAAACTAGAGAAAGATGCGAGTTCAGGGCTAGGGCAGGGTGGAACCTTAGGGGAAGTTTGGCTTGGTGGGTTAGGGGAAGGGAGGAAAGTGGCAGAGGCAGCTGAACGGATGGTCTCAATCTTAATGACAAAGAAGTCCATGAGCTCCTCGCACTTGTTGTTTGGTGGAGGGGGCAGGAAAGAGGGGTCAAAGAAGACGGTTTGGATACACATATAATACATAGGTTCAGGGTCATTTCCACAGAATTACATAGAAATTACAACATAAAACAGGCCATGAAACGTGTCTACTTTTCCCATTGTAATTTTTTTTACCCACATTTCTCGTCCAATTTTGTTATGTCAACTATCACTGATCATGATGTAATTATAGGATCTGCCAATAGGTGGCACTGTATTTTTTTCCCTCCATAAACCACTCAAAATGCTAAATACAATTTCCAATGCCCAAAATAATATTTTAAACAAAATAATAGAAACAATACATATTTCACAACGTGGTTACATTTACTCATTGAATTATCTTTTGTCTCTTTTAATATCGTCACTGAAACCTGTCTCAAAGGCCTGTGCTTTGATGGGATATTTTTTTTTTAACCTCAAAACAGCTGGAGAACTTTTAATCACATGTGCAGATTGCAGAATTCTCCAGCATGCAATCTTTGCATCAATAGTTGAAAGGTAAAAGGATGTGTCCCCTCACTTTTTATTTTATTATTGTGCACTTTTGCTGGCAACTAAAGTCCTGTTTTCCCCACCATCATCAAACCTATGCCTTGAATTACTCTGTGGGTTAACAGCAGAAGAATACTTAGTGCATCATCTGGAATTCCTCTATTTTAGCAGTGCCATTAAATGGGGCAATGCCTCTGCTAAAACAAGAGAAGAAATTCAGTTCATTAGTATTCCACAGTGCAATTTCAGGACCCTATTGATTCAGAGAAGTAAGTAAAGGTGATCATATGCAGCTATGACTTTATATTTATTCAAAATGAACTAAGTCAGTGATGTGAACATTGACAGAATTATTTCAATGTTAGAGAATGCAGGATCAAGGTACTGGAAACTGAGCTTTCCAGTACTGTTAGAACAGTTGAGTTTGGTTTCTGCATTCAGAGCAGGAAACTGAGAAATTCAGGTGAACTGCTGTGCAATTAATTTGTCCCTTGCATCTCTCACTGCAAGGCCTGGTACTACCTCTTCTCCCTGTGCTTCAGCTCACCCTCGGCCAGCTGACCTTCGTCAGATGACTCTGATGGAAAGAAATTTATGGCGGTGGTCATCTTCACAGCCACTGGCATGACACAGCATCCTGGCATAGCAGATGTGGTCGCCGCTGGCAAGGTCAGCATTTATTGCTCATCCATAAGTTTGCACAAGTCACCAACAATCTGCCTTGATATTCGCAGCTTCCTCATGCACTAATCTTCAGACATGTTGAAAAAGGTGACTGATGGCTTGTATGCTATGTTGGGAGTGTAAGGCCTTCTACCACCAGGCCACCTCATCTACTGTACTCTCTGAGGCCACCCTGCTGCTGCATGCCACGATATCTGCTGCAGCTGCTCTTCGTCCTCCTCTTCCTGCATTCAGTACAAGGCAGCAAGAGCAACACATTATAAACTTTAGCAGCTTCTTCACTGTCAGCAAACTATACAGATTACCAGAAAATAGCAATATTGAAGGTCACAAGTAACTCCAATTACAGCAACCTCACCAGCACACGCATGCCAATGATCTAAGTGGCTGTAAGTGCTTAGCTGTTTAAATCCTGCAGCCTGCTGCATCTGCCACCAATCTCACTAGGTATTAGTGGGCTGGCCAATGGGAAGGGTCTCTGCATTTCAGCATCAAAATGGCATTGGGGTCCTATTACACGACAGGACCCCAATTTGCCTGCAATTCGTAGTGGGAGCCTTTGCCGACTTTGAAGTGTGCACTGGAAAAATTGGCAGTGGGTGAGAAATAAGCGGAAACAAAACAGTGAGTTCGCTCTCCCGATTTTTAGCGCTTATAGTTCTCCGATTTTTAGCACTCACACTCCCCATTCCCACCCACAGGCAGGGGTTTAAAATTCTCCCCGTCTCTTACACATTTTTTCTTTCTCTTTTTATGTGTCTCTCTTTCTAAAAGTTCCTCTTGCATTTCCTTTTTTTCCCCCCACTGTCCTTAATTTGTAAATATGGCCCCTTTAGGTAGATGGGTCCTACTTGGGTCCAATTTGTCTAAACCTTTCATAATTTTAAACACTACTATTATATCCCCTCTCAGCCTTCTCTCTTCTAGAGAGAGAAGACCAGGATAGTCACTTCCCTCATTCGTTATTCCCTTAAAATCTGGGATCAGCCGTGTAGTTCTTTCTCTGTACCCCCTCCAATAACTGAATATTGTTTTTGAAATAGGGAGACCAAAACTGCACACAGTACTCCAGATGTGGTCTCGCCAGGGCCAAATACAGTTTTAAAATAACCTTTCTGGATTTATATGTTATACTGTGGCGGAGCCACTAAGGGACTCCAATCAATTGTATATAATTCCCTTTAATAATATGTTGGCTGCAGCCTGAGTCTGTATCTTTGTTTTCACTGTTTACATGTACAGAGCACGATCACTTTAATAGCGCGGGCAAACGTGATGACGTCACGCCGTTCATCACGTGATCCCCCACCGGCAGGAAAAACGTGATGACGTCAGCCACGGGACCGCCCTGGCAGTCCTCATGGAGCCTCCGAACTGAGTAGACCTATATTCGATGTTCTCCTGTAGTTATCCGTTAAACTCTGTTAGTTTTCATTAAACCTCATTTATGTGATCGCCTGAGTGGACCTCAGGTCTTTTGGATAGGAACTAGACATTCCTACAATATCCCTTGTTATGCATCCCACCATTCGGTTTGCCTTTTTAACAGTCTGGGACCATTGTGCTGATGGTTTAGTGGCCTGTCCATTAAAACCCCAAGATCTCTCCTGTTCTGATGCCTCAAGTACATTCCCATTTAGCACATGAGCCACATCAACCTTTCCTCTGCTATATCTCATAACCTCAAATTTTCCTGAAACTCCATCTGCCATTTTTCTACCCACTGATTGAACTGGTCAAGATCCTTGTGAATATATGCATATTGATATTCATAATTTGCTACTGTTCCCAATTTGATATGGTCTTCGAATTTGAATGCTTTGGACACAATTCCTTCCTCTAAATGATTTATAAAAATTATAAACAGCGGCCCTAACACTGAAGCTTATATGACTCTACTGGTAACTGGCTGCTAACCAGATACCTGCCCATGCACTGATACTTTTTTTTATTCATTCATGGGATGTGGGCGTCGCTGGCAAAGCCAGCATTTATTGCCCATCCCTAATTGCCCTTGAGAAGGTGGTGGTGAGCCGCCTTCTTGAACTGCTGCAGTCCGTGTGGTGAAGGTACTCCCACAGTGCTGTTAGGGAGGGAGTTTGACCCAGCGACGATGAAGGAACGGCGATATACTTCCAAGACAATCTATCCAATATGTCCTGTCTTTGATTTTAAAACTTTTCAGTCTACATTCATCTTTGAACTATAGCCACAAATCTGGCATTGCTAACGTCATTTCTTTTGCGAACGCTGTTGAAAAATGGTTAAGTATTTCTCTATCTTCAGACACCATTAAATCCATATTTACAATTCACTCACACATAATGAATGACTCCATATTTATAGTCCATTACAGTTACTTAATTATTCTTTATTTACAATCTGTCACATTTCAGTAATAAATTATTCCATATTTATACAGGAAAACTTGATTTACCGGCACCTAAAGAACCGGAAATCTCTGTTAACCGGCAAAATTCAGGAGTAGGTTCAGGTAAGTTTTACTTCATATTAGTGGCCGTTCCTGGATCTGTGGCTGTGTAACCGGGGTTCCTGCACCTGTTGCTAAGCAACAGGGATGCCTGGATTTGTGGCCGTGTACGGGGCTCTCATACCTTTTACTATACCTCTCTGTAATCCGGGCTTTTTGATAAACCGGCACCACACCGGTCCCGTCGGTGCCGGATAAAAAAAAAGAGTTTCCTGTAGTTTGTCAGTTAGATAATGAAGTATTCCATATTTACAGTCCACTCTCAGGCCTTCAAGATGTTTTTTTCTCTCTACTTTTTATTTCTGTTAGTAGCCCTGTTGCTTTTTTGTAGTTGGGAAGCTGTTTTTCTTTTTTGGGTCGGTTGTATGTGGCTTTTTATTTGTTCTGGTAGTGGGTGGTGGGAGAAGAGCCTTTTTGTGATGCTGGTGAGCAGTGGGAAGTGGCAGTAAGAAAAAAAGGAAAATGGGAGAGGAGCAGCAACTGGAGGTGGTACAGTTGTTTTAAATATTGGAGTGGGGTCCTGGAGAGAGAATAGGGTGTTGGTTGACTCAAAATGATGCTATCACCAACATGAGAAGTATGCTAGGGGCTGTAGGCATTATAGGTGGCAATGCTAGGGACAGACCAGAACAGGAACAGATATGAAGGAAGAAAAATAATTTTAAATAAGCAAGAGATATAAAGCTAGATTAGCTACCTGGTAGGTACTCTTTCCCTCTCCATATTGTAGAAGTAGCCAGCTTGATCAGTTCTAGGCATGTATAAAAACGTTGTCATGACAATGCAGCTAAGAAGTCCTGCATACCATTTCCAACCATGGCACTGCATAAAAACCAAGTCCTGCACCATTTCACTAGTTCTCTTTTACCCAAAGCTAAACTGAAACTAACTAACCACTTAACACGAACACACAAGAACTATACCTCTGGAAGGCCTGTTGGAATGGATAGATGGAATTATGATGTGAAGAGGATGCATATTACTCAAAGACTGAAGTCGATGGAAGTGAAAATTGGGAGAGATATACAATGTGCGGCTGCATTAATATCGCCCAGTTTACACCATCACCCAGTCAAAATTATCCCCACTGTTCCAGCTCTCATTTCTGTAACAGCAGATAAAACAATGGGGAATTTTTTTCACCCAAATAATACACAAAACAATCTTAGATTAAAAACTCTGGAATGCCAAATCAAATATGGCTGATCCCCAATAAGAGTTTGCAGTTCACTTATTCTGCCAGCCAAAACTAGCACTAACAAACACCGAACTTCTGGCAGGGTCAGCGTCAGAGATTACTGGCAGGTGGATACCACAATTCAGCCAGGATCAAAGACCCGTGAGGCACAAGACAGAACTAAATACTTTAGCAGAGCGTCATTGTAAACTTTTCCAATTTTAAGCTGCATTAGTGGATGCTCTGCAGAAGCTAATCAAGATATCTAGGGACAAGAAACCTTGGTTTACAATTAGCAATTTTTTAAATAACCAGGCAGGCAACAGGCAGGTTTCCAAGTTCAAAGGCAATAATTGACTAAGGAGTTAGTATTATAACTTTTACTCAGTCTATTCACATTTTTTGAATTACCTGTGGTAGCTCGACAAGTGCAGCTAACACATGAATAAGTATTCATGTTCAGGAAAGGAAGAGTCCCAAGGTGATAATGGATCTGTATTAAAAGCAGAAAACGGGGAGCGATGGCTGTCAGGAGAGGTGAACAAGTCTACCACTAAAAAACCAATCCCTGAAAATGTCTTGGACCATCTCCAAGTGGTTCTTCCACTTGAGTGAATTGCAAGATGACAGCTTTTGTCACTGCAGTCCACCATGACTTATGTTAATCTAATAGAGTAATCTCATGTGCCAGTAGGATCGCATCTTGATAAAGGAAGCTAGAGCAACTGCCCCACTTGATGTAGCAGAACATCATTGTTGTCCAATCAAACATGCACTCTCAAGAGACCTACACTATGATCTGGAAATGCTCCAGATCTAGGCTTAGGCAACCTGTCCTTATAATTTAGCCCTTTAAGCCCCAGTATCATTCTGATGAATCTGCGCTCCAAGGCCGATATATCCTTCCTGAGGGGCGTTGTCCAGAACTGAATGCAGTACTCCAGATGGGGTCTGACCAAGGCACATAAGTTCCTCCCCTTTGTATTCTAGCATCTTGAGATAAAGGCCAATATTCCATGAGACTTTGATTGTTTTTGTACCTGTACCTGTCCAATTGCTTTTAGTAATTTGTGTATATGGACACCCAAATCTGTTTGCTCCTCCCTAGTTTCTCACCATTTAGAAAATACTCCAATTTGTCTTTCTTGGATCCAAAGCGGATGACTTCACACTTTTCCACATTGACCTTCCATTTATCATAGTTTTGTTCACTCATTTAATTTTGATGCTACTACTGTATCTATCACAGCTGACACGATCCTAACATGATAGGGTTCTGAAGGTAGTCTGATCTAATCACCCAATGAATCTTGAAGGTATGCTTGTAAAATTAATGGTTGAGGACCATGTAGGGTGTGATGTCCAAGGTTTCAAGGCGATGCCAAGGAGAAAGTGATGCCAGTTGAGCCAGGCTTCATCATAGTCTGACAGTTGATCGAGAAGCATTCCTAAAAGGAATTCTGTTTTTCATAGACATCCCTGTCATGGCATACATTTTCTCCTAGCTTTACGTATAAGATTCCAATAGTTCTTCTAATTGGCAGCTCAAAAATATTTTCCCACCAAAAAGTTGTTGTAATAGCAGTTGCTGCTGTAGCTCTAATTGGGAACTAAGCAGAACCATGCTAGTCTGTGGAGCGATACACCAAAAGTCAAGGATTTTGCTGCCGAGTCCAGGCCATGAACTACTGTTGTAATATGGGCTCCAATCAGGGGCAGCATTTCACTACAGAAATCTCCCAGTCTGCTTTTGCAATTCCTTGAAATTCTGTAATACTTTGGTGAACAAATCTTGCTCAATGGGCCTGATATCTTGTCATTCTATTCTGATCAGATCCTTTTAGATAAATTAACCAACTAAGTGCCACCATTCACTTGGAATTTTGATTAGGGGGTCAGAATTTTCTCTTGTTCAGCGAATTTCCTATACCAGTAAAGACCCTGAAAGTACAATTGAGTCTGAAACAGGTGTGTTCCACTAAGTCTTCGCAGACCTTGTATGCTTGGCCTCTTTTAGACAACAGCATCTGAGATCCAGATAAAAGGTTCCACTCTTGTGTTGGGGGCTCCTGAACCTAGCAGATTGAGGTATTGAGTGACTACTGCATTAATCACTTCTTTGTATTTGGAACTGTGGTCTAACAAAGTATCACTGGGTAATTCATCACCATCTTTCTCCTCCACTTCTTGCTCTCAGGAGAATTCTGCTCCTAATTACAGTACATGTGGCTAGATGGAGGCATTTTAAAGTAGGCACATGGGTTTCTGTTGCCTGCAGGAGGAGGATGAGCCCCCAGTGAAAATGGGGCAGACAGGACAAAAACTTGGCCATACAGAGGAGGGTTACACATCCCCCACAATAGAAGGCCGGGACTCCAAAGACTGCGACGTTTCAAGGTTTTTCTTGGATTATGATTTGGGAGGCCCTTATATCTCCAAGGAGGATATTTAGTTACTTTTGATAAATCCTGAGAGCGTACAATCTGAAATGTAGCACTAGGTTGCTTCAGCAGTACTTTCTAAATAGTACTGGAGCGTCTGAGCTGAGGGGGTCCCTGTCTGAGGGGATTCATGTCATAATTACCTTCATGGAAGGTCTTCGGCTTATTCCAAATGATGTGACAATTAAGCAACAGCCGTTCCTTACACATACATTTTGTGAACCAAGGGTGATTTAGCAAGTCACAATACCACATTTCAATAACATGTATATTATACAATAATTGTGAATGTCAGTAACTGCACCATATTTAAAGTTGGTGGTCCAACTGTGGAGGCACTTATTTTGATGCAAAAAGTATATTGCATGGGTTAGTGCCAAAGAGCGTATAGCATGAACAGAGCCCAGATGCAGCACACACTGTGCTGAGTGTAAAATTCCAATTTGTGTCTTGGCCTTTTGTATACTAATATACTTGGTTGTTTATTTCCATTTTATATGCTCTCTATAACTTGGAAATTGCTGTTGTATAGTATACAACAACAACTTTATTGATATAGTGCCTTTAATGTGGTACAACGTCCCAAAGCGCTTCAAAGGAGCATTATCAAACAAAATTTGACACCGAGCCTCAGAAGGACATATTAGGGCAGATGACCAAAAACTTGGTCAGAGAGGTAGATTTTAAGGAGTGTCTTAAAGGAGGAACGAGGGTAGCGAGGCAGCGAGGTTTAGGGATGGAATTCCAGAGCTTCGGGCCTTGGCAACTGAAGGCACAGCAGTCAATGGTGGAGCGATTAAAATTGGGGATGCTCAAGAGGCCAGAATTGGAGGAGTGCAGAGATCTTGGAGGGTTGTAGGGCTGGAGGAGATTACGGCGATAGGGAGGGGCCATAGAGGGATTTGAAAACAAGGATGAGAATTTTAAAAAGTTGAGGTGTTGCTTAACCGGGAGCCAGTGTAGGTCAGCGAGCACAGGGGTGATGGGCAATGTTCCCGCTAAGCTGCGCAGGCTGCTCACCAGCTTTTACATTGTTGGTACCATACATGTGCAAAAATGTGAATGGGCCACACATTGGGGGAGGCAGGTTGCGCAGGAGGCAGTGCAGCTTACAGAGGACATTGGTGTAATGTCCTTTTAATAATAGGATGCCATAAACTGCACACAGTACTCTTAACTGTGGCCTAACCAATGTTTTAAACAAACTTATCAATTCTTTTCACTTGTGCCCTATACCCCTACTTATAAAATGCAAAATGTCATTGGCCTTTTTATGGCTTTATCTACCTGCACTTGCATTTCCAAGGAATTATATATTTGAACCCTTAGGTCTGTTTTTGTTCATCCATCTCTTGCAGTTGCATGTGTTATCCCATTTTCTGCTAACCTATGTCTTCCTGAAGTCCTTTACAGTGCTAATCAAAGTTTGCCAACCCCCCTAATTTTGTGCCATCCAAATTATCTATACATATTAAGAACAAAAGTGAACTCAGCGCTGACCCGAGGTACACCATTTCCAACTTCTCTCAAATCGCAGCAACATCTATTTACCATAACCCTTTTGTTTTATGGCTATCGTCCAGCTTTCTATCAATCCTGCTACATTTCCCCTTATACCATACACCTAAACTTTCCTAATAAGCTTCTTTTAGAACAAGCCCCTTATGGAAATCTATATACATTCGTGGACTAATGGCCACCAAGCATCTTGTGCAGCAGGCATGGAGGGAGTGGTTGAATGCAGGCAGCACAGGTCAACCATCACATTACCAGACATGGCTGATTCTTATCCAGGATTGTCAAAATGCACAGCCCAAGATGATCTCGGACCACTACAATCCCAGAATATTGTCAGCAACTAGTTTGCTGCAAGGTTGCACTTACTCCTTGCAGAAATGATTCGCTTAGAAGGAATTGCAGATCAAGTGGTCACACATCTGAAACAAAGCACTAGCATAAAAGAGCAGCGGTGAGTCAACAAAATGACAACATTCATACACCAGACAACAGTTGAAATAAATGCAATGCACTGGATTAGAACATTGTGCTGAGTATTTATATTGCACTGGTTACAATAAAGCAGGAGCCCAGGATAAGATAGCAATAGATGAGAGTGTAGGAACTGAGCTTGAAAGATTCTAGTTTAGGCATGGTTACTTTGCAGATGTGGTTAGCAGCTTTAAAAAATGGTATAACACTTATTGGAAGTGATCTTGAATCAGTGCCTAGCACGCCATTCTTCCTCGTTGCATTGCTGGTTTTACAATTAATTGCTCATCTTTATTTTCACCTTCCTACTCTGCCATAGCTTCACCATCCTGGTCGTCAAACTCCCTGCTAAAGTCTCTTTGCGGGCTCAGTTATGGAAAAAGAAGAAGCCAACAATTATTCTTGAAACCCAGAGTAGGGGGTAAGACGCATCTATCAGTCAAGACATCTGAGCAATGCTTCAAAATTCCAATGGTATGTTTGATAATTCTAGTTGTGTCACGAGCTTCATTGTATCTGTGCTCTACTTCTGTCTGTGGTTGGCACAAGAGTGCCATGAGCCATGACTGCAGTCAGTTGCCTTGGTTGCCCAGAAGCCATCCTTCCACTCTTCCTTCCCTTTCAAATAAGGGCAACACAGATGTTTGCTGTAAAATGAAAGCATCAAGAGAACACCTTGGGAAGCAGGAATTCTCTATGCATATTAGCTGGGTATTGAGAACACAAAATCCCTTTTTGTTCCTACAGGGCATACCACTTTGCACAGGGACCCAAATAGGTCCAATTGCTGAGCCCTTGGACTCTGGAACAGCAAGCTGTTCTGTAGAATTATGTTGTCTTCTCTTTTTGTTGCTATTGGTTAGTGGTAAAAGTGATAGGCCATCTGTGGCTTTCTTGGTAGCGGAGAAGGCCCAGGACACAGTGCGGACCTGAGTGGGAGTGGCGGCTTAAAGGGCGCACTGGAGGAGGCCCAGGACACAGCGTGGACCGGAGTGGGAGCGGCGGCAGTGGCTTAAAGGGAGCTGAGCGGCGACTTAAAAAAAAACAAACAAGAAGGAGTGACATCACAGGACAGCAGGAGGCGGAGTATAAATCGAGCGGGAGGAAAGAGAGTGCAGACCTGAGCAGCAGCGGCAGCGAGGAGGCGGTGTACCTCCAGCGAAAATAACAATAACAAAAGCAACAATTGCAAAAACAGCTAAAGCAATGTCACAACCAGGGAAGGAGCTGATTGGCGAGTAACTAAGTGTTTCTAGTTAATAGTCTATTAAGTAAAGGCATGGCAGGGCAGCTCAGTCCCGTGGAATGCACATCCTGTGCCATGTGGGGACTCCAGGACGCTTCCTGTGTCCTGAACAACCACATATGCAGGAGGTGTCATCAGCGGGAGGAGCACAAGCTCTGGGTTTGGAGCTTGAGCAGCAGCTGGTGTCACTGCGGTGCATCCATGAGGCTGAGAGCTTCGTGGATAGCACATTTCAGGAGGTGGTCACCCCGCAGATAAAGAGTGTGCAGGCAGAAAGGGAATGGGTGACCACCAGACAGAAGAGGAGGACCAGGCAGGTAGTGCAGGAGTTCCCACAGTGCATCTCGCTCGCCAACCAGTATTCGGTTCTGAGTACTGGTGAGGGCTATGATTCCTCTGGGGGAGTATAACCAGAGCCAAGTCTGTAGCACCACGGGTGGCTCAGCTGTACAGGGGGGGGGGGGGGGGTGCGGAGGAAGAAAAGTAGGAAAGCAATAGTGGTAGGGGATTTGATAGTTAGGGGGGCAGACAGGCATTTCTGCGGCCGCAGACGTGACTCCAGGCTGGTATGTTTCCTCCCTGGTGCCAGGGTCAAGGATGTCACTGAGCGGCTGCAGAACATTCTGAGGCAGGAGAGTGAACAGCCAGAGGTCGTGGTCCATATCGGTACCAACAACATAGGTAGAAAGAGGGATGAGGTCCTGCAAGCAGATTTCAGGGAGCTGGGAAAGAGATTAAAAAGCAGGACCTTAAAGGTAGTAATCTCCGGATTATTCCCAGTGCCACGCGCTGGTGAGTATAGAAATAGGAGGATAGCACAGATGAATGCGTGGCTGGAGACATGGTGCAAGAGGGAGGGCTTTAGATTCCTGGGGCATTGGGACCGGTTCTGGGGGAGGTGGGACCTGTACAGGCTGAATGGGTTGCGCCTCAACAGGGCCGGAACCAATATCCTCACGGGGAGGTTTGCTAGTGCTGTTGGGGCGGGTTTAAACTAATTTAGCAGGGGGATGGGCACCAGGATGTAACATTAGAAAGGGGAAATAAAGTGCTCAAAGGATTGGGAGAGGCAGAGAGCACTAAAGTAAGAAATAGTAAGGTACTGGGTGGGGTGAAACTAAGAGAGAATACAGGATGGTCTAAGATGGGTTTACAGTGTATGTATGTGAATGCACGAAGCGTAGTAAACAAGGTAAGTGAGCTGCAGGCACAAATAGCCACATGGGAATATGATGTTGTGGCAATAACAGAGACCTGGCTCAAAAAAGGGCAGGATTGGGTATTAAATATTTCTGGTTATAGTGTTCAGGAAAGATAGGAGGTGGGGTGGCAGTATTGGTCAAGGAGAATGTTACAGTGCTGGAGCGGGTGGATGTCCTGGAGGGGTCAAGGACAGAATCTATATGGCTAGAGTTAAGAAATAATAGAGGTGCCATTACACTACTTGGTCTATTCTATAGACCACCAACTAGTGGGAAAGATATGGAGGAGCAAATTTGCAGAGAAATTACAGAGAGATGCAAGAACTATAGAGTAGTAATAATGGGGGACTTCAACTATCCTAATATAGACTGGGATCGTAATAGTGTTAAGGGCAGAGAAGGTGAAGAATTTGTGAAGTGTGTTCAGGAGAACTTTCTTGATCAGTATGTTTCCGGCCTGACGAGGGAGGTGGCATTGCTGGATCTGGTTCTGGGGAATGAGGTAGGTCAAGTGGAGCATGCGTCAGTAGGTGAACATTTAGGGAACAGTGATCATAGTATCATAAGGTTTAGATTAGCTATGGAAAAGGGCAGGGAGCAATCTAGAGTAAAAATGTTTAACTGTGGGAAGGCCAATTTCAGTGGGATGAGAACGGATCTGGCCCAGGTAAACTGGAATCAAAGATTGGCAGGCAAAGCTGTAATGGAACAATGGGATGCCTTTAAAGAAGAAATAGTTCAGGTACAGTTGAGGTACATTCCCACTAGGGGGAAAGGCAGGGAAACTAAAGTCAGGGCTCCCTGGATGACGAAAGAGATAGAGAGTGAGATGAAGCAGCAAAAGAGTGCGTATGACAGATGTCAGGTTGCAAATACATCTGAGAATCAGGCTATATATAGAAAGGTCAGAGGAATAAGAGGGGCAAAGAGAGGGTATGAGAATAGAATGGCAGCCAACATAAAAGGCAATCCAAAAAACTCTTCTATAGGCATATAAATAGTAAGAGGGGTGGGGCCAATTAGGGACCATAAAGGAGACCTGTGCTTGGAGGCAGAGGGTATGGCTAAGGTATTAAATGAGTATTTTGTATCTGTCTTCACCAAGGAAGAGGATGCTGCCATAGACATAGTAAAGGAGGAGGTAGTGGAGATACTTGATTGGATAAAAATTGATAAAGAGGAAGTATTAGAAAGGCTGGCTGTACTTAAAGTAGATAAATCACCAGGAGCGGATGGAATGCATCCTAGGACACTGAGGGAATTGAGGGAGGAAATCGCTGAGGTACTGGCCATAATATTCCAATTCTCCTTAGATACAGGGGTGGCGCCAGGACTGGGGAACTGCAAATGTTACACCATTGTTCAAAAAAGGGTTTAAAGATAAACCCAGCAACTACAGGCCAGTCAGTTTGACCTCGGTAGTGGGGAAGCTTTGAGAAACAGTAATCAGTATAGATTAATTAAGGAAAACCAGCACAGATTTGTTAAAGGCAAATCGTGTTTAACTAACTTGATTGAGTTCTTTGATGAGGTAACAGCGAGGGTTGATGGAGGTAATGCAGTTGACGTAGTGTACATGGATTTCCAAAAGGCATTCGACAAAGTGCCACATAATAGGCTTGCCAGCAAAGTTGAGGCCCATGGAATAAAAGGGACAGTGGCAACATGGTTACAGAAGTGCTAGGAAGCAGAGTAGTGGTGAACAGTTGTTTTTCAGACTGGAGGGAGGTATACAGTGGTGTTCCCCAGAGGTCTGTTCTAGGACCACTGCTTTTCTTGATATATATTAATGACTTGGACGTGGGTGTACACTGCACAATTTCAAAGTTTGCAGATGACACAAAACTTGGAAGTATAGTGAACAGTGAGGACTTCAGGAAGACATACACAGTCTGGTGAAATGGGCGCACTCGTGGCGGATGAAATTTAACGCAGAAAAATATGAAGTGATACATTTTGGTAGAAAGAATGAGAGGACATATAAACTAAAAATGTACAATCCTGAAGGGGGTGCACGAACAGAGAGACCTGGGGGTATAAGAACATAAGAAACAGGAGCAGGAGTGTGCACAAATCATTGAAGGTGGCAGGCAGGTTGAGCAAACAGTTAAAAAGGTTTACGGGATCCTGGGCTTCATAAATAGAGGTATAGAGTAAAAAAAGTGTGGAAATTATGGTGAACCTGTATAAAACACTGGTTCGGCCCCAACTGGAGTACAGGAAACTCTCGTTTAAACGGCACCTAAATATCCGGAATTCTCTATTAACTGGCAAAATTCATACTCCAAAAACACCTCAATAACCGGAAATGTTGCCGAGTCCGAGTCTCCCGCAGTGGCCGAGTTAGTCAGTGGGGGTAGTTCTCCAAACTGCCACTACTTGGCTTCTTGGCGCTGTTAGAAGTCCGAACACCTCAATAACAGGAGTCTGACTCTTTGGGGGAGAAATTGGGTGAGTAGCGCCACCTGTTAGCGCCTAAAGAGGCAGTCAGTGGCTGTAGCTCCACTGGCTGCGTCTCCCGCGATATTCAGTAGGGGCGCTAATGGTGGCGTTAGGCATTTGCGCTGCGCCGCCACCGGTGACGTCATCGGTGTGCGCAGCGCCCCATTCGCGATATTTGGTAGCGAACGCCGCAGTTACGCCGTTCGCTACCCACGCCCGGTTCACGGGGCCTTACTGTGCCGGCAGCGGCGCAAGTTAAGGTGGAGGTGCGGGGCGGCCACCTGCCAGCACCTCCGTCCCCGGCCTGCTAACCCCCCCCCACCGCCGGCTGTTTCCCGAGAGCCCGGCACTTCTCCTTGGTGCCGGGCTCATTTGCCGGCACTCACGAGCGGGGATCACGCTGTTGCAGGCACATCCCCCTTAACAGTGGGAGGAAGGCCTGCAGTACCGCAGCGTGCCGTGCCGCAGCGTGTGGCGCTGCAGCACGTTGCGCTGCGATAATCAGTTTCAGCGCCTGAAGAGGGACGCGGAGTGCCTCGAGCCTCGCCCCGTGTCCCTCGAGGGGCACTGAAACTGAATTTCTGGCGATCGGTATCACTCCGATCGCTGCGCTAAATCCTGCGCTCAGGCGACTTTTGCGCCACTTTGGCGCCCCAGCCCAATTTCTAGGCCTTTGTTTGTTAAAAATAGCCTCGGTAGATAACCCTCTCCATCATCCGGAATTTTTAATCAACCGGCACCATCCCGGTCCCGTCGGTGCCGGATACCAGAGAGTTTCCTGTACTGTGTCAAATTCTGGGCACCACACTTTAAGAAGGAATTGAAGGCCTTAGAGAGAGTGCAGAAAAGATTTACGAGAATGATTCCAGGAATGAGGGACTTCAGTTACGTTGATAGACTGGAGAAGCTGGGGTTGTTCTCCTTGGAGCAGAGAAGATTGAGAGGAGATTTGATAGAGGTGTTCAAAATCATGAGGGGTCTGAACAGAGTAGATAGAGGGAAACTGTTCCCATTGGCAAGGGTCGAGAACCAGAGGACACAGATTTAAGGTGATAGGCAGAAGAACCAAAGGCGACGTAAGAAAAAACTTGTTTACACAGTGAGTGGTTAAGATCTGGAATGCACTGCCTGAAAGGGTGGTGGAGGCAGATTCAATCACAGCTTTCAAAAGGGAGTTGGATATGTATCTGAAGAAAAGAAATTTGCAGGGCTACGGGGAAAGGGCAGGGGAGTGGGACTAGCTGAAGTGCTCTTGCGGAGAGCCGGCACGGGATTGATGGGCCGAATGGACTTCCTCTGTGCTGTAACCATTCTATGATTCTATACATGGGTAGCAATTAGCTAGCAAAGCAGGTGTCACCATTGCAAACCTGAAAGCTGTTTGACAGATTAAAGTTATTGGCTAAGGTGCCTCACAGCTACTGGCAGTTAACAGATTTTGTCTGGAGGTCTTCCTGAAAAAGACTTCAAATACACCAGCTTCCACTTCCTTAGGTTCATCTCTTCAGTCATTCTGAGGTAACGGTGCCTTGCACAGAAGACCAGATGTGTTGCATAACAGCGGGTCCCGATGGTATGCCTTACACACCATTGATATTACAAGTAGTCCTTTCCTACTCTTGCTGTTCTTCCTTTGCCAAGTCTAGAGCTACAAGTGCACTACATGAAGTCCCCAGAGTGGGAAAAAAAAGAACTTGAAAGCATGCAGTACCTTTAAATAATGCCCCCAAGTCACAGACTGTAATTTCTCTAGCAACATCTAGCAATATGAGGCCCAGTAAAATATCTGCACTTTGTTAGCAGATAATGTAGTGAACTGCACTCTTAACAAGTGATCATGCTGGCAATAACAAGATTCATGAGTAGAACGCACATTTTGATTGCTGTAGGGCTCAGAACCATGTTTCACTCAACAGCAATTCTGGAGTATTTGGAAAATAGCTGCTGAGTAACAGTTAACCAGTACACACTAAATTACTTTTCAGTAACCCTCAACAACCGCAATAGACCTATTGGCAACAGCAGTTTCCAGGCTGATAGCCATCTAAGGAGCCTAGGATCTAAATATCTTTTCTTGTAAGCTTGTCCTGATATAGACAGACTAATACATTTTCTGATGGATTGTTGTATGTTGCTGGCACATTAGTTTCTTGGTAAACCTGAACAAAAACAGAAAAGCCTGAACATGCCGGATCATCAAATATCTGACTAATCTAAACTGTTCCTATAAAAAGGCTTTATATCAATATTTAACGGTTAGCTGCTGCATGCTTTAGATCAAAATTCAAGATTTTTTTTACTCTATGGGGAATCATATAGTGCCACCAGTAGCATTGGGCTTAGCGAAGGAAGAACATTAAGAGCAGACAAGGGCTGCTTTGTCTCAAATTTGTGACAACACATGGTCCAATGTGAGCACCAAAGAACCTTTAGCTGTGGAAAACCAACCAGTGCAGTGGCGCCAATCCTGGAACTTTATATAATGCAGGAATAGGATGCCACACGAAGCACTGCCAACATTATAACAACATCTTTGCATCCTATTGAGTTAGGCGACATACTATTAATGTAAGTGGAGAGTGCAAAATGAAGAACTTTAAAAAAAAAAAAATTTTTTTAATTCACTGGAGTTTTTTTTTAAATTTGAAACATGGCAAAGCCAAAGGTTTACTGGGTATTTTATTTGCGCTTGCCCAACTGGCACCATTTTTACATGTGTGTTGCCCTTCTACATCTTTTCACAGTCTCATCTATTTTCACATTCTTGTGCTTTTTGGCCTGGATTTTCCTCTTTGGGGTGAATTTGGCCAGGGCTGTATTTCCACTCGCCCCTCCACATCTACGACCCATTATCCGGAGTTGGAGCTCATTGGACAGGCACAGTGAACTACTGGCAGAATTCCTCGGAGTTTGCCAGTGCCAACCAGCAAAACCCAGCAGTGCTGCAGCATGGAACCTACTGCAGCACACAAAGGTCCAACAAGGGACTGAAAACGGGTAGAAGCGCCCTGAAAATCAGAGCGAGGCAATGTCAACAGGGTCTTCAGCAATTAAGTCTTTTGGTCCGTCTGGGTATTTACCATGGCTTCCCAGGACGTAGAACCAACTTTACATGGTGGCCTCAGGCGGTAAATGTGGTGATGAGCAGGGAAATCCACCAGGATCCCACGGTCCACCTCTCCGCCACCATTTACATGTGACGGGAAGGGAAGAAGCAGGCGGCAACAGTCCTAACGGAGGAGAATTTCTCCTCCTTAAGCCTTTCCATCACCATAGTGATTATCTTTCATATCATCCAACAGTTTTCTATTAAGTAATTTGCAGATGTGAACCTTTGGAATTCTCTACCCGAGGGCTGTGGATTCTCAGTCGGTGTGTATATTCAAGACTAATAGATAGATTTTTGGGCATTAAGGGAATCAAGGGACATGGGGATAGGGAGGGAAAGTGGAGCTGATGTAATAATTCAGCATGATCTTATTGAATGGCAGAGCAGGCTTGAGGGGTCGTATGGCCTACTCCTGCTCCTATTTCTTATGTTCTTATTCAACGCATTAACTCTGGCTCTATAACCATGGTTTTTAGTTTTTCCCTCCCGATTAAAATGTTTGCTTATTTTTAGCCTTCAGCTTTGATAAAGCATATACAGGAAACTTTGTGATATCCGGCACCGACGGGACCGAGCTGTTGCCGATCTATCAAAACTGCCGGACATACAAAGTTAATGTTGAAGCATACGGAGGTTTTCATCTCCGTATCTGACAACAAACACTGTTGCTTAGCAACAGCTTCTAAAGAGTCGGCTGCAGCTGAAAGCGTCTCTAGCTGAAGCTGTTGCTATAGCTACAGACCTTGCAGTGCCTGACTGGGGAAAAAAAAAGAACGAGAACTAAAAAAACGGCTCCTGATTTATGCCGTTAGATCGAGTATTCCGGACATACAACCTCCGGATAAACCAAAGTTTCCTGTGCACCTAAAGCATTACCCTAACTTTTCTCTTTATAGATAGATGCAGACTGATTTTAACCCGGTCCTAAGCACCGGGTGAAAGCAGGTCAGCAGATGTTGGGAAGGACTAAGAGGCCCCTCTAAGCTCTATAGGGCCCTTACCCTATACGACCCCCTCTTTTCTCCCACAATACTTTTCCATTAGCATTCCACTGATGCTGGCTGGCAGCCTCCAGAACTTCCTCTCCCGCCTGCCTGCTTGCTTGCTGCCACTTTCTACCCATTTCTACCCATGGGCAACTGACCGGCGGCATGCAGGCGAGGGAGTTCAAATACCCCAGGCCTGAAACTTGGGCCAAAGAGTTCGTTTTGCACTCGCCCGCCTGCTCGAAACTCACACCCCCATTGGTTCGTTTTAGCTCATCTATCATTCTGGAACTAATAATCCGGTTTTTCTTTTCCTAAGAGGAATTGATCCAGTCTTTTTTAAAAACCCGCCATGGTTTTCTGTATCACCACTCCCGCTAGTAATATCTTCTATAAATCTATAAATTTTTGGTTAAAACAATGTTGTCTAAGTTTCCTATTTTCTTTTGACAACTTTAATTTAAATTGCGTGCCTGCCTTTGTCCTTGAATCCTGTGCCTGAGAGAGGAGCTTTCCTGGGTCCAAATTCTCCATACCCATGAAAATGTAAACGATTTCTGTTATGTTTTGAGGTTTTTAACAATGGATATTCTCCTTGTATTCAGCATCACTGATAACTCCAATAAACAGTCCCAATGTCCCTATCTCTTCTCCAGAGAATAATTCAGCCCTATAAATTCAAGAATCAGCCTCACTGCCCTCTTCTGGACTCTCTCCAATAATTCTACATCTTTCCTGTAATGCATAAACTAAAACTTAACAGAGTACTGCAAATGTAGCCTCACCAAAGCCAAAAACAACTTCAACATTACCTCCTTAGACATAAGGATATGGCAGCTATGGAACCCAACATTTTGTTTGATTGTTTCACAGCATTTTAACACTGAACCAACAGTTTTAAATCTATTCACCCAGATCTCTTTCCTGTTCTGTTACCCCTAGCACATAAGCATTTAATATTCTTGTTTCTTCTGCCTAACCTTATGACATTACAATCATCCGTGTTGGGTTGTCACTTCTCTGCCCTTTGATCCAGCCTGTGCAGATCTGCTTTAGATTATGACACATTAATTAGAATCATTGTCCAGTGCACCCAACTTAGTATCATTCACAAACTGTCACCTTGGACAATATTCAACAGCAGTCCAAACACCCACCTCTGTGGAGCATCACTGACAATTAGTTTCAATTCTAGCACCACCATCCTTTGCTGTTTTCCTTTTATCCATGAGTCCAGCCTATTACTTTGCCATCCCATGGGCGCACACCTTGTGAATTGTCAGTCTGTTATGTGAGACAGAGTCAAGTACCTTCTTAAAATCTAGGTAGACAACACCCACTGCCTCATCAATATCCACCAAATCTATAACCGCCTCAAAGAAATCTAGTAAATTAGTCATACTTGATCTACCCTCTCTGGCTCTCTCCAATCAGATCCAGTCCTTCCAACTGTGTCACATGAGCCCCAAGACTGAGCAATCCAATTTATTAAGCCCACATGAAGAAGTCCTGTTTTTGTATATAATTTCTTATTTGTTGGTTTGTCCTATTCAGATTTTATGGTATTGGTGGTTTGGAGAAGGCTCCATTGCACGGTTGCCTAATTGGCAGATAAATCTTAAATCAGAACACCAAGATCTGTTAGTATCAGCAACTTGAGATATATGCAAATTAACAGGAACATGTATTTAAACTTTGTATGTAGCCCCAAGACTCCATAGTATGCACCTATGTGGTCCATGAAAGCAAAAGCCTCAGCACCTCTGCCTAATACTATACCTAATCAAAGTCCTGAACACTTCGCCCACAATTCAAGAAAGACTCGCAGGTCTGTAATTTGAGGATTATTTCCTTGCCCCTTTTTAAAGATGAGGGGGAATCACATTTTCTACCATCCAATCCATTTGGACATTACACAATTCCAATGTGCTTTAAAAGATATCAGTGAGGGAATCCGCAATCTCCTCAAATCGACTCCACCAGCATCCTTCAGTTTCCTAAGCCTTTCTCGCAGGCTTTCACTTCTTTCCAGCTCTCTTCTTTATATTCTTCAACTCTGGTATTTCTTTGCCACGCCCTTTCAATAGTAGAAACCGTCACGAACTAATGTTTCAGTAATTGTCTGGCCTCCAGCACCAGGGGGGTTAAGTGGCACGAGGATCCCGCTGCGGGATTAACCCACGCCCGTTGTTTGAAATGCAGGCAGCACACCATCTTCATGCTGCCTGCCTATTAGCATGATTTCTGCAGGCAACCAGTGCTAACTGCGCTGTTAATTGGCTGCACACATCAGCAGGGGGCCCAAAATCATAACTTGCTAGCACTTCTTAAAGCTAGCCCGTACCTCTTAAAGGGGAGGTGTATTGTGGCTGGAGCAGGTGCTAGATTCGTGCAGGAATGTGAATCTGACCTGGGAAACAGTGAAGAATGTCACAACTTGGGAGAGTGCGGGGCTCCAAGGTTCTCTGACGCTGCACTGGAGATCTTGGTGGAGGAGGTTGAACGGAGGAGAGATGTCCTGTGTCCACAGAGGGCTAGGAGGCCCTCAATACACACAGTCAAAAGGCAGTAGGAGCAGATAGCTGTGGAGATCGATGCCAGGAGACTAGCCCCTAGATGCAGTGGCGCACGTAGTTCAATGACCTCACATGAGTGGTCATGGTCAGTGAATGCATCTTCAAATGCCATATCCTATCAACTGCACCACTAGCCTCAGCCACTCCTCAATTCACCACACCCTCATCACTCACCTACCAATAATCTCTATTAATCAGGACTCATAACATTCATAACTCCACTGCACCCTCACACACTTAGCACTGCTGCAAGCCTCACACCCACATCTCACAGCTTGCACACAGTCAGCTATTCAACCAATGACAGCCAGATCGCCCAAGCAGATGGTGCAGGCATGCACCTCTTACTTCCCCCACCCCCACCTTCCCTTCACCACAACCTTACCCTTGTGCCTTTTACCTTTCAGATACCCAAGAACTGCAACCTGGCCAGGCAGTGGAGGAAGACCAAAAAAGGATGTAGACGACACACTGTCACTTGGTTTCACACTCAAATTCACCAGCTCAGATATTGATACTGCGAGTATCTTACAGGATAGCATAGAGGCGGGATTTGCACGTGGTGAGACACCGGGCACGAGGGCACTGCAGCCAGGGCAAGGGGCAAGGATAGTGCAGGTGCCGGCTCGCCGGAGGGCAAGATCGCACATTAGTTCTGCTGCAGAAGATTCAGATGAGGACTTTAACTGCTGTTTGTAGGAGATTGCTGTGTGCAAATTGGCTGCCGCAATTCCTACATTACAACAGTGACTGCACTTCAAAAAGTACTTCATTGGCTGTAAAGCGCTTTGGGACGTCTGGTGGTCGTGAAAAGCGCTATATAAATGCAAGTCTTCTTTTGCTGGAGTCTAAAGTGCCTCAATGCTTAACATCTAAAAGTTGCCTCTTCAATTGCTTAAAACTGAAAATGGCAGCAAAATTACTGCATTAAACTTGATTCACAGCTGCAAATTTGAAATATTGAGGTTTTAAAATATTGAATGTCGTCAAAGTTCATGATTTTCGATTAAATCTGCAATAAAATATTGACAACCACCTTTGTGAAACCTCCAAAATGATGGCAACGCATAATGTATATTTTTTAATTTAAATGTTAACTAGGAATATCAACCGCTAGATGTACAAAAGTGCTTCATTGGCTGTAAAGCACTTTGGGATGTCTGGCGGGCGTGAAAGGCACTATATAAACTCAAGTCTTTCTTTCTTTCGATGGGCTAGGTTACAGAAGATGGCGAATGGGCATACAGAATAAAATGCTTGGTGCATTGGGAAGCCTGTCAGAAAGCCTGCGTTCAATGTCGAGGAGAATGGAGGAGTCCAGCACCAACTTGGCACATGCCTTTGTGCATAGCTTGGAGCCCATCCTTTCCAACATGGAAGTGGTGGCCAACTCCATGAGCACACTTGTGGACCAAACGATGATGCAGCGTCTGATGGTCGATGTCTCAGCTTCCATTGCAGCACAAGCAGCATCCACCCAACGTCTGAGTGCCGCAGGGGAAGCTCAGACTGCTGCCATCATGGTTCTGGATACCAGTGTGCAAAGGCAGGGCATCACAGTACTCAGGCAATCTGTTCGCCAACAGATCTGCTCCCCAAAGACCCTCTGCAGATATGGCCTCCTGCTGAGAGCCATTATCCCCCTCCGTCTCCTTGCTTTTCTAGCAGGCTGTCCTGCTCTGCGTGGCTCTGCTCATTGTCCCAGTCATGCTAAATGCCAAGAGGAAGCCCTAATAGGCCACCCATGTCTGGGAGCAACTGGTTTATGCAGAAGCTTTTAAGTCAGCAAAAAGTCCTTCAGCACCTGCCACACCACTCCCTGTAGACTCTTGCAACTTGAAACAACTATGGAAAGCAGCAAACACTTGTAGAATTGTACCAACAGTCAGAAGAAATCAACCAGCAACTAACCTGTAAGTGGTTGACGATTCCTTTAAACAGCATTGGTGGCGGGTACTTAACCTCACACAGCTGAATACACGTTAAGAGATGGTGTCGGCTGGAACGTGGAGGTCCAAAATGGCAGTGCTGGAGTCAATTCAGCGTTGCAAGAATATGACGTCCAGCGCGATTCACATCACCGTGTGCGCAGGCGCAGCAGATCTCATTTTGGTCCCCGAACAGCACCTGAGCGCAACCGACCAAAATGTCACGCCCATCCTCGCCACTGCCAAAGGTAAATAGTCTAACGTACCTCTGGAGTAGTCTCTTGTTGCTGTTAGACATGAAGAAAGCTTTGCTATGGCCTTTTATATTTTTTGCTACATACTTCTCATATTCCCTCTTTGCGTCTCCTATTAGCACTTGGTCTTCCTCTAGTTAAATTTATAATTCTTCCTATCCTATTCCTTCCCTGTACATTTCAGAATCTCACTCAGCCTTTCTTTCGCCCAAATGCATTTTATAACTTTCCTTTTCATCCATATTGATTTTACTCTCCAGTTTGGTCCTTGATTTGTTTCTGGGATAAACTGTCTCTGCAAATGTCTCTTAAAACATTCCTATTTTTCCTCCACATCCTTCCCTTGAAATACTTTTCCGCATTTAATCCCTTCAAAATCTTCTCTCTTGAAATTCAATTTCTTAATAGTTTTTATTATCTGTTCTGTCCTCATTTCAATGTTAAAATTAACAACTTTATGATCATTATAGCCCAAAGGTCCAAATTTAACGCTCGGTGGGAACAGATGGCAATCCTGGGCAGAGGTTTGAGTCAGAGACCCTCAGATTTTAACGGCCGCCACTCAGCAGCTTGATTGCTGCTGGCAGAAAGCAGCAGTTGTCCGGCAAGGACAACGAAGATCATGCAACCCAGGGGTATCAGGAGAAAGCTGCCAGCAGCAAGGTAAATCCAGGGGAGGGCAGTGTTGCAAGGGCCGGTGCAGGAGAGCCCAGGCCCGACATCTCTTTGTAGGGGCCAGAGGAGCATTCCTGCTCCTCCTGGCCCCCAGTAAGAAAACTTTTCTAACTTACCCAAGGTGGTCCCGCTGGCTTCCCAATAACTTCACCTGGCAGGTCAGCCACAGCGGGCACTCTGCTCAGAAGCAGGTAAATATGTCAATCGCATATGGGCAGAAATGGAGCAGCTCCATTTAAAGTGCTCCTCTGCTCTTCACCCAATGATCACAGAGTTAAAATTCTGCTACACATGTTCCCTTAGCTCAACTTGGCTTATTACTCCCTCCTCATTATTTAGCAGCAAATCCAGTATTTATTTCTTCCATCTTTGGTCCTCAATTCTTTTTAAGAAAAGATTTAGGCCTAGAAATTCAGTATAGCCACGTTTGGGGCGCTACAGCCAGGCGGCCGCTAAAGTTTGCGCCCGGCACAACTTAGCGCCACCTTCGCCGATATTCAGTGGCATCGCCCCAAGGGGTTGCTGCTGCGCTAAAACAGGCGATGCACGACTATCATTAGGCGCTAAGCCGGCGGCCCGGGGCGATACCCCCGAGGGCGGGCGCAGCGCAGGTGCGGCGAGTTGCTGATTGAAGGCAGACACTCTGGTGCCGGTGAGCGCTTAAAGGGGGAGGGTGGATTTGTTTGGCTGCCACGCCCTGCACACTGCAGCCCTGAAGCAAGGCCTGACCACTGCTGCTTGATCTGTACAACGCCCAGGACAATGGAGAAGGCCAGGGAGAGAGCGCAGCGCTTCAGCGAGGGTGACCTGAGGGTGCTGGTTGGCACAGTGGAGCGCAGGCGCCATGTTCTGTTCCCTGAAGGTGGCAGGAGGCCGCTGCCCAGCGCCTATCAGAAAGCCTGGAGGGAAGTGTCAAACAGGGTGACCTCCAACAGCGTGGTTGCCAGGACTCCTGTACAATGCCGAAAAAAGTTCAACGACCTCACTCGGGTTGTCAGGGCGAGTACCCTTTCCAGTGTCCTCATCCCTGCATGTGCACCTCAGTTTATGGGCAAAGGGACCTGAAAGCCCTAATGCCCAGCCCTCATCCAGCAGCTCTGGGACTGTCATGAAAATCACTTGCACATTCAGGACTTTACACACTGTCAGGGCTATTCCACCATGGGAGGCAGTGCAGACAAGATCAGGGCTTCACACCGTCAGGGCTAGTCCACCATGGGAGGCAGTGCAGACAAGATCAGGGCTTCACACTGTACTTAGAGGCCGTCCTTTCTCTTGCAGGGCAAGGTGGCGCACAACCGAAGGCAGCAGCGTGAGACCGGGGGAGGCCATCCTGACCTCAAACAGCTCTCCGACCTAGAGCAGCGTGTGGAGCGCATTATGTCAGGCCGGCTGATTGGCCCCGTCGCCAGTGGAGATGCCGACCCTGTTGTGGGCCCCAATGGCAAGGGCATCACCTTTTTGACCTCTCTCTTTCCACTTGCGCCTCAGAACAGCATCCCTTGCCACTGTTGGACCAATGCGGTGCATAGCAGCACTCATGCCTCCCTCGCTGCTGCCCTGTCCTCACTCTAAAGCAACTCTTGTGCCTCCCTGCTTTCAGATGCTGAATCGCCAGGTGAGGAGGCGGGCCCTCAAGCTGGCACTGTGAGTGAATCGGAGGGCGAGGAGGAGGAAGAGGAAGCCGGACCATCAGTGCCACCCTCAGCCGAGGCAGCCCATGGCGATGATGGGGTCATGTCTTCCCTGGAGGGGAGCAGGGAGGAAGGGTCGGAGGAGAGTGAAGCTCCAGGGCCCAGCGGGCTGCAGCAATGCGGGAGGGGTGGGGAAGCTCAGCGGCCTTCTCCCCGGAGGGTGAGTGCGGCCTCCAGTCCTGCTACGGTGAGCGCAGAGGAGGTGCGGCTCCTAGCGGAAATGGCCGCCCAGGCTGAGCGCAGGCACACTGAGCTCGTGGCTGCAGTGGCAAGGATGCCTGACTATAGAGTCACTGTCAAGGAGTGTGCAGGAATTCGGGGCAGCACAGGCCAGGAGTCTGCAACAATTCAGTGCAGCACAGGCCAGGAGTCTGCAGGACTTCGCGGCAGCACAGGCGGCTTCTAGCCAAGTGCTCAGTCGTGCCGTGCATTCACTGGCTGGTGTCATGCGGACACAGACCAGGGCCACACGGGCACTAACTGCTGCCACCCTCGCTGGATCGGCCAGGCATCGCCAGGGCACTCGCCGCGCCGCAGCAGCCCAGCAGTCTGTGCTTCAGCAGATTGCTGCGCATGCTGCAGTGCTGGCCCGTGCGAGTGCCAATGTATCAGGCGACCAGGGAGTACCTGTGATCTGTCAGGTTGGCAGCATTCCTGCAGCCGAAACTGTCACTCCTCCATTGCAGCTGCCACCAGCCGCTGGACAGACTGCTGCCACCCAAGCAGAGTTGGAGCAGTCAGCAGCCGGCCCCTCCAGGCCCAGAGCTGGTCCAGGCCGACCCCCAAGGGCATCTGCCGTCTCGCCATCTGACCCTCAGCAGTCTTCCCCCAGCCTTGCTGCAGCCACTGGGGTCCCATTGAGGAGGAGCTGCAGGGCGGGCAGGGGCCAGTCACGAATGCGAAACGCATCACCCTTGTGGGGGAAAAAGTAGAAGGTGTGGCCAAATGTTTTGTTTCACTTGTAAAGGCCGATACTGGTGTCTTTGTTTTACTTGTAAAGGCCGAGACTGGTCTATTTGTTTTTTTGGAAAGGCTGAGACTGGTCTGTTTTTTGGGGGGGGGGGGGCTTCTCTCCATTAGTTTGTTATGTGGGAAGGGCACAGAGGTATCAAAGTAATAAATTTTCTGAAATCGCACTGTCCATGCTTTCTTTTGGAAGTCCTGGTTGCCCTGCTCGGCTGAGGGCTTGTGGAGCGGCGACATTCATCTTGTGCCATCAAGCCATTCCCCGAGAGGGGGCCTAGAACCGATGTGCAATAAGCCGCCGACGGGCGGCCCTTGCACTTTCTGCCTCCCTCCTGTGCTGGTCCTCCTCCTCCTCTTCTGGTGGTCCTCCAATGTCTGGTGGCAGTGGCCGAGTCCTGCGGATAGCCAGGTTATGCAGCATGCAGCACACGACAACGAAATGGGAGACTCGCTCAGGCGAGTACTGTAGGGCTCCTCCTGAACGATCCAGACAGCGGAACCATTGCTTCAGGACGCCGATTGTTTGCTCAATGATGTTCCTGGTTGCTTGATGGCTGTCATTGTATCCCTCTTCAGCAGGGGTGCGGGGCGCACGGAGCGGGGTCATCAGCCAGGTGCACAAAGGATAGCCTTTGTCCCCGAGAAGCTATCCTCGTGGGTGAGGCTGGGCCTGGAACATGTCTGCCACAGAAGTCTGGCGCAGGATGAAGGCATCGTGGCTGCTGCCTGGAAAGCGGGCATTGACAGCTAGGATGAGCTGCCTGTGGTCACACACCAACTGCACGTTGAGCGAATGGTAGCCCTTCCGGTTGCGGTAATCCTCGGCATTCTCCAGGGGTGCCCGCAAAGCCACATGCGTGCAGTCAATGGCGCCCTGCACCATGGGGAAGCCCGCTAATGCTGCAAAGCCCATTGCACGCTGTTGCTGCTTGTCAACGGTCATGGAGAAGGAGATGACCTGACGTCTCCTTCTGAAAAGGGCATTGGTCACCTGGCGGATGCAGCAATGTACCGCAAACTGGGAGATGTTGGAAATGTCCCCAGTAGCGGATTGGAAGGAGCCGGTGGCATAGAAGTTGAGAGACACCATCACCTTCACTGCCACCGACAGAGACGTCCTGCTCCTCAGCTGTGGCTGCAGATCTCCGCGAAGCAGGTGGCAGATCTCAGTGACCACCACCCTTCTGAATCGCAGCCTCCAAACACACTGCTCGTCAGACATGTTCAGATATGAGAACTGCTGGCGGTATACCCTGGGTGGGTAAGGCCTCCTTTGCCGACGCCTGTTGCCCCTTCTCCGTCTGGCCATGACTGGCACTCTCTCACGGCGTCTCTGAGCCCTTTGAATGCAATGGAGAAGCCCAACGTTTCCACCCATTGCAGCCCCCATTATATGTTTCCAATCAATGCTATGGCTCTGAAGTTAAAGACAAGTGCAAAGCTGTGGCCTGAAGCCACAAGTACCTGTGCGAGTGTTGAGCCAAACCAGAAAGCTCTCTACCTTTGTCTCTCTCTGATGTGCCTCAATAATTCCGAGACTCGAAGGTAGCAGAACAAAACAAGGCTTTTATTAACTTAGAACGAAACACGTAAGCGAGAGAGATGTCGTCCTTCTGGAGACTGGGGCTAGACTGAAAGCTAGCTTACAAACGGGGCCAGGTATGGGCGGAGCCCTACACACAGCACATTCCAGTATACAATACAGCACATTCCAGTACACAATACAATGAGGTCTGGGGGAAGGGAAATGACACTGAAACCGATCTCAGTCACAGGCAGTGATGAATGGAAATATTTCATCACATTCACCCCTTCTATAGATTTAGTCTGTTCGGGGGTTTGATAGTCCTCTGCGACCGACGTGGCTGTTGCGGTGCCGCGGGTGTCGGCTGGGTGTCCCCGGTAGCCTCCTGGGTCTTTGCCGGGGGTGCCGCCAGGGTTGTTGAAGGGGTAGTTGGTGGGGGTGTCGTTGGTCGGTGTTCTTCCGGGGGTGATGAAAGAGTAGTGGGTGGGTAAGAGTTGCTGTGATCGTCGTTGCCGCTATTGCCGCGGTTGTTGTCGATGCCGGCTGGGGCGACGTCTTTTATGGACACTGTGTCCTCCCTTCCGTCGGCGTGCCGGACATATGCGTATTGGGGGTTAGCGTGGAGTAGGTGTACTGGCTCCACGAGAGGGTCCGTCTTGTGGCCCCTCACATGCCTTCGCACGAGTACCGGACCTGGGGTGGAGAGCCATGACGGCATGGATACGCCTGAGGTGGATTTCCGGGGAAAGACAAACATTCGTTCATGAGGCGTGGTATTAGTGGCCGTACACAATAGCGACCGTATCGAATGGAGCACATCCGAGAGGACTTCCTGCCAGCGGGAGATAGGGAGGCCCTTGGTCCTTAGAGCTAGAGTGACTGCTTTCCATACTGTCCCGTTCTCTCGCTCCACTTGGCCGTTACCCCGGGGGTTGTAGCTGGTGGTACGGCTCGTGGCGATCCCCCTGGACAGCATGTACTGGCGTAGCTCTTCACTCATGAAGGACGCCCCCCTATCCGTATGGATGTAGCTCGGCATACCGAACAGGCAGAACAGGCTGTTGAGGCATTTAATGACCGTGGCGCTGGTCATGTCTGGGCAGGGGAAGGCGAATGGGAACCGGGAGTATTCGTCCACAATGTTCAGGAAGTAAACATTGCGGTCGACGAACGGGAGGGGGCCCTTGAAATCTAAGCTGAGCCGCTCAAAGGGCCGTGTAGTTTTGATTAAGTGGGCTCTATCTGGGCGGTAGAACCGAGGCTTGCACTCAGCGCAAGTGCGGCAGTTCCTGGTCAGGGACCGAACTTCCTCAATCGAGTAGGGTAAGTTACGGGACTTTATGAAGTGGAACAGCCGCGTGACCCCTGGGTGGCAGAGGTCGTTGTGGAGGGTCTGTAGCCGATCCCCGGTGGCGCTGGCACACATCCCTCGTGAGGGGGCGTCAGGGGATTCGTTAAGGGCCCCTGGCCGGTAAATGATGTCGTACTCGAAGGTGGAGAGCTCGATCCGCCACCTAAGAATCTTATCATTTTTAATCTTCCCCCTCTGTTTATTATTGGACATAAACGCTACCGACCGCTGGTCGGTAAGTAGGGTGAAGCGTTTGCCGGCTAGGTAGTGGCGCCAGTGGCGCACTGCCTCCACGATGGCTTGGGCCTCCTTTTCCACGGAGGAGTGTCTGATCTCGGGCCCTTGGCGGGTCCTCGAGAAGAAAGCTACGGGGCGCCCCGCCTGGTTGAGGGTGGCCGCCAAGGCGAAGTCAGACGCATCACTTTCCACTTGAAATGGAGTGTTCTCGTCCACTGCCTGTAGCGTGGCCCGCTCAATATCCTGCTTAATGCTTTTGAAGGCGGCGTGGGCCTCAGCAGAGAGCGGGAAAGAGGATGCTTTCAAGAGGGGGCGGGCTTTGTCGGAGTAGTTGGGGACCCATTGGGAATAATAAGAAAATAACCCCAGGCACCTTTTCAGGGCTTTGGGAGTGTTGGGCAGGGGCAGCTCCCGTAGGGGGCGCAATCGGTCGGGGTCTGGTCCGATTTCCCCATTCTCCACCACGCTGCCTAGTATGCAGAGGCGCGTGGTGTTGTAAACGCACTTGTCCTCGTTGTAGGTGAGGTTGAGTTTTTGTGCGGTTTTCAGGAACCTCTCGAGGTTCGAGTCGTGATCCTGCTGGTTGTGACCGCAGATGGTGACGTTGTCGAGGTAGGGGAAGGTTGCCTGCAAGTGGTGGTCATCGACCATGCAGTCCATCTCCCTCTGGAAGACCGAGACCCCATTCGTCACCCCAAAGGGGACTCTGAGGAATTGGTAGAGGCGTCCGTTCGCCTCGAAGGCGGTGTACGGGCGGTCCTCTGGTCTGATAGGGAGCTGGTGGTACGCTGACTTGAGGTCGATGGTGGAGAACACCCGGTATTGGGCGATTTGGTTCACCATTTCTGATATGCGGGGTAGCGGGTAGGCGTCTAGTAGGGTGTACCTGTTGATCGTTTGACTATAGTCGATCACCATCCGTTTCTTCTCGCTACCCCTTACCACTACCACTTGGGCGCGCCACGGGCTGTTGCTGCGTTCAATAATGCGCTCTTTCAGGAGCCTGTCTACCTCGGTCGCGATAAACCGCCTGTCCTCCCAGCTGTACCTCCTGCTTTTGGTCGCTATTGGCCGGCAGTTAGGGGTAAGGTTCGCGAATAGCGAAGGCGGCTTTACCTTCAGGGTAGCCAGACCGCACACTGTGAGGGGCGGCTGGGACCCACCGTACTTGAGCGTGATGCTTTGGTGGTTGCACTGGAAATCCAGGCCCAAGATCATGCTCGCACATAGGTTCTTCATGATTAATACTTTAAAATTATCATATACAGTTCCGTTAACGCACAATTGTACCATGCAGTAACCCAGAATGGTCGATGTCTGGGTTTTGTCAGCCATAGAGATGGTACCCTGAGTAGGGACCACCTTTAGGGAGAGTTGTTGTGCCAGTTCTGGGTGGATAAAGCTCTCCGTGCTTCCACTGTCAATTAAGCATTTAACCCGGCACCCGTTTACCTCGATGTCCACCATTGATCTGGATAGCGGGTGCGGCCTGGTCTGGTCCACTGTGACCGATGCCACTGTAGGGCCCTGATCGATACAAGATGGCGTCCACGCTGTCTGCTCACTAGATGGCAGACCCCACGAGGTCGGGCAAGATGGCGTCCAAGATGGCCGCTCCCACGGCGCACACGCGGCGGTGGCGGGTTTTCCGGCGGGGTTCCCTCTGCACACCTTCCCACCGCACTTAAAGCAGGTGGTGCCTTTCGCCGGGCACAGGTTTCTGGTGTGCTTTGGCTGCCCGCAGAAGTAGCAGTTGGGTCCCTGACGCGTCGCGGCTGTCGTAGGGCTTCTGGGGGGAGAGCGGGGCCCAGCCGGTGTCGGGCTGTCGGGCGGGGAAGATGCCTTCCAAGATGGCGGCGCCCTCGGTGCACACGTGGCGGCGTGGACGGCGCGGGCTGAAGAGTAGGCGTCCGAGTTTCTCTGGGCCACATCCAGGGATCGCGCGGTGTCCGCAGCCTGTTTCAGGTCCAACCCCGTTTTTTCCAGCAGTCTTTGCCGGATGTAAGTGGAGCTGAGGCCTGTGATGAAGGCATCGCGAACAAGCTCGTCAGTGTACACTGCGGCTTTTACATCTCGGCACTTGCAGTCTTTGCCAAGCATTTTCAGGGTGCTTAGGAACTCCTCCACCGATTCCCCAGGTCGCTGTGCGCGGGTGGCGAGCAGATGCCTAGCATACACCTCATTCGTAGGCTGCTGGTAATGCGCCTTTAAGATGTCGCAGGCGGCCAGGTACATCTCGGCGTCTTGGATGAGGGGGTAAACCCGGTGGCTTACCCAATTCCGCAGAATTCCGAGTCTCATCCTTGCAGCGTCCGTAGCGTCTTTGACGGCTGCGGAATTGTCCAGGAAGAATTCCATACACTCAAACCAGTGTCCGAAGCGTGCTGATGCGTCCGGAGCATGTTGATCCAAATCCAAACGTTCGGGTTTCAGGAGTTGATCCATAGTGTTGAAAATAAGTTAATAAAATTGATGTGCCTCAATAATTCCGAGACTCGAAGGTAGCAGAACAAAACAAGGCTTTTATTAACTTAGAACGAAACACGTAAGCGAGAGAGATGTCGTCCTTCTGGAGACTGGGGCTAGACTGAAAGCTAGCTTACAAACGGGGCCAGGTATGGGCGGAGCCCTACACACAGCACATTCCAGTATACAATACAGCACATTCCAGTACACAATACAATGAGGTCTGGGGGAAGGGAAATGACACTGAAACCGATCTCAGTCACAGGCAGTGATGAATGGAAATATTTTATCACACTCTCCAAAGATCCGTCTCTCACAAAGAAGGAGTGTTGCAAAATGGCTGCCATTTCTACTGCAGGAGGAGTGCCCTTTAATTAGCGCCCCACGCGCCCCGCAGCGACTGGGAACCGTTCCCCTCTACCAGTCGCTAGGGGCGCCAGGTGCACAATAGGCCGGCGCCACTGAATTTCCGGTTTGGGGCGCACAAAGGGCGTTGCACCATGAAATGACGTCAGGATCTGCGCGCGCAGCTGAGCGCGCGCAAAGGCTTGGCGGCGCTGCCGCTAAATCTTAACTGAAGTTGGCGAGAGGCGCAGATCGCGCTGCGCCCGGGCGCTAGCCGCTTAGCACCCCACATCTCCTCCTCCTAAGGCGCTAGCAGCTGGCGCAAACAACTGAATTTCTAGGCCATAAACTCCGATAGTTTGTGCTCTCGTAACTCCTAGTGTTAATCAGGAAGATTAAAGTATCTTGATTATTACTGTTGTGTATTTATTTTAAAAATATAACATAGGTTTCTGCTGGGAACCCTTTTAGGAAATCTCCCCCCGCCCCCCTCCAGTACTGAGCCAAAACCCGACTCCGTGCTGCGGCCTGAGCTCGGGCCACAAGGCCCCCCACACAACTGCAAAAGCTGCATTTCCTTCTCATTTTATAATAAGGGTGTTATGCCATGTGATGACAATATCAGGGCTACTGATTTAGTGATTGAATTGTCAAAGTGTATTATGTAGTATTCTGGGATTTTTACCAGGTAGCTCAAAGTTCATATTCCACAATTCTGTCCATTTTTTCATGAAAACTATTTTGGCGATCTTGATTATTATTAAATAAATTTAGGAATTTAATCAACTTGATCTTTTACTTTAAAAAAAGAGATAAGGATACAGAGCAAGATGGTAGAAAACATATGCAAGGCTAGGGATAGGTAGATGTTTAGCAACAATGGGGAAGGGAAGAGTGATTGTGGGATTTAGTTCAACCAAGATAGGGGGGGTGGCAGAGAGGGTCAATAATAGTTTATCATCACAAACATTTTTGTTTAAAAAAATTCCAAAATTCCACTGCCTTGTTTTCTCTTAAACACAGCTACATTAATTATAATATTTTTAATTTGAAAGTATAATCAAAGCAAAGCACAGCTGCATGTAATCCACCGTTCTCGATCCAAATCGTTTACCTGCAAAACGTTCGGAATTCAAGTCCAGTTCTTTTTGTTAAAAGACCCAAAGAGATACAGTCTAAACTACTTTTCTTCTCTTTCTAATGTAGCTAATTTGGATTATAAAGTATCAAAATACATTTGTGTATAATTTTGCAAATTAATCTAGTAGTCTATACCTGTGTTTATGAACACATACAGGCACATCATATTTTTAAATTCAGGTTGCAATCAAGACTTTCCAGATTTTTCTTTGCTCCTTCTATTCCTGATACACGACGTTCAGGATCCGAATTTACAGGGAAACTGCTCAAGTGGCTGCTCTTAGCCCAAACAAGGCAAACAAACTGAAAGAAAAACAGTTGTTCACCCATGAATTGAACTAATCTCTGCTCCAAAGATGGCCTCATTTCACTTGAATTCAAAAAGCTCAGTCACAAGCCTCTGCCTTTACTTTATAGTATTTTATACAGGCAACCGGGCAACTGTAACCAAGCGCATAATTCATCTACTATGGCAGAGGTGAACCACCTATCAGTAGCATCGAGTCTCACTGCGTATACAGTGTGCCAATTCTGCTCCTCATTGTTTCACACAAATAAGCAACTATGCATTTATCCCTAATAAATCTCGATTACAAATCTTTCATTTCCTCAGGAAACTTCTACAAAGTGTCAAGATTATTTACCTCACCTGCTTAAGAAAAAGTTATAAATCCCATGGCATTTAAAAAAATGTGTTCTTGTGAAACGGGCAACACATCATTTATTGCCCATCCCTAATTTCCCTAAGAGTATGGAAAGTCAACCAGGTAGCGTGAAACTAAAGTTGGGTTTTTGCAACAATCCAACAGCTTTCGTGGTCATTTTTCCTGGTGCTAGTCCACAAATTACCAGATACACTGAATTCAATTTCACAACTTGCCCTGGTGGAATGTAAACTCATGACCTCTGGGTTGCTAATCCAGCATTCTCATTTTTGCTTCTCCCTCTAGTTTTCTGCTGCTGCCTGTCTTTTTCTTTCCTTTCAGGTGGGAGACAGAAGGTATGGCTTTGGTGGTGCAAGAGGATTGGGAAATTTTTAAAAACCAGCAAAGGATGACTAAAAAAAGAGATGAATTATGAGAGTAAACTGGCAAGAAATATTAAAACAGACAGTAAGAGCTTCTACAGGTATATAAAAAGGAAGAGAGTAGCTAAAGTAAATGTTGGTCCCTTAGAGGATGAGACTGGGGAATGGGGAAATAGCAGACTCTTAACAAATATTTTGTATCTGTCTTCACGGTAGAACACACTAACAACATCCCAATAATGGATAATCAAAGGGCCACAGGGAGGGGGGAACTAAAGACAATCACTATCACTGAGGAAATACTACTTGGTAAAATAATGGGACTAAAAGATGACAAGTCCCCCGGACCAGATGGCCTGCATCCCAGTGTCTTAAAAGAAGTGGCTGCAGAGATAGTGGATGCATTGGTTGCAATATACCAAAATTCCCTGGACTCTGGAGAGGTCCCAGCGGATTGGAAAACCGCAAATGTAACACCCCTATTTAAGAAAGGAGGGAGACAAAAAGCAGGAAACTATAGACCAGTCAGCCTAACATCTGTCCTTAGGAAAATGCTGGAGTCCTTCATTAAGGAAGCAGTAGCAGGGCATTTGGAAAATCATAATGCAGTCAAGCAGAGTTAGCATGGTTTTATGAAAGGGAAATCATGTTTCACAAATTTGCTGGAGTTCTTTGAGGATGTAACGAGTAGGGTGGACAAAGGTGAGCCAGTGGATGTGGTGTATTTGGATTTCCAGAAGGCATTCGATAAGGTGTCACATAAAAGGTTACTGCATAAGATAAGAGCTCACGGAATGGGGGGTAATACATTAGCATGGATAGAGAATTGGCTAACTAACAGAAAGCAGAGAGTCGGGATAAATGGGTCATTTTCTGGTTGGCAAACAGTAACTAGTGGGGTGCCACAGGGATCGGTGCTGGGGCCTCAACGATTTACAATCTACATTAATGACCAAGTGTAATGTAGCCAAGTTTGCGGATGATACAAAGATGGATGGGAAAGCAAGTTCTGCAGAGGACTCAATGAATCTGCAAAGGGATATAGACAGGCTAAGTGAGTGGGCAAACATTTGGCAGATGGAGTATAATGTGGGGAAGTGTGAGGTTATCCACTTTGGCAGGAAAAATAAAAAAGCAAACTATTATTTAAATGGAGAAAGATTACAAAATGCTCAGTTCAGAGGAACCAGAGGGTCCTTGTGCATGAAACACAAAAAGTTAGCCTGCAGGTACACCAAGTAATCAAAAAGGCAAATGCAATGTTGGCCTTCATTTCAAGGGGGTTTGGAGTATAAAAGCAGGGAAGTCCTGCTACAACAGTACAGGGTATTGGTGAGACCACACCTTGAGTTCTGCGTACAGTTTTGGTCTCCTTATTTAAGGAAGGATATACTTGCATTGGAGGCAGTTCAGAGATGATTCACACAGTTGATTCCTGAGATGAGGGGCTTGACTTATGAAGAAAGGTTGGGCCTATACTCATTGGAATTTAGAAGAATGAGAGGTGATCTTATTGAAACATATAAGATACTGAGGGGGCTCGACAAGGTAGATGCAGAGAGGATGTTTCCCCTCATGGGGAAATCTAGAATTTGGGGGTATAGTTTCAGAATAAAGGGTCGCCCTTTTAGAACAGAGATGAGGAGGAATTTCTTCTCTCAGAGGGTCGTAAATCTGTGGAATTCTCTGCCCCAGAGAGCCGTGGAGGCTGGGTCATTAAATACATTTAAGGTGGAGATAGACAGATTTTTGCAAGATAAGGGAGTGAAGGGTTATGGGGAGCGGGCAGGGAAGTGGCTTTGAGCCCAAGATCAGTCATGATCGTATTGAATGGCGGAGCAGGCTCGAGGGGCCAAGTGGCCTATTCCTGCTCCTATTTCTTATGTTACGTTCTTAAATCGAGCCAAGGTTGCAGAAAAATGTGGCCCACAGAAGCGCCTTTCCCATTCCCTCTCCAGTCACAACATCCCTTGTTCCCATCATGTCGCCTACCCCTTCACCTTCCCACCACCAGTTCTCCTTCCTATCACTCCCTCACTCCCATCACCAATCTAAACTCTATGGCCCCGATTTTCGGCTTGTGTGGGAAATGGTCGGGTTTCCCCGAATGTGGGGTTTCTGACACACAAAGTGTCAGCCAGCTCCACGCAATTTTCCCTCAAGTGGCCAATTAATTCCCAGCATGTGGGAAGCCTTGCTAATTGTCCAATTCGAGTCAGAAATCCCCACAGTATGATGTCATCATTCGTGGTGCTTCAAAGTGTCCAGCAAGCTTCTCCACCTCTGCAGGCTTCTCAACCACTCTTGCACAATGGCAGAGGAGCCTGCACCAGCTGCTGCCAGCGGCAGAGGCCGAGCTGCCTTCAAATTCGACGAGGCTTCACTGCAGGCATTATTGGATGGGGTTAGGGCCCACAGGGAGGTCCTCTTCCCTAGGTCAGGCAGGAAGAGGCCTCCCACTGAGACCAATGCTGCATGGATGCAGGTGTCAGCAGATGCCAACTCGCTGGGAGTCACCAGAAGAACCTTGGCATTACATCTCTAACTCCTTCCTTAACTCCCCCACAGTACCATCCAGAGCCCCCGTCCTCACTGTTGAGGAGGAAGAGGCTGTGCAGCCAGACTCCTCAGAGGAAGCTCCAACCTCTGAGGGCGCAGCGTCAGCAGAAGTAAGCGCACCCAGCACCAGTGCAGACACTCACACCTCGGGGGAACCTTCGGGAGATAGAGTAGTGTTGTCACCTAGTGTTTCACAGCTCACAAGTGAGCCTCAGCAGATTCTGGAGACAGGGACAGCAGTGGAGAGTCCTCGTCGGAGGGCGCAGGACTCTGCCAGCTCAGCTCAGCTGTGCTGCATGTCGACCCTCTGCCTCTGGGTCCATCCGCAAGAGAAGAGGTGATGGAGCTCCATGCACAGATGCAGGAATCTCTGGCAGGTTTTGTCTCCAGGGTCGCTGCGAGTGTGGAGCGAATGGAGGAGTCCATAGCGACCATGAGCAGAGCCTTTGTGGAGTCATTGGCGCATGAACACATCACCATGGAAAGGTTGGCAACCTCCATGGAGGAGATAACTCGCCAGGGTACGGAAAACATGGTGAGTGCTCATAAGAGAGTGACAGCTCGAGGAGCATTGGCCATCTGTTGAACAGAGAAACCAGATCTTCATGGAAGTCCTTCTGAGTAGGACTGCCAGTGCAGAAAACGGGTCCCCATGGCCCCCCTAAAGCGCAGCAAGGTGCTCTCAAGCCACTTCCAAGCGCTGGCCCCTTCTGGCCTGTGCAGCTTCAGGTGAGCGAGCAGCAGCCTGGTGCTCATCCTGCTGTTCCTGGTTCTGCTGCTGCCGCCTCTGCTGCTGGAGATCCTCTAATGGCAAGAAGGGAAGGAAAAAAAGGCGTCCCATGCTTCTCGTAGATGCCTCCGCTGAGGAAGCGCTGAGTGAGGGTGGCGAGAGGGGCTGCCCAGGAGATCGCATTGGAGAAGTGTGTGAGGCTCCAACCTTCCACAGCTGTGCCTAAGCCTTGAAGAAGTAGCCCCAAACCTGCAACAAGGTCCTTCAACATACAAGTGCTGTCCCTTTAAATCGCAGCTTCTCCGATTGACCTGCAGCTGACAGCAAGCAAGCTTCACGCCAGGTCTCATCAGCGGGGTTCCCCGCAGGTGTGTTTTGCGTGGGGAACCCCTGAAAGTCACAAGGGCAGCCTAAAATCGGCTTAAACAAGGTGATAATTGATCATTACTGTTCCGACGGCCAGTCCCGCCAGCGGCGGGTGGGACTGAAGCGGGTCGGAGAGAAACGGTGGTCCAAAAGTCGGACGGGGCGGGGAATCAGGTGGGGGGGGGGGGGGGTCGCAACCCACTTTTTTGGCGATTTTCGGCCCCCGGCCGCCTGGAAAGCCGCCCGACGGCCGCCAGAAAATTGACCCCATGGGCTAAAAATTGAGTAGCGCCCCAACTGAGGCGCTAACTTCGCCGGGGCGCTAAAATAGCACCCCGGAAAAATTATCGCCCCCGCGCCGGAAATTGAGTGGTTGCGCCCCAAGAGGGAAGCGGGGCGCTACTGGAAGCGCCCCGCCTCCCTCTTGGGGCACTGCGAGTGAATATCGTGGCGCTATGTGCCGCAGCGCCACACGCTGCAGCATGTCACGCCGCAGTACTGCAGGCCTTCCTCCACTTCTTAAAGGGGAGGGGCCTTGTGCAGCACGACCTGGGGCCCAGCTGGGCCCCCGGGGATCGGGAGTGCAGGCAAAAGAGCCCGGCACCCAAGAGAAGTGCCGGGCTCTTGGAGCGCAGCCGGCACTCCGCGGGGAGGGGTTCAGGAGGCTGGGGACGAGAGCACAGGCAGGTGCTGGCAGGCGGCCAGCAACAAAAATGGCTGCCCCACACCTTGCCTTTAAATTGCGCCTCCCCAGCCGCAGGTACGCCGCCCTGACCCCGTCGGACATAGCGTCCGGCGGTAAATCAGGGGGCGCTCCCGAAGATCATGGCCGGGGCATGAGCGGGGCGCCGCGCACACCAATGACATCATCGCCAGCGGCGCAGCGCCGTACAGTGCTACCGGTTAGCGCCACCACTAACCTCCCGCTGAATTTTGCGGGAGGCGTGGGCAGTGCCGCGCCCGGGCACTAGTTGGTTTGCACCCCACATAGCGCCCTCTTAAGGCGCTAACGGGAGGTGCTACCAACTGAATTTTTCCCCCTATGCCTTTGAATATCCACTTATTATAGAATATCCTATGAGTTCAGCTGACTGAACAGTAATGATGCATACTGGAAAGATATATGCACTGCACATCCTCTGTTTCAGACAAGCAACTATGCAAGGTCACATTCTATGCCTAATAAATCTGTGCAGTTGCTACGGAATAAAAGGTTGAGTGAAAAAAATTCAAAAAGCATTTTGAGCAGTTTGTGGCAAACCAGTGGCCAGATGGTGCAATCATAGGATAAACATGACACAATAGTGAGAGTATAACACTGAAAATACCCATCACTGCACCATCTACATGAGTAACAGACACTGCAGGTCCTTATAATGAGTTTTCAATAAAACGGAATCCCTACGTTTAATATATAATATATGGTGTTCCAATTATACAGCACCTTTCACAACCTCAGGATGTCCCAAAGCGCTTTACGGCCAAATGCAGTACCTGTCAAGTGTAGTCACTGTTGTAATGGAGGAAACACAGCAAACCCCCACAAACAGCAATGTGATGATGATCAGATCATTTGTTTTTTTAGTGATGTTGATTGAGGGATAAATATTGGCCAGGACACCAGGAGAAATGGCTCTTTTTCAAAATAGTGCCATGGGATTGTTTATGTCCACCCGAGAGGGCGGACAAGACCTCGGTTTAATGTCTCATCCAAAAGGTGGCACCTCTGACAATGCATCACACGGTCAGTACTGCACTGGATTGTCAGCCTAGATTTTGTGCTCAAGTCTCTGGAGTGGGGCTTAAACCCACAATCTTCTAATACAGAGGCAAGAATGCTACCACGGAGTCATGACTAACTGCTGTTGAGCTGGTAATTTGAATCATTTAAACTAACATCTGATTGGATGTTTTAATTTATCACGCATGGTAAGTTATGATGCAGTGTATGAGAATTTGTGGCATTTCCAGTTGGATGTTAAGTACTGTATCTCCATTTGTCATTGTCAGCTGTGGCTCAGTGGGTAGCACCCTCACCTCTGAGTCAGAAGGTTGTGGGTTCAAGTCCCACTCCAGGGACTTGAGCATAAAAAAATCTAGGCCGACACTCCAGTGCAGTGCTGTGGGAGTGCAGCACAGTTGGATTTGCCGTCTTTCGGATGAGACGTTAAACCGAGGCCCGTATGCCCGTGGACATAAGAGATCCCATGGCACTATTTCGAAGATGATCAAGGGAGTTCTCCCTGGTGTCCTGGCCAATATTTATCCCTCAACCAACATCGCTAAAACAGATTATCTGGTCATTATCACATTGCTGTTTGTGGGAGCTTGCTGTGTGAAAATTGGCTGCCGCGTTTCCTACATTACAACGGTGACTGCACTTCAAAAAGTACTTCATTGGCTGTATAGCGCTTCGGAATGTCTGGTGGTCGTGAAGGGCACTATATAAATGCAAGGCTTCTTTTAATGTATGACTGTCTAAAGTACATCAATGCTTAACATCTAAAAGTTGCTTAAAATTGAAAATGGCAGCAAAATTACTGCATTAAACTTGCAAATTTGAAATATTCAGGTTTTAAAATATTGAATGTCATCAAAGTTCATGATTTTCAATTAAATCCGCAATAAACCAATCGACAACCACCTCTGTGAAACCTCCAAAATGATGGTAACGCATAATGTATTTTTTTTTAATTTAAATGTTAACTAGGAGTATCAACTGTTAGATTTACAATTTTACTCCCCATTTTGACAATTTAAAGATGATGCAGCATTAGCAATTCTGGTTGCAGAAAGAGTACAAATATTCTCCCATTCTCCCCAAACTACCCCCACTATGATGGGAAGAAATAACCTAGCAATGGAGGTGGGGGTGGGGCGGGGGAGGAAAGAAGAATTTAAAATGAATGAAAAAACACCATTCACCTTGGTAGACCCAACAAAACAGGTTCTATAATATACTGGCCTTGAAAGGCCAGGCATTTCTAACACTATATTGCAACCATTTACAGTGCTGACGTCTGGCAAACACACAAGAACCTTGAAGACAAAAGCATCATTGTGCACAGAGGAATAACGATACTAATATGACCTACTACACAGATGCCAAGCCTTGGCTTACGATTAGAAGGCCATGGTCAACACTGTTACAGTAACTATGCAGAACTATTCTTCCAAGTCTAATGGTATTCAAACTATCTCCCTTTTACGTGGAATCGAGCAAGGGAAAAGCTGAGGTGCATCGCTGACACACTAAAAGAAAAATCAAGTGTACTGTATAAGTTGATGCTCAAAGATTCTACTTCAACTGATGCATATAAAAGTTGCAGCCTAAAATATAGAGCTATTGCTAAAATATAAAAGCATTTTGAAAATACCTGTATACAATTTCAGCAACTATTTTCTGACTCTGGAAGGAAATCCTTTTTTGTAGTACTTTACTCCTAAATTCCCATAATTGTAGAGGGAGTCTCACCATCAGCATCTCGTAATACAAATCAACAAATGTCAGCTAACTTCAACATACTTTCACTTTTAAAACAAAACCCATGTCGATTTAAAATAATGTTAAAATTTATTGTTAGTTCTATAACTGCTTAATTTTTAAGGGATGGACCTAATGATAAGACTATGGGGTCAATTTTCATCTATGGCATACATCGGGTGGCAGGGCAACCGCTACGCCCACTCAATGATGGCGATGGCAGGCCCGATACCTTATAGGCAGCTCCCCGTTTCAAAGGGTGGGAAATCTGGCAAGCTTGCCACTTCTTAAAGCCAGGCTGGAACCTCTTAAAAGGACAGGTGGAGTTTTCATTGGTGTATAGAAACTACATTTCTGGAGCAGCACGCACAATGTTGGCGACCAGGGTATCCTTAATCATGGATATTGCCACGGAGATACTTATTGTCTAGGTCGGGCAGGAAGGAGTTCCTCTTTTCGTCAGATGGGTGCCATGCCAAATCAGTCAGCAGACATGGAGAGGTGTGCCTAAGCTCAGTGCCAGGAGCAAATATTCCCAGGGCCTGGTTGCAGTGCTGTAAAAACTGCAATAACCTGACGAGGCCTGCCAAGGTAAGACTCCTCTTCGCATCTCTCTTTGAACACACCAAACTTGCCCCCTGCCCCTGCACTAGCAACCCTTCCCTACCCTTTCCAATCATAAGACACTTCATTACACCTCCTCCTCTTTACACTCACGACTCCTCCTCCTTGCACTCACTAATCAACACCTGCCACTGCCCTCAATACTGACACAAACAACATTCCCTCCCCCCTGCTATTCTGTTGTAACTATTTACACACAGCATCAGAGATGGCGAGGTGAAAAGCCACAGTCAAAGGTTTGGCCATTATCCTTTACTTTACTCTTTTCACTTAATTCTATATCTCACACTCAAACGACACACAGCACAGCACCTGGGCTGCACTGCACTGCCGTTCATCTGCTGCTGCTTATCCTTGCCATTACATCCTAACTTTTGTCCCTCCACTCTTTCTCTAGGTCCTACTAATGACTTGGGCCCTGCAACCATACAGATGGAGAAGAGGGACCACCCTCCAAATGATGCACCATCACTCTTTCATACCTTCCCAAGCATGAGCACTGAAATCAGCACACCATGTGGTGTAGATATTGAGTTAGAGGGGCTTGTAGAGTAATTCACATTGTAGTAGTGAGCATGAGCAGGTAAAAGAGAAAAGGACTGCCCAGGAAGGGGCTCACTAGGTCCTAACTCTGCTGAAGAAGCAGAGATGCAGACTTTTGGGGCTCAGCCTAAAATTAAAAATTCTTCATGTATGCCAGTAATAATTTCTCAATGCATTGGACTATCTGCCAGGGACCTACTGCACCACAGCAGAGATGATCGAAGAGTACTCTACAAACTTGTATGGGGTTCTGACACATGGCAACAACACTCTGCAGTCAACCGTGGAGCATGTGGTCACCTCAATGGGCGCTGCATTTGGGCCCCCCTTGCAGGAGTCTGCAGACCAGTAATGCAATCTCTCAGGGATGCTCACACTGGCACCATACAGGCTCTGAGCTCAACTTTCTTCACTGCCTTGGGATAGCTATAAGACTAAATAGATAGGGGCTCCAGTCACATTACAGATCTTCTATAGTCTGCTTTTCTGTGCATCAGTGAGAGTGCAGAGCCACAGGCTGATAACAGGGGCAGCTCTACATTGGGAATGGAACATGCTGCCATCTCTCAGGATGAGAATACATCTGGACTCTTATGACTCTCAACCAATACTCATTCTGATACCAGAAAGTGAGCCAAGTCAGTCTGCCCTGTCGGACACAGAGATGCTGCAGTCTGCAGCCGGGCTATCTCAGGCCTGAGATCCTACAGGTCACTGACAATGAGCATCTCTAGAGCCTTTCTCTGAGCCACAGCAGCCTTCCGTGCTGATGCTACTAGGAAAGTACCTTGTAGAAACAGTAGAGTAGGAAAGAGGTCACTTAAAAGAAGACATTATGGGCTAATATGTGGGTGATAATTATTTGATGGCATTTGTGTAAATCAGAAAAATTATAAGTAGTTTTGAAATCTTTTTGTGCAGGTTGTTCCTGTAGTAGCTGTTTACCCTGCATATAAATATATAAAAGTTACAACACAAAAACAGGCCATTCGGCCCAATCAGTTTTGGCTCACTATTTACCTTCCACGCGTGCAAATAGTCCCAATCGCATTTACTCGTCCTGTTGCCATATCCCTTCGTCCACCGCTTGAATGTTAATCTGGTTTCTGCCTCAACCAATAACTGTGAAAGTGAATTCACAACCTGACAACTCTCTGTGTAAAGAAGTTTCTCTTGCCCTCTGTTCTAAATTTCTTACACTTAATCTGGTATCTTCTCATTCTTGCCTCTTCAACTACTGGAAGTAGTCAGCTTCTATCCTGTTCCATCCTGTCATTAAACATTTCAATCATATCACCCCATAATCTGCATTGTTCTAAAGAAAAAAGATACAATTTTTCAAGTCTTTCTTTGTATTTGTATTTGCTCATATGAGCCAGCATTCTAGTGAAGCTGTGTTTTAACTTCTCTAAAGCTGAAAATCCTTCTTGTAGTGTGGAGCCCAATACTGCACACAGTAAGTACTCTAGCTGAGGTCTTAAGATTATATAGGCTCATCATTACCACTTGGCTTATATATTCTATATACTTCTCATGTTAAAACATAAGAATTTTTTTTTAAAAAGCTAATAAACTTATCTGAGATGCTACCTTTGATGTCCTGTGAACCTGTATCCCCAAATCCTTTGGCTCTTTCACAACACTAAGCCTACTTCCATTTTGAGTATAATTACTGCTCCTATTTTTTCACCTCACACTTACTAACATTGAATTCCATGAGTCATTTTTTTAGCCCATTAATCCATTTTATCAATATCCCTTTGCTCTTCTATAGAATTAACTATACAATGACAGGTGACGTGTATATCAAGGTTGGTCTTTGGCGGGAAGTAATTTATTAGAAGGTGGAAGGACTTGGATAGTGTTATCCAATAGAAATCGCTGACTAGCCACAGGCATTTTAGCCACATGCACTAATTTTAATAGAAAACACCAAACACAATACAGGTACAGGAAACTTTTGATTTACCGGCACCTAAATAACCGGAAATGTCGGTTAACTGGCAAAATTCAGGAGTAGGTTTTACTTCATATTTATTTGCCTTCTTCCATCTGTGCTGTGCAAGGGTGTGGCTGCAGCTGTTGCTAAGCTACAGAGACGCTTGAAACTTGTGTTCATTGTTCTACAGTTGTTGCTAAGCAACAGGGTTTGTTGCTTTATACGGAGCTGTCAGCTCTCCCTATCTTTTACTATAGCGTTCGGTTATCCGGAATTTTTGATGAACCAGCACCACGTCAGTCCCGTCCGTGCCGGATAAAAGAAAGTTTCCTGTAAATGTATTTCATGCACATATTTACTCAACAAACATCTACCATTGTTCGGTGCAAAACTTTGCTACCTTTCTCTTTCAGTTTGGAATTCTGGCATGAATTTATAAGACACAGAGGCAGAGATATTCGATGGAGCTGTGCCCATTTTTCAAGCGCTAAACAGCGCCTAAGGCACCAATGTGGCAGGCAGGAAGTGCGTGCTCATTACGAGCGGGAAGTGCACACCCGCCATATTGGTCTAGGCAGAAAAAAGGCGTCCAGGGTCTATGCCTGAAACAGGCGTTAGGACCTTTGCCTATGCCCTGTTGAAGCTGCACATTATTGATTGGGCTTCCTTTCTGCTGCTGGCCTGAAGCAATTTTTCTGATCGGTCGAGCTGACCATAATGACAGCGCCCCTCTCCATACATTGTTGTTGGTGTTTCCATGGTTGTCATCAGTGTTACACATCATTTTAGCAAATAACCAATAAGTAGTAACCAAAGAAGTAATGAACACACAACTATCAAAAAGCACTTGCGCACTCTGCTTTTTGTCTCACCATTTTACCAACAAATGCACAAAAATGTTAAAGTACACATGCATACATTATGCAAAATGTGTGTACTGAGATCACATGCCCAACGACTATTAGTCAATTTTTATTTACTAATCAAAATGCAGTTAGCCACATCTAGATTCCCAATTAGCCACATGTGGCTAGTGGCTAATGTATTGGCTAAGTCTGGAATAGTTGGAGATCACTGTTAATGTGGGAGTGGGCACAGATTGAGCACTGCTTCAGCAGCTGAACAATGAGCTTCTGCTGAATAATCCTGGTTGCAAGTTAGTATTGGTGCCCTCCTCCATCTTCTTCATCCTCGATGTCATCTGTGTCGTCTACATCATCTGGTGAAGGACCTCATTCAATGGTGGTTCTATGTGTTGTCCCCATTGCAGAGAAATGTTGTGCAGCATGCAGCAAATCACAGTAACATGGGTCAATTTCTCTGGCCTGCATTGGAGAAAGCCACCAGACCTGTCCAGTCAGTGGGAATCGTTGAATGAGCACTCCAATTGTCTGCTTGATGAGAGCTCCAGTTGCAGTGTAGTTTGGTCAGCGAGCATGGGTTCCCGAGAGTTCACAAGCCAAGAATGCGTGGGACAGCCATTTTCCTTAAGCAGCTGCCTCTCACTTGCTGTGCAGGGTCAAAAAGTAGGGAGAGGGAGGATTGGCACAATATGAAAGCATCATGGCAGCTGGCAGGAAAATGGGCACAGGTCTGCATGATGTACTGCTGAACATCAGGCAGCAACTGCAAATTAATGGAATTGAAGCCCTTGCAGTTCAAGGCGGCAGCAGGCTTGTTTGGAGGGAGGGGGAAGGAATAAGGGTGACGGACTTGCATTTATATAGTGCCTTTAGCAGCCTCAGGATATCCCAAAGCTAATGAAGCACGGGTTCATTTACGTCCACCTGAGGGGGCAGACAGGGCACGGGTTTAACATCTCATCCAAAAGACAGCACCATCGACAGTGCAGCACTCCCTCAGAACTGCACTGAAGTGTCAACCTACATTTTGTGCTCAAGTCTCTGGAGTGTGACTTGAAACCACGATCCTCTGACTCAGAGGTGAGAGTGCACTGAGACACGGCTAACACCAGACCACAACTAACACCGCACGAGTACAAACAATGTGAAAGCCTCAACTTCATCATAATAGAATGATACTAGAAAATCCACTTTTCAACACACAGGCTTCATCAGGACCTATCGACAACAACAAGATATACCACAAAAGAATACAGTTTCTGCACCCAAAAGCAACTGTGAAACAACAGTAAGTTGTCTGCCAAATGTTTACAGCAATTTAAATTAGAGTGGGTGAGTGCCTCTTAAAATAGCACTGGAATTGATCAACTCCCACCCTGTATCACTCATTCATTTGTGGGCCGGTTCAGGGAGTAGAGGTGGTAGAGCCAGTCATTCAAAAATAGGTCATAGGACCATCATTTTAATATATTAATTAGACCCCTGTTGGTCTTGGGTGGGAGTGCTGGCTGCCTAAATCAAGGCCCACCTGAAAATCATGATTTCCATCCCGTTACTGCCCTGTTTATGCCAAAAAACCAGGGAGCTAGGGATCTCCCTAACACTTATGTTCTTAGAATAGTTGCAGTTTCATTCCACATCAAGGCTAAAGTAGCAGTCAAAATATGCAGACTCGGGGGCCTGACCTGATTCTGGAGTATGAAGAGAGCTTCACTGCACTTCACTTTACAGTCAGATCAGTCTTTAATTCTGGATAAATACTATAGAATTTAACTGACGGTATGAAGTGAAACTGCCTTGAACCAATCCTACCATTGAAGGCTTACAAAAATTTGCATTTATATAGCATCTTCAATGTAGTAAAAATGTTCCACGGCACTTCACAGAACCATTATCAGACAAAATTTGACACCAAACCACTTAGAGATATTAGGACAGATGACCAAACGCTTGGTCAAAGAGGTGGGTTTTAAGGAGCATCTTAAAGGAGAGGTGGCAGGGTTTAGGGAGGGAATTCCAGAACTTGGGGCCTCGGCAGCTGAAGGCACGACCGCCAATGGTGGAGCGATGAAAGTCAGGGATGCGCAAGACGCCAGAATTAGAGTACAACAGAGATCTGAGAGTAGTAGGTCTGGAGGACATTACAGAGATAGGAAGGGGCAAGACCATGGAGTATTTGAACACAAGGATGAAAATTTTAAACTCTGCAGGACCAGGAGCCAATGTAGGTCAGTGGCAAAAGGAGTTGTTGTTGTTGTTGTAGTAAATATAGGCTTCAGGTTCAAAGCTGAAGCAAAATGATTTCTACCTCCCGAAACTAAAGATTATATTTATGACAAAAATCTTTGGCAAACTTTTTTTCTGTGTTTGCCAAGCACGTGAACAGTCCCACACATTGCACTAAGACAGATTAATTGCATTACAAAAATATCACTGCACCATTTGTATGTATATTATCACCAAAAAAAAAAAAAAATCACACAAATGTTCTGCTGTTCTCCGTCCTCAATGACCTAAAAATACCTCTCTAAATTCAAGAAAACTGAAGTGACCTACGATGGAAAAAGGTGGAATAAAAATCATGCTTAGGAACTCAAAGCATAAAAAGACATTGGCCCAGAAATTCGGGTCCCCACGGGTGAATACGCACGGGGTACTCACGCGTAGGCCCAACAAAAGTGGCGGTTTCGTGCATGCACTGCGCATGCGCGGGAAACCGGAACTTCCGTTCCCCTGAAAGAAGGGGTTCAGAAGTCGAACGCGTGCGCTGGAGAGGCAGCGCGTGCGCATTGAACTTACGTTTTTTTTGCAGGTTTCTCCGGGAGGGTAAGTCTCCAGCAGTTACACTTTTAAAAAGCAGGTGCAAGACCTGCTTTTTACAAGGTAAGTGGTGAATTAATTAAAGTTAAAACATTTTTTCCACAGGTTTATTATTTTTAAATACTTTAAAGAAAGGTAAGTTTATTTTTAGCCCTGTTAGAAAATGTAATAAATGTTTTCAAAAATTTAAATTGTTTAAAATAGTTATTTCATGTAATTTATAGTTATGTTAAAAATGTGATTTTTAAAAAATCTATTTGAAGTTTTAGTTATGTTTTGGGGTTTATAGTATTTATAGGTTTGACAGCTCTACCTGTCAAACTTATGAATGAAGCATTCCCTGCTACCATTGGCTCCCCATGGCCCACGTGATCCCAGGGGACGCATCGAACTAACTGCGCCCCTGGGATACGCAAGCACTGCGCGCCGGCAGTTGGAGCAGGCCCAGGATCAGAATCCCACGCGGGCCCACAGCTCAGTGGCCGGCACGCTAGGTAAGTGCAGGTCGGGGGCTTGCACCCGCGGGAAGCCTCCGACCCGAATTTCTGGGCCAATAGTTAAAGGCAACTATTTCATAATGCTATATCCTTTTACCCAGGCTTATTAAAATTATAAACCTGCAAATCTACAGATACACTTACAGAATTTTATTTCTCCTCCAAATTCCTCATCACTGCTTTTCTGAAGATTGTGACTTAAGGCAAATATTATTCCATGGAATCCAGCAGCTCTCTTTGAGTACGCTTTGACAGTGAGTGTAGGAATATCTGGCCATTCTGAAAAGGTAAAATCAATTAAGCTAGTGTATTCTTGTGTTTTATTCATCTGCAGTGAAATCTTTGAAACTGAAAAGAACATCTTGTCAGTTTCCTGGTCACCATTCACTTTTGTTCTTCAATCTAACTTCCTAAGTGAGTTGTCTGCATGTCAGGGTTACTCAAGTGATTGACTGTGGTGCGTGCCAACATGTGGAAAGTCGTAATACTGATTTCTAATCATGTGTGTCTAAATATATTATTGAAGAATCAATAGTAATATATTAAATCATTACTATTAATATAAATATATAATCACTATAAAGGCTCACCTGGAGTTCTGACACCACACTCACCAACATTCTGTTGTGTTAAACTAATTGAATACCCCTGATCTTGGAGGGTTTGTTTGACCTATATTGGCAGATATACAGGTTTACATTGAGGGAAAAAATGCGCATTTGTTTAATATTTATTTGGCAAGAAAATAAGACTGATTTTAATATGATTCAGAAACTTGTTTTAAATTTAGAACTTTGCTTAAGGAGTTGTGCTCTGTCCTCAGTGATCTATACAAAGGAGGTAGTCTATGATTAATTCTTGAAGCTCACTGACTTATTAAAATGGAGGAGGCTGTCTTTTCTGGGCCAAATATGTAAGGCACAAGAAAAACTAGAGCTATTGGACAACAGTATCCTTCATTTACCTCACAAGTAAAATCAGGTTGCAATTCTTGCAACAACCCTAAGCTTGCTGCTCAGGAAGCAAGCTCCAGTGCAAAGATCGAGTGGGTTTCAAACAATTCATTAGGCGAATTAAGAAACTGTGGCTTGATGAACCAAGTCAAAAATGATATGCATTAAGCCGAATAGGATCCCTACTCACAGTAATCCTCATAAGACCAAATGAGAATATTACAATTGGCACCAAGAGAGGCATTTCTTGAATACAACAGGTAAAAGAACAAATTGGAAAACTTGGTATGATAACATGCATCTTCTATTGTGAACGGTGTAAAGATAGGGAAACTAGACATTTCTGGAATGATTATCACATTCAGATAACATTAACTTCAAGTTTGTCTCATTAGAGATGCTTAATTACTCTCTTTAAATTGAGAATGTGATGACGGCTTTTTGATTTCTTTCAGTGTTGAAAGAAACTTCTAACCCTAAATAGAACAGGCACCAACTCTATAGCATTTATTAGGAGCAAAATCTCTACTCCTCTTAACATGCTTCCATACTATGATCCACAGGATACAAATGTATGGACAATGTCCTTGAAAGTAGCTAAATGTCTGCCTGACTAGACGGTCCTCAACACACAACCATTAAGGCAATATTATCCTCCTTTAGAACTCAAAAAGACAGGCAACTCCCTACTGATTTCCATTTTATTCTGAAAGGCAGATCGTCTATTGGGATTGGCCCCTGAAAACTTGCATGCTCTGAAGTTGTCTGACAGCTCACTTCCAGATCAGCAACCAAACTGAACCCAGGATGCACATGAATATCCTGTACTCCAAAAACTGAACTGTTAGCCAGATACCTACCTGTCAGTCGCTCCTGTGAAACCTTTAATGAATAGATAAACACTACGAAGATTGGTCAAGACTTGACAAGTGTTATATTTTTCACAACTTCTGGAGGAAGGTATTTAGTTTAGGACCGAAGAGAAGTTCTTTTGAACACATATATCGCAGCTTGACCTGTGCAGCTGAATAAAATCCAAACACCTTCAGGCTGGCATGACAATGTATAGTAATGGTGTTACCAGAAATATAAGCTTCTGTTTGCAGCTGAAGGCCTCTGACTTTCCTTAACATCTGCTGCGAGTAGTCTCAGTTTCCATAAAAATACTCACAGGTCAGATTGTCCAACTTATTCCAAATTAAATCTTAATGCTTAACCAGCTAATGTCCAGTAACTTGATAATTTTGAGTGTTCCTGAAGCATTAAACTCAATTTCTGAAGTAATCCAAATTCTTCAATCTTGTCTGTAGTGGTTAGGGATGGGTGGAGGTGGACTATGCTGACCTCCCTGCTTGTGATGGTACAAACAGCAACTGTTTTCTCCCCGCCCCACCCCACACCCCTTTGACAATTTCTACAAGAATTTCCAAGAAAAATACAGTATTTCTTGTTCATAAATGTAGCTTTTTCCTCCCTAATCACAGGTCTCTACTAAATTTTCAATGCATTACGATCTAAGCCCGAGACAATTAATTGTGTTCTCTTACCAAAATTGATAAATAGAAATCTTAATGCAAATGTTTCCAGCTCGTGTTTAGCAGCATAATTACCGAATGTTATGAAGGCAGTAAGGAGAGGCTTCATAGCTAATTGTTTCTGGCAGGGAAAATCAATGGGCTAATTGATTTTCATTATAAGTTGTGAGACAATTTTTTTTTGTTTTGTTTTTTTTTTTGTTTTTTGAGATGGGCGATTGCTTTTCCTGGCTCACTGAAATTAATCCAGCCACTGCAGGATGACACATATTCTCATAATATAGATTATTAGAAAATCTAATCATGCAAGCAGTAACTTGAAATGGCAGCTCTCCTTTAAGATGGTGACAGGAGGTCCATGCAGATGTAAGTCTTTTAATATGTTATAGGTAAAAGAATTCGAATCATACAGCACACCTTGTATCAGCTTTTTGAAATAGATATCCAATGAGTCCCACGCTCCCATTCTTTCCCCATAGCCCTGTAAATTTTTCCTCGTCAAGTATATATCCAATTCCCTTTTGAAAGTTACTATTGAATCTGCTTCCAACACCCTTTCAAGCAATGCATTCTAGATCATAACAACTCGCTGTGCAAAAAAAAATTCTCCTCTTTTGCCAATGATCTTAAATCTGTGTCATATGAATACCGGTCCTCCAGCCAGTGGAAATTAAAGTCCAGGATCATCCTTCAATACTACCAAAGTGCATGACTGCCTCCAGGTGCAGCTAAAATCCCATTCCCCCGGTGCTGCTAAATACCAGGACTAGGAATTTATGCTTCTGTACTCGCTGATGCACATTTTTCCACCTATTGCAGTGAATAGGTGAAAATTGGTGGATTCACAAGCATAGAAGTAAGAACTTGCATACATTGCCGTCTATTCCCAACTTTAAAAATGGCAAGGTGTACAAATTAAGTACACATAGGGAAAGGAGTATATAAAAGCCACTTAATTACAGTTGCCACAGAAAATTGGATAGCGTTGTCAATTTCAATCTCCAAAATATCTCAGAATACTACGTAATAGAAATTGGAATTTGATTTGTACAGTCACTGTAAATCATTGGCCTTAATGTTATTCCCCTTATGTAGTAAACATCCCTTTTGTTATAAAACAGCAAATATTACTCAGCATGAGCAATGCCATGGGAGTCTAGTAATATGTTTGCGTACACTTCCTGTCATCTTTGTCAATTATAAATTACTATGTTCATGTTTATAATTGAAACTGCCTATGTAAACTTGTCATGCTGCAGAAAAACTCCTGTGCTCAAACCAACTCCACTTCGCTGCTTCCAAAATACCATAAGTTTTTCTATTTAACTATAAATTACCAAATAGAGTTGAAGTATTATACAAAACAAGTACAGAATGTACGATTTTCAAACATTTTGGGGGCCAATAAGTTTTAAGGAGGAGAGAGAGGTGGAAAGATGGAGAGGTTTATGGAGGGAATTCTAAAGCTTTAGAGCCTGGACAGTTGAAGGCCTGGCCGCCACTGGTGGAGTAAATGGAAGTGGACTCTTGTGCCTCCCCCAGTGCACAAGAGTCCAGGGTTGGAGGAACGCAGAGTTCTTGGAAGGTTGTAGAGTTTACGGTGGCTACAGAGATAGGGAGGAGTGAGGCTATGGAGGGATTTGAGCAGAAGGATGAGAATTTTAAATTTGAGGTGTTGCTAGACCGGGTGCCAATGTAGGTCAACAAGTACAGGGTGATGGATAAACTTTTTATGGAGGCTGTAAGATGGGAGACCAACCAGGAGAACATTGAAATAGGCTAGTCTGGAGATAACAAGCGTGGTCGAGGGTTTCAGCAGCAGATAAGCTGAGACAAGGGCGGAGACAGGCAATGTTACGGAGGTGGAAATAGTCTTTGTGATGGACAGGATATGGGGTTGGAAGCTCAACTCCGTGTCAAATAGGACGCTGAGGTTGTGAACAGTCTGGTTCAGCCTGAGACAGTGGTCAGTGAGGGAATAGAGTTCGTGGCAGGGGCTGAAGACAGTAACTTAGACCCCCAAAATGTTTGAAAATCGTACACAGTCTGTACTTGTTTTGTATAATACTTCAATTCTATTCCCATTACCCTGCCTCATATTGCTTAAAACCTGGAGCATCTCTATCCTTTTCCAGTTACAGAGGAGAACTGAAAAAGGAAATAAGAGGGGCAAAGAGAGTGTATGAGAATAGATTAGGAGATAACATAAAAGGGAACCCAAAAGTCTTTTATAAGTAGATAAATAGCAAAAAGGTAGTCAAAGGAAGGGTGGGACCAATTTGGGACCAAAAAGGAGATCTTCTTGTGGAGGGAGAATGCATGGTCGAGGTACTAAATGAGTATTTTGCATCTGTCTTCACTAAAGAAGAGAATGCTGCCAATTTCATAGTAAAAGAAGAGGTAGTGGAGAAATTGGAAAGGATAAAAATAGATAACAAGGAGGTACTTAAAAGATTGGCAACACAAAGTTGAAAATCACCTGGTCGGACGGGAGGCATCCTAGGTTGCGGAGGGAAGTAAGGGTGGAGATAACGGAGGCTCTATCCACAATCTTCAAATCCTCCTTAGATATGGGAGCAGAACCAGAGGACTGGAAGATTGCAAATGTTACACTTCAGTTCAAAAAAGGGGACAGAGATAAACCCGGCAACTACAGGCCAGTCAGCCCAACGTCGGCGGTGGGGTAACATTTAGAAACAATAATCCGAGACAAAATTAATTGTCACTTGGAAAAATATGGGTTAATAAATGACAGCCAACACGGATTTGTTAAAGGCAAATCATGTTTGAGTAACTTGATTGAATTCTTTGGAGAAGTAATGGAGAGGGTTGATGTTGTGTATATGGACTTTCAAAAGGCATTTAATAAAGTACTACATAATAGACTTGTTAGCAAAATTGAAGCCCATGGGACTAAAGGAGCAGTGGCAGCATGGATACAAAATTGGCTAAGGGACAGAAAGCAGAGAGCAGTGGTGAACGGTTGTTTTTCCAGACTGCAGGGAAGCGTCCCCCAGTGATATACCGGGCACAATTTCAAAGTTTGCAGATGACACGAAACTCAAAAATGTAGTAAACAGTGAACAGACTTCAGGAGGACACAGACAGACTGGTGAAGTGAGCAGACACATGGTCGATGAAATTTAACACAGAAGTGTGAAATGATGCATTTTGGTAGGAAGAATGAGGAGAGGCACTTAAAAACGAAATGGTACAATTTTAATGGGGCCATAAGAGAGAGACCTGGGGGTGTACGTACACAAATCTTTGAAGGTGGCAGGACAAGTTGAGAAGGCTGTTTAAAAAGCATACGGGATCCTTGGCTTTATAAATAGAAGCATAAAGTACAAAAGCAAGGAAGTTATGCTAAACCTTTATAAAACACTGCTTAGGTCCCACTTGGAGTAGTGTGTCTAATTCTGGGCACCACACTTTAGGAAGGATGTTAAGGCCTTGGAGAGGGTACAGAGGAGATTTACTAGAATGGTACTATGGGTACATATAGAGACAGGAGAACCTGGGGTTGTTCTCCTTAGAGCAGAGAAGCTTAAGAGGAGATTTAATAGAGGAATTCAAAATCATGAAAGGTTGCTAACCAGAGGACACAGATTGAAGGTAACTGGTAAAAGAACCAGAGACGAGATGAGGAAAAATTCAGCGAGTTGTCATGATCTAAATAACACTGCCTGAAAGGGTGGTGGAAGCAGATTCAATAATAACTTTCAAAAGGGAATTGGATAAATACTTGAAGAGGAAACGTTTGCAGGGCTATGGGGAAAGGGCAGGGGAGTGGGACTAATTGGAGAGCTCTTTCAAAGAGTTGGTACGATGAGCCGAATAGTCTCCTTCTGTGCTGGATCATTCTATGATTCTATACAGGCTGATCAGGAGGAGACACCTCTCAGATTTTCCCTCATTGCTAGATTTCCCCAGGTGCATTGTCTCATCGACTGCACACCTAGGCCGCGATTTTATCAATGGAGGCGGGTTGGGTGCGGGTCAGGTGGTTTCCAGCTTCCAGTCCCACCCCCAGCTGCATCCGGCCCAACAGACGTGATTTTTGCCTTGATTGACCTCGTTAAGCCTGCCCTGCGGGCTTGCCGGCCAATTAAGAGGAAGCGGGTCAGATGACGTCATTTGATGACGCGTCATCTGCCGGTTTCCTAAAAGGGACCACACACAATTTTATTTGACAGTTGATTTCTCAGTGTTTTGACAGCATTGAGGTGCTGAAAACACTGACAATCATTGTACAAAGGTGAGCTCTTGCACCCAGGCTCTCCAATGACTCCCTCCATAGGCTGGAATAGATGGCAGCTGCAGGTGAGGTGGCAGAAGCGATCTGTCACTGGTGAGAGAGGTTCTCCCAGTGAGGTGGCACTGGCCATGGATTTAAAAACTTGTAACCTAAAGAAAAGTGTAAATATATTAAAAATGCAGTTCCCAACATTTTCTTTCCGCTGAGACTCACCATCACAGAATCACACAGTGCAGATAGAGGCCATTTCGGCCCATCGAGCCTGCACCGACAGATATCCCACCCGATCTCCGTAACCCCTACACCAACACATATCCCACCAACCCCACGTATTTAATCCCCCTAACACTAAGGGTCAATTTATCATAGCCAATCAACCTAACCCGCACATCTTTGGACTGTGGGAGGAAACCGGAGCACCCGGAGAAAACCCACGCAAACACGGGGAGAATGTGCAAACTCCACACAGACAATCACCCGAGGCCGGATTTGAACCCGGGTCCCTGGCGCTGTGAGGCAACAGTGCTAACCACTATGCCACCGTGCTGCACCATGTGCAACACTGAATCCTTTACACCACTTGTGCAGCTGTCATCAATCCAGACACATTACAGCAGACTCACAACATGCCACACTTACCTGGCGTGGTGTCCGGACGTCGGAAAACCCGAGCCAGAAGCGGCAAAATTCAAAAACAGGCTGGCAACTACCTGTTAATAGGCAGGTAATTGCCTTTTATCCTCTTCCCGCCGCTAGGTGTCAGGTCCATTCGCAAATCGGGGACTCGACATTTGGCAAAATTGTTTAGTAGTGTGTTGATCGCAACCAGTCGTCAATCAAAACTATTTTAATCTTCGACCCGCCTCCAAACCTGCCCTCTGAGCACCAGCAAAATCCAGCCCTTAGTGTGCGTGCTCCTCTTCAAAAAATCAGCCATGTTTTATAACAAGGGGTTCCATTCCATGACTGCTCAGCAGATCTGTGGACTGATCAGAGGCACTGAATAATGCAAGGCTCTTTCCGATTTCTTGGCATTAGTCATGATGCCTTCATATTGCGTGCGTCTTTAATTTTCCCTGTCTTCGACCCAGGACAGCGCGCATCAGGCTCGCTCCTTGGAGATTCATCGGTGCTACGGGTGCAGTTTTGTTGAAAATGGCATCCGTGCTGCGCGCGCATGCACACTTTGGTGTGGGCCACGCCAGATGCCATTTTGGTGAGGGCAGCAGGGCGAGCGGTAGGAGCGCGCGCTGGAAGTATGCAGGGTAGGCAGATCGTGACGTCAATTAGCGTGCAACGTTGATTTGATGCCAGTGCTGCCATTTCCATCCTCAACGCTGGAGTGAAAGTCCTTTCTTTACCTCGCACAGCTGAGCATGCATTCAGCAGCAGCATGGACCTGCCCCACCAGTGATATTTAAAGGAATCAGTAACCACTCTCGGGTTAGTTGCTGATTAATTTCTACTGGATTTGTGCAAGTTTGTAAGTGTTTGGTGCTTGACAGAATTGTTTAAAGTTGGTGAGGTGACAGGGAGCGGTGCTGCAAGTGGAGAAGGCCGTGGATCCGACTTCAAGGGTTCCGGTCAGGCCACTTGCTCCTAGTCAGGGGTGTTGTAGTTGCCATCCCCCTTGGCCTGCAGCGTGACAGGGAGATGGAGAAGAGGCAGCGAAGAGGACAAGCTGCTCACAGAGGGAGGAGGAAGCAACCAGCACATCCCATCTCCAGCTGGGCTCTCCGTGATCGCCTCATTCGACTACGGTTCCACTGAACACAACGCCAAATCTCCATTGTACAACAGTCACACACCTTATCATCCTTTGTTCCAGACCATCGCGATGTCCTCATGGCCACAATGCTGAAATAAAAGCCACCACAAAAGCATTCCAAACCAACATTATACATCAATCCATCCAATATTATACAACAAGTCAACTAATCACCCTTGTGCATTCCCTTAGTGCCTGTCTTCCACCTGTTGTACTGCTCCTGTGACGTGTTACCCCAGTGGCTGCAGCATGGCTGGTGGAAGGCTGCTGGCTTTCAGTGGGGGAGACTGCAGATGGCCTTGCAGGACGACCTCGAGCAGCTCTGGGCTTAGACAACCTGGCTTTAGACTGCACCATCTCGGCATGAGCAGCAGCAGTCTGGGCTGGCTGTCTGACAGGTAACAGCAAGGGCACTGCTGGAGTGGCAGGGGCGGGAGGACGAATGCGGTCATCCCGAGAGAGGACAGCAGGTCCTTCCTCCAGAGCCAGTCACTTCCCCGGGGCGGCGCCTCAGCAATCCTAGTAATCTGCTGGGGGACAGATTGCTGGACTGCTGGGACACCCTGCAAGCCCCTTTCCACACTGGTAAACGCAGCCACGATGGCAGCAGTCTGAGCTTGCGTCGCAGCAAGCTGAATCTGCACGAGAGCAGTCAGAGCTTGCACGACAGAAGTAGAATCACAGAATGATTACAGCACAGGAGGAGGCCAGTTCAAGCTCACTGCAAGAACACTTCAGCTAGTCCCACTCCCCTGACCTTTCCCCGTAGCCCTGCAATTTTTTTTCCTTCAGGTACTTATCCAATTCCCTTTTGAAAGCCACTATTGAATCTGCCTCCACCACCCTTTCAGGCAGTGCATTCCAGATCCTAACCATTCGCTGTGTAAAAAAGATTTCCTCATGTTTTTTTAAAATTTGTTTTTATGGGATGTGGGCATCGCTGGCAAGGCCAGCATTTATTGCCCATCCCTAATTGCCCTCGAGAAGAGGTGGGGAGCCGCCTTTTTGAACCGCTGCAGTCCGTGTGGTGAAGGTACTCCCACAGAGCTGTTAGGGAGTTCCAGGATTTTGACCCTGCGACGATGAAGGATCAGCGATATACTTCTAAATCAGGATGATGTGTGACTTGGAGGGGAACTTGGAGGTGGTGGTGTTCCCATGTGTCTGCTGCCCTTGTCCTTCTGGGTGGAAGAGGTCGCGGGTTTGGGAGGTGCTGCCGAAGAAGTCTTGGCGAGTTGCTGCATTGCATCTTGTAGATGATACTCACTGGAGGGAGTGAATGTTTAAGGTGGTAGATGGGATGCCAATCAAGCGGGCTGCTTTGTCCTGGATGGTGTCGAGCTTCTGGAGTGTTGTTGGAGCTGCACTCATCCAGGCATGTGGAGAGTATTCCATCACACTCCTTACTTGTGCCTTGTAAATGGTGGAAAGGCTTTGGGGAGTCAGGAGGTGAGACACTTGCCGCAGAATACCTAGCCTCTGACCTGCTCTTGTTGCCACAGTATTTATGTGACTGGTCCAGTTAAGTTTTTTTGGTCAATGGTGACCCTCAGGAGGTTGATGGTGGGGGATTCGGCAATGGTAATGCCATTGAATGTCAAGGGACAGTGTTTAGACTCTTGCTTGTTGGAGATAGTCATTGCCTGGCACTTCTGTGGCACGAATGTTACCTGCCACTTACCAGCCCAAGCCTAAACGTCGTCCAGGTCTTGCTGCGTGCGGGCATGGGCTGCTTCATTATCTGAGGAGTTGTGAATGGCATTGAACACTGTGCAGTCATCAGTGAACATCCCCACTTCTGACCTTGTCACCTTTAGATCTTCTGCCAATCACCTTCAATCTGTGTCCTCTGGTTCTCGACCCCTCCGCCAATGGGGACAGTTTCTCTCTATCTACTCTGTCTAGACCCCTCGTGATTTTGAACACCTCTATCAAATCTCCTCTCAATGTTCTCTGCTCTAAGGAGAACAACCCCAGTCTATCCACATAACTGTAATTCCTCATCCCTGGAGCCATTCTTGTAAATCTTTTCTGCACCAGTTCCAAGGCCTTCACATCCTTCCTAAAGTGTGGTGCCCAGAAATGGACACAATACTCCAGTTGTGGCCAAACCAGTGTTTTATAAAGGTTCATCGTAACTTCCTTGCTTTTGTACTCTATGGGCGCAATTTTGTCAATGGGGAGCTTTTGGAGGCGGGACTCCCACTTTTTGGGTTGTAGTCCCACCTCCATCGACTTGTGGCCAACCCACGCTATTTTCCCTTGACTGACCTTGTTAAGCCCGACCTACCTCATTCCCCAGAACCAGATCCAGCAATGCCTCCTTCCTTGTTGGGCTGGAAACATAGTATCAAGAAAGTTCTCCTGAACACTTCAGAAATTCTTTCCCCTCTCTCCTTTACACTATTACTAACCCAGTCTATATTAGGATAATTGAAGTCCCCCATTATCACTACATTATAGTTCTTGCACCCCTCTAAGCTCCTTGCAAAATTACTCCTCTATATCCTTCCCACTAGTTGGTGGCCTATAGGATACACCTCGTAGTGCAAGTCTGAACTTCCCCTGCAACACTCGGACGTTGGGTGGCTTCTGCTTGTGCTGCAATGGAAGCTGAGACATCGCCATCAGACACTGCATCATGGTTGGGTCCACAAGTGCACTAATAGTTTCCCATCACTTCCATGTTAGAAATCATGGGCTCCAAGCTCTGCGCAAAGCCCTGTGCAAGGTTGGTGCCAGACTCCTCCATGCTCCTTGACATTACACTCAGGCTTTCTGGCAGGCGTGCCAATGCACTAAGCATGTCTTTGTGCATACCCGTCAGCCATCTTCTGTAGGCTGCCCCATCGAAGTCCTCATCCGAGTCCTCTGCAACAGAACTCATGTGCAACCTCTCCAATGCAGCCACCGTCATGGGGATGAGCCTCTGATCTGTGCGAGAGCAGTGAAGGAGTATCGTGATGCTTTGGAAGCCCTGATTTATGCTCTCCTCATTCTTATCCGTACTGTCCTTTATGGATTGAAAGGATAAGGAGATGCTGGACCCTAGATCCACAAAGGCAGCAGTTTGAACTCCCAGCGAAGCTGTCAGACCAAATGCCGAGGGTTATTTCTGTGCACTTTGTATATTGGACTCCTCGAGGGCTGCACTGGTGTATGAGGTTCCTGTGTGTTTGGGGAAGAGAAGGTAACTGGGGGGGGGGGGGGGGGAAATCTCAGATCAATTCATTGATGATTTGGCCGCCCATATCATAAGACAGTGAGAGGCTCCATCATTGTGGGCCCCACTGCATTGTACATAGAGCTGACCACTCGCTCCATGGTTGACTGCATAGTCTCAATGTTGGACAACCCCACACAAGCTAGAGCTGGTCTCCTCCATGCTCTGTGCCATTGTGTGCAAGCTCACTGACAGAGTGCCCAGTACACTTGAAACAGTCCTGGTGTATAGGGATCAGTCTTTGAATGTAGGCTGTGCCCTCGAGATCTTCATCTGTGCCCTGTGCAGTACGTACGATCATAGGAATTGTAAGACGAAAAAAGACCATGGACTATCTAGTTCGCCTTCTACCATCCTGGTAGTTGCACGATACAATAATAATGGAGTTACTGACTAATGATAACAACCAATCTATCAATTAGGTCCAAAGTCACCTTTTCCCCTGCCAAGTATGCTACACTTATCACAGGTCACGTCTCAAATTACTCATATACTGTATCTCAAAATGTTATTTTCTGAAAGAAATCTATCTGACTTGCATTTGAATGAATCAATACTAACTGCTTCCACTGTTTCCCGAGGGAGTCTGTTCCATAGATTGACCACTCACTCACTGAAATATTCTTTCTGCAGATTAGTTTAGAATTTACCCTTCAAGCGCAGGCCGTTTCCTCTGGTTCTACTGCCTGAACAAATTGAAGTAGCTTGTCATGGTCTACATTATCTAATCCCTTTAGATGTGCAGTGGACATATGTACTATTTCCTGTAGCTGATTCCAGTCACTAGCATAGGCTGAGGAGAGAGACCCACATTGATCAGAAACACATGGGCCAGATTTTTAACTTGACAACCAGGCGTAAAACTTGCGTTGTTGAATGGTCATCCATCACAGAAACTGCCTGATCTTCATTTCCATTTAATGGAAACTAAAATCGTGCAGTTTCTATACTGGTGGCTGATCCAGTTTTATGCCCAAGCAGTAAATCAAAAATCTACCCCATGGTGTAGCATAAGCAAGCATTGTTACATCATTGTTTGAATTTCTAAAGAATACAGTCTAAATTTTATTACACACTGCAAACTATCTCCATACTAGTTCTCATTTATATATATCAAAAATTGTGCACAAGTGTGTGCTGTCACACCTCTGTCAAAATGAAAGGCATCACACTGGCACTTGATTAGCACAAACCTTCTTTTCAACCACCAACAGAGCATGACTGAACAGGTTCAAATAGTAAAAACATCAACAAAACCAAGTGGAAACAAAAACTACCAGCCTTAAAATTCAAACACAACCAATCCAGCAAAGAGCATGGATATACAACGAGGGCCCAAATATATTTTGAAAATCTTTACAGCCATCATCTTGCTTCATCACGAAGATGGTGATAAAGTACTAAATATAAGGTTTGTAATAATAACAGCAACCCACCACTGCATGGCAGGAAAATCTTGGCAGTGCTGGAATAGGATTGCCACTGCAGCGTCAAAAGAAGCAGAAGAGCTTCAAAGAGGGGAAGGCAAAAATTAGTTTTAGACCTCAGGATCAAGGACTAAAAAGTAAATCCACTGAGCCAAAATGGAGGGAGAAAAGGCCTCTACTAGGTCCTCTCCTTCCATTAGGACACTTGGGGTCATTACCCACTACCCCGGGCCTCTTAGCACCTTCCACCAGGTGGTCCTGGTGACCGGTGGTAAGAAGGGCAGGCTGGATGAAAATCTCTCGGGAACCCAGGCCTCACCCCACTCCTGCATTTATATGTAGCAGGGAAAAAGGGACTGCCAGCAGTGACCCCAGCAAAGCCTTGGGGAGGAAAGTCGATGTCTGGGTGGTACTCAACCCATTATCTTACTGTTTCTGCTGAAATCCACCCCGTGGGATCTGTTGGGAAAGCTGGGGGTCCTGAAGCTGAATGGATAGTGGCAGATACAGACAGAAAATTGAACTCTAATGCAGGGTAGAACAGAACTAGAGCCGACCAAAATCAAAGATAGTGTAATGCAGCAAAAGGCGGGCCAACATATTAATTTAATTATACATCAAGATAATTGCACTAAGTTGTTTTCATGGATGCATGCCACAGTGGTGCAGTGGATTAAACCCATGTAATGGAGCTGATTTGGGCCCATGATTCATAATACTGTTGAGCTTTCCATCTGAACATATCACTGTGGGGCAACACTAAGTGAAGGCTCTTTATAGAAAAAAAAAGAGGATAAATCTGAAGGACTCATCCCCAGGCTGCTCTACCACAGATGTGTCAGCCAGTGGCTCAGTTCATAGCACCCTCGCCTCTGAGTCAGAAGGTTGTGGGTTCAAGTCCCACTCCAGAGGCTCTGGGCTGACACTCCAGTGCAGTACCGAGGGAGTGCTGCACTGTCGGAGGAGCTGTCTTTCAGATGAGACATTAAAACAAGGCGCTGTCTGCTCTCTCAGGTGGATGTAAAAGAAAGATTCCATGTCACTATTTTGAAGAAGAGCAGGCGGGTTACCCCCTTAATGTCCTGGCCAATATTTATCCCTCAATCAACAGATTAACTGGTCATTAAAACATTGCTGTGTGGGAGCTTGCTGTGCACAAATTGGCTGCTGCGTTTCCTACATTACAACAGTGACTACACTTCAAAAAGTACTTAATTGGCTGTAAAAGCGCTTTGGGACGTCCAGTAGCTGTGAAAGGCACTATATAAGTGCAAGTCTTTCTGGTTTCAGAACAACACTCATGACATCCTGTCATCATGGTGTGTAGCATAAAGAGACCAACATATTGGTGTGCTTTTTATAAAAACAAAATAAATTGGGAAGTAATTCAGAACGTTTGAGGTATGGCACAACTCATGCTGCAACAAAAAAACGGTCATAAAAAAAAAAAACATTTATAGGAATCACATCATCATACAATCTTCATTCCTGTACTCAAAAACTCCATAAATAATGGAAAACACCTTCAAGAAATTTCTGCACTTAAAAAAACCCCCACATAATAAAAGTAACAAATCCACACTAATATGCAAGAACACACAGTACACACTGAAAGTGAACGTGTGTTCACAGCACAATCTCTACCACAATCTATAGGACCAATGTATTGAATCTTCCACCATAGTTCACTGAAAAACAGTATCAATTATGTAAGCATCTTCTCAAAGATCAAATAGTAACTGGAAAAGGACAACTAACTGCCAAATACAGGAAACTGTGTGTTATCCGGAGGCTAAATGTCCGGTAAGCTCGAGCCACCGGCAAAAATCAGGAGCCGTTTTTTTTCTTTTTGTTTCTTTTCGTTGCTTTTTTCTCAACAAGCTCTGCAAGGTCTGTAGCTAAGCAACAGCTTCAGCTAGAGACGCTACAGAGACGCTTGCCAACTGTTTAGAAGCTGTTGCTAAGCAACAGGGTTTGTTGATTCACACGGAGCTGAAAATCTCCGTATGTTTCAACATTAGCGGTGGAGTGTCCGGCAGTTTTGAGGGAACGGCAACAGCTCGGTCCCGTCGGTGCCGGATAGCACAAAGTTTCCTGTAAACAGACTGCATTATTTTCTTCAGGTCTCCATTTTCTCTCTCTCATCGCTCCCACAGTTTCTTCTTCAATCTCTAATACACATATTACTCTCATCATCTTGCAATCTCACTCACACGGACTCTCAAGAATGCAGAATTTATGAAGTATATTACATGGAATGTACAGCATAGATACAGGCCACTCGGCCCAAGCCGGTGTTTATGCTCCACACGAGCCTCCTCCCATCCCTCTTCATCTCACCCTATCAGCATAAATTTCTATTCCTTTCTCCCTTGTGTGTTTATCTAGCTTCCCATTAAATGTGTCTATGCTATTTGCCTCAATTATTCCTTGTGGTAGCAAATTCTACATTCGAATCAGTGTCTGGGTAAAGAAGTCTCCTGAATTCCCTACCATATTTGTTGGTGACTATCTTATGTTTATGGCCCTTAACTTTAGACTCCCCTGCAAGTGGGAACATCTTCTCCCCCATCAAACTCCTTCGTAATCTTAAAGACCTCTACAGGAAACTCTCGATTTACCGGCACCTAAATAACCAGAAATCTCTTAACCAGCAAAATGCAGGAGTAGGTTCAGGTAAGTTTTACTTCATATTAGTGGCCGTTCCTGGACCTGTAGCTGTGTAATCGGGGTTCTTGCACTTGGGACGCTTGGTCTGTGGCCAGGGTTCCTGCAGCTGTTGCTAAGCAACAGGGAAGCCTGGATTTGTTGCTGTGTACGGAGCTCTCGTACCTTTTAACTATACCTCTCTGTAATCCGGACTTTTTGACAAGCCGGATAAAAAAGAGAGCTTCCTGTATTAGGTCACCCCTCAACCTTCCAGAGGAAACATCGCCAGCATGCTCAGTCTTTCCTGATACCAGAACTGAGAGGTTATACCTGTCAACCTTGTGAATCTTTTTTGCACCTTCTTCAGTGCCTCTATGATAATATGGAGACCAGAACTGTGCATAGTACAGGAAACTTTCTGGTATCCGGCACTGACGGGACCGAGCTGGTGCCGGTCGATCAACACTGCCGGAGAAATGAGCGCTAATGTTAAAACTTCTGAGCTCCGTATCTAGCAACAAACCCTGTTGCTTAGCAACAGCTTCAAAACAGTCGGCGCAGCTTGCAAGCGTCTCTGTAGCTAAGCAACAGCTTCAGCTAGACGCTTGCAGAGCCAGGAATGCAGAGCCAGGAATGGAGAAAAAAAGCAACGAAAAGTTAAAAAAAGTTCTCTGAACCAGCTCCTGAATTTTGCCGGTGGATAGAGCATTCCGAGATTTAACCTCCGTTTAAACGAAAGTTTCCTGTACTCTAAGTGTGGGCTAACCAAGGTTCTATATATATCTATATATATATAAAGCGGCTCTTCTGTCTGTCTGTCCTGATGTCTGTCTGTCCGTTCTCTATACGTTTGAAAGTTACAGAGCGTACCGACGCGCGCGTCGCCTCAAAAGAAAGCTTGCGATTCCGGACCGGTCATAGGCGTATTTACGTTTCGGCCGGACAAAAATCCCGCCCGCGGTATCCCAAAAACATTCAGCGTTCCGCTCATTAGCATCTCATTAGCGACCGTGTGACGTCGAGGTCGACCAATCGGACGGCGGGTTCCTTCCTACAGTTGAGTGTCGAGTGACTCGACGATTGACCAATCCTACGCTTCGGTGACCTGACCGGTCGACCAATCGGTGCGTGTGTGGGTGGGCCTTATCCTTCTGAACCAAGGTGAGTGGCCGCCATCTTGATTTTTCACAATTTTTTCCCCCCACACTTTGTGTGTTAGGGAACTCAGGTAAATATTTTAATGATGTGTTAGGGAATTAAATAACAATTTAATAGGGGGGGGGGGAGCCTCGGGAAATCGCGGGGGGGGGTGGAGAGCCTCGTGAAATCGCGGGGGGGGGGGGCGAGCCTCGGGAAATCGCGGGGGGCTCCCGCCGGCCGCACTGACCGCGCATGCGCCGGCCGCACTGACCGCGCATGCGCCGCCCGCCCGCCCACAGCGGCCGTCCATCAGCCGCATGATACGCGGGGGACCTCAGCTCCGGACCTCAGGCGCTAGGCAGGGGGAGGGGCCGGAGAGAGGGACAGAGGGGAGTGGGGGTGGGCGAGGGGAGGGAGGGAGACAGGGGAGGGGTGGGGGTGGGCGAGGGGAGGGAGGGAGGGAGGGAGGGAGACAGGGGAGGGGAGGGAGGGAGGGGAGGGAGAGGAGGGGAGGGAGGGAGAGGACATGACAGGGAGAGGGGGGGGGACACACAGGGGCAGGGGAGGGGAGGGAGAGGAGGGGACGGGAGGGAGGGATAGGACAGGGAGAGGACATGACAGGGAGAGGGGGGACACACAGGGGCAGGGAGACCAAGTGCCCCAAAATTACCCTCGCAACGCGGGGCTCCCCAGCTAGTAAGTATATAAGCAAGTACCCAAACTATCTCCTCCGAAGTTCTGCAACTGCTCATTTACTCTTTTATCTGATAATCTTTCTTTCCAATCCACCTGGGCCAGATCCCTTTTCAACTCACTGAAATGAACCCTCCAGCAGTCAAGTATTTTCACCTTTGATTTTCCTTAACTACTCTAAACCTAATGAAATTGTGATCACCGTTTCCCAAATGCTCCCCCACTGAAACATGTTTCACTTGCCCCACTTCATTCCCCAGAACTAGATCCAGCACGGCTTCCTTCCTCATGGGGCTGGAAACATACTGATTAATAAAGTTCTTATATTAGCTTCTAAAATCTCCCTCTCGTCTTAGAGAACCCTCTTCTTATCAGCTGAGTCTTCAAGATCCCCCTCATTATCTTCAATTCACCATCGGATGTCTCCTCCACACAGTTCCATGCTCCTGTGATTTCCCCTTCTTTGCTTCTGATCTGCCAGGGTAGTGGTGTCCTGAACTTCATGGCAAAATATTTACAATTTTCCTATTACAAAATATTGCCATAAAGTATTCCCATTATAAATGGTTACATAGGAAGCTTCCCTTATAAATGTTGATAGGAAAAAGTAATAGATCTGCAGATCAGATCAAAGCTGTGCAGTCCTGCCACATCCAGTCATGAATGGTGGGGGACAATTAATGGGAAGAGGAGGCTCCATGAACATCCCCATCGTCGTTGATGGTGGAGCCCAGCACATGACTGCAAAAGACAAGGCTTAAGCTTTTGCAACCATCTTCAGCCAGAAGTGCAATCTCTGCCTCCTCCTGTGGTCCCCACCATCACGGAAGCCAGTCTTCAGCCAATTCGATTCACTCTGTGATATCAAGAAACGGCTGATCACACTGGATACAGCAAAGGCTATGGGCCCCAATAACATCCCAGCTGTGGTGCTGAAGACTTGTGCTCTGGAACCTTTTGCCAAGCTGTTACAGTACAGCTACAACACAAGCATCTATCCGACAAAGTGGAAAATTGTCCAGGTATGTCCTGTCCACAGAAAGCAGGACAAATTCAATCCGGCCAATTGCCATCCCATCAGTCTACTCTCAGTCATAAGCAAACTGATGGAAGGTGTTGTCGATAGTGCTATCAAGCGGCACTTACCAATAACTTGTATCACAGATGCTCAGTTTGGGTTCCGCCAAGACGACTTGTCTCCAGACCTCATAATAGCCTTGGTCCAAACATGGACAAAAGAGCTGAATTCCAATGGTACGGTGAGAGTGACTGCCCTTGACATCAAGGCAGCATTTGGCCAAGTGTGGCATCAAGGAGCCCATGTTAAATTGAAGTCAATGGGAATCAGGGAGAAAACTCTCCACTGGCTGGAGTTATACCTAGCACAAAGGAAGATGGCTGTGGTTGTTGGAGGCCAGTCATCTTAGCCCAGGGACATGAGGAACTCCTGCAGCAATGTCCTAGGTACAACCATCTTCAGCTACTTCATCAATGACCTTCCCTCCATCATAAGGTCAGAAATGGGGATGTTTGCTGATGATTGCAGTGTTCAGTTCCATTCACAACTCCTCAGATAATGAAGTAGTCAGTGCCCGCATGCAGCAAGACCTGGACAACATTCGGGCTTGGGCTGATGTGTGGTGGGAATGTTCCTCGTCACTTAAGTGCCAGGCAATGACCATCTCAAACAAGAGACAATCTAACCACCTGAACTTGATATTCAATGGCATTACCATCAAATCCCCCACCATCAACATCCTAGGGGTCACCACTGACCAGAAACTCAACTGGACCAGCCACATAAATACTGTGCCTACAAGAACAGGTCAGAGGCTGGTCATTCTGTGACAAGTGTCTCATCTCTCGACTCCCCAAAGCCTTTCCACCATCTACAAAGGCACAAGTCAGGAGTGTGTTGGAATACTCTCCACTTGCCTGGATGAGTGCAGCTCTAACAACACTCAAGAGCGACATCAGCCAGCTTGATTGGGACCTCATCCACCACCTTAAACATTCACTCCCTCCACCACCAGCACACCGTGGCTGCAGTGTGTACCATCTACAAGATGCACTGCAGCAACTCACCAAGGCTTCTTCGACAGCACCTCCCAAACCCATGACCCCAGCCACCTAGAAGGACAAGGGCAGCAGGTGCATGGGAACACCACCACCTCCAAGTTGCCCTCTAAGTCACACACCATCCTGACTTGGAAATATATCGCTGTTCCTTCATTGTCACTGGGTCAAAATCCTGGAACTCCCTACCCAAAAGCACTGTGGGAGTACCTTCACCATATGGACTTCAGCGGTTCAAGAAGGCAGCTCACCACCACTTTCTCAAGGGCAACTAGGGATAATAATAAATGCCCACATCCCCTGAATGAATAAAAAGTGTAGACCATATGCAATAGTTTTAATCACTAGTAAATTGCTCATGCACTTACCCATTATTCAGATAAAATTTCACATTCAAACTATTATGAAGACCCTAATTTTTACTCAAGATAAAACATGTGTGTGTGAGCTCCACATCTAGCAGTATTGTGGGAAAAGTACAAAGTAATTTATTTTTCTATAATACGCTGGTAAGAATGTTAACCATTAATTTTAGGATTTCATTCTCTAAGTTTTTATCATTCACAGCAAGATTGGCCATTCAGAGCATGCCAAAAACAGGCTGCAAAATGAATCGTACATTTTGAAGTCAATGGATAGTAAAATAGGGTGGGGTGTGTAACAGATGGCCGATCTGCTACCGCCAGTTTTCCACCTGGCAATGAAAGTTAAAATCTACCCCAGAGTGTCAGCAGACTAATCAACTATAGGGGATATCACAGCTGATCTTGATACTGTACATATTTAATATCCATACACACACACTTTCCAGGATAGGTCTCTGGGTAAAAATCAGCAGCAAAGATCCATGGGGATTTTCCCATCTCTCTAAACTGAGGGTATTTGTGATAACCCAAGCTGTGCCATGGCTGAAATTAGCTTACTGAGGATCAAACCTAGAATCTTCCTAGTCTACATTATCCAATACAACACCACATGGTATATTTACTCACTGAACCATTAGGAAGCCAACATCCTGGTCTCAGCCTGACCCTTAAAACCAATCTAGGATACCCTTACAATTCTGTGGTAGTCTGTAAATTTCCTGCCGAGAATAAGCATGATCACTGAAAGACCCTTATCATCAAAATGTATCATGGATTTTAACTCCAATATATGCAAGAGGGTACAAAACCCAACCCAAGTCTAACACAAAGTAGGTGGCTCCTATTACTAGGGCATTCATTGGTCTGGTAAAGCAAGATTCCCTCATACTGAAGATGCAAGCAAAGTCTTTACCACCAGATACGATCTATGTTGCTCCCTTGTGAGAAAATCTTTGCATTTGGTAAAAAAGGATACCCACATTTGACAATATCTTGAGCAACAATTCTTGTTTCCCCAAGAGTCTATGGGGGTTATTTATGCCAAAGGGTGAAAACTAGTACTAAATGGGTGCAGTGCAGTTTGAAAATCTGGATTTAGCAGACAATTTTGGTCCCAATTGCTGATTACCATAATTTAAATTTACCTGGAGGTGCTAAACCAGAAACCTACAGGTTTAGCACTCAAGTGCTGATTAGACACAATTTTCATGGAGCACTATATGTGGGCTCCTCGCACCCAATTCCACTGAAAGTGGGGAGTGCTCTGGCTGACAAACAGCGGCGTGTTGCAGGATGGCTCAGGGACCGAGGGAGAGGGCGCACAGGTTTTCTGATGCAGCAATGGAAGTCCTGGTGGAGGAGGTCCAGAGCAGGAGGGATGTCCTGTACCCACGGGGAGAGGGGGGGGGGGGTGGTGGAGGCTGGAAAGGACACCACCTCGTCCGCCTGTCCCTCTCTCCTGCAACAGCTGGTGCTGCTCTGCCTGGCCTCATGTCCTCTTCCCATTCCTCGTCCAGAAGGGGGACCCCTAGTAAAGATGTTGATGACCAAGCACTCCCTTTCTCCTGGTGACTCCTACAAGGTGTCCAATAAAGTGGAGTAGCGCAGCATTTACTCTTTTTAGGTGAAGTCCTCAGAGAATTTCCGGAATAGATATTGCTCAAGTGTTGGTGAAGTCTTGACAAAGTGTCCCAGAAAGTTTCCCGATGTGTTTTGGAGGTTTTCTCCACAGCTCCAGCAGCAATGACCATGAAACGCTGAGTAGCCCTTTAAGTTGCGCTTGAAATCGACATCAACTCCATGTTTACTCCCAAACAGCTGCTCGCTGTTAGAAGAGGGCGTTAGGACAAGCACTAACTACCAAAATGTCATGCAGCCTCTTTAATGAGCACTAGCAGGCATTTTAAGTGGCAATCGGCTGATTAACAAACCCCCAGGCAATCGTTCCCAACACAGGTTTCAACTCCTTTACCAAGATGGTGTCTTACGCTGAACTGCCATTGCAGCTTCAGACCCCATCTTGGCCACCTCGGAGGCTCTTTAGCACCTAAAATATTCAGCGAAAATCACCCCCTAGCTATTTAAATTCTTTATACACCAAAATACAGTTCCTACCTAAAAAGGAATGCTACCTTGCTTCTTTACAAAACCTGATAGAGATTGCCTATTCTGGTTGAAACCAGGACAATTTGGCCTGTTCTTCATAAATACTTTGAAAGTATACTTGACACCTTAATCATTAATTACTGCTAACAGTTTTAAGCTTCACCAGTGAAAATAACTGAAGAGGGGACTGTTGTGGTGTACTCTTCAGAACTTAAATGATTAGCTATATATTGTGAAGCACTTTTCTACATAATACACTTATGATTTTTATTTGTGGATTAACAAATGCATCGATACCAAATAAACTATTGTTCAAAACGGATCTGATATACAATAAAGCTGATGAAGGCAATGGCTGACAAAAGTTCATGTGAACTGAAAAAAATAGCAAGACATATCCAAGTTTATCAGCACATAAACTGAAAGTTAGGTATAATTTGTACCAACCCAAATCAAGGCATTTTATTGAGTCACCGGCAATCTTGATAGCAAAAAAAAAGTGATAAAGGAAGGCATGTGCCTACTATTTATAATTTTAAAACTTGCAGATGCACATATTAGAAAGTGAGACAGTTGCATCTGTCTAAGAATAAACCAGCAGCTATCTATAGATGTGACTGTGAAAAGAATGGCCCGGAATTTGCAGTAGTAATAATGGTGAGGCTGTCAGCGCTCACCGTCATTACTGTGTAAAACTGACAACAACTTGTAGCATCCGCACATGCGCGGTTCAATGCGGAAATCTGGAAGTTGCTGCCAATGCTACCCTGCTCCTCCACAAGGTGCGCTGTGGCAGACTTCACCGATGGTATCATTTAGAAATCACTGATTTGTCATGAACTTCAACTATTTACACATTATTCTCGCTGTATGAAGCAACGATAAAGTATAGCCTTTTTCAATCAGGAGTAACTTGAGTTGTTAACGGCATAAGAAGTCATAATTACTGCTGAACAACCTCCCTGACCCAGAAAAACTAACTTTACAAGTGTGGAGTCTCATTCCCTCATAAGAATATTTAAAAATCATAGGGGTCGATTTTCAGTGTGCCGTGAGGCAGGATTAAATCCTGAATTCGGGGGTCCCGACACCATCCCGCCCAAAACCCGCCTCCACGTAAGTTTCAGAGGAGGCAGGTACCCGCCCCGCACTGGGACCCGCCGACCCAAGGCGGGAAGGGATTAGTGCCAATTAACTGCCTGTTAACAGGTAGTTAACAGGCAGTTTTTAGCCTAATCCCTATTTTGAGGGGTGTCGTGTGGGATTCCCGACGGCTCCAAACCACGCCAGGTTAGAGCAGGCGGGCCGTCGGGTTGAAGGACTTGGAGGGGTCGCGATGTCGGTGTTCAGGTGAGTGATGGGTGCATGAGTGCAAAGGTAAGTGTGTTTGGTGTGTCTAAAGTGTGTAAAGAAGTTTAAATTACTTGTACTTACCTTAACAGCCTTTCTTCCTCTAGGTTTCAGGAGTCCATCACTCAGCCAGCACGGAAAACAAAATGGCTGCGAGCTGTCAAAAGTGACAGCCTTCAGCTTTCATTGCTGGTGAGAGTTCTAACTGAGTCTGTGTAGAAGGACTCAGGTTAGAAGTCAGACTGTCAGCTTGACAGTTGAAATTTCATCTGTGACATCACCTGTTGTCGGGTGGCCCTTAATTGGCCTGCTGAGCCCGCTGGGCGGGCTCAACAGGGTCAATCAAGGGAAAATTGCATGGATTGGCCGGACGTCGATGTAGGCGGGACTAAAACCCGAAAGCTGTAGACCCGCCTCCTTCCCGACAGCTTAATGAAAATCGACCCCATAATTTTCTTTCCAAGTTTTTCTTCTGATATTTATGTTCCTCCCTTAACCTTGTGTATATTTCAATCTTTATTTCACTTTCTGTACAATGATTTAAATGTGATTTATATTCCCTGCTTTGCTGTCTGAGAATTTTTTTTTTTTTTATTCGTTTATGGGATGTGGGCGTCGCTGGCAAGGCCAGCATTTATTGCCCATCCCTAATTGCCCTTGAGAAGGTGGTGGTGAGCCGCCTTCTTGAACCGCTGCAGTCCATGTGGTGAAGGTGCTCCCACAGTGCTGTTAGGGAGGGAGTTCCAGGATTTTGACCCAGCGACGATGACGGATCGGTGATATGCTTCTAAGTCAGGCTGGTGCGTGACTTGGAGGGGAACTTGGAGGTGGTGGTGTTCCCATGTGCCTGCTGCCCTCGTCCTTCTAGGTGGAAGAGGTCGTGGGTTTGGGAGGTGCTGCCGAAGAAGCCTTGGCAAGTTGCTGCAGTGCATCTTGTAGATGGTACACACTGCAGCCACGGTACACCGGTGGTGGAGGGAGTGAATGTTTAAGGTGGTGGATGGGGTGCCAATCAAGCGGGCTGCTTTGTTCTGGATGGTGTCGAGCTTCTTGATTGTTGTTGGAGTTGCACTCATCCAGGCAAGTGGAGAGTATTCCATCACACTCCTTACTTGTGCCTTGTAGATGGTGGAAAGGCTTTGGGGAGTCAGGAAGCGAGACACTCGCCACAGAATTCCCAGCCTCTGACCTGCTCTTGTTGCCACAGTATTTATGTGGCTGGTCCAGTTAAGTTTCTGGTCAATGGTGCCCGCCCCCCCCCCCCCAGGATGTTGATGGTGGGGGATTAGACGATGGTAATGCCGTTGAATGTCAAGGGGCGGTGGTTAGACTCTCGCTTGTTGGAGATAACTACAAAAGTAAAAATTGTTTCTCCAACCAATACAAATGACGTAGATGCAGGTGTTGCAAGACATCATCCTGGAGAAATTTCCAGTTAAACAATCCAGATAATTTATTTCAGTCTAAAACATTTATTTATGACTTGCATTAGCACAAAGCTTGCCCTACATGGCTAGGCAAAAATGAAGGTTCGCTACCAAGGTCAGATGTAACAAATGAAACCTTGTATTCAATATTTTGCACTGCTTGTTTATTTTGTAAATTGCCATGTGCATCAGTGGGAAAACACAAATACAGGTGCAGCAGACAAATGGTTAGCTTAAAGGAGACTGTACAACATTCAAGTAAGATGGGGCGCTGTAGATAAAAAGTCTGCATTTAGATATGGTATGTAGACAGAAACTCTTCAATACCAATAAGCCCGATACAGAAAGCCTGTTTTCTATTTTCTCGAGTTTTGAGTTATTGATTTTTAAGTGTAAAACCTATCTTATAGAGAGAGAATATACAGAGATGGATCTACTGACCGATAAAGCAAGGAAGGTAACAAATGAAACAGAATATGTATTAGAATTAGCCAGATTTATACTGGGAAATTAAAGTCCCCGCATCTCACACAGCAAAAATACCTGTATTTGCTGCTAAAACTACTGACCAGCCAAGAGTAATAAGGAATTGATTTCAGAGCATCTCATTGGATGGGAGGTATATCTGATACATCTCAAACAAGCAAGATGTACTAGATATTGAGCCAGTGTAGCTGCTTTTCCAGAAAGTCTAGGCTGAATAAGATTTCTACTGTTGACTATTTATAGTATCACAAATAGGGAACAACAGAATTATCTTCCATTGAAGTTTCTCAAGATCAAGATTAGGGTAGAGCCAAATGTCAATGCCAAATTTCACAAACCATGGTCTGTTCTACATGATCTCACAGCTGTAATAGATAAAAAGCTGAAGCAACTGGAAATTGAGAATACTCACAACTAAGTTGAATACTTACCTTTCAAATAGTGCTGTAAATTTCGCAGAGGTTCTCCCAATCAGCCGTTGTAACTTGAGCACAGGACTGACTGAAGTCCCAGAAAAATGGCATAAGCCGATGTTTTTTGCTGTTTATCCACAGGTTTCACCGATATTCAATCAACGTTACGACAAGTGATCAGGAGAACTCCCCCCATGGAATTTCACAGCCCTTCTGATTAAATCTGAGAAATCAATTATGATGTATGCAGACTACAGAATAGCAATCAATGTGTGCCTTTTTGATAAATATCCTGTGACAAATCTACAAAAAATATTGCGCTGCTCATGCGTGAAAACCCAGAACTTGCGATGTCAAGGTTCGCCTTGATAGATCTACCGCACCCACCCAAAAATCACTTTTGCTGGCGCAGAGTTGGGCTATATTGCCCAACTACTGCCCACAAAACCTTACACCTGGTAAAAGCAGGTGTGGGGCCAGCTTTCACCAGCATATGGGTTGCTATAAATGTTAAATTAAAAATTAATAAAAAATCATCCACAAACATATAAAATTGGTTTATGTAAATTTTGGCCCAGATTAAAATGCTTATAAAATTTTACAAAAAGTGCATTTTTATTGCAAATGCTTCATTAAAGGGACTTATAATTAAATTTGAAAAAGGAAACATTTATTTTTTATTCCAGTTGTGTAAATTATTTAATTATTTGGGGATTCCTCATATGCCTATGTGGATTCTGTTCATAAATGGAATCTCCATAAGCATAGGAGGAATCCTCCTTTCTGATAGGAGGACCTGGCCCACATGATCCTGGAGACACTTCCGAACCGCCTATGTCCCTGGGATCCGTGGGCCTTTACGCAGGCGTATGCCTGTAGGCCGAGGACCCGAAGCCCGGAAGCAGCAGGTAAGTTCAGGGTTTTTTTTCGGGTTGGAGGCGTCCTCCGGAGGTACGCCTCCGACCGCAAATCCCAGCCCAATTTCTCTGGTAGACTTCGCTTTACCAAACTTCACAAATATTAGTTGAAAAAAGCTCCATGCAAACTGCATGCATTTCTGGCCACTCTTCTTCTTAGGCAGTCCCTCGGAACCGAGGATGACTTGCTTCCACACTAAAAATGAGTTCTCGGGTGACTGACGAGTCCAATGCGGGACCTACAGTCTCTGTCACAGGTGGGGCAGACGGTGGTTAAAGGGGCGGGTGGATGGGGTGCTTGGGTTGACATGTGTTTCCACTGTTTGCGCTTGGCTTCCGCTTGCTCCCGGCAAAGTGACTCAAGGTGTTCGGCGCCTTCCCGGATGCTTCTCCTCCATTTTATGCGGTCTTGGGCCAGGGATTCCCAAGTGTCAGTGGGGATGTTGCACTTTTTCAAGGAGGCTTTGAGAGTGTCCTTGAAGCGTTTTCTCTGCCCACCTGGGGCTCACTTGTCGTGTCAGAGCTCCGAGTAGAGCGCTTGTTTTGGGAGTCTCGTATCAGGCATGCAGACAATGTGGCCCGTCCATCGGAGCTGATCGAGTGTGGTCAAAGCTTCGATGCTGGGGATGTTGGCCTGAGCGAGAACACGGACGTTGGTGCACCTATGCTGCCAATGGATTTGCAGGATCTTGCGGAGGCAGCATTGGTGGTAGCTCTCCAGTGCTTTGAGGTGCCTGCTGTACATGGTCCATGTCTCTGAAGCATACAGGAGGGCGGGTATCACTGCTGCCCTGTAGATCATGAGCTTAGTGCCGGGTTTGAGGTCCTGGTCTTCAAACACTTTCTTCCTCAGACGACCAAAGGCTGCACTGGCACACTGAATGCGGTGTTGGACTTCATCATCGACGTCTGCCCTTGTTGACAGTAGGCTCCCGAGGTATGGAAAGTGGTCCATGTTGTCCAAGGCCACGTCATGGATTTTGATAGCTACAAGTTATCTAGAAATTTTATATATGAAACCATTTGCATTTTGGTGTCACAACTGCTCCAGTTTTTTTTAAATTCAGTAATGGAGCCTGGATAACATCATGTGCTAGCTGGAGGACACTTGGCTCACAGGACCAGCAAAAATAAGGCACATGCAGAAGACTTGATGCTGTACTACAAAAACTGGAGAATAGACAATGCTCATAGATAGACAAATGCAAGCTTATTGTGTCTCAAATTCAAAGTTATTTTACTCAAAATATTCAAATTACCCAGTATAATTCAAATTAAGTAATTTTAATGAAACGGCACCGCAAAACACAAGAACATTAAAAGACCCCATACATTATTAAAATAACTACTCAAATACAAGTGATTGAACTTGAGAATTGTACCAGCTATGCAGTACAATGTTCAGTCATTTTGCAAAGTACTCAGTGATTATGGTTTCCTTCCTGCTGATAGTACATTTGACCACAAAATTATCAATTCTATTTTGTGCACAGAAATTTCCATCCATACATCTGGCATATATTCGTTAGCTACTACTTTGCATCCACTTCTGTGCCAATGCTGATGGCCATCAAATGGCCAGGGATATCAAAATCAATACGAAGAATTTTTATAGTTACATTTTTGGAAAAAGGTGGTCAGAAGCAACGTTGGCCCCTTAAAAACTGAAAGTGGTGATATTGTCAATGACAATGGGGAAATGGCGGACATGTTGAATAATTACTTTGCGTCAGTATTTACAGTAGAAGAGGCTAGCATGTCGGAAATCCCAAAGAAACTAATATTGAATCGGGGACAGGGACTCAATAAAATTAACGTAAGTAAAATAACAGTAATAAAGAAAATAATGTAACTAAAGAGTGACAAATCCCCAGGGCCAGATGGTTCTCTCGTTCTCTAGATTCAGCAACTGTCCTTTTAGATTGGAAAATTGCGCATGTCACTCCACTTTTTAAGAATGGCGAGAGAGGGAAACCAGGGAATTACAGACCAGTTAGCCTAACACCTGTTGTGGAGAAATTGCTAGAGTCTATAATTAAGGATAGGGTGACTGAACACCTCGAAAATTTTCAGTTGATCAGTGAGAGCCAGCATGTATTTGTGAAAGGTAGGCCATGCCTGGCAAACCTGGCTTAATTTTTTGAAGCGGTGACTAAAGTAGTAGACAAGGGAATGTCTATGGATGTTATTTATATGGACTTCCAGAAGGCATTTGATAAAGTCCCACATAAGAGACTGTTATCCAAGGTAGAAGCCCATGGAATGGAGGGCAAATTATTGACCTGGTTAGGAAATTGGCTGAGCGGCAGGAGACAGAGTAGGGATAATGGGTAGGTACTCAAATTGGCAGGATGTGACTAGTGGTGTCCCGCAGGGATCTGTGTTGGGGCCTCAAGCTATTCACAATATTTATTTATGACTTGGATGAAGGCATAGAAAGTCATATCTAAATTTGCCGATGACACAAAGATAGGTGACATTGTAGGCAGTGTAAATGAAAGCATAAAATTACAAAGAGATATTGATAGATTAAGTGAATGGGAAAAACTGTGGCAAATGGACTTCAATGTAAGCAAATGCAAGTTCATCCACTTTGGACGTAAAAAGGATTGAACAGGGTACTTTCTAAATGGTGAAAAGCTAAAAACAGTGGAGGTCCAAAGAGACTTGTGGGTCCAGGTACATAGATCATTAAAATGTTATGAACAGGTACAGAAAATAATCAAAAAGGCTAATGGAATGCTGGCCTTTATATCTAGAGGACTAGAGTACAAGGGGGTAGACGTTATGCTACCGCTGTACAAAACCCTGGTTAGACCACACCTGGAGCACTGTGAGCAGTTCTGGGCACCACACCTTAGGAAGGATATATTGGCCTTGGAGGGAGTGCAGCGTAGGTTTACCAGAATGATACCCGGACTTCAAGGGTTAAGTTACGAGGAGAGATTACACAAATTAGGGTTGCATTCCCTAGAATTTAGAAGGTTAAGGGGTGATCTGATCGAAGTTTTCAGGATATTAAGGGGAACAGATAGGGTAGATAGAGAGAAACTATTTCCGCTGGTTGGTGATTCTTGGACTAGGGGGCATAATCTAAAACTTAGAGCCAGACCGTTCAGGAGTGAAATTAGGAAACACTTCTACACACAAAGGGTGGTAGAAGTTTGGAACTCTCTTCCGCAAACGGCAATTGATGCTAGATCAATTGTTAATTTTAAATCTGAGATTGATAGCTTTTTGCTAACCAAAGGTATTAAGGGATATGGGCCAAAGGCAGGTACATGGAGTTAGAACGCAGATCAGCCATGATCTCATCAAATGGCGGAACAGGTTCGAGGGGCTGAATGGCCTACTCCTGTTCCTATGTTCATCATGGGGGCTTGTTTCACTATATCCATTTGCTTATTGGACCCACTTGCTTGAGTCTCTTCCTTGCTTTCACTCCCACTTGCAGCAGTATCTTCCCACATAGCATCAACAATTTCTATGTAGGTCAGCAATCCAGACATCAGGATTTCCTTGTCAATAGAACATCCATCGCAACTAGCTCGGCAGCATCATGCTTAGTAATCAGTTTTCATAATTAATATATCGTGAAGTTTCATAGCATAAATCATACCAGCACTCATTGGCTAGATCAAAGTCATTATTGACAGTAGAAAGAGAGCCATATAATGAGATATTAGTGCAGATAAAGAGATGGGTTTTAAGGAGCGTCTTAAAGGAAGAAAGAGAGGTTAGCGAGGCAGAGAGGTTTAGCGAGGGAATTCCAGAGCTTAGGGCCTTGGCAGCTGAAGGCACAGCCGCCAATGGTGGAGTGATTAAAATCGGGGTTGCTCAAGAGGCCAGAATTGGTGGAGAGCAGCTATCCAAGAGTTATAGGGCTGGAGGCTACAGAGATAGGGGGGGGCGAGGCCATGGGGGGGATTTTAAAACAAGGATGAGAATGTTAAAATTGAGCCGTTGCTTAACCAGGAGTCAATGTAGGTCAGTGAGCATAGGGGTGATGGTTGAATGGGAATTGGTGTGAGTTGGGACTTGGTGTGAGTTAAGACACGGGCAGCAGACTTTTGGATAACCTCAAGTTTACAGAGACTAAAATGTGGGAGGCCAGCCAGGGGTGCATTGGAATAGTCAAGTCTAGAGGTAACAAAGGCATGGATGAGGTCAAAATGATGCAGCCACTCCTCAGAGCACCAGTCTTTTCTTGTTTCTGTAGGTCATAGTCAAGGTAACAACACCATGAATCCATTGGGGAATTTTGGAATTCCCAATCACTAGAGCTTTCTTTTTCCCTAACACAAACCATGATGGTAATTTACTGCTTTGCTTTATCCCCACCTAAGCAGTTTTCATTGATGATGTAAAAATGGCCACTTTCATCAGCATTAAAGATGTCTTTGAGCTTGTGCCATGCACCCAGTTGTCAACGTTTTCTGTAGGTACATCACTTGCCTTCCCATGCATGAACCTGGATTTGACTGCGTACCGGTTTTTGAAGTGGCTGATCCACAATGCAAAGTGGTTTCAAATTCTTTGGTCAATTAATTCACCTTTTCCAGCAAGACTAGGTCAAATAGCCCAACTCAGCAAAGCTAATTTAACATTAGGACAAGCTGAGTTATGTATCTTCTTCCTTTGGCTAGAAGAATTCTTCCTGTTTTTCAGGCAAGTGAACAGGGTAGTCCGAGGGATGTTATGTTACAACTCTTTATTTTCCCCAGAGTGCTCCTCCACATATTTGATGATGCTGTACATTTCCTCAATGGTAAGGGTCTTGTACCTTTTGCTCGGCATGCTGTCAAACTCCTCCAGAAACTGCTATCTCTAACTTAGGTGGGGGAGGGCTGGATTTAAGCAACTTAAAATTAATGGACTGCTCTGAGGTAGATCAATACAGAGGAGCTTCATCTAACTCCAAAGATCAGTGCCACTATAGAAACAAGTAAAGAAATACTACGGCATAGATCATTTTCAGCAAACAATCCAGAACCAAGCTAAACTTCTGTTGAACCTACCTACATCACTTCATCCACTCTCAAAAAACTCTCGACAAACCATCAAACATGGCAGTCGACTAGTGACTCATGAGAAAAAGAAAAAGGAAGAGAAAGAAACTTTTCTTTATATAGCGCCTTTCATATCTTCATTACGTCCCAAAGCACTTTACAGCCAACAAATTACTTTTGAAGTGTAGTCACTGTTTTATAGGCAAATGCAGTAACCAAATTGTGCAAAGCAAGGTCCCACAAACAGCAATGTCCAGTTAATCTGTTTTTTTTATGGCATTGGTTGCAGGATAAATGTTGGCCAGGTCCCTGCTGCTCTTCGAATAGTACGATTAAATGTTTTACGTCCACCAGATGGGACTTTGGTTTAATTATCTTATCCGAAAGACGGCACTTCCCTCAGTACTGCACTCAAATGGTAGCTTAGATTATGTATTGAACCCACAACCTTCTAACTCAGAGGTGAGAAACGAGAGTGCTACCAAAATAGCCAAGCTGACACTTAAAAAAGAAACTCATGTCAGTACCAGTTTTGACATATTTAAGATATCAAATTGTTACTAAAGGATTTGCATTAATATAGCAGTTTATCACATCTCTCAGATATGTCCAAAAGCACTTCACATCCAATCAATTATGCTGAAGTGCAGTCACTATTGTTATGTAGGTGAATGTGCAGCCATCTTGCAGACAACAATGTTCCACAAGCAACCACGAGGTGAATCGGTTTTAGTGGTGTTGGTTGAAGGAGGAATATTAGCTAGTGCTAGAAATCTCATAGTACCATAGGATCCTTAATGGCTCCCTGAGCCACTGGGGCCTCCAACAATGTAACATTCCCTCAGTAGTACATTGAAGCATGGTTTGAACCCACAATGCTCTAACTTAGAGGCAACAGTGCTACCAACTGAGCTGGTGATGCTCCATCAGTTAGAGCAACCAACACTGTCGCATGTGACAACATCTGACAATGGAAAAACAAATTACTTTTTTTCTCAAGCACTTATCAGCTGGGAGAATCATGTTGAAGGGAAAATCCTTAAGTCAGTCTTTCAAAAATGTTATTCCTTCTTAAATGGGAGTAAATTTCTTCATCAACCATAAGCAGTGGCACAACCATCCATGAAGTGACATTGATATTCCAGAAATGGGATACCAGATGGAACTGTTTTGGGTGATTACCATAGTGCTCTCACACTCAGTGAGTAGACTCCACACACAATTTATCCTGATTATGCATTTAGTACTCTCATTGGTCATCTGTCTCAACTTGCATCCTTTTTCAACTCACGATTCGTCTGTCCATCAATGACAAAAACATTTACAGAAGCAGGGCAGAAAGTTACCTAGATTTTTTTTTAAAAAGAGAAATGCTGTTGAATTTTTACTTAAGAAATTAAAATGATGAAAAGATGTGTGTTTCAATTTGTTCATTTTTGAACATTTTAATCACAAATCATACAAATTATAGCGCCAAAGATATGTTCCGTCACATTTGTACCGGTGCTTCAACTAGAGCTGTCGATTCCATTCCCATTTCCCTAGTTTTTACCTGCGACCTTTTATATTTCTCTTCTTCAAATACTTATCCGATTCCCTCTTAAATGATGTTATAGCCTCTGCCTCAATAGCCACTTGTAGCCAATAATTTCATGTTCTATTAAACTTCCACAGATTTCTTCCTCTCCTTTGTTCTTCTAGTAATAATCCTGATTTTATTCCCCCTTGTTACAAATTCACCAGCGCTGGACAAAATCTATCACTCTTTGCCCTCTCAAAACTTTTCATAATTTCTAATAAGATCCCTCTTTAAGCTTCTCTGTTCAGTCTTTCTTTATAACTATAACCTCTCATTCCAGGTATCATTCTAGTGAACTATTGCTGTACGCTTTCCATGGATCCAATATCCTTTCTACAATGGGGTATCCAAAACTGCCCTAATCAATGTCTTGTACAAATTCAAGATGATTTCCTTTCTTTTATATTCAAATAGAAATACATACAAAACCAAGATCGATCCTATTTGCCTTTTTTCAATCTGCACTTTGACCTTTAACTAGCCATAAGTTTGCCTCCCTAGATCTTTCTGTTCCACAACTCTATTAATTTCTTATCATTCACTTTTCTATTTCCCAAATGTGCCCCTTGATGTTTCTTTGCATTGAACTGCTATGAATCTATCTGCCCACTCTTAATTTGTTAATGTCCTCCTACAATCTTTTGTAAAGTAGCTCACAGTTTGCATAATTTGGTATGATCAGCAAACTTTGATATAATTCATCTTGTGCTAATCATTTAAATATGAGAAATGGACCAGGATTTCAGTGTTTGTATAAGGGTACGGTATCATAGTGAATATGTTACTGGACTAGTAATCTGGAGGCCTGGGCTAATAATGAGTTCAAATCCCGCCATGGTTTGAGAATTTGAATTCAGTTTAAGTAAAATAAATCTGGAATAAAGAGCTGGTATCAATAAAAAGTGAACATGAAACTGCTGGAGTCTGGTATAAACCCAGCAGGTTTATTAATGTCCTTAAAGAAAGGAAACCTGTCATCCTTACCAGGTCTGGACTATATGTGACTCCAGTCCCATAACAATGTTGTTGATTCTTAACTGCCCTATGAAATGGCCTAGTATCAAACCGCTACAAAGACCAGACAGACCATTCAGCTGCAATGAAGGCACTTCCAGCAAAGTCCTCCTCGCTAACATCTGGGAATTTGTGCCAAAGTTGGGAAAGCTGTCCCACAGACTAGTCGAGCATCAGTCTGACATAGTCATATTCACAGAACCATACCCATCAGCCAATGTCCTAGACTCCTCCATCCCCGTCCCAGGGCAGATCACCAGACGTGGGGGCACAGTGGGAATGGCCCTGGGTGTCCTCAACATTGACTCTGGATCACATGAAGTCTCTTGGTTTTAGGTCAAACCTGGGCATGGTAACCTCCTGCTGATTATAACCTACCACCCTCCCTCTGCTGATGAATTAGTACTCCTCTATGTTGAATACCACTTGGTGGAAGCATTGAGGGTAGCAAGGAGACAGAATATACTCTGGGTGGGGGACTTCAATATCTATCAACAAGAGTGCCTTGATAGTACCACTGATCAAGCTGGTCCTCACTAATCAACCTGTCACAGATGTGTCTGCCCATATCCCTGTATATCCAGGCATACCTAAAAATAAGATGCCAATCTGGTGAAGCTATAACACAGGACTATATACATGCTGAGCAGCATGCTATAGACAGAGCCATGCGATCCCACAACCAACAGATCAGGTCAAAGCTCTGCAGTCCTGCCACATCCAGTCACAAATGGTGGTGAACCATTTAGCAGCTAATGGGTAGTGGAGGTTTCATGAACATCCCCATCCTCAATGATGGCAGAACCCAGCACGAGTGCAAAAGACAAGACTGAAGTGTTTGCAATCATCTTCAGCCAGAAGTGCCATGTGATATCGAGAAACAGCTGAATGCACTGGACACTGCAAAGGCTATGGGCCCAGACCATATCCTAGTGCTGAAGACTTGTGCTCTAGAACCAGCCACGCCCCAAGCCAAACTGCAGTACAGCTACAACACTGGTACCTACCCAACAATATGGAAAATTGCCCAGATATCTCCTATCCACAAAAATCAGGACAAATCCAACCCACCCTATTAGCCTACTTTCAATCATCAGCAAAGTTAAGGAAGGAGTTGTCAACCGTGCTATCAAGCAGCACTTCCTCACCAATAACCTGCTCATCAATGCACAGTTTGGGTTCCGCCAGGACCACTCGGCTCCAGATCTCATTGTAGCCTTGGTCCAAAAATAGACGAGTTGAATTCCAGAGGTGAGGTGAGAGTGACCACCCCTTGACATCAAAGCAGCATTTGAGCGAATGTGGCACCAAGTAGCCCCAGTAAAACTGAAGTCAATGGGGATCAGCAGAAAAACTCTCCAGTGGCTGGAGTCATACCTGGCACAAAGGAAGATGGTTGTAGTTATTGGAGACCAATCATCTCAGCCCCAGGACATCGCTGCAGGAGTTCTTCATGGCAATGTCCTAAGACCTACTGTGTTGAGCTACATCATTGACCTTCCCTCCATCACATGGTCAGAAGTGGGCCTGTTCACTGATGACTGTACATTGTTCAGCTCCATTTGCAATTCCTTAGTTAATGAAGCAGTCCTTCCCCACATACATTAAGACCTGGACAACAAGTAAAATTCACGCTACAGGTACATAAATGCCACGCAATGACTAGCTCCAACAGGAGAGAGCCTAGCCATCTCCCCTTTGACAACCAATGGAATTACCATCGCCGAATCCCCCTGCAGGTCACTACTGACCAGAAACTTAACTGAACCGGCCATATAAAAGCTTTGGCTGCTAATACAGGTCATAGACTGGAGTGGCTCAGCTCCTGACTCCCAAAGTCTCTCCACCACCTACAAGGCAGCACGGTGGCATAGTGGTTAGCACTGTTGCCTCACAGCGCCAGGGACCCGGGTTCGAATCCGGCCTCGGGTGACTGTGTGGAGTTTGCACATTCTCCCCGTGTTTGCGTGGGTTTCCTCCGGGTGCTCCGGTTTCCTCCCACAGTCCAAAGATGTGCGGGTTAGGTTGATTGGCTATGATAAATTGACCCTTAGTGTTAGGGGGATTAAATTTGTGGGGTTACGGGGATAGGGTGGGATATGTGTTGGTATAGGGGTTACGGGGATCGGGTGGGATATATGTCGGTGCAGGCTTGATGGGCCGAAATGGCCTCTATCTGCACTGTGGGGTTTCTGTGATCTGTGATCTGAAGGCAGTCAAGAATGTGATGGAATACTCTCCATTTGCCTAGATAGGGGCAGCTGCAACAACACTCAGAAGCACAACACTATCTAGGACAAAGCAGTGCGCTTGATCGGCACCCCATCTACCAGCTTAAACATCCACTTCCTCCACCACCTAGAAGGGCAAGGCAGCAGTTGAATAGGAACACTATCACCTCCAAGTCACACACCATCCTGAGTTGACTCATATCACCCACCGTTCCTTCATCGTATTGGGCGTATACTATGGTTTAGCAATGAGACAGTTTAGTGACCTGGTCCAGACTAGAAAGTTAAACAGATGGTCAGAAACTGTTCAGTCTGTCTCTCAGCCTTTAACTAACCAGCTTCTGCCTCACTCTACTGTCCAGGTGTCCAATCCATATATGGTGTGAACATCAATTTTGCAAATCAAGACGGGGATCAATCCTTATTGATCGTTGATGCACATTTCAAAAAGCCTGACATTTTCTCTGTGCTGGCACATCAGAATCAATTGCAATATTGCAAAACTCGGTTCCTTTTTACATATCACTTATTAAGTAGTTTTTGGCTGATAATAGACCACAATTCACTTAAGCTGATTTGAAGTCTTCATGATAATGAATGACAAGGAACCCGTACTGTAACATGGATTAGCAAATTTCCCTGTGTGAGAGAAGCACTCCTAATAATTCAAAAACAGACATCACCTCAGTTGTTTTTCAAGACAGTTCAAGAACTAGGTTCAGTTCTCTAAAACCAACACTGGCTAAGGAAAAGAAGTCAGAGAAATTTACAGAATATCACAACGGGCTGCAAAAACACATGGGGGCCGATTTTCCCGCAGGTGTGGGGAATTGTCGGGTTCCCCGAATGTCGGGGTTCCCACACGAATCTAAATGGGTCTGCCAGATTGATGCAATTTTCCCTCAATTGGCCAATTCATTTCAAGCGTGTGGGAACCCTTGCTAATTGACTATTTCCAGTCAGAAAGCCCCACAGTATGATGTCATAATTCGCGGTGCTTTTAAAGTCTACAGCAAGCATTGCAACCCCTGCAGGCTTCCATACGAACCACACAGGATGGCAGAGGAGCCTGCAGCAGCTGTGGCCAGTGCCAGACCCCGAGCTGCCTGCAAATTCGACGAGGCTTCACTGCAGGCATTATTGGATGGGGTGAGGGCCCACAGGGAGGTCCTCTTCCCTAGGTCAGGGAAGAAGAGGCCCCCCACTGAAACCAAGGCTGCAAGGATGCAGGTGGCAGCAGATGTCAACTCGCTGGGAGTCTCCAGAAGAACCTGGATACAGTGTCGGAAGCGATTCCATGACCTTCATTGTACAGGAAAAGTATGAAGTTTCCATCACCCTCAAACTGATCCCCATTGCCTTTCCACACCAGCGCTCTCTTCCTCCACATCCCACTTCACAGTCACATCCATGCACCCTTACCCTCTCTCTATGCTCACGTTCACATAACTATTCCACCATGGAGCCCTCACACTCCCTCTCACTCTGATGCTTTGAGCACAACTGACAACACACAGGGTGGACCCTTGGTCTTGCAGCCTCACACCATCTTTGTCTCCCTCTAAGTATCTATGCTATGCAATCTCTACACTCACTCCTTCATTCTCACTCAACCTCTACTTGTCTCCCTCATTGCAGGAAAAGAGAGCTCACAACAACAGAGAGCGAGCCAGGACTGGAGGAGGCCCACCCTCAATAGCCCACCTGACCCCCTGGGAGGAAGGCGTGCTGGAAATTGTTGGGGCTGATGTGGCTGCGGAAGCTGGGGAAGGAGAGACAGGGGCAGGCCCGCAAGCTGGTGACAGAATAGTTTTCCATCTCTCTCATTGACATAGCATGAGTCGCTGTTATGATTCTGAAGCTACATCATTTGGACTTATGAGCATCTGCAAAATCCAATGTGCATGTAACCTTGGCATCACATCTCTAACTCTTTCCTTTACTCCCCCACAGGACCATCCGAAGCCCCCGTCCCCACTGCGGAGGAGGAAGAGGCTGAGCAGGCAGACGCCTCAGAGGAAGCTCCAACATCAGAGGGCGCAGCATCAGCAGAATTCAGCGCACCCAGCACCAGCGCAGACACTCACACCTCGGTGGGACCTTCGCGAGATAGAGTAGTGTTGTCACCTGGTGTATCACAGCTCACAAGTGAGCATCAGCAGATGGTGGAAACAGGGACAGCAGTGGAGAGTCCTCGTCAGAGGGCGCAGGACTCTGCCAGCTCAGCTCTGCTGCATGTCGACCCTCTGCCTCTGGGTCCATCCGCAAGAGAAGAGGTGATGGATCTCCATGCACAGATGCAGGAGTAGCAGACTGCTGGCGAGCCCTGCCAAAGGTGTCGAGACAGGTGCAGCAGGAAAGTGAGCAAGGGGCCTCCACATCTGCTGAAGCCACAGGAGAACCACTACGTAGGAGCACGCGTAAGAGAAAAATAAAGCACCACTAATCACAAGGGTAGTCACTTGGGTGAAATGTTGTGTTTATTTTTAAAATGCCATCAGTTGGTTATTGTGAATAAAATTTCTGATGGCAACTTCTGCAGTTGTGGCGTGTGTCATTTCGCAAATGGGGCTGGAGGTCCTGTAATGCCAAGAGGGGAAGCAAAAAAAGGCCTCCCATGCTTCTGGTAGGTACCTCAGTTGAGGAAGCGCTGAGTGAGGGTGGCGAGAGGGGCTTCCCAGGAGCTCACACTGGAGAAGTGTGTGAGGCTCCAACCTTCCACAGCTGCACCTAAGCCTTGAACAAGTTGCCCCAAGCCTGAAACAACAAGGTCCTGCAACCTACAAATGCTGTCTGATTAAATCTCTTCTTTCCTGATTGACCTGCAGCTGAAAGTAAGCAAGCCGATATTGTTCACAGCAGGTTTCATCAGCGGGGTTCCCACCAGGCGTGTTTAGCGTGGGAAAAGGCTGAAAATAGCAAGGGCCCCTTAAAATGGCATTATAGATGCCAATTATTGGTGATTAGGCTCCCGACTACCAGTCCCACCAGCTGCGGGCGGGACTGATTTGGGTCGGATTGAAACGCCGGGGTGAAAGTTGGACGGGGCGGGGAATCAGGCCGGGGGGGGTCGCGACCCCCTATTTTTGCGATTTCCCCCCACACGCCTGAAACCCCGCCTGACACGGCTCCAGGAAAATCGATCCCATGATCTTTTATTCCAAGCCAGCATGTGCTAATCTGAGGTTTTGAGAGAAAAGTGACATCGTTGAATGGTAAGGTCATGTAGCGATTTGGACCGATAGTATAGATTGTCCAAGTTGAGGGCCAGATATGATATTTTTATAAAGATTTGAGAAAAACCGGTAGAACTACCAGATGTAATTTTTATAGGACCAGGTCTGTTTTATATCGTCATTGTCTACTCCAATCTGATCTATTGACACAGTCAAATAAATGTAGCTTTGCTCTTTCTTATTGTACTGTTATTACCGGGTGTATTCCCCCTTCTGGACGCTGATGTGCTACTTTCCCTCACAGTGGCGGCAAGGGGCAAATACATTTGAATTTCAATCAGAACTGGATACTCTGCGACAAGTATCAAGTCCAAAACTCATTCGACCAAACACTTGGGTTTACAATTCAGTGCACGTTATTGTTGTCACTGTACAATTCCAGTGGATGGGCTTAAAAACTGGAGGAAAAGGCACAAAGCTAATTTTTCATAAAGTGTTTAACTGTTAAAGATGTAACTGTTAGCAGAGAGTTAATAGCCATAACTTAATAAGGCGAATAACAGAATCCCAGCTGCACAACAGCTGCTAGCTGTGCTTGCAGGGAAACAGTTAAATTTGTGTTAACAAATTTTAATAAATTATATGCTTTTCTAGTGCCAGACACATCAGCAATGCAATGTGATGTGATAGAGGCTGGATTATGGGGTGCGACCTGCCAGCCATTAGAGCTGAGGGGAGGAATCAGAGGAATGCAGCCACTTAACAGTAAAAATAAAGTTTACTTGTTCTCAGGATGTGAGCAACCCTGAAAAATCTGCATTTTCTGCCCTTCCCTAGTTGCCCAGAGAAGGTGTTAGTGGACTTTCTCCTTCAACTGGAATCCTTGTGCCGATGTTGCTCCCACAATAGTATTAGGAAGGGAAGTCCACGATTTTGATCCAATGATGAAGGAACGATGATATGTCCAAGTCAGGATAAGGTGTGACTTGGAAATTTTGCTGCTCTTGTCCTTCTTGGTGGTAGAGATCCCTGAGCTAGGAGATGTTGTCAAAGTAAATTTTGCAAGTTGCTGCAGTACATCCTGTAGATAGTACTTACGGCCGCCACAGTGCACGGTGGTGGAAGAGATGGATATTGAGTCCAGTGGTGCGGCACCGATGAAGCAAACTGCCCTGTCCTGGATGGCTTCTCGAGTGTTGTTGCAGCTGCACCCAGCCAGGCAAATGGTGAGTATTCCATGACATTGTTGACTTGAGCCTTGTAGATAGAGAGGCATTGAGGGAGCAGGAAGTGAGCCACTTGTCACAGAGTATCCAACTTCTGCCCTGTTCTTGTAACTACATCCAGTTAAGTTTCTGGTCAATGGTAACCTCCAGGATGTTGTTAATGGGGGAGTCAGTGATGGTGGTGCCATTGAAGGTCAGGGGGAGGTGGTCAGGCCAGTTTAACATAAGAATTAGGAGAAGTAGGCCATACAGCTCTTCGAGCTTGCGCTGCCATTCAATAAGATCATGGCTGATCTTTGACCTCTACTCCACTTTCCCGCCTGATCCCTATATCCCTTAATTCCAAAAATCTATCCATCTCAGTCTTGAATATACTCAATGACTCAGCATCCACAGCTCTTTGGGGTAGAAAATTCCAAAGATTCACAATCCTCCGAGTGAAGAAATTCCTCCTAATCTCAGTCTTAAATGGCCAACCTCTTATCCTGAGACTATGCCCCCTAGTTCGAGATTCTCCAGCCAGGGGAAACAACCTCTCAGCATCTACCCTGTCAATCCCCCTCAGAATCTTATATGTTTCAATGAGATCACCTCTCATTCTTCTAAACTCCAGAATATAGGCCCAATCTACTCAATCTCTCCTCTTAGAAATGCCCTCTCATCCCAGGGATCAATCTAGTGAACCTTCGTTGCACCGCCTCTAAGGCATGTATGTCCTTTTTCAGATAAGGAGACCAAAACTGTGCACAGTACTCCAGGTGTGGTCTCACCAAAGCCCTGTACAATTGTAGTAAGACGTCCTTACTCTTGTACTCCAACCCTCTTGCAATAAAGGCCAACATGTAATTTGCCTTCCTAATTGCTTGTTGTACCTGCATGTTAACTTTGTGTTTCCTGTACGAGGACACCTAAATCTCTCTGAACACCAACATTTAATAGTTTCTCACCATTTAAAAAATGTTATATCAGAAGTAGTCATTGCCTGGAATTCATGTGGTGCAAATGTTACCTGCCATTTGTCAGCCCAAGCCTGGATGTTGTCCAGGTCCTACTGTAACCTGGAATGGTGGCTTCCTTATTGGAGGAGTTGTGAATAGAGCTAAAAATAGTAGAATCATCAGCGAAATGATCTTATGATGGAAAGAAGGTCTGATGATGACACAGCTAAAGATGGTTGGGTTGAGTACGTTGCTTTATGGAACTTCTGCAGAAATGTCCTGAGGCTGCGATGATTAGCTTCCAACAACTATGACCATCTTCCTTTGCATCAGATATGACTCCAGCCGCTGGAAGGTTTTCCCCCTTGGCACGCACTAACCTCAGTGTTGCTAGGGTTTCCTTGTGTGATACTCAGTCGAATGATGCATTGATATCAAGGGCTGTTATTCTCAACTCATCTCTAGCATTCAGCTCTTGCGTCCGTTCCTGGCTCAAGGTTGTGATGAGATCTGGAGCTGAACAGGTTCTGCCAGAACCAAACTTAGCTTTGGTCTGATCATTGGCTTTGGGATTGCTCAGCCTGTTACTTTTCGTGTTTAGCATGCAGGGAGCCCTGTGGTATAACTCCACCAGGTTAGTGTCTCATTCAGAGATATGCTTGGTGCTGCTCCTGGTACACCCTTCTACACTTCCCAGTGAACCAGTGGTGATCGAGGAGTAAGAGATGTGTCAAGCCATAAAGTTACAGATTGTGGTGGTATACAATTATGCTGCTGTTGATGGCCCACAGCACCTCATGGATGCCCAGTTTTGGGCTGCTGGATTGGTTCTTAGTTTATTCCATGTGGCATGATGGTAGTGCCACATGGCATAATGGAAGGCATCCTTACTGTTAAAACAAAATGTTGTCTTCACAAAAACGGTGTGGTGTTCACTTCCACCAATGCTATTGTGAATAGAAGTGTCTGCAATAGGTAGGTTGGTGAGGATAGGGTCAAGTAGGCTCTGCAATGAGGACTCCCAGGGCCAAGCCCACTCAACTGTATACCACTGTACCCCCACCTCTGATGAGTCTATCCTGTTGCTGGGACAGAACTTACCAAGGGATGGTGATCAAGAAGTTTGGTATGTTGCCTGACATATATGATTGTGATTACAACTATGTCAGTCTGTTGCTTGACTAGTGTATGGGACCACTCTCCAAACCTGTCCCCAAGTGTTAGTGAGGAGAGTTTTGCAGCGTCAACTGGGATAGAATCAATATTGTCCTGATCCATAGGTCCATTTAAAAGTTCTCTTATGATTCTATTGTGCAATTATTGTTTCACAGCCGATTGGCTTGCTACATTACTTCAGATTGCACTGAGTGTCAATCAACTAGTGTAGGATTGGAGAAGCGCATCGTCATATATTTTGTAAGCTTTTAACTGTTTTCTATACAGTTATCAACCTTTCCAAAGACTTATGGGAGAGAAAGAAAAAACTGACAATGGGGGGGGGGGGGGGGTGGTTGAGTGGAAGGTGGCAAGACAAAACTAACCCAATGCCAAGATATGAAATAAACCTTGTGGGCAACTGATGGAGCAGCACAGACCTCAAATCTCTGTTTATTCCCTCGCTGTCAGCTATCACTGCAATATGGACTGATTGGGCCAAATGGCCTGTTTTCTGTGCTGTATATCCTATGTATGTAAGTAATATTTATTAATTTTCTGCTCACCTATCAAACAGTTGCCTGATGGCAATGTTTGCATTGACTTGCACTTTCATCTCCTTCCCCATTGAACAGCATGACAACTGTCCAATGTCATTGGACAGCTCCATTTTCCAAAATTTAAGAGTTCAATGAAGACTGCCATCTGCCAAAGCTAAAGTGCATCCTAGATATCAGTACACATTTGTGTTAGTGTTTTGATGTTTGAAGGGCTTGGAAGATGAGTGCGTGACCAGGCTTTCCACTGTAAGTTGTACCTTGAATTTGTGCCTGAAGTATGCATAGGCACTGATGCAATGCAAAACCTGTAAGGTTACATGAGGCACTGGTATGTGCATGTGGCACATGTAGCACAAGTTGAACAACATCATTTTATGGCATGTCATCTTGCACCGTCAATCCGATACAGGATACTGTTGGGTAGTCTTACCTTGCCAGGTTCCGAATACCATGGCACATCTTTGTCTGATCCTGGTCCTGCAGGTACAAAGCGTTCAGCCTGCCAGGCATGGTACACTAGGGCACCCTCCTCACAAGCTACTAGAGTGCCCTCATTGCACTCATGTCCACTTTGCCATCCATCAAACAAGGGGCTGAAGTCTCTGCAGCTCCATCGCTTGCTTACAGAATCTATTTCAAAACTCGACAGTGAGATGCTTTCTGCCCGTCACCTTGTTTCCCCACCAGTCAGTATTTCCCTTTCCTCCTCTGAACCTTTGGAAAGGCTAACAAATCTCGTAGTGAAAAAATATTTAAAATATTCAAAGATTTTCCAACAATGCACAAATGAGAGAAGTGCTATCCCTAAGTTACTATTTATTTAATGGAATGCTTGCTGCAGATAGCATCCTGTGAACTACAGGATGTTGAGGTAGATGTCCTTTGTCATTAACAGGTATGTGCCAGTTTGCATATATTGTCTAGGACCAGCTGATTTATAAGAACATAAGAAATAGGAGCAGGAGAAGGCTATTTGGCCCTTTGAGCCTGCTCCGCCATTCAATAAGATCATGGCTGATCTTCTAACTCAACTTCACCCTCTCACACTATCCCCATATCCCTTGATTCCCTCAATATCCAAAAATCTATCGATCTCTGTCTTGAATATACTCAATTTCTGTAAAATTCCTTTCAGTTCATACCACCTAAACAATCTAACACCCTATTTGAGACATCTTAAAGATAAACTTAACCTAGGGAGCAAAATCAGAAATAAATATAAATGTGAAATATAAAAATATGGAAAATAGTAACAACACTGTACTAGAAATATATTTTTGTATAGAATCGGAGGCCTTGAGTGTTTGTCATGACATCCACAAGTCCTCAGCACCACATGCACTCCGCTACTGCATTATACTGTACCACTGTGTGCGCAACAGGAGTACACCAGGCCCCAGATAATGAAGCAAGTCAGTGTATATGGGGAACAACAGTGCATTAACAGCTCCAATGTGCACTGATTAAAGGTGTACATGTCCAAGTCAAAAGCAGGGAGGTACAAGCTATTACGTTTTGAGATTTTTAAAATCTGTTTGGCTTAAAAGGGATTTTAGACTTAATTTATTTCATTTATGTAATTATTTAGGGTATCAGCCATGGCTCAGTGGGTAGCACTATTGCCTCTGAGTCAGAAGGTTGTGGGTTTAAGTCCCACTCCAGAGACTTGAGCACAAAATCTAGGCTGGCACTCCAGTGCAGTGCTGATGGAGTGCTGCACTATAGGAGGTGCTGTCTATCCGATGGGACATTAAACTGTCTGCCCGCTCAGGTAGATGTAAAAGATCCCATGGTACTATTTCGAAGAAGAGCAGGGGAGTTCTCCCCTGGCCCAATATTTATCTCTCCAACAACATCACTACAACAGATTATCTGGTCATGGTCATTATCACGTTGCTGTTTCCTACATTACAACAGTGACTACACTTCAAAAGTACTTCACTGGCTGTAAAGCACTTTGGGACATGAAAGGTGCTATATAAATGCCAGTTCTTTCTTTCTTTAATGATGTTGCTAGAAAGCAAAATTCAGACTACAGGGGTTTAACTTGCAGAAACACACAAGCTATCTGTAATGTTCACTGGACCGATTAGCTGGATTATCAGATGAAGTAATTAACAGAATTCTGTATGCTCTCAAAACTATCTAGTTGTAGACAATGGACAGCACTGTTAGCACATATTAGAGAGATTCGCACCTATAATCTTGGATTGGTTTAAACACAGTAGGAGGACTTAGCTGGTTAAACAATGTGGTTCCAGTGGATCCCATGCCAAAGGTAGGTTTAATTGGCAGCTCAATGAGCCAATTCACAACAGAGAGCTGAAGGAGGAACATAAATTAAATTAATATCTTTATCTGGGTGAAAAAGTCAGTGTGCAGCAGGTTTTAGATCTGGAACAGTGAGACAGATAGAGAAGTGTATCTTTTGTGAAAGATAGCGCCAGTTAGTTCAGCAATACTGACTTGTAAAGTGATGGTAGGCCACATGAAAGACAAAGCTTGTGTAGTTTATTACTTTTGGTGTTGCGAGGAGCGATAGAAAATAAGTAAAGATCACTTTGAAAACAGTATTCTATTCAGTCTTGTCACACTAGAGTGTTCAGTTAGCCTTCTGGAACATAGGAGAAATGCATGTGGGGGATGTGCGAGATCATAGTATTCAGTATGCACAAGCCCTGGGTTACGCTACTGTGTAACTAAATATTGGGCAGTAAAAACATGGGAGATGTGGGGACTGCAGGAGCGACTGTTGACTCAACCAAGAATATCTAGTGCAGATCCAAACTTTTTAAACAGTACAGGTTGAACCCCGGTAATCCGGCACCCGACAGTCCGGCACTTTGTGGTCTGGCACGAATTGAAACCGGCGGTCTTTAGTTTGCGGAGCAGCTGCTCGACCCCCCGTGACGCAGCACGCTCCCCCCCGTAGGATTGGTCAACCTTCACGTCACTCAACGCTAATGAGCCGTAGGATTGGTCAACCACTAATGAGCGGATTTTGTCCGTTTTTTAAACGTTTTTTGTATAGTGTCCGAACAATTTTTGTCTGACCAAAAAGTAAATATGCCTATTACACTCCCCCTAATCATAAGCTTTCTTTTGATATAACATATGTGTAGGTACGCTCTATAACTTTTGAGTTAAGCCTGGACATACACACAGACAGACAGACACCACAATCCTTTTTATATAGATTATACATGTTAACTCTGTTTCTCTCTCTTCACAGATGCTGCCTGACCTAATGAGTATTTCCAGCATTTTGTTTTTATTTCAGATTTCCAGCATCTGCAGTATTTTCCTTTTGTATTAGTTATACACAGGAGTTCTGAGAATTTTCCCCCGCCTGATTTACAATCACAAATCTGTATCCGAGAGAAAAAGAATGTCCAGTGAGAAAGCAGGGCAAGCTGTTCGAAAAGGATAGTCGTCACCCTAACAGGATTGGTAATAGCCTCCTTGCAGAGAGGGTAAACAAGGCAGTGGGTGGGGTTCAGGAGGAATTTAAGCTGGGGGGGAAGGGATGAACAAAACAGCCCAAAAAGAAAGAAAATTAACTAAAGATCAACTAAGAAACGGAATACTGTGAAGGATAATCTCAACCCATTCAGGCAAATATACAAATGCTACAGGCATTAATAACACGATGAATGAACGAGGCTTTTGCAGTAATGATATAATAGGGATCTCAGAAACATCCTCCAATGATGGAGACAAGTGCAAAGTACAAGGGTTTAGAGTGTTCAGCAAGAACTCAGTCTCAGGAAAGGAGGTGGAGGAGCTTTATTTGTGAAAGACACCTGAAGGGTAAAGGAAGTAGACTTATTGGTGGAGGATAAACATTCTAATGAAATAGTCTGGCTGAAGTTTGTAGTGTGAAGGGAACAAAGATCATTCTAAATAAACAGTGAAAATAAACAGGAGGGCAGATTATTCCATTAAGAGACAAGAGAGGTATGTGCAAACAGGAAAGGTCAAGTAGACTGATTCCTGGGATGAGAGGGTTATCCTATGCGGAGCGATTGAGTAGAATGGGCCTATATTCTCTGGAGTTTAGAAGAATAAGAAGTGATCTCATTGAAATGTATAAAATTCTTAGAGGGCTTGACAAGGTAGATGCTGAGAGGCTGTTCTCCCTGGCTGGAGAGTCTAGAACTAGGGGTCATAATCTCAGGATAAGGTGTCGGCCATTTCGGACTGAGATGAGGAGAAATCTCTTCACTCAGAGGGTTGTGAATCTCTGGAATTCTCTACCTCAGAGGGCTGTGGGTACTCAATCGTTGAGTATATAGGTGAGATTTAAGGTGGTCATGGAAAAAGACAAAGACGGCCCGGAAATAAGGGTTCTAAATTGGGGGAAGGCCGATTTTAATATAAGGCAGGATCTGGCCAAATTGGACTGGGAGCAGCTACTTATAGGAAAATCCGCATCAAAACAGTGGGAGACTTTCAGAAGGGAAATAGAGAGAGTACAACGCCAACATGTTCCTGTAAAGGTCAAGGGTGGGACCAACAAGCAAAGGGAACCTTGGATGACAAGGGACATACAAAAATGCATTAGAAATAAAAGGGGGGCTTTTGGCAGTTACAAAAGACTAAAGACAGAAGAAGCCCTAGAGGAGTATAAAAAATGCAGGGGCATACTTAAAAAAGAAATTAGGAGGGCGAGGAGGGGCCATGAAATAACACTGGCGAGCAAAATAAAGGAAAATCCTAAGATGTTTTATAAGTATATTAAGGGCAAGAGGATAACCAGGGAAAGGGTAGGGCCCATTAGGGACCAAAGTGGCAATCTGTGTGTAGAGCCAGATGATGTAGGCGGGGTTTTAAATGAATTTTTTGCATCTGTGTTCACTATGGAGAAAGACGATGCAGACATAGAAATCGGGCAAGGGGGCTGTGACATACTTGAACATATTAGCATCGAGAGGGAGGAGGTGCTAGCGGTTTTAGCAGGCCAAAAAGTGGATAAATCCCCAGGCCCAGACGAGATGTATCCCAGGCTGCTGTGGGAGGCAAAGGAGGAGATTGCAGGGGCTCTGACACAAATTTTCAGAACCTCTCTGGCCACAGGGGATGTACCAGAGGACTGGAGAACAGCTAACGTAGTACCATTATTCAAGAAGGGTAGCAGGGATAAACCAGGGAATTACAGGCCAGTGAGCCTAACATCTGTGGTAGGGAAATTATTGGAAAAAATTCTGAGGGACAAAATTAGTCTCCACTTGGAGAGGCAAGGATTAATCGGGGATAGTCAGCATGGCTTTGTCAAGGGTAAATCATGTCTGACAAATCTGATTGAATTTTTCGAGGGGGTGGATGAGGGAAATGCTGTGGATGTGGTTTACATGGACTTCAGTAAAGCTTTTGACAAAGTCCCGCATAGGAGACTGGTCAAGAAGGTAAGAGCCCATGGGATCCAGGGTGCCTTGGCGCGTTGGATCCTAAACTGGCTGAGTGGCAGGAGGCAGAGGGTGATGGTCGAAGGTTGCTTTTGTGACTGGAAGCCTGTGTCCAGTGGGGTACCTCAGGGATCGGTGCTGGGTCCCTTGTTGTTTGTGATCTACATAAATGATTTGGATGAGAATGTAAAAGGTATGATCAGTAAGTTCGCAGATGACACGAAAATTGGTGGGGTGGTAAATTGTGAGGAGGAAAGCCTCAGGCTACAGGACGATATAAACGGGTTGGTCAGATGGGCGGAAAAGTGGCAAATGGAATTTAACCCTGAAAAGTGCGAGGTGATGCATTTTGGACGGACAAATAAGGCAAGGGAATACACAATGAGTGGTAGGACCCTAGGAAGTACAGAGGGTCAGAGGGACCTTGGTGTACATGTACATAGATCCCTGAAGGCAGCGGAACAGGTAGATAAGGTGGTTAAAAAGGCATATGGGATACTTGCCTTCATTAGCCGAGGCATAGAATATAAGAGCAGGGAGGTTATGATGGAACTGTACAAAACGCTGGTGAGGCCACAGCTGGAGTACTGTGTGCAGTTCTGGTCGCCTCACTATAGGAAGGATGTGATTGCTTTGGAGAGGGTGCAGAGAAGATTCACCAGGATGTTACCTGGGATGGAGCGCCTCAGCTATGAAGAGAGGCTGGACAGGCTGGGGTTGTTTTCCTTGGAGCAAAGAAGGCTGAGGGGGGACCTGATTGAGGTGTACAAAATGATGAGGGGCATAGATAGGGTAGACAAAGAGGAACTTTTCCCCTTAGTAGGGGGGTCAATAACAAGGGGGCATAGATTCAGGGTAAGGGGCAGGAGATTTAGAGGGGATTTGAGGAGGAACTTTTTCACCCAGAGGGTGGTTGGAATGTGGAACTCAATGCCTGAAAGGGTGGTAGAGGCAGGAACCCTCACAACATTCAAGAAGCATTTGGATGAGCACTTGAAATGCCATTGCATACAAGGCTATGGACCAAATGCTGGAAAATGGGATTAGACTGGACAGGGATGGATGGGCGGCGCAGACACGATGGGCCGAAGGGCCTCTTTCTGTGCTGTAAAACTCTATGACTCTATGACTCTATGACTGAGATCAATCGATTTTTGGACACTAAGGGAATCAAGGGACAGGATGAGAAAGTGGAGCTGAGGTAGAAGATCAGCCATGATCTGACTGAATAGCAGAGCAGGCTCGAGGGGCCATATGGCCGAATCCTGCTTTTTTTTAATGCTCTTGCATTCTTATGTCAGAGTAATGGAGGACTTTAACTAACCTAATATAAACTGGGAATGCCCAAGTGTCTAGATTCTGAGCTTGTGAATGTAATACATCAGTACTTTCTGACCCAGTGCATTAGCAAAATAACAGATGGCAACTTGTATCCTACCTTGGTAATGACTCAGATACACCTGGACAACAGCACCCATGCTAATGATTACATTTGACATAGTCGGAGATAAACCAACAATGCAAACCAAAACTCAGACATTGAATTTTAAGGTTGCAAATGGAGTTCCAGCATTTTCTCTATTTCTATAAAAATGTGAAATAAAAAGGTAGAAATTCTGCTGCACGTAGTTTGTAATGAACCAGTTCATGTGTTTTTTGGTGAAATTGCCGTTTGATATTTTAACAAACTTGTCAACGCATTTATTTTAAATTGGAGTTCATTCACCATCATCATTAATTGTAGCCACTCACAATTGCTCACTCATAATGCTCAGGACACAAGATGGAACTACTTGCAGTGATCAACTTCCCCATCATCACTCATCATGCATACGTCTCTGGCACTCAACCGAACCAAAACGTGTATCCAGCAAATCTCATTGGTGTCCTTTTTAGGTTTTCTATTGATCCATAATCCTGTCAATCATTAATTACAAAAAAAAATCTGGAACAGGGCTGAAAGTTGCTTAGGTATCATGGGCCGGATTTTCCGTCCCCCACGGGTGCGTACGCACCTGTAGGGGCCTCGCAAGTGCCAGTTTCAGGCATGCGAGGCGCATGCGCTGAAAACTGGCACTTGCGATCTGTCAAGAATTTCATCCGCTTGCCCGGGAAAAGTGCCTCTGAGGGTGGAGAGTTGCGCTTTTTGCACAACTTCCACCCACTGAAAGGCCATAGAATTCTTATGCCTGGTAAGAGTGTTAAAAAATAGAAAAATTAAATTTGATAACTCATTTATTTATAAATTTATAAAATACTCTTCAAAATGGTAAGTTTATTTTTAGCCCCGTAAAAACATTTTTTTTCAATTAAAATGTTTTAAATTAAAAGAAATTTTAATTATGCAATGTTTTTAAAAATTGTATTTAATATTTCAATGTGTTTTTAAATGCGATCCCCATTCATACTTTTGAAAGTTCTGTGCGTACAGACCTGTCAAACGTATGAAGGGGGATTCCCTTCTTTGATTGGTTCGCCTGGCCCACGTGATCCCAGGGGTGCTTGCGAACCGCATGCGCCTCTGGGATACCCGGGCCTCGGCGCATTTTCAACAGGAGGGGCCCAGGATCGGAAGCCTCAGGATCTACGGAACCAGCAGGTAGGTTCGTAGATTTTTTTCCGATCGGAGGTGTCTGCCCGCAGGAAGCCGCCGATCGAAAATTCAGGGCCATCGTTTTTTTTTTTTTTTTTTAAAAAGCTCACATTTCGGAAATTTTGTTTAAAAAATGGGAAGGTTTTTTTTCTTTTTGTTAGTTTATGATTATTTGATACGTATTATTGAGAGTGACTTGACAACAGGTCAGCAAAGAACAGCTAATTGGGCTACTTGAAAAGAGCATTTGTACTCATGTTATTTTGGATTTGGCAGAACGATAGGCTTTGAATTGCAAATTGTTATATGAACTGCTTAGCAGGGAAATCCCATCTGGTGGTTTTATCACCACAAGTCCCTGATAGCCATTCTTGGAGCATAATCCAGAGTGCCTACCCATGCTGCAGTTCATTTACAACAGTGAGCAATCATTTTAGCTGCATGCAGTCAAGAAAACACAAGTATGCCCTAATCCTGAATTAACTGTAACGAGCACTTAGGCTGGGGTATGACGAGCCTATGCACTTGATTACAATGTATTTTGCTTTATGGAAGGTTAAAGTCACTTATGATTTGAATTTATTGTAAACATAAAGAAAATAAAGAACCTGCATCTATATAGCACCACTTGTGCCCTCAGTCCCAAAGTAATTCACAATCAATGGATTACTTTTGAAATGTAATTACTGCTCCTATGTAAGCAAACACAGCAACCAAAATTACACATGAACAGCAAATGAGATAAATGACAAGTAACCAGCTTTTTGGTCATGTTGGTTTTGAGGGATAAATGCTGGGTAGGACACAAGTACAACTCCCGTGCTGCTTCTTTTATGTCCCTCTGAACAGGCAGATTGAACATCTCATTGGAAAGACAGCAACTCTCAAAGTGCAGCATTCCCTCAGTACGGCACTGAAGCGTCAGCCTACATTATGTGCTGAAACCCTGCAGTGGGGCTTCGACCCATTACTTTCTAATTCAGAGATGAGAGTGCCAACATTGAGCCAAGCTGACAATTAAATTCGCTAATTGTGACGAAAGACTTATTAACAAGATATTATAACCATTACATATAACCTCTTCACACAATTACAAAACATCCATAGTAAAGTTTAAGCCCAGTGAAATATCTAAATTACTTCCAGGATAAACTATTAATATTAAACCAATTTAATAATTAATATCATTTATGGTTACATTCATATTTGTCATCTCTAATTATCTGGATTTTTTCCTATTCATGTCTGTCACTCTAGTCTCAGAATCTTTCCTTTTCTTTCAAGTTTAACTGCTATCTTTTATAGTTCTTTGCTCCTTAACTTATTGAATCTTCTATTACTTTTATTCTAGTTTACACTAGGACTTTTCTTTCCTCACCAAATATTTTCATTTCATTTCTCAACTACTCTGCTGGATTCTTCTCTTCAGTCAGTTCACCTGCATCGTCCCTTCCAATCCTTGGACTGCCACTTACCATCCTTTTATACTTTTCTCTCCACACTGTGGCATTTGCTCATTTCAAGTGCCAGTGTTCTAACTTTTAAGCAACTATGTATATCTCCCTTACCCTTAGTATTCAACATAGGAGTGACAAGACAAATAATCCCCATTCCTTTAATGCTCAACATATTTTATGCCTCACGACTATCTGACTCCCCTTTTTGAAAATTCTGTATGTAATTAATCGGCCTCGATCTTGAGCTTTACAATTCTTTTGCTGCTTAACTTAACTGGATTTTCTTTATATTAGCTTTATTCCTGTCTATATGACATATTAAACCAAGGACCTGTCTGCCTATTAAGGTGGATGCAAAAAATGTCATCGCACTGGATGAGCAGGGAGTTCTCCCAATGTGCTGGCCAATATATTTTACCTCAGTCAATATCACCAAAAACAAATTTCATGAAGAATGTACACAAAAAAGGAACTAGCTATGATGATCTGTTCTAGGCAAGGAGATGGTCAGCAACTTAAGTCTATATATTGGTCCACAACTAACCACTATTCCATCTGAAGGTGGCCAATCCATATAGAAAGCACATTCCAAGTGGCTCGCCAATTTCCCCATGTTGACATCATAAAAATCAATGGAAATATTGTAAAACTTGTTTGCTGGTTACAAACCACTGAGGTACGAGTGTCTGATAATAGACTGCAATTCAATTAAGTTGAATTTTAAGTCTTCCTGAAGATTAATACACAGGAACTTACATTGTAAAATGGACTAAGATACCTTATAGGTTCCACTCAGGGATGCTTATCTTAGGAGGTCACAGCTTTTGTGTTCTAGTTGGTACATCAATTACATTTTGATTGATAGGACTAGCTTGGATGCAGTCAGGATCTTATTTGCTTTGCAGCTCCCAACTGAGAAATGCCTTGCACTTATAGCCCAATGGCTCCCTGGTGGAGTGTCAGGTGTGGCCTGCCATAGGCTGTCGCAATATTCATTAGTATCAACTGTTAGTGAGTCTTCGGTGACCCCCAGATGGGATTAGCCAGATAGGCAAGATTAGCAACTCCTGTCTTTCCTTTTTGTTAGTTTTGTCCTGAATAACTTGGGAAATGCAACTTAATTGCTCTCTGCAATTATAAACTGAAACCCAATGTAAATGTAGCAAGCAGCAGTATCATGGTTAGGTGATGAGTATTTTAGATTTCAGTCATGCCCATCAGCTACAGTGAATGGGATGCTGTATTGTACAGAGTGTTTAAAGATTTTGGCAACAGTTGGTGTGGACACTCAGTCCCAATTTAGACATATCTATATATATAAAGCGGCTCTTCTGTCTGTCCCGATGTCTGTCTGTCCATTCTCTATACGTTTGAAAGTTACAGAGCGTACCGACGCGCGCGTCAACTCAAAAGAAAGCTTGCGATTCCGGACCGGTCATAGGCGTATTTACGTTTCGGCCGGGCAAAAATCCCGCCCGCGGTATCCCAAAAACGTTCAGCCTTCCGCTCATTAGCATCTCATTAGCGACCGTGTGACGTCGAGGTCGACCAATCGGACGGCGGGTTCCTTCCTACAGTTGTGTCTCGAGTGACTTGACGATTGACCAATCCTACGCTTCAGTGACCTGACCGGTCGACCAATCGGTGCGTGTGTGTGGGCGGGCCTCATCCTTCTGAACTGAGGTGAGTGGCCGCCATCTTGATTTTTCACAATTTTTTCCCCACACTTTCAGTGTGTTAGGGAAGTAAGGTAAATATTTTAATGATGTGTTAGGGAATTAAATAACAATTTAATGGGGGGGGGGGGGGGGGAGAGAAGAGAGCGCCTCGGGAAATCGCGGGGGGGGGGGGAGCCTCGGGAAATCGCGGGGGGGGGGGAGCCTCGGGAAATCGCGGGGGGGGGGGGCGGGGGAGCCTCGGGAAATCGCGGGGGGGGGGGAAAGAGCCTCGGGAAATCGCGGGGGGGGGGGGGGGAAAAAGAGCCTCGGGAAATCGCGGGGGGGGGGGGAGCGCTGATGAGTTTAAAAAAACAAGAGGCCGCCAGTTGCGCGGCCGCCTTGACGACGGCACGCATTCGCACGGCCCCCGTTACCCCGGCAACGGGGCACGCCGGCGGTCATGCCTGCTCCCCGCGGGCCGCCCGCACTGACCGCGCATGCGCCGCCCCGCGAGAGCCCGCTCCCGGCGCCGCTCAGCATTCCCGCTATCGCAACGGCACCGGACCTCAGGTGCTAGGCAGGGGGAGGGGCCGGAGAGAAGGACAGAGGGGAGCAGGGAAGTGGGGGAGGGGTGGGGGTGGGCGAGGGGAGGGGAGGGAGGGAGAGGAGGGAGAGAGGGGAGGGGAGGGAGGGATAGGACAGGGAGAGGACATGACAGGGAGAGGGGGGACACACAGGGGCAGGGAGACCAAGCGCCCCTAAATTGCCCTCGCAACGCAGGGCTCCCCAGCTAGTTTGATATAGACAGGATACTGTTAGGGCCAACAGTGCGCCGAACAACCAACACCATATATGGGATATGGGGAAGCATTTACTAGGCTATATAGGTTTTAATATAGGTTTCAGACCGCTTTGTTTTTGTTTCTTTGGGGGAAAATTTCGGTTGCTTTGCGCCTCCCGTTATAACGCCCGGGCGCGGGCACCGCCAACACCTCCCGTGAAATTCAGCGGGAGGTTAGCAGCGGTGGTAACTGTTAGCGCCCTGTGGTGCTGCGCCACCGGCAATGACATCATCGCCGTGCGCAGCACCCCGCTCGCGATCTTCGGAAGCGCCCCCTGACTTACCGCCGGACGCCATGTCAGACGGGGTCAGGGGGTCCTACCTGCGGCAGGGGAGGCGCTATTTAAAGGCGAGGTGCCGGGCAGCCATTTTTGTTGCTGGCCGCCTGCCAGCACCTTCCTCCACTGCCGTCCCCGGCCTCCTGACCCGCCCCCGCGAAGTGCCGGCTTGGCTCCATGAGCCCGGCACTTCTCTCGAGTGCCGGGCTCTTTTGCTGGCCCCAGCTGGGCCCCAGGTCACACTGCGCAAGGCGCCTCCCCGTTAAGAAGGGGAGGAAGGCCTACAGTACCACAGCGCGACATGCGGCGATATTCCCTCACAGCGCCCCAAGAGGGATGCGGGGCGCTTCCAGTAGCGTCCCGCTTTCCTCTTGGGGCGCTCCCACTCAATTTCGGCCGCAGGGGCACTAATTTTTCTGGGTCGCTAAAAGTAGCGCCCCTGCAAAGTTAGCACCCCAAAGGGGGCGCAACTCAATTTTTCCCCCTTTTGTCCTATTTATATTTTACTAGCTGGAGTGCCCGGCGGTGCGGAGGGTTTTTTTGAGGGCATGTTGTTATGAAAAAAGTAGAAATAATTTTAGTATATATAAAAGAGTTTGTCTGTCTGTGTGGGAAGGAGAGAGAGAGAGACAGAGAAAGGGGGAAGGCGAGAGAGGGTGACGGGGGGGGGGGGGGGAAAAAGAGAGCGAGCGACGGGGGGGGGGAGAGCGAGCGACGGTGGGGGGAAGAGAGCGAGCGACGGGGGGGGGGGGGGGGGGGGAGAGAGCGAGCGACGGGGGGGGAGAGAGCGAGCGACGGGGGGGGAGAGAGCGAGCGACGGGGGGGGGAGAGAGCGAGCGACGGGGGGGGGAGAGAGCGAGCGACGGGGGGAGAGAGCGAGCGACGGGGGGGAGAGAGCGAGCGACGGGGGGGAGAGAGCGAGCGACGGGGGGGGGAGAGAGCGAGCGACGGGGGGGGGGGAGAGAGCGAGCGACGGGGGGGGGATGGAGAGCGAGCGACGGGGGGGGGGAGAGCGAGCGACGGGGGGGGGGAGAGAGCGAGCGACGGGGGGGAGAGAGCGAGCGACGGGGGGGGAGAGAGCGAGCGACGGGGGGGGGAGAGAGCGAGCGACGGGGGGGGGAGAGAGCGAGCGACGGGGGGGGGAGAGAGCGAGCGACGGGGGGGGAGAGAGCGAGCGACGGGGGGGGGAGAGAGCGAGCGACGGGGGGGGGGGGAGAGAGCGAGCGACGGGGGGGGGGGGGGAGAGAGCGAGCGACGGGGGGGGGGAGAGCGAGCGACGGGGGGGGAGAGCGAGCGACGGGGGGGGAGAGCGAGCGACGGGGGGGGAGAGCGAGCGACGGGGGGGGAGAGCGAGCGACGGGGGGGGGGGAGAGAGCGCGCGACGGGGGGAAGAGAGCGCGCGACGGGGGGGAAGAGAGCGCGCGACGGGGGGAAGAGAGCGCGCGACGGGGGGAAGAGAGCGCGCGACGGGGGGGAAGAGAGCGCGCGACGGGGGGGGAAGAGAGCGCGCGACGGGGGGGAAGAGAGCGCGCGACGGGGGGGAAGAGAGCGCGCGACGGGGGGAAGAGAGCGCGCGACGGGGGGGAAGAGAGCGCGCGACGGGGGGGAAGAGAGCGCGCGACGGGGGGGAAGAGAGCGCGCGACGGGGGGGAAGAGAGCGCGCGACGGGGGGGAAGAGAGCGCGCGACGGGGGGGAAGAGAGCGCGCGACGGGGGGGGAAGAGAGCGCGCGACGGGGGGGGAAGAGAGCGCGCGACGGGGGGGAAGAGAGCGCGCGACGGGGGGGGAAGAGAGCGCGCGACGGGGGGGAAGAGAGCGCGCGACGGGGGGGAAGAGAGCGCGCGACGGGGGGGAAGAGAGCGCGCGACGGGGGGGAAGAGCGCGCGCGACGGGGGGGAAGAGAGCGCGCGACGGGGGGGAAGAGAGCGCGCGACGGGGGGGAAGAGAGCGCGCGACGGGGGGGAAGAGAGCGCGCGACGGGGGGAAGAGAGCGCGCGACGGGGGGGAAGAGAGAGCGCGACGGGGGGAAGAGAGAGCGCGACGGGGGGGAAGAGAGAGCGCGACGGGGGGAAGAGAGAGCGCGACGGGGGGAAGAGAGAGCGCGACGGGGGGGAAGAGAGAGCGCGACGGGGGGAAGAGAGAGCGCGACGGGGGGAAGAGAGCGCGCGACGGGGGAAGAGAGCGCGCGACGGGGGAAGAGAGCGCGCGACGGGGGGGAAGAGAGCGCGCGACGGGGGGGAAGAGAGCGCGCGACGGGGGGGAAGAGAGCGCGCGACGGGGGGGAAGAGAGCGCGCGACGGGGGGGAAGAGAGCGCGCGACGGGGGGGAAGAGAGCGCGCGACGGGGGGAAGAGAGCGCGCGACGGGGGGGAAGAGAGGCGCGCGACGGGGGGGAAGAGCGCGCGACGGGGGGGAAGAGAGCGCGCGACGGGGGGAAGAGAGCGCGCGACGGGGGGAAGAGAGCGCGCGACGGGGGGGAAGAGAGCGCGCGACGGGGGGAAGAGAGCGCGCGACGGGGGGGGAAGAGAGCGCGCGACGGGGGGGGAAGAGAGCGCGCGACGGGGGGGAAGAGAGCGCGCGACGGGGGGGAAGAGAGCGCGCGACGGGGGGGAAGAGAGCGCGCGACGGGGGGGAAGAGAGCGCGCGACGGGGGGGAAGAGAGCGCGCGACGGGGGGGAAGAGAGCGCGCGACGGGGGAAGAGAGAGCGCGACGGGGGGAAGAGAGAGCGCGACGGGGGGGAAGAGAGAGCGCGACGGGGGGGAAGAGAGAGCGCGACGGGGGGAAGAGAGAGCGCGACGGGGGGAAGAGAGAGCGCGACGGGGGGGAAGAGAGAGCGCGACGGGGGGGAAGAGAGCGCGCGACGGGGGGAAGAGAGCGCGCGACGGGGGGAAGAGAGCGCGCGACGGGGGGGAAGAGAGCGCGCGACGGGGGGAAGAGAGCGCGCGACGGGGGGGAAGAGAGCGCGCGACGGGGGGAAGAGAGCGCGCGACGGGGGGAAGAGAGCGCGCGACGGGGGGAAGAGAGCGCGCGACGGGGGGAAGAGAGCGCGCGACGGGGGGGAAGAGAGCGCGCGACGGGGGAAGAGAGCGCGCGACGGGGGGAAGAGAGCGCGCGACGGGGGGAAGAGAGCGCGCGACGGGGGGGGAAGAGAGCGCGCGACGGGGGAAGAGAGCGCGCGACGGGGGAAGAGAGCGCGCGACGGGGGGAAGAGAGCGCGCGACGGGGGGAAGAGAGCGCGCGACGGGGGGAAGAGAGCGCGCGACGGGGGGAAGAGAGCGCGCGACGGGGGGGAAGAGAAGCGCGCGACGGGGGGAAGAGAGCGCGCGACGGGGGGAAGAGAGCGCGCGACGGGGGGAAGAGAGCGCGCGACGGGGGGAAGAGAGCGCGCGACGGGGGGAAGAGAGCGCGCGACGGGGGGAAGAGAGCGCGCGACGGGGGGAAGAGAAGAGCGCGACGGGGGGAAGATGAGAGCGCGACGGGGGGGAAGAGAGAGCGCGACGGGGGGAAGAGAGAGCGCGACGGGGGGAAGAGAGAGCGCGACGGGGGGAAGAGCGCGACGGGGGGAAGAGAGAGCGCGACGGGGGGAAGAGAGAGCGCGACGGGGGGAAGAGAGAGCGCGACGGGGGGAAGAGAGAGCGCGACGGGGGGAAGAGAGAGCGCGACGGGGGGAAGAGAGAGCGCGACGGGGGGAAGAGAGAGCGCGACGGGGGGAAGAGAGAGCGCGACGGGGGGAAGAGAGAGCGCGACGGGGGGAAGAGAGAGCGCGACGGGGGGGAAGAGAGAGCGCGACGGGGGGAAGAGAGAGCGCGACGGGGGGAAGAGAGAGCGCGACGGGGGGAAGAGAGAGCGCGACGGGGGGAAGAGAGAGCGCGACGGGGGGAAGAGAGAGCGCGACGGGGGGAAGAGAGAGCGCGACGGGGGAAGAGAGAGCGCGACGGGGGAAGAGAGAGCGCGACGGGGGAAGAGAGAGAGCGCGACGGGGGGAAGAGAGAGCGCGACGGGGGGAAAGAGAGAGCGCGACGGGGGGAAGAGAGAGCGCGACGGGGGGAAGAGAGAGCGCGACGGGGGAAGAGAGAGCGCGACGGGGGGAAGAGAGAGCGCGACGGGGGAAGAGAGAGCGCGACGGGGGGAGAAGAGAGAGCGCGACGGGGGGGAAGAGAGAGCGCGACGGGGGGAAGAGAGAGCGCGACGGGGGGAAGAGAGAGCGCGACGGGGGGAAGAGAGAGCGCGACGGGGGGAAGAGAGAGCGCGACGGGGGGAAGAGAGAGCGCGACGGGGGGAAGAGAGAGCGCGACGGGGGGAAGAGAGAGCGCGACGGGGGGAAGAGAGAGCGCGACGGGGGGAAGAGAGAGCGCGACGGGGGAAGAGAGCGCGCGACGGGGGGGAAGAGAGCGCGCGACGGGGGGAAGAGAGAGCGCGACGGGGGGAAGAGAGAGCGCGACGGGGGGAAGAGAGAGCGCGACGGGGGGAAGAGAGAGCGCGACGGGGGGAAGAGAGAGCGCGACGGGGGGAAGAGAGAGCGCGACGGGGGGAAGAGAGAGCGCGACGGGGGGGAAGAGAGAGCGCGACGGGGGGAAGAGAGAGCGCGACGGGGGGAAGAGAGAGCGCGACGGGGGGAAGAGAGAGCGCGACGGGGGAAGAGAGAGCGCGACGGGGGGAAGAGAGAGCGCGACGGGGGGAAGAGAGAGCGCGACGGGGGGAAGAGAGAGCGCGACGGGGGGAAGAGAGAGCGCGACGGGGGGGAAGAGAGAGCGCGACGGGGGGAAGAGAGAGCGCGACGGGGGAAGAGAGAGCGCGACGGGGGGAAGAGAGAGCGCGACGGGGGGAAGAGAGAGCGCGACGGGGGGAAGAGAGAGCGACGGGGGAAGAGAGAGCGCGACGGGGGGAAGAGAGAGCGCGACGGGGGGAAGAGAGAGCGCGACGGGGGGAAGAGAGAGCGCGACGGGGGGAAGAGAGAGCGCGACGGGGGGAAAGAGAGAGCGCGACGGGGGGAAGAGAGAGCGCGACGGGGGGAAGAGAGAGCGCGACGGGGGGAAGAGAGAGCGCGACGGGGGGAAGAGAGAGCGCGACGGGGGGAAGAGAGAGCGCGACGGGGGAAGAGAGAGCGCGACGGGGGAAGAGAGAGCGCGACGGGGGGAAGAGAGAGCGCGACGGGGGGAAGAGAGAGCGCGACGGGGGGAAGAGAGAGCGCGACGGGGGGAAGAGAGAGCGCGACGGGGGGAAGAGAGAGCGCGACGGGGGGAAGAGAGAGCGCGACGGGGGAAGAGAGAGCGCGACGGGGGGAAGAGAGAGCGCGACGGGGGGAAGAGAGAGCGCGACGGGGGGAAGAGAGAGCGCGACGGGGGGAAGAGAGAGAGCGCGACGGGGGGAAGAGAGAGCGCGACGGGGGGAAGAGAGAGCGCGACGGGGGGAAGAGAGAGCGCGACGGGGGGGAAGAGAGAGCGCGACGGGGGGAAGAGAGAGCGCGACGGGGGGAAGAGAGAGCGCGACGGGGGGAAGAGAGAGCGCGACGGGGGGAAGAGAGAGCGCGACGGGGGGAAGAGAGAGCGCGACGGGGGGAAGAGAGAGCGCGACGGGGGAAGAGAGAGCGCGACGGGGGGGAAGAGAGAGCGCGACGGGGGGAAGAGAGAGCGCGACGGGGGGAAGAGAGAGCGCGACGGGGGGAAGAGAGAGCGCGACGGGGGAAGAGAGAGCGCGACGGGGGGAAGAGAGAGCGCGACGGGGGGAAGAGAGAGCGCGACGGGGGGAAGAGAGAGCGCGACGGGGGGAAGAGAGGAGCGCGACGGGGGGGAAGAGAGAGCGCGACGGGGGAAGAGAGAGCGCGACGGGGGGAAGAGAGAGCGCGACGGGGGGAAGAGAGAGCGCGACGGGGGGAAGAGAGAGCGCGACGGGGGAAGAGAGAGCGCGACGGGGGGAAGAGAGAGCGCGACGGGGGGAAGAGAGAGCGCGACGGGGGGAAGAGAGAGCGCGACGGGGGGAAGAGAGAGCGCGACGGGGGGAAGAGAGAGCGCGACGGGGGGGAAGAGAGAGCGCGACGGGGGGAAGAGAGAGCGCGACGGGGGGAAGAGAGAGCGCGACGGGGGGAAGAGAGAGCGCGACGGGGGGGAAGAGAGAGCGCGACGGGGGGGAAGAGAGAGCGCGACGGGGGGGAAGAGAGAGCGCGACGGGGGGGAAGAGAGAGCGCGACGGGGGGGAAGAGAGAGCGCGACGGGGGGAAGAGAGAGCGCGACGGGGGGAAGAGAGAGCGCGACGGGGGGGAAGAGAGAGCGCGACGGGGGGAAGAGAGAGCGCGACGGGGGGAAGAGAGAGCGCGACGGGGGGAAGAGAGAGCGCGACGGGGGGGAAGAGAGAGCGCGACGGGGGGAAGAGAGAGCGCGACGGGGGGAAGAGAGAGCGCGACGGGGGGAAGAGAGAGCGCGACGGGGGGAAGAGAGAGCGCGACGGGGGGAAGAGAGAGCGCGACGGGGGGAAGAGAGAGCGCGACGGGGGGAAGAGAGAGCGCGACGGGGGGGAAGAGAGAGCGCGACGGGGGGGAAGAGAGAGCGCGACGGGGGGAAGAGAGAGCGCGACGGGGGGGAAGAGAGCGCGACGGGGGGAAGAGAGAGCGCGACGGGGGGAAGAGAGCGCGCGACGGGGGGGGAAGAGAGAGCGCGACGGGGGGAAGAGAGAGCGCGACGGGGGGGAAGAGAGCGCGCGACGGGGGGAAGAGAGCGCGCGACGGGGGGAAGAGAGCGCGCGACGGGGGGAAGAGAGCGCGCGACGGGGGGAAGAGAGCGCGCGACGGGGGGAAGAGAGAGCGCGCGACGGGGGGGAAGAGAGCGCGCGACGGGGGGAAGAGAGCGCGCGACGGGGGGAAGAGAGCGCGCGACGGGGGGGAAGAGAGCGCGCGACGGGGGGAAGAGAGCGCGCGACGGGGGGAAGAGAGCGCGCGACGGGGGGAAGAGAGCGCGCGACGGGGGGAAGAGAGCGCGCGACGGGGGGAAGAGAGCGCGCGACGGGGGGAAGAGAGCGCGCGACGGGGGGAAGAGAGCGCGCGACGGGGGGAAGAGAGCGCGCGACGGGGGGAAGAGAGGCGCGCGACGGGGGGAAGAGAGCGCGCGACGGGGGGAAGAGAGCGCGCGACGGGGGGAAGAGAGCGCGCGACGGGGGGAAGAGGAGCGCGCGACGGGGGGAAGAGGAGCGCGCGACGGGGGGAAGAGAGCGCGCGACGGGGGGAAGAGAGCGCGCGACGGGGGGAAGAGAGCGCGCGACGGGGGGAAGAGAGCGCGCGACGGGGGGAAGAGAGCGCGCGACGGGGGGAAGAGAGCGCGCGACGGGGGGAAGAGAGCGCGCGACGGGGGGGAAGAGAGCGCGCGACGGGGGGAAGAGAGCGCGCGACGGGGGGGAAGAGAGCGCGCGACGGGGGGAAGAGAGCGCGCGACGGGGGGAAGAGAGCGCGCGACGGGGGGAAGAGAGCGCGCGACGGGGGGAAGAGAGCGCGCGACGGGGGGGAAGAGAGCGCGCGACGGGGGGAAGAGAGCGCGCGACGGGGGGAAGAGAGCGCGCGACGGGGGGGAAGAGAGCGCGCGACGGGGGGAAGAGAGCGCGCGACGGGGGGGAAGAGAGCGCGCGACGGGGGGAAGAGAGCGCGCGACGGGGGGAAGAGAGCGCGCGACGGGGGGAAGAGAGCGCGCGACGGGGGGAAGAGAGCGCGCGACGGGGGGAAGAGAGCGCGCGACGGGGGGAAGAGAGCGCGCGACGGGGGGAAGAGAGCGCGCGACGGGGGGAAGAGAGCGCGCGACGGGGGGAAGAGAGCGCGCGACGGGGGGAAGAGAGCGCGCGACGGGGGGAAGAGAGCGCGCGACGGGGGGGAAGAGAGCGCGCGACGGGGGGAAGAGAGCGCGCGACGGGGGGAAGAGAGCGCGCGACGGGGGGAAGAGAGCGCGCGACGGGGGGGGAAGAGAGCGCGCGACGGGGGGAAGAGAGCGCGCGACGGGGGGAAGAGAGCGCGCGACGGGGGGAAGAGAGCGCGCGACGGGGGGAAGAGAGCGCGCGACGGGGGGAAGAGAGCGCGCGACGGGGGGGAAGAGAGCGCGCGCGACGGGGGGAAGAGAGCGCGCGACGGGGGGAAGAGAGCGCGCGACGGGGGAAGAGAGCGCGCGACGGGGGGAAGAGAGCGCGCGACGGGGAGATGGGGGGGTGGGGGAGGAAGGGGGAGGGGAGGGGGGAGGGGAAGGGAGGGGGTGAAGGAAGGGGGAAGTGAGTGTGTGGGGGCGGGGGGAGAAGGGGGAGTGGGGGGGAAGGGTGTGGTGGGGGGAAGGGTGTGGTGGGGGGAAAGGGGAGGGGGGGGAGAAAGGGAAGGGGGGAGCCAGCAGACCCTCTCCCCTGTGCCGGCGATGGCTCCGCGGTGCTCCGTGCCGCCCCACGCACTGACATGGCCCAGCCGAGCGCAGCGCCCCGGTCAGCCCGAGCCCCGCCTCCCGCACCGCAGCTTCAAGACCGCCGATTGCGGCTGGGCCTGCGCGCCGTGCGGGGAAGGAGAGAGCCGCCGCTCCTCTGGTCGATGTTTTGCGGGCTGACCCCTGATGAGCGCCCGATCAGCTGAGGCCGAGCCCCGCGGTGACTGCAACTGACCTCCCGCTAGGCTCCCTCCCGCCCCGCCAGCCTTTACCAAAATGGTGGCGATGGCTACGCTCGGCCCAGTCCCGCGCCGCCAGCCTTTACAAAGATGGCGGCGATCGCGGGGCGGGCCCAGCGGGAAGGGCGGTGCCTCGCTCGGGCGTGGCTGGGCAACAGAGGCCCAGGCTTCCAGGCCTGCGAAATCGGTGAAAGATAGGAAAATTATAGAGGTTAGAGAAAAGATTTACAAATTAATTAACTTTTTTTTAAAAACAATGTGTTTTAAAAGCAACTTTTTTTTTTGCTGGAAATCTAGATTTGAAAAGAAACATGCAGAAATTGGGGAAAAAAATAAACTTACAAATCAAGATGGCTGACACCTCAGTTCAGAATGATGAGGCCTGCCCACACACGCACCGATTGGTCAACCGTCAGGTCACTGAACTGTAGGATTGGTCAATCATCACGTCACTCAACTCTAGGATGGCCCACCCGCACACACAATGAACCCGCCCCCACTCGATGCTAATGAGTGGAATTTTGAATGTTTTTTGGATACCGTCGGCACAATTTTTGTCCGACCAAAAAGTAAATACACCTACAAGAGTCCCCTAATGATGAGCTTTCTTTTGATATTAACATATGTGTAGGTATGCTCTATAACTTTTGATTGTATAGCCGGACAGAGAGACAGACTGTTTTATTTATATATATATATATATATATATATATATATATATATATATATATAGATAGATAGATCGATAGATAGAGATACGAAGACAGAAATGTTTCATTTATTCTTCAACTAGTATGAGAAAAGTAAATAGATTGGGCGGGAGGTGGGGGGGGTGGAGATAAACATATGGGTAAGATCCTGTGGTGCAACATCCTGGGAATTCAGAGAGCATATGCTGTACCCATTTCCAAATGGGATGCATCTGTCTGCTTCCTTTTGTATGCTAGAGAACTTGTATCCATTTCATACCTTAGGCTCAGTAAGTTTGATGCACACATTTAAATGAACACTAGCACAGTTCTGCAGGAATTGATCCGAGTTGGTTCCTTTTTTCCTTGTGTACCTATTTGTAATGGGAGCTCTAAGTGGCACAAGCTTGGTATTTTCCTTCTTTGCAATGTTTAAAGTGCTCTTTTAATATAGTATTATTTTATTGGTTAATTTAATATTTCATGAGTGTTTATACTGGCAAATTTTCCATAATTTTAATAATTTTAATTTTGGGATATTTCTATTACTGTTGAAGGTAATTTTTTTTTCATGCCTCAAATACAGTGTTTTACGGTTGAGATGGAACAAAATGAGAGAAGGCTGGCCAGGGAGATCAG